>NC_143205.1:5637500-6237500 GCF_051530095.1 Phoenix dactylifera
GATCATATGAATCATAAACTTTATATAGATCTAATCTAAACAATATTATAATTTCAGATTTATTCATGTTACTAATCCTAACACAAACATGCATCATATGCATCTAAAATTTCAGATCTAGTTAATCATGCATAATCAGCAACCAAATCAATCACAAAAAATACTTTAAATCTAATCTAAGCATGCTCATGATTTCAGATTTAATTGAAAAAATTAAAACATAAAAGTTTAAACATAAACCTGGCTCTGATACCACTAAAAGTGAATCCTAGGTTCTTCGGTATTAAGCATACTGAATTTTTTTTTTTTTAAAACCATGGCTGAACCTGATCGGGTTGCCTACGTACCCCTTTATAACAGGGATCAAGCCATACGTAGTTCTTTTTAAGTTTTAAAACGCAGCGGAAAAACCGAATCAAACAATTTAATTCATGCATGCTTACAAGATCAAATCTAGAAATCAGCACCTTAAGAATACATAGGATTATGCCGGAATCGTTTAAACAATTATGCTAAAACTTTCATGCATGATTAACTATCAGATCTGAAACTTAATAACTCTATTCCGATTAATCTCCGAATATCCATCGAATGGATTTTGGAGATAACTCTGTGAGGAGCCCCAAAGGAGGGTAAAACCTCGGGGAATCAGACCTAGACCCTGACTCCAAAATAAAATATTGATGTGGGATTAATACCTTTTATGATGGAAGAAACTTATGGATCTGATCCTTGACTTCGCAGCCACGCACACGAATGGCCTCTACGAGAAGTACACGCGAAGCCCTAGGTAGATCGTCTTCCGCGGGAGTGCTAGCTCACGCAGGAACGCTGCAATCGCTGAAGCTTTCTCCTTCTAAATACTCAACCTTTGATTGTTCTTCAAGGAGATGGAGGATGGACGTGAGGAAGAAGGAGAAGAAGGGATGGAGGCCCTCAGGAAAATTTTTCAGAATTTTTTGAAACCTCTAAATATGGTATATCTTGAACCCAAGGCATGGGGGTCTTTTATAGCCAAAAGATCTCCCCACGTATCACACCTAATTTAGCCAACTAATTTGGCTGATAAAATTCCCAAAAAATTCTGGTGGTTTGGCAACTAAGAGGAGATAAACATATCCAAATTTCGTGTATTTTGGATCCCTAAAAGATAGGAATTCATGCGTCCAAAGTTCAGCCACAGACCATCCTATTTCATGCACCATGCAATCCCTACAAATTAGGAAATTCATCTAAATCTTTCTAGAAAGATTTAAGGTGCCATTTTTATAGAAATTATAGCCCCACGCCTCCTCTCTTCTCATGCCAATTTTTGGCCAAAAATAAAGAGGATAGGCATAGAAAATATTGGGAATAAATTAAGGTGTCATTCTTCTCCAAGAAGATAAGGATGGGTTCCTAAAATTTAGGGATTTTTCTCCTTATCCAATTCTGATTATTTGTGTTAGATGTATGCCCTAGAAGCCAATTTGGCTGACACATTGTTGATTCTAGGGACATAATTTTGTACTTGACTATTTATTATTGAATAAATAAAAGGCATCTTTTCATTCATATTGTTTGTGTGTCTATGAATCGTCCAAGAAATTAATAAGATGATGATACATATTCTCAAGAGTTGAGAATTTGAGCCATGTATCATTGGTGATTAATTTCTAAATGCTCCTGATCAATGGATCATCACGAGGACGGTGATCGATCCGATCAGTGCACAGATCACTTTCCTTCTGGATGGACGAGACTTGAGTCCACAGTGTAGGGACACTGAAGTGATAGTGCAGGTGCTTGTTAGAGAACAAGGGTACTGAGCATGACCAAGACAAGAAGTCACTTGGATGTCTATCCACTCGTCAGTGACTTGCTTGATGTTGCAGTAGTGTGACTGGTCCTTTGACCTGCGGTGCTTCGGCTACTCACAGTGAGGTTATTGTAGTTTGACTGCACACATACATGGTCTCTAGCCATATGGGTCCATGCAGTGTAGATTGGCTGCAGTAGGTTCACTGTAGGAGTAGGGTATGCACCTATAAGGAATCTATCGACCTTGATAGAAGAGGAGTGATCCTATGTGATTTGTTAGACTGAGTTCTAAGACCTTGGCCAGGGTAGTAATATAAAGTGGAAAAAGAGTTTTCCACTATCGAACTCAAGTCGAATAAATCTTAACATATGACAGACGATGGGGTTTGACGAGTTGTCCATGACCTCCGTCCTGTAGGGATCCACGATAGTAGGACTGTATCACACGTTAACTGCACCTAGAGGTTCATCTTTCTATTCTACTGGGTAGCCACTACATGCTGCTAGGTGTCACTGGTGGATGGTGGGACTCATAGGGATTATCTTGATGATCGATAAACCCTAATGAGTTGAGTTGGAATCGTTCCAACCCATTGAAAGGAGTTTTCAATGATATTGAGATAGAGATCACAATATATCTCACTACCAGTCAGAGTAGAACCTATGGGGTCACACACACTAGAAGTATTGACCGATCCGATGGTTGAAATCGTGATTAGGAATCACAAGTAATCAATTTGATTGATAAGAAGTTGAAGAAGGAAAGGGAATTAATTAATTGGACTTGAAACAAGAATCCTACTTTGGGTAGGATTCCTAGAGTCCTAATTGGATTAGGACTGGGAATCCTAGTTGGAGTAGGACTGGGATTCCTACTTGGAATAGGATTCCTACAATCCTAATGAGATTAGGAACTTTGAATTAAAATTGGATTCCTACTTGGAGTAGGATTCCTAGAAATCCTAATTGGATTAGGACTTCGAATTCAAATAAAGTCCTAATTGGATAGGACTAAAATTAAACAAATCCTAATTGGATTAGGATTCCTTAAGTCTAAATTAATTATTAATCTAATGAATCAACATGACTCCTAATTGGATTAGGATTGAAGAGTTCAATTAAGTCATGATTCATTCAAGTCCTAATTGGATTAGGACTAGCGTAGATTGAACCCAAATTTGGCTAATCCTAATTAGATTAGGATTAAACCATGAGAGAGGCACCTAATTCTTTTTGGAAGAGGATTGGGTTAACCAAGTAAGAGGGGCATCAGCCCCTCTTCACTTAGTTGGTGCGACATGAAGAGAGAAAGGGGGCCGGCGCCCCCTCTTGGAAAGTAGTCAAGGGCTCCTAACTTGTAGGAGCCCTTCATCCTTATTAAAGGAGGACTAGGGCCGGCGCCCTAGATGGACCTTTCTCCTCTTCATCACGTGGCCACCCCCTCTCCATCTCTCCTTGGTTCAGCCGCCATCAGCAAAGGGAAAAGAAGAGGAGGCGTCTCCCTCCTCTTGGTCTTCTTCCTTGGCTCCAACGCATGGAAAAAGAAGAAGGCTGCAGGGGCTTTTGATCTTCTTCCCATCTTCATCCTTCTTCTTCCTCCTCTCAAGCACAATCAAGGGTTGATTGAAAGAGAGGAGATCAGCCATCAAAAGCTATCTCTGCAAGGGAGCTAGCACCCCGGTGAGATAGAGAGCTTGGATCGGATCCTACTTCGTGTGGATACCCGTAGAGGCCGGACGTTTGAACGGCTTCAAGCGAACCCTCTTCCAAAACCACGAATTCAGATTTGCGGTGATCATCTACCCGCGCAAGGTGAAGATTTGATCTTCCTAATAGTTTTAAAAGTTTTAATTCTTACCTAATTACGAAAGGTCTAGAAACAACGTTCATGCGATGAACGTCGAACCCGTGCATGCCGATTCCGCTGCCATCTGATTTTTGTTTTGAAATATCAGCGGCATGGGCGGGTTCCCAACAGTGGTATCAGAGCCTAGGCTTCGTAGATTAAGGTAAGAATTAAATATCTAAAGGCTTATTAGATCTGAAAATTGAATGATCATGCATGCTGAAAAATTCTGCATGCAGATTTTTCAGGGGTGCTGATTTTTATGTGATAAAAAGATGATTTTAATTGCATTGTTAATGGGATTACAAAGTTTAGAATCATGATTAGCATGATCAGCGACCTATGTCATGATATAATCAGTTAGTTTTCAGATCTGAAAATTATAATTGTTGCATACGGTGATGATCATAGGATTCAAACCCTTTTGGTATCAAATGTAATGACCTGCGATGTGATCTGCGATGTCATGTAATTTTTCAGATGCTTGCATGCATTTTATTTGATGTTTTGAGAGGCCTGCGTGCCTCCTAAAAGGAGATGTAATTTATTTTTATTTTTATTTTACATCTGGTTGTATTTCTGTGATGTGATGTACATCAACGATCAAGTTGAAGCAAAGGCATGAGAGGAAAGGTGATCCAAGCGGTTGATGGCGATGGGATCAAGAGTTGATCAAGGATCGAATCAAGGAGGCTTGGAACCAATTCAAGAGTTGAAGACCACTTGATCGATTGATGTGCATGTGCTTGTAATACGACCTAATTAGAATCCATGATCATCACCTATTTAAAGTTTAACTTTAATTTGATGCTGCGATTATAACTGCCTGTGATGTGCCGTTTGCATGTGATGTAAATGCGAGTCGGGTAGATAGGTTTACATGTGATGTAGCAAACCCAATTGAGACCTAAATCAAAACCTCCTCAATCAAGTCGAGAGTGAACCGACATGAGCAAGTCATGTTAGATTAATTGATCTAATTGGTGTCTAGGAAAGCATGAAAGGTGGTTACTTAATTAGGACCTTACTCTCTGAGTAAGGGGAGCCTCCCACCTGCTTACCTGGCCAATTGTTCGATTACCTCTTATGAAGGGCTCAAGTTGCAAACACTAAGACCTGATTAACCAATATTAAGTCAATAGGTCTTCCACTGTAGTAGAGCTGCTAAGGCCTTTCTGATGTTGATTTGTCTCAGCTGGACACAGTGGTCAAGTTGCATCGGGGGGCTGGACCTCTCTATAGACATGAGATGTTGTAGGGTAAAGGTGGGGTTGGGCACCAATAACTGTTAGGTGAGGACCCAATGACGACTTTATTCCTACGGTTATACGGTGGGTCTGACTTAACTAAGAAATGGGACCAATAACTGTTAGGTGAGGTCTTCATGGCTTAGAGACCAAGTTACACTGCACCATGCTTGAGAAGCATTGTACAAGAGTTGTACACTCATCCATCTATGTGTCACCAATAACTGTTAGGTGAGGTGGCATGTAAATCGGTGGGACCGCAGTACCCACTAGAAACCCTAGTCGTGTGGGATTTCCGTTTTCCTACCAGGGGAGTGTGAGGGATTCGAGAAAATAGTGGGAGTTACATTTGTTCTAAAAGACCTTAGAACAGATTAGGATCAAGTACAAAAGTCTAACTAGAATCTTTACTCTCTGCAGATACAATGTCAGCTTCAAACCCTTTGACCCGTATTCTTGAGACCAACCGACTGACCGGAACCAATTACAAAGACTGGCTTAGAAATCTCAAAATAGTTTTGGACTGTGAGAAGATAGGCTACATACTCGATTCAGATATCCCCACACTACCAGCACGTCCTACTGATGTTCAGCGTGAAATGCATAAAAAGTGGTTGGATGATGACATTAGAGTAAAATGCTATATGATGGCATCTATGTCTAATGAACTCCAATGCCAGCATGAAAATATAAAAACTGCTAGGGACATACTGGCACACCTGCAAGAGTTGTATGGTGAGCAGAGTCGCACAGCTCGTTTTGAAGTGTCCAAGAGGCTCTTCAAAGCGAAGATGCGCGAGGGGCAGTCTGTCCATGATCACGGTCTGACCATGATCAAGGACCTAGAGGAGCTTGAGAAGCTCGGTATGGACATGCACAAGGAATTACAAGTGGATTTGATCCTACAGTCACTTCCTGATTCATTTGGTCAGTTTATAGTAAACTACCACATGAATAAGATTGAATGCACTAAGACTGAACTAATCAACATGTTGGTAACTGCTGAGGGAGCCTTGAAAGGTTCAAGGGGCAATGTCCTTGCTGCTGAGTTGACTTCTGGTTCCAAGAGAAAGTCTACTTGGAAGAAAAAGAAGCCTGCTAAGAAGCAGAAGAAAGACAAGAAGCAAAAGAAGAAAGTTCAAAAGAAAAAGGCTAACGACAAAGGAAAATGTTTCCACTGCAATGTCGAAGGCCACTGGAAGAGAAACTGTCCTTCATACCTCGAGAGCCTGAAGAACAAGAAAGGTGACACACCTTCAGAAGGTATAGACTTGCTCATAATTGAAACTAATCTAACGGTTTCTTCTACTTCTAGTTGGATTATAGATTCTGGTTCTAGTGCTCATCTGTGCACTACCATGCAGGGTCTAAAGAAAGTAGAAGGCTGGCGGAAGGTGCGGTAACCCTTAGGGTTGGCAACGGGGCAAAAGTTGCTGCTGTGGCTGTGGGCACCTACCATCTGCGACTACCGTCTGGATTTAGTTTAATACTTAGAGACTGCTATTATGTACCTGTTGCTAGCAGAAATTTGATTTCTGTTTCATGTCTAGCACAGGAAGGTCATGTTTTTACATTTGACAAAGACTGCTGTTCTATTTATTTGAGAAATAAAATAGTCGCACGTGGTTTTATGATTGACAGCCTCTATCATTTACATATGGATGTATCTGTGAATGTTACCGAGCAAAAAGTGAGTGCCAAAGGATCCAAAAGATCCAGAGATGAGATAAACCAAAGATATTTGTGGCACCTCAGACTTGGCCATATTGGAGAGGATAGGATGAACAAAATGGATAAAGATGGGCTTCTCGGCTCATTGACTTCCGAGTCATATCCAGTTTGCGAGTCCTGTCTTCAAGAAAAAATGGCTAGACTGCCCTTTGTAGGACATGGGGAGAGGACCACTGAATTACTTGCCCTAGTACATACAGATGTATGTGGCCCATTCGATGTGCTAGCCAGGGGACGTTATTCTTACTTCATTACCTTTACCGATGATTATTCGCGGTATGGGTATGTGTATCTTATGAGACACAAGTCTGAGTCTTTTGAAAAGTTCAAAGAGTTCAAGAATGAAGTAGAAAAACAAACTGGAAAACCTCTTAAGGCTCTTCGATCAGATCGAGGAGGAGAATACCTTAGTGGGGAATTCCGGGACTATCTCAAAGAAAACGGCATAGTCTCACAATGGACACCTCCGGGTACACCTCAACTCAACGAGGTGTCAGAGAGGAGGAATCGGACCCTATTGGATATGGTCAGGTCCATGATGAGCTTCACTGATCTACCTATGTTCCTTTGGGGAGATGCCTTACTCACAGCGATTTATTTATTGAATAGAGTTCCCTCTAAATCCGTTCCTACCACACCGTATGAGATATGGCATGGTAAGAAACCAAGTCTGGGTCATCTCAAGATTTGGGGATGTCCGGCCCACGTCAAGAGACTACAGGCGGACAAGTTAGAGGCTAGGACCATAAGTGCTCGTTTTATAGGATATCCTAAAGAGTCATTAGGATACAATTTTTACGTCTCAGAGGATCACAATGTGTTTGTGAGCCGTCATGCCATCTTCTTGGAAAATCAGTTTATCCTTGATAGAGGCAGTGGGAGGAAAATTGAGCTTGAAGAGAAAGTCTCTGAAAAGCAACGAGTCATGGATCCTATTGAACCCATTCATAAAGAGCCAGTACACGATGTCCCTCAACCACCTCGTAGATCTAGTAGGGTCTCCCATCCTCCCGATAGATACTTAGGTATACTAGAAGAGGATACCGAGGAAATGTTCCTAGTGGAAGATAGGGATCACATACAGGATCCCAAAACCTACAACGAGGCGATATCTGATATCGATTCCGAGAAATGGCTGGAAGCTATGAAGTCAGAGTTAGACTCCATGCATTCCAACCAAGTCTGGACCTTAGTAGACCCACCAGAAGGTATTGTACCTATTGGATACAAATGGATCTACAAAAGAAAGATAGGTTCGGATGGAGAGGTAGAGACCTATAAGGCAAGGCTTGTGGCGAAAGGGTATAGTCAGCGCGAAGGCATTGACTATCAGGAGACCTTTTCACCTGTAGCCATGCTAAAATCCATCCGAACATTGCTTGCTATTGCAGCATTTCATGATTATGGAATCTGGCAGATGGATGTGAAAACTGCTTTCCTGAATGGATATCTTGATGAAGATATCTATATGGAACAGCCTTTGGGTTTCACTTCCAGCGATGGAGATCACAAGGTCTGCAAGCTGCAAAGGTCCATCTATGGACTAAAGCAAGCATCTCGGAGTTGGAACACTCGTTTCGATGACGCAATCAAAACGTTTGATTTCATCAAAAACGAAGAGGAACCATGTGTTTACAAAAAGGTTAGTGGGAGTGCTGTAGTTTTTCTCGTACTGTACGTAGATGACATTCTCCTGATTGGGAATGATATTCCCATGCTAACCTCGGTCAAGGTCTGGTTGTCAAAAGAATTCTCCATGAAAGACCTTGGGGAAGCATCCTATATTTTGGGAATAAAGGTCTATAGAGATAGATCTAAAAGGATGCTTGGCCTTTCACAGAAGATGTACATAGAGGAGGTGCTGAAGAGGTTCAGCATGGAAAACTCCAAGAGGGGTCTCTTACCCCTAAGGCATGGAATTCATCTCTCCAAAAAGATGTGCCCCAACACATCTGAAGAGATTCAACGCATGAGCAAGATTCCTTATGCATCGGCAATAGGAAGCCTCATGTATGCCATGCTATGTACACGACCTGATATAGCTCTTGCTGTGAGTGTCACAAGCAGATATCAGTCGAATCCAGGTGAAGAACACTGGACAGCTGTGAAGAATATTCTTAAGTACTTGAGAAGAACTAAAGATTTATTCTTGGTTTTTGGAGGATCATCAGAGTTAAAGGTAGAAGAGTACACAGATTCAGACTTCATGACTGATGTCGATGACAGGAAGTCAACATCTGGATATGTGTTCTTGTGCAATGGTGGTGCGGTGAATTGGAAGAGTTCTAAACAACCGATCATTGCTGATTCTACTATGGAAGCTGAATACATCGCCGCCTCTGAAGCTGCTAAGGAAGGCTTCTGGTTCAAGAAATTCATTGCAGAGTTGGATGTGATGACATCAGATGCCATGACACTCTACTGCGATAATAATGGCGCCATAGCCCTTGCTAAGGAGCCAAGGTCTCATCAGAAGTCTAAGCATATAGAGCGGCGCTTTCACCTCATACGCGACTATGTGGAGAAGAAATATGTAGAGGTGCAGAGAGTAGACTCCGCGGATAACGTGGCAGACCCGTTCACTAAGTAGCTGAGTCAGCAAAAGACTGAAGCCCACCTTGAGAAGATGGGCCTAAGATATATGACCAATTGGCTTTAGTGCAAGTGGGAGATTGTTAGATGTATGCCCTAGAAGCCAATTTGGCTGACACATTGTTGATTCTAGGGACATAATTTTGTACTTGACTATTTATTATTGAATAAATAAAAGGCATCTTTTCATTCATATTGTTTGTGTGTCTATGAATCGTCCAAGAAATTAATAAGATGATGATACATATTCTCAAGAGTTGAGAATTTGAGCCATGTATCATTGGTGATTAATTTCTAAATGCTCCTGATCAATGGATCATCACGAGGACGGTGATCGATCCGATCAGTGCACAGATCACTTTCCTTCTGGATGGACGAGACTTGAGTCCACAGTGTAGGGACACTGAAGTGATAGTGCAGGTGCTTGTTAGAGAACAATGGTACTGAGCGTGACCAAGACAAGAAGTCACTTGGATGTCTATCCACTCGTCAGTAACTTGCTTGATGTTGCAGTAGTGTGACTGGTCCTTTGACCTGCGGTGCTTCGGCTACTCACAGTGAGGTTATTGTAGTTTGACTGCACACATACATGGTCTCTAGCCATATGGGTCCATGCAGTGTAGATTGGCTGCAGTAGGTTCACTGTAGGAGTAGGGTATGCACCTATAAGGAATCTATCGACCTTGATAGAAGAGGAGTAATCCTATGTGATTTGTTAGACTGAGTTCTAAGACGTTGGCCAGGGCAGTAATATAAAGTGGAAAAAGAGTTTTCCACTATCGAACTCAAGTCGAATAAATCTTAACATATGACAGACGATGGGGTTTGACGAGTTGTCCATGACCTCCGTCCTGTAGGGATCCACGATAGTAGGACTGTATCACACGTTAACTGCACCTAGAGGTTCATCTTTCTATTCTACTGGGTAGCCACTACATGCTGCTAGGTGTCACTGGTGGATGGTGGGACTCATAGGGATTATCTTGATGATCGATAAACCCTAATGAGTTGAGTTGGAATCGTTCCAACCCATTGAAAGGAGTTTTCAATGATATTGAGATAGAGATCACAATATATCTCACTACCAGTCAGAGTAGAACCTATGGGGTCACACACACTAGAAGTATTGACCGATCCGATGGTTGAAATCGTGATTAGGAATCACAAGTAATCAATTTGATTGATAAGAAGTTGAAGAAGGAAAGGGAATTAATTAATTGGACTTGAAACAAGAATCCTACTTTGGGTAGGATTCCTAGAGTCCTAATTGGATTAGGACTGGGAATCCTAGTTGGAGTAGGACTGGGATTCCTACTTGGAATAGGATTCCTACAATCCTAATGAGATTAGGAACTTTGAATTAAAATTGGATTCCTACTTGGAGTAGGATTCCTAGAAATCCTAATTGGATTAGGACTTCGAATTCAAATAAAGTCCTAATTGGATTAGGACTAAAATTAAACAAATCCTAATTGGATTAGGATTCCTTAAGTCTAAATTAATTATTAATCTAATGAATCAACATGACTCCTAATTGGATTAGGATTGAAGAGTTCAATTAAGTCATGATTCATTCAAGTCCTAATTGGATTAGAACTAGCGTAGATTGAACCCAAATTTGGCTAATCCTAATTAGATTAGGATTAAACCATGAGAGAGGCACCTAATCCTTTTTGGAAGAGGATTGGGTTAACCAAGTAAGAGGGGCATCAGCCCCTCTTCACTTAGTTGGTGCGACATGAAGAGAGAAAGGGGGCCGGCGCCCCCTCTTGGAAAGTAGTCAAGGGCTCCTAACTTGTAGGAGCCCTTCATCCTTATTAAAGGAGGACTAGGGCCGGCGCCCTAGATGGACCTTTCTCCTCTTCATCACGTGGCCACCCCCTCTCCATCTCTCCTTGGTTCAGCCGCCATCAGCAAAGGGAAAAGAAGAGGAGGCGTCTCCCTCCTCTTGGTCTTCTTCCTTGGCTCCAACGCATGGAAAAAGAAGAAGGCTGCAGGGGCTTTTGATCTTCTTCCCATCTTCATCCTTCTTCTTCCTCCTCTCAAGCACAATCAAGGGTTGATTGAAAGAGAGGAGATCAACCATCAAAAGCTATCTCTGCAAGGGAGCTAGCACCCCGGTGAGATAGAGAGCTTGGATCGGATCCTGCTTCGTGTGGATACCCGTAGAGGCCGGACGTTTGAACGGCTTCAAGCGAACCCTCTTCCAAAACCACGAATTCAAATTTGCGGTGATCATCTACCCGCGCAAGGTGAAGATTTGATCTTCCTAATAGTTTTAAAAGTTTTAATTCTTACCTAATTACGAAAGGTCTAGAAACAACGTTCATGCGATGAACGTCGAACCCGTGCATGCCGATTCCGCTGCCATCTGATTTTTGTTTTGAAATATCAGCGGCATGGGCGGGTTCCCAACAATTTGGACTCATAATCCTCATCAAATAAGGTCTTCCAATTGATTTGGATCAAGCCCAATCCAATTGGGTCAAGTCTCATCAATTGGGTCAAGCTCAATCTACTTGGGTTGAACCCAATCCAATTAGGTCAAACCCTGATGCAGCCCAAATTGAATCCTATTCAATTTGGCTCAACCTAAGCCCAATTTACTCAATCAAATTGAGTTCATTAGCAATCTAATTGCTAATTAGTCCTCCAATAATTTAATAATTATTTTAATGCAACTTTTACTTTGGATAATTTGTCAATCGAATTGACCAAATTACCCCTGAATGATTCTTAATCATCAATCAGCCATTTGATCAACCTAGAAACTTCTATGCGTGTGACCTCATAGGTTCGAACCTAAGTCGGTAGTATAGGAACGTCTTCCTATACTAATCGATGTGACCATCTAGCAATGGTACCCGACGTCTGAATAGGCCGAATATATGCGAAGCAAATATTCTAAAACTCTGGACTATGGTTACTGTATAATTCAATCCCTTTGACTCCTAATGCCAGGATGACTTAGAGCTCACTGTCAACCCTATAATTAGTACATCCATTATGTGATTAACTTTAGATATCCCGTGACTCCTCACTGAGATTACCCTGACCAAGGTTTTGCTAAATTAATCACAAGACATTATCTCCTATTTCCAGGAGGGGTCAATTCCATCTTAACTCACAACTGACTACGCAAATACTTGACTGCACCCAGTGACCTTCCGTCACTAAATTAGAAATCCAGGTAGTCCGGTACCAAAGTACAGTGAGTTGCTTGCTAGTCACAGGTTGCGGTCTCAAGTCAGAGGGCCAAACTTATGCCCATATCCATTCGAAACAACTCTCGACAGTAGAGCGTTCCGAAATTGGTCACGTTCAGTGAAATGTACTCCTACACTTCACCTGTATGGCATACCAGTATCTCCACACTTCTTGGTTTAGAGGACAACCAACGTATATGTCACACAACGACCTAATCTCGATAATGTTGTCGTCCTAGTAACAACATATCATTTCGTCGCAAACAAGTTTAAGGACTCAAAGATAAATCCTCCTTTATCATAACATAAGTCCTAAGGACTTCATCATATAAGAGTTCATTTGAAGATGAAATGATGAATAATGCCAAATAACACTTTATTAATTTGTCAATTCATTTACAAAATTCAATCATCAATATGCTGACGATTGACATTTAGGATATAATTCCCAACAGATAAAGCAAAAGTTAATCTTAATTCTAATCTTCCTCCACCCACATCTGTGAAACAAATCCGTTCTTTTCTTGGCCATGCTAGTTTTTACTGTCGCTTCATTAAAGCTTCAGCAAAATCTCTAGGCCCTTGTGCAATCTCCTTGCCAAGGATACACCCTTTGTCTTTGATGAAGCATGTAAAGAGGCCTTTGAAAAACTTCGATCTAAGTTGTCTACAGCACCTGTTATACAACCTCCCAATTGGACCCTTCCATTTGAACTTATGTGTGACGCTTCTGACTATGCCATTGGGGCGGTTTTAGGGCAACGGCTAGAGAAGTTACCTCATGTCATCTACTACGCTAGTAAGACACTCTCAGATGCGCAATTGAACTACACCACTACTGAGAAAGAATTACTAGCTGTAGTGTTTGCCTTGGACAAGTTTCGATCCTATCTCTTAGGATCCAAGGTTATTGTATTCACTAATCATTCTGCTCTTCGGTACCTCCTTTCAAATAAGGATACCAAGCCTCGTCTAATTCGATGGATCCTGTTGTTACAGAAATTTAATCTAGAAATTCGTGATAAGAAAGGCACCACAAATGTTGTAGCAGACCACTTGTCTAGAATCCTTCTCGAGCCTTCTCATAGCACTTCCCCACTTCATGACTCCTTTCCAGATGAACAATTGTTTGAAGTGCAACAAGAAAAAACACCATGGTTTGCCAGCATAGTAAACTATCTTGCCATAGGACAAATTTCCGATCATTGGTCCAAGCAGGACAAGGATCGATTCTTTTCGCAAGTTAAGTTCTACTTTTGGGATGACCCCGATCTATTCAAGTACTGTCCTGATCAAGTAATCCGTCGATGTGTGCCTGAATGTGAATTTCAGAGTATTCTTGATTTTTGTCATACCCAAGCCTGCAGAGGACATTTCAGGGGTAGAAAAACTGCAGCTAAAGTCTTACAAAGTGGATTCTATTGGCCCTCCTTGTTCAAAGATGCTCACAATTTTTGTCGAACTTGTGAGCGATGCCAGCGAATGGGTACAATCACCCGTAGAGATATGATGCCACTTAATCCCATTTTAATTATAGAAATTTTTGATGTATGGGGTATTGATTTCATGGGTCCTTTCCCGCATTCTTTTGGTTTTGAGTACATTCTTATCGGGGTAGATTATGTCTCAAAGTGGGTAGAAGCTGTTGCCACTAGGACTAATGATCATAAGGTTGTGGTTTACAAACAAATATATTTAGTCGCTTTGGCACTCCCCGAGCTATCATTAGTGATGGGGGATCACATTTCTGCAACCGATCTTTTGAAGCTTTGGTTCGTAAATATTCAATCACCCACAAAGTTGCCACCCCATACCATCCCCAAGCAAGTGGACAAGTTGAAGTTTTCAATCGGGAGATAAAACACATCTTAGAGAAAACAATACGCCCTGATAGAAAAGATTGGTCTCAAAGGTTAAACGATTCTCTCTGGGCTTATCGTATTGCCTATAAGACTCCTATTGGCATGTCTCCCTATCGACTGATTTTTGGAAAAGCTTGCCACTTACCCGTAGAACTCGAACATAAAGCTTTTTGGGCCATTAAAAAGTTTAACTTTGATATGGCAGCAGCTGGTTCTAACTGGAAACTTCAACTGAACGAGCTTGAAGAGTTATGCAATGAGGCATATGAAAATGCCAAAATATACAAGGCAAGGACTAAGGCTTTTCATGACAAATCCATTAACCGTAAGTCTTTCAAGCCTAATCAAAAGGTTTGGCTATTCAATTCTAATATGCGTCTCTTCTCTGGTAAACTTCGCTCTAGGTGGGATGGTCCCTTTTTAGTTAAAAAAAATTTTTCCTCATGATGCGGTAGAAATTCAAGACATCAATGATGGTCGTATCCTGAACGTCAATGGTCAAACATTGAAACCTTACATAGAAGTGTTGCAGATGGACAGTTGATTGAATCCCTTGATTTGATGGATCCTATTTATCAGGATAATTAAGGATGTACTGCGTCTGGCTGAAGACGTTAAACTTAGCACTTGTTGGGAGGCAACCTAATTCTCATAGATTATTTCTGCACATTTTCGTGTCGCATTTTTTAGGAGTCCTCATATTACTGATGCAATTAAGGTAAAATGCTTCTATCCTCCATATGCATCATATTTTCGTCTAAAATAAAAATAAAAAAACAATAAAAATAAAAAATAATAATATAATATTATTAAAAAAATAAAAAAAAATATTGAGGACAATGTCTGGTCTAGGTTGGGGGGTATAGGAGATTCGAATTTTTGAAGAAATTTTTACATTTTCGTATTTCTAAGTAAGTTTATCTTCAAAAAAAAATGAAAAAAAAACCTAATTTCTATGTTTTAGTGCTGAAATGATAAACACACGAAGTATATAAAATCTAAAAAAGCCCAATGACTAGTCAGGAGTAAGACAATTTGAGTTCGTTTCATTAAAAGTTCTTTTAAGTGAGTTGTAAGATAATTTTTACTTTGAAATTTCACAACACACATGGCCTGCACTTCTAAGGGTTAGGTTCAACATTATGTTGTTAAGTCTGGTAGCAACCTTGAGCCCTGATGAATCATTCCTATCTAATTCACTATTATCCCATATTTATAAAAAAAAAAGTGAATTTAGTCAGGTACATCGAAAAGGGCTACCTATTGTCAAAGGTCAGCGGGCTTGTATGAGGAACCCGAGCATAGGTCCGTAGGAGAGTCTTAATGCCCAACACCTTACGCCATCTGGCGTGGGAGTTGTTGACTGAATACTCGCTACACGGAGGAATCATTACAAGAGTAAAAGTGCATAATTTATTTATAAATACAAAATAAAAAAGAAAAAAAGAGAAAATAATATTGATCTTGAAAAAGATGATAGTGTGAAAGCCGTCGTTGTAAAAATTCGAGTAAACTGAAATATTACAGATAAAGCCCATGAGGTATTAAAGTAAACATCCACAACTCTCGAAATCCTGTAAGATAGGATGATTTTGAATCAGTGAATAGGTCTTATCTGACCAATTCTTGTAAACTACTAGTTTTAGCAGTATTTTGGAGAATCTAAAGCCTTAGCTTGTGTATGGTCCAGATATCACCGAGCACCTAAGTATAAATTAGCCTTACAACTCCCTAATAGAAACTTAATGACTTCAACTTAAGTTGCATACTGACCTAGGATTTGAACTGACTTAGTAATTAAAACTTTGTGTGCTTTTGAAATTCTTGACATTAAGGCATTGGAAATTAGATTTTATAAAATAGTAAAATAAATTCTTTTAGGTAAAGACAGCAGTTTGTGGGTATCTAAGCCGGAAACCCTCACGAGACAAAACTCGTCCACTAGGGTCACCTAGGGGTTTAAAGCCTTATTGCATACGGTAAATGCAATCGCGATTCCTGCGAAAGTGAGTTACTTTTATTATTATTATTATTATTTTGCTTGAGGACTAGCAAAATATAGGTTTGGGGGTGTGATAAGTGTTAAATAATGCATAAACTAATATCTTATTCATAGCACTTATCATTATTTTAATCCGCATATTTTGTAAATTTAACTAAAAAAAAAGTGTTACCTTCATCATTGAATTTTAATAAATTATTAAAGGTAATTCAAGTTTTACTTATTTATTTACTGATTGAGTCTAATGTATGCAGGTTGAGTCAAGCTCATTAGGGATTATTCCTGAACCTAAATCACATGCACCCCGTAAATCAAGACCCTCTCAGGTTCTGATTCAGTCACCTAATTTCCTTCACACACGTTCCATCTTACCAACTGAATAGAATTATATCTCCTGTATCAAACACTCATTTCTCTATGACACAACCCATTCATCTCCCGAACCAAATCCAACAGCTTATCTCCCCTTCAAGCCGTTCACAACTCCAATCTTCTTCCCGAGTTAATCACATCCTAAACAGCTTCATCCGCAAGCACATCTCCCAACTCTCATCCCGTCATAATCTCCCTTCGTCCACATCCTCATCCCGTGATCACTCAGATTAGTATCCCGTTCACAAATCCAACCAAACTCCCAGCCGTGTCATCATCCCCTACCTCAAAACAGAGTTCGTTCCCAGCCGTCCGTGAATCACAACGTCATCAGATTCCTCTCTTCCCCTATTTCGGAACAAAGCTTCAGCCGTCCGGCCGAGATCCTCTCAACTTCCAACCTCTCGCATCCCAGCATCTGAAAGCCAGCTACCCATTTGAAGATCCAATCTTCCATGGATTGCATCCTAGCAAATCCAAGCAACTTCATCCCTTTAAACTCACGAATCTGAACCAGCTGCCTCCATTCCAGGATACGATCAAGTTCAGCCGTCCACAGATGAAGTCTCGCTTCCAATCTACTCCCACGTCCGGATACTACACAAGCTTCATCCTCTTCCCGTTCGGAATTGATTCCATCTCCACAGGATAAAATCAAATCTCACAAAACTCCTAGCATCAAAGGATCAAGTCTTCTCAGCCGTGAGCTTCATCCACAACGTCCCAGCCAGCAAATCCTCTTCCGGATTCCTCTATTTCGGGATTAATTCCAGCCGAGACCCCATCCGTATTTGCTCCCAACTTCATCTCTTCCGAATTCCCCTGCATCTCGGATTACTTCCCCTGTTTCGGAACCAATCCCAGCCGAATCCAAACTCCCGTTGATTCATCCCAACACCTCCCAGCTTGCTCCCATCCTTGTCCCACTGCATTGCCCTCCCAACGGAACAAAGTTCATCCAAGCTCCCATCTGCCGAACAGAGTCCGAGTCTCCAGCAAATCAAATCAGCTTCTTCCCAACGGCATTCACACTCCAACTTCATCTCAGCCATGAGCATCAAATCCCCTGCATCCAAGGATCAAGCCATCTATTCAAAGTGATCCGTTCCCAGCTTATCTTCTTCCCAACTCTCGGATCAGCTCCAAATATCAGCAAAGCCAGCACCCATAACACGTCCGAGTACTCCACGATTCGACTCCATCCGCAAGTGAGCTTCGTGAAGCTATAAAAGGAGAAGACTCCTCTTCCTTGGCGGCATCTCTTCGGAGGTGGAATCCCACAAAAACAAAGAAGGGAGAGAAGGGTTTGGATATTTTGGGAATAACTTCCCACATATAAAAAAATAATAAGAAGGAAAGAGGGAGGAAGAAGGAAGCCGATCGTGATACAAATGGGAGCCCGCTGCTGTGCTGCTATAGCTGTTCAACTCTTCATGGAAGGCTGATCTCCTCTCCAGGGCTGGATGCAGCCCTAACAAAGAGATACGGATTTTATATTTTTTTATTTCTATTCTTGGGGTTGTATGAACTTATTGTTTTTAATGGATATCTTCTTTTAACTCATATTTAATTTCTGTGATTTTAAGTATGACGTTTATACAACTGTTCTTCATGATCACTAAGTAAATATAAGATAGTTCATGCTTAGGAAAGATGCAATGTCCTGCCATATTAGTTTAGGGTAGACATTTCATGCCAACTGAAGATAGATTATTCCCAAATTACTTTTGTGAATTTCTATTTAAAATGCTTATTAGGCTTGTAGCCAATTTGCATGTTAATCCAAGAATAAATTGAAATACAATTAACCCTTGTTCCGATGTTAGTGGTGAATTCCTTGCCCTAGGTTCCCTCAAACTGATATCATTTTAATTACATTTTTTTTATTAAAATTTCTTAGTTAAGTTTTCTTCACAAACTCTTCCTTTTAAATATTTTTATTTTTAAGAAAAATAACTGTACCCCAATCCCTGTGGATTGATACCCGTAATCACTATCCTACCAGATACGTGCTATTGCGTGGTCTTTAAAGTTGACTATCATGAAGGTCCAGACTGATCCTCCTCTTGTCCTTCCATCAGCTTATCAATCTTGTTATTCAATGCAGAAATAGAGCCAGTAAGCTGAGTGTGTTTTTCTTTCAGTTCTTATATAGAACTCTGAACTGAATTTTCTTGAGTCCTTAGTTGCTCTTCAATTGCAGCAATTCTTTTCTGTTGATTGGCTGCAAGTGTTCTTAGTCCTTGAAGCTCCACTTTATTTTTTTTGGTCAAATTAGTGAGGTCATAGACTGAGTTCCAGCAGACTCCAGAATTGAACAGTGCTTTTATGATGTTATCTGCAATAAATTTTAACTGCCACTTCTCAAGTCTGAGTGGAGGATCTGATGGTCTTTGGATTGGAGGAGGTTGACTGAGTGGAGGCTCTTTTGGAGGTGCTTGAGTAGGGATTCTTTTGCCTTTAAGTGGTGTTGGAGTGTCTTGACCACTTTCATCCTGAATTCCTTTCCCTTTATGCATCCATTTTCCTTCAGTTTTGACAAATCCCATTCTCTTCAGTGATTTGTCATTGTAGACATCTGAAGATAGTAATTCTTTCTTGGTCTCCCCTTCTAGATTCAAATTGAAGTAAGTGAAGACTAATGTCAGAACCATACCATGGGAAAGTGAAGCTCCTTTTCTCTGTCCTTGAGCTTCCATGTATCTAATCATCAAGCAGGGTAGGTTCAGTGGTAGTTCTTCAATAACATGATGCATTACTAGTATGCCTTTCTCTGAGACATGATCAATTTTTTGTCTTCGGGAAGAACATCTTGTTGATCATGTGATGCAGCAGACGCATCTCAGCATTCAGTTGATTGGCACTGATTTCAGTCCAATCTTCTGTGATTTCTCTATTCAGAATGGTGCTTATCCCTTCGTTCCTATTCTCTAAATGATCTCCATTCTCTCCATCATTTGGAATCTGAAGAGCATCTCTTAAAATCTCTTCTATGATCAAGATAGGAATTTCTCTAACTTTGGATGAGATTTGACCTTAGCCAAAACGGGCATTGCTGTAGAACTCCCGTACCAAATCTGAGTAGGTCGGCAAATTCAGTGAGCACAGATATTTCCAACCCATTTCCTTTAGATTTTGACATAATGGGAAGTTCTCCTTCTCCAAAAACTCAAAATCCACTCTTCTTCCGGTGAAGACATTTCGTATGGAGAGGGGACCTTGCTTTGAAACCAAGGACGGAGGTGACAGAGGGGTCGAAACGGGTTTAGGTGGCAGTGTTTCTTGTCTTTGTGGATTCATGCCTTTCTCTGCCCTAGCCTTCGTTCTCCTCTCTGTTTGTGGAGTGGTATTCTTCCTCTTTGGCCCGGATGTAAGTTGCTTTCTTCACCATTGGAAGATTAATCGGGACCTCGAAAAGGTTTTCTAGGGTTTTTGGAGGTTTTTGTTTGAAAGAGTGTTTGAAGACTGAAAACGCTCTAAGGGGTATGAAATGTTTCAGGTTCAACGTTTCAGAGAGAGAGAGAGTCCTTAGAATCCATTTCAAATAGTTCCACTTTAGTCGACTCATTCAACTTATAAGTCGTCTCCTGTAGATTAGGGATCGACTCTTTTAACTTAAGAGTCGTCCCTTACTACATGAGTCAACTTCTCATTCACATGAGTCGTCTCCTCAAACATTTCAAGAGACAAAATATTTTTAAATAAGATTTAAAAATGGATTGCTCACCACATATCAAATCAACTAAAATTCAACCAATAATAGTCAATCAAAATATACAATTTAACCCATCTTTCTTCTTGATTAGAAGCACCAGAGAGAAGAAAGGACTTTGGCTAGGACGAATAATCCCCGTTTTTAACATTTCCGCCACCTGTTTTTCAATTTCACTCTTTTGAAAGTGAGTGTACCGATATGGGCGCACATTGACTGCAGTGACTCCTTCCTTCAGGGGAATCCGGTGGTCAACATCACGTGCTGGTGGCAATGAACATGGCTCATCGAACAGGAGTGTGAACTCGTCAAGCAACTCTTTTATTTCGAATGGTAAAGTGGCCTGGTCCATGTCTTGATCCCTTCTTTTCATGGTTAATGCAAATAAGGCCCCGCCACCATGCAATTCCTTATGCAGTGACTGCACTGAAATTTCTTTAGTTGTTAAATGGCATTGCCCCCGCAATAGCCGAGACTCTCCTTCCCAGATGAATCTCATGGTCAAGTTCCTCCAATCACACAACACGGGTCCAAGACTTTCAAGCCATTGAATTCCCAGTACAATATCGAGCCCCTGCAATGGTAAGGCAAATAATGTAATCTTAAATTTAAAGCCTTGAACCTCCAGAGGTACCTCCTCATGTTTCTCATGACAAGAAAGTTGGCCACCATCTACAATCCGGATGGTGAAGCCATCTGTGGTGGTCACTGGAAGGCGTATGGCTGGAGCCGCTGTCCACCAGCACAGTAACGGGTTGCTTCTCCACTTGCGCCAGCAACTTCATGGTTTGCGGACCCTTCCAGCCGGAGAATGCATGCAATGTAATTTCGGCCTGCTCCTCCGCTTCTTCCACTCCAATTCATACATAACTGGTCTGTTTCTCGGCTGGTTGGTGCATTCTTCTTCATCGGTAATAGTTGCATTTTCAATCAGGAATAGTTGCGGAGTCTTACAACAATGTCCAGGCGTGAAACGTTTGTTGCAATTGAAGCATAGTCCCCATTCGCGCCTTCGCTGCATTTCGTCCCACGACAACCTCTTTATGGATGAACCAACCACCTGTTTTGTTGCTGTGGGGACCGGAGTTGGTGGAGTTGCCGCCATGAACCGAGCCGGAGTTGGCCGAACAAATTCTGTACGCATGTTTCCGTCGTCGAGTGATCTGTTCGTCCTTCATTCTGGCGACGCTGATAGCTTCCCTTAGTGTTCGTGGTTTGGACATCCAAACTTCATCGGCAATTTCGTCCTTCAGTCCTCCGAGAAAGGTCCCAATTAATAATGCTGATTGCAGCCATCCCACGACCTTGTTTGCAAGATGTTCAAAGTCCCGCTGGTAATCTTGCAAGGTTCCAATCTGTTTCACTCTAGAGAGGGCTTCATCAAAGCTTTCGAATTCTATAGGGCCAAAACGACACCACAGCTCTCTTTCAAATACTTCCCACGTGATGACGATGCCTTCGTCCCTCTGCACCCACTTAAGCCATTGCCACCATTGGTTGGCTTCTCCTTCCAATTTCTTGATACTCAAAATATTACATGGCCCTACTCAACCATTCAGTTGGATCATCCCCTGCAAAACGTGGAAAATCCATTTTGATAAATCTGGAACCACCAGTGTTAGAACTACCTTCATTCTGGGATGATGGTTGTCGAGAAGAGGATCCTCTTTCAGCATAAGAATGAATGGTTCTCAGTCCATTCAGTGCTGCCAGCACCTCCTCCATTCATTCTTCCAGACCCCGTATTTGCCCTCGAGTATCTGCAGATTCTGCAACAACGCGCATCTGCCCTTCATGAATATCTTGCATGTCGTATTCTAGCCTCTCTAATCTCTCCTTGTGGGTGCCCATCTTAACGTGGCTCTGATACCAAGTTGATGGAGCTTGAGTGGTGAATAACCATAACAAAGGGAAACTGGATATATTAAAAGAATGAAACAAGGTTGAAGACAACCATGAGTACAAAAGGAAATATTTCTCTGCTCTCCACTCCTATGCCTCCTGGCTTATTTATAATGGTTTCCTAACGGCTACAAGCTGCAATGTTAATAGGATAACTAAGAAATAGCAAAGAAATCAGCAACTAATCTGCGAGTCCTTGTTTCCTTCATGCCTCTGAAGCCCCACGAATACATTCCCGAAGTACTTGGGATTTGGCCTCCTGTTACGGATGGATGGTTCTATCAACGGACACAATTCGAATCGCAATTTAACATGCCCTTCCAACACAGAAAGAAATATTTTATTAATTTGATGGCTCTCATGTGATATTTTATTAATGCTCATTCGTGGCTCAATTGCTTTAATGCAATCGAGGAACCCTCAATTATTCTGACCATCGAGATTCCTGTCTGCCTATTGTTAAAGCTTCATATGCAGCATGGTTGTTTGAGCAGGCGAAGCCTAGTTGAAATGAACGTTGCATCCATTTTTCCAGTAGTAGTGGGACACAATAAGGATCCCTGCGCCTGACTTTATCAGTCTTTGAGCCATCAAATATTAACTTCCATAGCTCGATTCTTCCGAAACGAGTTTCTAACTGTTGCAGAATACCACCCTCGGTAAGCATGGGTGATTTGCTAAGAAATCGACTAACAATTGGCCTTTCACTGATTTATATGGCATGTATTGCAAAGTATATATAGACAGGGCTACCATCCATTTGCCAATCGTACCATGTATACATAATATCTTAATTTCATGCAGGTTTAATACAAAGCCAAACACAATTATATCTATGAGCTTTGGGCTCCTTGGCTTCAACTGAGTTCAGCCCTGTTCGTAATATAATTGCTTAGGCTGATATCTTCTTCAGACTTATATTCGGCCTCCCATTTATCCGTTCTTAAACACTTCAGTCATATCATTCTTTTTTTTTTTTTCTTTTTTTTTGATGAAAATGACAATTCATATAGCTCTTACGTGAGTACTATTGTCCTCTTTTTTAACATCTATGTATTAGTCACTTCTAAATTAACGCCACTTGTCAACCTGTTTAACCTACCACCTGATGTGTGTTTAAATGAAGTGCAAACAATACCAGAATGCTTTCTGTACCAAAAAGAGATTTCTATGCGACTGAACATGTTCTCAAACGTTGACCTTACTCTCTCCCCCGCTCTCAAATTGTTTCTTTTATCACTGGATCTCTCCTGGACACATTAAAGACATTGCCTGCATAAGTTTTAGTAGGCATACTGGTAGCCCTAATCAAAACCATTATTCCAAGGGTGCGTTTGGTGCATCACTAAGATAGAAATCAAAATGGATTGGAATACAGATCGGAATGACCATATTTCCTAACATATTTGGTTTGTGACTGAAATCGGAATTGAAATTAAAATGGTTAATTAGTATATTTTTAAAAAATCAATTAAACAGAGAAGTTTTATTGGAAAATCAATTTTTTTAAAGTAAAACTAGCATTATGGAATTTGAATATAGGGAGGAGGGTCTAGATTGGATTTTGAAGGATTGGAGAATAGAAATAGAAATGGAACCCCTCCTCAATCAAATAGTTGGAGCGGGAATCACTCATGCCTATTCCCGTTTCAAGTCTAACTCTTTTCAACCAAATGTTTTCTAAAAGAAGTCTTCATATTTTGAGGGGAACTTTTGGCTATTACCTATTATATATTAAATATATAGAAGTAGTTGAGGGTTACAATTATTAGGTAACTGCTTTTCTTGATATCAAATATGCAAATGGATATCTTTTATTTGTTAGTAGAATTTTTGTTTACTAGAGATCTTATAAGAAAACAATCATCTTTGGGAGCACTATAGAAGCCAGACCGAATTCCTCTACAGACTATTAATATTGATTCATGGCAAATAAAAAAACTCTTATCTAAATTTCCGTTGGTACCAAAACCTGTTCCTCACAACCACTCCAATAGTAATGCATCAAATCTATTATTGAATTAAAAATACAAAATTAGTAATAAAAAATTGAATTATCATACTTCAATAAGAGATGAGTCTCTGATAAGACATAGGAAGCATTTCATAATCATTAACAGTAGAAAAGAAACTGGTTGAGCGATCATGTTAGGATACTATTCTAGAAAATCATCTCCTTCTCATTCCTATCACCTTCAAAAATGAAATTAGTGACAATTATTTGCTAAGTTCAAGTTTTACTCATCATAGGTTGAAGATAGAAAGTCTAAAACGTAATAGTTCACAAATATCTTTTCAGGGCTAATATAGAGGGTGGCTGTAAAGGACTATGACTAATGCTTTTAGTTTTTTGTCAATATTTTTGGTTTTTTGTCATATCTATGATCCCGTACATTTATTTCTTGGTCGGAATTAGCTAACTTAAATAAGTATTGATTAAATCTCTTTCGTTCCCCCTATTTTCTTTTCTCAATATTACCATCTCCTCAATGAGTGTAAATTTTTAAATTTGCTAACTTAAACAAGAAGTATTGACTAGATGATGTTTGAATATTTCTGTTTTCTCCAAAAAAGGCAAAAGGAATAAAATACAACTATATGGCAAAACTTAGCCCTAAGAATAAGTCTGAAAAACTGATCAGAGCTAGTGGTAGAACCATAGATTTCTAGTGCGATCATGCTAAGACATAGGAAGCATTTCATGATCATTAACAGTAGGTACATGGCCTAATTGGAGATCTCTTGAATAAGGTTGAATTTAGTAGAAAAGAAGCTGGTTGAGCGATCATGTTAGGACACTATTCTAGAAAATCATCTCCTTCTCATTCCTATCACCTTCAAAAATGAAAGTAGTGACAATTATTTACTAAGTTCAAGTTTTACTCATCATAGGTTGAAGATAGAAAGTCAACGACGTAATAGGTCACAAATATCTTTTCAGCGCTAATATAGAGGGTCGCTTTAAAGGACTATGACTAATGCTTTTAGTTTTGTCAATATTTTTGGTTTTTTGTCATACCTATGACCCTGTACGTTTATTTCTTGGTCGGAATTAGCTAACTTAAATAAGTATTGATTAAATCTCTTTCGTTCCCCCTATTTTCTTTTCTCAATATTACCGTCTCCTCAATGTGTAGATTTTTAAATTTGCTTACTTAAACAAGAAGTATTGACTAGATGATGTTTGAATATTTCTGTTTTCTCCAAAAAAGGCAAAAGGAATAAAATACAACTATATGGTAAAACTTAGCCCTAAAAATAAGTCTGAAAAACTGATCAGAGCTAGTGGTAGAACCATAGATTTCTAGTGCGACTCCACTGCATTGAGAAGAATCAATCATCGAAGTCCAGAGCTTCCCAATTTGAGAGTGTGAAAGAAAATTTAGCAAGGGTAGGCAACACATACATATTGCCTTTGAAGTTATCAATGATCCAAATATAAGAAAGTTAAACCAATAGATGGTAGTATCATGGTTGAAAAGAATTTTTATAGCATGGCAACATCAACCAATTAACTGAACAACAAAAAAAAATTGATGCAAGCTGAACAATAAAAACTGGAGAATTTGGATTTACAAGCAGGGACCCAAATTTGCAACTTAATGGAAGAAATGAAAAATTATTTTACTCGGGATTAGAAAACTAGAGTAGCTAGACTATTAGAACAACCACTCTAATTTCAATCTCACTAAGCCCAGAAAGTTCATAAACACTGGTATTGGAAGATCTCCAGAATATATTATATATGTTTTATCTTGCCTCACATGATTATCTTCATTTTTTTCAATTTTTCGTAATAGATCTGACCTTATTCGTTTATTTCCTGGTTGGAAATTTGTAACTTGCTACGTTCTTTCAGAAAAATGGAAAATGCTCATGGAGCAACAGCTTAACTGAATAGCAAAACTACTGACAAAAATTCTTAGCAAAAAAAAAACATAACAAAAAAACAAAAGCAAAACTTATTAGAGCTAGAGGCAAAATCATAAGAGTTCTAGTCTGGTTCTACTGTAATGAGGGGACTTGATAAGCAAAGAGGAAAACTGCAGCAGTCCAAATCTTCCCATGACGAGAGGTGCAGAAAACAAATTGATAGGGTCTGACAACATATTACTACATTGCCTTTGAAGTCATCAATGAACAAAACATGAGAAAGTTGATGAATTGTAATGTCATGCTTAACTCCAACATCAATCAACTAACTGGAGAAAATAAATTGACTGGTGCGCAAGGTGAAGGGCTAACAAATACAGAAATTGAATTTAAAACAAGGGAGACAAATGTGCAACTTAAAATAAGAAACAGGCCATTATTTAACATTAATATAAAAAAGCACAGCATTTATACTTTTGCTGAAATGACTATAAAATCACACTTACTAAACACAGAAAGTTCGTAAAATTGGCAGATGAAGATCTCCAAAATATCTAAACCTTAAGAACATACTATTGCAGCAATTGTAGCTATGGTACAATGAATGTGCATCTGACATCATGGCATGTCAGTATTAGGATCTCCATCAATTGCACAAGTATGGAGAAATGTAAATATGTCGTCCTATGCTTGGTTCTGAGCATGGGGAAAATAATGCCCTTTTTTTTATTGGCATGAAATTATGATATATTGCAGGAAGAGGATCAAGTTACAAGACTGCAATTTTATTTTTTCAATATACCCTTATATCTTTAATAGAATTATAATATTTCAGAAAATTATTAAGACTGGGATGGCTACCGGGGCATCCCATTCCGTGGGAAAACTGATCTCACAGAGTTTAAAATCTTAAGATCAACCACCTGCAGGAGACTTGTCTGCAGTACAATCCCATTTCTTCAAGATACCTTGAGACTAACCGAAGGACTTCAACTATATCATGCCCACTCATAGTTATATAGAGGTAAACTAACCAGCCAACTGGTTGGCTACCAAGGGGGTCAACAAAGATATCCTTCACTTTTATGACTTGCATCCTCTTCAAGTTGTAAAGGTTTACAACAATGGCTGTTGTTTTCTAAGACATTGAGTACCTTCCATATTACCATGAAAAATAAATGACTACTGACAAAGTCAGTGCTATGAGGAGGGACTTCAAATGCAAGCCTTGACTTCCAGAATACAGTAGGTGCAATAGTGCAAGCCACATTTAAGAGAAGCTATAACATTAATCACAAACCTCCCCTATGAAAAAATATTCCTAATACAGCCTATAAACAATTAAAAGAAAGAGTTTCCCCTTTGAGTGGTACCAAAAAAATTTAAATAACGGCGAGTCTTTGTAAAACAAAATCTGTTGCTTGATAAGCCATGGTTGCATCATAATATCTAACCGTGATAAACAAAAGTTGAGAATGTAGCTAAAAGATGCAGCCAGCAGCTGGAAGAAGTTCTAAGATTCACAAGAGCATCAATCACAATCAGGGGGGAATACCAAAACAAGTCCAAAAAGGCATTAGTTCACTGGTTTGAGTCGTTTGGAAGATGATTGAACATCTACATAGAATAAATAAACATTTGGAAACTAAAACTAGTTGTTTCTTTTGAGTTTCCATTTCTTTAGATCTAGATGATTTTAACACAAAATGATTGATCATTTTTTTCCTTTTCAATTCAGTAGGATTTGCAGCAGATTAAAGTGATGCAATATCATCTTTTTTATTATGTATTTTTTTCCTTTGCATAAAAGCTAGCTATGATGTAAACATATTTGAATTGAGAAAGAAATTTTTCTACCATTTTTCAAAGGTTCAGTAAAAATTTTTCCCCCTCCTATCTAACTTGAATCATCCTCCTCTTCCTTTTTCTTCTCCTCCTTCCCTTCAACAACATCAAAACTAACCATCTGCATAGACTCATGCCCAACTTATCACAATTTTATCAACAGACCAGCCATAAGACCATCAAACCATTCTTTGGAATCAGTAGAAACTGTAGTTATAAACTACCCTGCAGATTTTAGGCTCTCAAGCCTTTGCACCTATTTCTTCATTTATTTTTCCTTTTTCAAAGTACAAACTGTACCCGATCTGTTACCAGACCTAAGAGACCCATCACCCTTTCTCCCACGGTACTAATTATGTATCCTCTCATTCTCCAAATTGAGAAATCCTAAGAATCCTCCTGCACTACTCTTTTTCCCATTTTAATGCATGCTGGCCTTCGATTTCAACAGATTTTCTAGAAAGAGAGCACCGTAAGCACATAAATTTTAACCTTTATAAACTCAAGACCTGCTCATCACTTATAATAAATCCTATAGTATACAAATGGAACCTAACCATATATGTCCTCCAATTATATCTTCTAAATCGTCCACACTAACAATCCATCCTTCTCCCCTAAATGGAACCTAACCATACATGTCCTCCAATTATATCTTCTAAATCGTCCACACTAACAATCCATCCTTCTCCCCTAAAAGGAGATTTTTAAAAATCAAAAAATAGATCACATTAGCACTCAAGAAGCTCTAGGTGTCCAAACACAGATTTCCAATTTAAGTAGGCTCCTAGGCACAATGAAACATAGATGTTCATTTAAACTGCTCCATTCTCACCACCCTGGCATGAGACAAACTCGTGAATCTTAGATGGTAATCTATCAATAGTTATTAACAAGCAATGGTTAAAAATGTTATGTTGATTTTCATACTACATTAATCCCTGTCAATCAGCAGTTTAAAAATCAAATCTTTTTTTATTAAAAAAAATCTATTTCCCTGATAATGTTATACTGATTTTAGTTTTAGGATATGGATTGCCAATACAATAGGGTATGTGAGTTTTGAGTATTGGAAGAGGCAATGAAATGTAGAAGCACAAGTAACTGGCCCTCAAATAAGAATATATAGGAAATCACTTCTACTTCATTAATGGAACTTATTATAATGTTACAAAATCATAGAACCATAATCTAGTTTTCTCTTTAAATCAAATAAAACGTTATCTAACTTACTCGTATTTATACTCATATAAAATCAAACCTCAGACTGTAATAATGATATTGCATTACCTAATTCGCGACCAAAACAACACCCGAAAGATCTCAGTTCAACATATATGAATATGTTACCATCAAAGTAACATTTACGCGGTGAATTCAACAGCACGAGTTCGTCAATTAGAAGAAGTACAAAAGACTCGACTTGTAGAACAACAGATATACTATGAGCAAGGACAGATTAAAGAAAGAGAAACAGAAACCCTAACCCTAGAGATGGGATCAGATGAGCTTGAAGGGAAGGGGCCACGGGATAGACCTGGGGACCTCGACCCGGTCCTTGATCCGCTCGATCTTCTTCTCCCGCTTGGGCCGCGCGTTGCCGTACGACCCCTTGAAGCGCTTCCCCCTCTTCGTCTTCTTGTCGCCGCGGCCGCACGGGACCAGAACGGGCGCCAACGACGAAGAGGAAAAGGAAAAGGAGGAGGAGAACATCGGCCGCCGCTCCACCACCTGGTGCATCGCCCGACTGGCCAGCCACCGCATCGCCATATGGGAGTTCGTTTGATGGCCGCCGCCTCGCTGCTGCTCCGAGAAGCTCCACGACCCTCGGACACCAAAGGGATTTCTATAAACCGGCGGCTTTTTGGGATCGAGGGTTTATCTCTCTCTCTCTCTCTCTCTCTCTCTCTCTCTCTCTCTCTCTCTCTCTATATATATATATATATATATATATATATATATATATATATATATATATATATATATACATGTAGATATATAGGTATATACATCTTTATCTTTTATATATATATATTGTTGCTGGGGTCCAAACCGAGAACGATTGGCACAGCGGTATGAACGGGGTTCCCATGGAATTACTTCGGTTGCGCTCCACCTTCCGCCGGGAAACCTGCAAGCAAGCCTCGCACCACCACCGGGGTAGTGGGGACCCTCCGACGATCAAGTTAGGGGAGATCGAAGGAGAAGAAGAGGTAGCAGGTAAGATAATACTCTGGAAAATCTTGCTTACCCTCCCCTTCCCCCCCAGCCGCATATATATCAGGCTGGGGGGTTTTTCTGGGGATCGGTCATCGTGTGGCACGATGGGGTTGCCACTGACATGGTCGTTACAGGGCGTCGTGGGGCAGCGCTGGGTACGGCCATGGCAGGGCGTAGTGGAGCTCCGCTTTGTACGGCTGTTACAGGGGATCGTGGGGCAGCGCCGGATACGGCCGTTGCGGGGAGTAGTGGAGCAGGGGGCCGCGGCGTGCCTCAGGGGAACAGTCTGTTGTTGTCAAGAGATTGCCGACTTGGGGTCGGATTGCTGGATCAAGGGGCAGCCGACCCGGGGTCGGGCTGCGGAGCCGAAGATATCCGACCCGAGGTCGGATTGCTGGATCAAGGGGCACCCGACTCGGGGTCGGGCTGCGGAGCCGAAGATATCCGACCCGAGGTCGGATTGCTGGACCAAGGGGCAGCCGACTCGGGGTCGGGCTGCGGAGCCGAAGATATCCGACCCGAGGTCGGATTGCTGGATCAAGGGGCAGCCGTAGTCTTCCTGGGCGCGCGTGCCGGTCACGTGGGGCATGGTGGCTAAGTTCCCCCGTAACAGTAGCCCCCCACTTCCGAGCCTGGAACCAGGAGGGGAACGGGTGAAGGGAGTGACGCTTCGAGATTGCCGCCATCTCTCGGAAAGGCGCGCGCGCTCCGAACTCCCCGCCTTCTTTATGGCGTATGGCGGTTGTCGCTGATCTGGCAGTCTGCGGATTTCGGTGGACATCCTTCCTTAATGGCGTCGATTCGCCTTTGGGGCGCGAACGATCCTTCGGCAGCCGGGCGTCCTCTGGCGTCACCGAGGCGTCACCCGCCTTTCCGCCTATTTGACCGGGGGCCCTCCCCCGTCCGCCTTTCTCTTCACAGGCATCCTCGAGTTTCTCCCTTGTGCTGCTGCCGTTGCCGTCGGACTGTTCGTTCGCTCCTCCTTTGACGCTCTCGGAGCCGTTCTTCCTTCCCTTCCGGTGAGTTGCCCCACTCTTCAATTTAGGGCTCTCCGTACTTTCTCCCTTCGTATTAGTGTACCCCAGTCGTTCCGGTCCCTTCTCCCCTCTTGACCCCGTCCTGACCGTAGATTCACTGGCCGTTAGGGATGGACGAGGTAAGAGCGGACCGCATTCAGTCGGAGCTGGTCCCCGAAGACCTAGATAGGTTCGTGGCCCGGTACCACCTTCCCGAAGCCTGCAACGTTACGCTCCCGGGGCCTGAGGAGAGGATGTCCCATCCTCCTCCAGGGAAGGTCGCCATCAATGAGGACATCCTTCGGGCTGGGTTCCGCTTTCCCCTCTCGGACTTAGTCGTGCAGGTGCTTCGAGGTTTAAGAGTGGCGCCGACGCAACTGGTGCCGAACTCATGGCGTACCCTGACGGCCTTCCAGGTTCTCTGCCGCATGCACGAGGTTCCCGCCACCCTGAACGTCTTTTGGGAATGCTACGGCCTGAACGGCCACCCCCGGGACAGAGGGTGGTGGTGCTTTGCGGCGCGGCGAGGGTGCGGCCTCGTCAAGGAGGCTCCTTCCTCCATTCATGGCTGGAAGGAGCGTTTCTTTTTCATCGACGTAAATCCTTCTTGGGGAGTCGGGACAACCTGGGAGACGCCGATGAAGTCCCCGATCGGCCTATCGAGGTTGTCGAGGGAGGAGTCCGATGGCGTCGCCGTCTTGAGGGGGTTGGTTGCCGAGGGCCGGCTCCCCCCGGTGGCTAGCCTTATTTCCGAGGATGCCTTGGTGAACGTCGGTCTGAGCTCGGTCCCCGCCGACCGTGAGCCCGCCACCACTTCTTCTTTTTTAGCCCTTTTCTCCTCTTTCGTTTCTTCTTTCCATCAGTTTCTCAGTTTCTAACCATCTCATCCTTTTTGCAGAAATCGACGACGTCATGCAGTCGGACAAGGCAATGGCTGTTAATAGGGCGCCCCTATTGGAAGCGGTCCGGAGGAAGAAACGGACTCCTCCGAGCGGGGTCCCACCGGCGAAGAAGCCCCGCCAGCAGGCGACTCCGACGCCGACAGACGGGTCCGGGCCCACCGATCAGGGGGACGCCGCGGGCTCGGATCGACAGCTGACGCCGTATCAGCCCTCCGGTGATGAGACTACCGCTTTTCCGGAGGTGTCATCCGGGCGTGCCCGAGACGGCCGGGTCGGACGCAGTCGGTCCCCAGCCCGGCCTTCGGCTCGGTCGGCTTTGGATGATACGAGAAGGAGGGGCGCGTCGAGGCCCCGGCCGAGCGGGACCCTGTCGATTTCTGGCGCGGCCCCCGCCCCAAGCACAGTCGGCATGACTCTCCCCCAAGCGATGGGTAAGGGTAAGGCTGCAGAACCACCGTCCGGCTCCGGGGCGAAGTCGGGGTCGGCCTTCACTTTTGCCGGCGCCCGAAACCTCGTCGAGACGGTGCTGCTGGAGAGTGACCGTAGGCAGGTCCGGCAGATGAGGATCCCTGAAGTCGGAGCTGCCAGCTGCGTCTGTCTCATGTCGGTGAGTGTTCTTTTGGTCGCTTTCGTCATTTATAGGCTCTATTGATCCCCGTCTGACGCTCTCATTTTTCCTATCTTTTAGCTCGCCCAGTACATGATCCGTCTGGAGGAGGGCCACGAGGAACAGGCGAGGCTTCTGGCGAGGGCCGAGAGCCGACTGAAAGCTGTAGAGGAGGGAGGCCAGGCTGCGGCGGGGAGGACGACCAGGGACCTCGAGACGAGGCTCCAGGTGGCCGAAGAGCGGGCACTCGGCTTTGCCGCCCTCGAGAGGCAACTGTTGGAGGCTCAGGAGCAACTCAAGGTTGCCTCGGGTCTCGAAGGCGAGATCAGGAAGGCGGAGGAGCGGGCCGAAAAGCAGTCCCGGAAGGCTGCCGACTTCCGGGAGAGGTGGGAGAAGGCCCAGCAGTCGGCCGACAATGCCCGCAACCGAACCCGATCTCTTGAAGCCAGGCTGGTCGAATTGGAGTCGGCCTTGGAGGGGACTCGTGCGAGCAATCAGGAGCTTCATTCGCGCCTGGAGGAGGCTGAGGCTGCTCGCGTCGCTGCCGAGGCGAAGCACATGGAGGTTCGGGCCGATCTGCTGAGGGTTTCCTCCGAGGCGGACGACCGGATTGTGGCGAAGGTCATGGAAGCGAAAGCTCAGATTACGGAGCGAGCGGAGGCGGCGCTGGCCGAGAAGAGCGCGGAAATCGGACGTCAGGCGGTACAGGCCTATCGTCAGTCCGCCGAGTTCATCCGTGACATGTCGGACGCGGGGTCCGACTCCTTTGCCTTAGGCTTCGATGAAGGCCTGGCAAGGGTGTCTGCTAAATACTCCGGAATTGACCTGAGTGGGGTCTCCCTCCTCGACTCCCCTCCGATGCCATTGCCTGCCGATTCTCCAACCGTCTCCCTACCCTTCGCGGACGTGCTCGCCGTTCCCGACCCAGTGGTTCCTCCAAGCTGACTTTCTGTACTTTTCTTTGTTCTTCTTTTTTTGTATGTTGGCGTTTTGCCATGTTGTATGGGTCTCGGCCCTGATGCAACGAAAGTTAATGCAAACAAAGTGTTTCTTTATTTCACTTTCGTCCTTCCTCTTTTTAACTCTTAGTAGCGTCTCGCCGACTCCTGACTCTTGAAGTTCCTCCGGCGCTAGGCCAGGCATCCGAGGGTTAGGCCTCAGGAAATTCTTCCGGCGCTAGGCCAGGCATCCGAGGGTTTGGCCTCAGGAAATTCTTCTGGCGCTAGGCCAGGCATCCGAGGGTTAGGCCTCAGGAAATTCTTCCGGCGCTAGGCCAGGCATCCGAGGGTTAGGCCTCAGGAAATTCTTCCGGCGCTAGGCCAGGCATCCGAGGGTTAGGACTCAGGAAATTCTTCCGGCGCTAGGCCAGGCATCCGAGGGTTAGGCCTCAGGAAATTCTTCCGGCGCTAGGCCAGGCATCCGAGGGTTAGGTCTCAGGAAATTCTTCCGGCGCTAGGCCAGGCATCCGAGGGTTAGGCCTCAGGAAATTCTTCCGGCGCCAGGCCAGGCATCCGAGGGTTAGGCCTCAGGAAATTCTTCCGGCGCCAGGCCAGGCATCCGAGGGTTAGGCCTCAGGAAATTCTTCCGGCGCCAGACCAGGCATCCGAAGGTTAGGCCTCAGGAAATTCTTCCGGCGCCAGGCCAGGCATCCGAGGGTTAGGCCTCAGGAAATTCTTCCGGCACTAGGCCAGGCATCCGAGGGTTAGGCCTCAGGAAATTCTTCCGCTGGTCGGCCAAGGCTGGCGCAAGCCGAGGCGACCGGTCGGGGCTTCAGGCTAGTCTGCTCCCGGGATGATCATCGGATTAGCCTGGCATCCGAGGGCCGAGCCTCGGGGAATTCCGCTCGTTGGTCGGCCAAGGCTGGCGCAAGCCGAGGCGACCGGTCGGGGCTTCAGGCTAGTCTGCTCCCGGGATGATCATCGGGTTAGCCTGGCATCCGAGGGCCGAGCCTCGGGGAATTCCGCTCGTTGGTCGGCCAAGGCTGGCGCAAGCCGAGGCGACCGGTCGGGGCTTCAGGCTAGTCTGCTCCCGGGATGATCATCGGGTTAGCCTGGCATCCGAGGGCCGAGCCTCGGGGAATTCCGCTCGTTGGTCGGCCAAGGCTGGCGCAAGCCGAGGCGACCGGTCGGGGCTTCAGGCTAGTCTGCTCCCGGGATGATCATCGGGTTAGCCTGGCATCCGAGGGCCGAGCCTCGGGGAATTCCGCTCGTTGGTCGGCCAAGGCTGGTGCAAGCCGAGGCGACCGGTCGGGGCTTCAGGCTAGTCTGCTCCCGGGATGATCATCGGGTTAGCCTGGCATCCGAGGGCCGAGCCTCGGGGAATTCCGCTCGTTGGTCGCGCGCCTATCACTTGCCGCTCGACGGGGTTTCTCCGTGGCCAGCTGCGATCGTGTTTCTCCTCCTCCCGAAGTGCCACCTGGGGAACACCAGAAGGCCATTAAATGCTAATTGAGGCGTTACCTGGAAAATCGGACCGGCCAGTTGCTGCTTGCGAGGAGTGCCAGTTAAGCGGCCGCGATACGCGCGTTCTTCGAGGCGGATGCGGCCTGGGCACATGCGGAGATACGGGGGCCGCGGGATACACGCCGCCCGGAGTGTCCTGCACGAAGAATACAATTAAGGAGAACGACGCTTAGGAGATCGTGGGGGGATAAGCCTCGAGAGCCAAAACGGCTCCGGATTCGATGTGCCCGCATTTATTAGAGCCACCCGCATCGGAACGACCGGGGGGCCACAGTTTGGCTATAAATATAAGCGTAGGTGCGGTGGAGCCTGCCAAGCCGGAGCTGTTCAGGTTGCCATGGGTCGTAGACCTCCTCTCCGGCGCGTGGCTGGGAAATCCCTGCCGGAGGAACGGGAGGCGCGCCCCTCGCGACTTCCGCCAACTAGCCGTTTCATCTGGGATCAACAGGAAGATTCTCTCCGGTGGAACTCCGCCCTAGGCGTTTCATCCGGGATCACATCCCCCCTCTTTTCAGTCCCACCTTCCGATTGAGCTCTGCGCTAGACGCTTCATCCGGGATCGCGCCTCCTCGCGCTCTTCTCCCTTGTATTCCTTTCCTCCCCTTCTCCTGGGGAAGACCGGAATATCCCTTGGAGGTGGCGTTCCTCTAAAAGCAGTGTGAACTTCTTCTTCGTCCGCGCCGGCTCTTCGCCTTTTGCGTGAGGCGTCGATGGCGCCTCCGGGGGGAAGCACCCACGGCCAGTGGGATTGTAGCTGCTTCGGGCGGAGGGTTCGGAATCCCAGATTTTCAGCTCCACGGAGTTCCCACCTCTTCCTTACTTTCTTTACTCCCCAATCCCCCTCTGGGAATTCTTTGTAATCACACGAACACGCCATTGTAACCAGGGATTATTGAAATGAAAAGAACTATATATTTTTTGAACTGTCTTTCTGGCTTTGTCTTTCTACTGGTAATATACCCGCAGGTTAGCGGAATTCCAGCTCCTTGGAATTTCTCGACCATCTAGGGCCTCCAACTGGTAGGAGCCAGGTCGGTTTACCCAGCGAACCCTATACGGGCCTTCCCAATTTGGCGCCAGCTTCCCACCTTCCGCGGGTTGAGATGCTTTGGTTCGCCTTAGCACCAGATCTCCGATTCTGAAAAGTTTTGGTCGGACCTTGGAGTTATAATATCGGGCCACCCTCCGCTGATACATCGCCATCCGAACCTGCGCCATTTTTCTCGCTTCTTCCAAGAGGTCCAGGTTCCCTCGGAGTTGCTCCGAATTGGCCTCGGGTCGGTGCGCGGCCACCCGGGGCGAGGGGAGTCCGAGCTCCATGGGGACAACCGCTTCCGTGCCATAGGTTAGGCTGAAAGGTGTCTCCCCGGTAGGGGTCCGATGCGTGGTCCGATACGCCCAAAGGACGTTCTCGAGTTCTTCGACCCAAGCTTGCCTCGTCCGACCGATTCGCGCCTTAATTCCTTGGAGGATTGTCCGATTTGTCACCTCGGCCTCGCCGTTGGTTTGGAGATGCGACACAGATGTGAACCGATGCTCGATCCCGAACCCCTCGCAGAAGTCACGGAAATGCTTGTTGTCGAACTGTCGACCATTATCCGAGATGAGGACCCGGGGTACCCCAAATCAGACAATGATGTTTTTCTTCACGAACTTCTGGACTTGCGCCTCCGTGATAGTGGCCAGCGGCTCTGCCTCCACCCACTTGGTGAAGTAGTCGATTGCAACAATCAAGAATTTCCGCTGGGCGGAAGCGACGGGGAATGGTCCGAGGATATCCATTCCCCATTGTGCGAAGGGCCAGGGTGCGGTGATTGGTGCCAAGGGGACAGAAGGGACTCTCTGGACGTTGGCGTGGCGCTGGCAGGCGTCGCATTTCCGTACGTGACCCTTTGAGTCCTCCAACAAGGTAGGCCAATAATAGCCTTGCCTCATGATCTTGTGCGCCAAGGACCTAGCCCCCGAGTGCGATCCGCAGACGCCCTCGTGGACTTCGCCGAGGACGTAGGCCGCCTCCGAGGGGCGGAGGCACCTTAAGAGGGGGGCGGTAAACGAGGTCCGATACAGCCTCCCTTCATAGAGTACGTAGTGGGCGGACTTCCTGACAAGTCGCCGAGCTTGATCTTCGTCTTCAGGGAGGATCCCTTCGGCGAGGTAGGCGACGAGCGGGTCCATCCAAGACGGCTCCGGATCAATCGCCATCACCGCTCCAGCCTCGCCGATGCTCGGGGCATCCAGGGTCTCCAGGTAGATTGCCCTCGACAAGTTGTGCGCCTCTGCGCCCACCAAGCGGGACAACCTGTCGGCCCTGGCATTTTCGCTTCTAGGGACCTGCTGGAGGTCGACGCTGCCGAGGTCGGGAATGAGTGCTTGCACCTTCCGGACGTAGTTCTGCATGGTCGGGCTCCGGGCCCCGAACTCCCCACGGACCTGCCCGACCACCAACTGGGAGTCGGTGAAAACCTTCAAACGCCGGATGCCGAGCTCCCCGGTGAGTTTGAGTCCCGCGACTAGGGCCTCGTACTCCGCCTCGTTGTTGGTCACTGGAAATCCAAACCTCAAGGCATACTCGGCTATCACTCCATCAGGACTGGTAAGGACCAGCCCGGCTCCTCCACCCTCGGGGTTCGACGACCCATCGATGTGAAGCGTCCAGGTCGGGAGGTCGAGGCTGGGCATTTCCGACGGTCTAGGCTCCGCCTCCTACACCGTGCACTCAGCGAGGAAGTCCGCGGCACCTGGGCCTTGATGGCGGGTTGAGGCTGGTAGCGGATGTCGAACTCACCGAGTTCTACTGCCCACTTCACCAGCCGTCCCGCATTCTCGGGATTGCTGAGGATCTGTCGTAGTGGTTGATCAGTTAAGAGGGTGACAGAATGGGCCTGGAAATAGGGGCGGAGCCTCCTGGTCGCGGTCAGCAGCGCGAAGGCGATCTTTTCAGCCTTCGTATACCGCGTCTCGGCATCCCGTAGGACCCGGATGATGTAGTACACGGGCTTCTGGAGCTTTGTCTTTTCCCGAACCAGCACCGCACTGACCGCGGTTGGGGAGACCGCCAGATAGAGGTAGAGCATCTCCCCTTCTTGCGGCTTGGACAGCAGGGGAGGAGACGCCAGGTATTCCTTGAGCTGGTCGAATGCTGCTTGACATTCGGCCGTCCAGAGGAAGTCTTTCGGGCGTTTTAACACTTTGAAGAATGGTTGGCAGCGTTCGGCCGATTTTGCCACAAATCGTCCGAGCGCGGTGACCCTTCCAGCGAGCTCCTGAACCTCCTTCACTTTGGTCGGAGGGGACATACCTTGGATGGCCTTGATTTTATCCGGGTTGGCTTCGATACCCCGCTGGTTGACAATGAAACCGAGGAACCTCCCGGCTGAAGCGCCAAAGGCGCACTTCGCTGGGTTCAGCTTCATGCGAAACTTCCGCAAGGTGGTGAAAGTCTCCTCCAGATCCACGATGTGCTGGTCTGCCTGGCGGCTCTTCACCAGCATATCGTCCACGTACACCTCCATGTTCCGGCCGATTTGCTCCTTGAAGATTTTGTTGACGAGGCGCTGGTAAGTGGCGCCAGCATTCTTCAGACCGAAGGGCATTACCTTGTAGCAGTACAACCCCCGGTCTGTTATAAAGGCAGTTTTCTCCTCGTCCTGTGGGGCCATCATTATCTGGTTGTAACCGGAGAAGGCGTCCATGAAAGACAGCAGCTGATATCCGGAAGTCGCGTCGACCAGTTGGTCTATCCGCGGAAGCGGAAAGCTATCCTTAGGGCACGCCTTGTTCAGGTCGGTATAGTCGACGCACATCCTCCACTTCCCGCTCGCCTTCCGGACAAGTACGACATTTGCCAGCCACTCGGGGTAACTCACCTCCCTTATGAATCCTGCCTCCAAGAGCTTGTCTACCAACTGGTCGACCACCCGGATCCGATCCGGGGCACAGTGTCTCTTCTTCTGCTTCACTGGCCGGTGGGTCGGGTCGACGTTGAGGGCGTGAGAAATGACCTCCGGGTCGATCCCAGGTACATCGGCCGCCGACCAGGCAAATACATCGGCATTGGCTCGAAGGAATTCCACCAACCGGGCCCGAGCTCTCGGGTCGAGATTGGCGTCGACCCGGACCGCCCGGTCCCGGCGGTCTTCCTCGAGGGGAACTTCGACCACACCCTCGGTCGGCTCCCCCTGCCGCAAGGCCACCTCGTCTCTGGCATCAAGGGACTCGACGTTGAGGGCTTCTGCGGGCTTCTTCCCTTTAAGGGTCGCTAAGAAACATTGCCGTGCGGTCGGTTGGTCACCTCGGACCTCCCCGATCCCGACCGTCGTGGGGAACCGCATGAGCAAGTGGTACGTGGAGACCACCGCGCGAAGGACGTTCAGCCCGGGTCGTCCGAGGATAGCGTTGTAGGCCGAGGGAACACGGACGACCAAGAACCCGAGTCGCACCGTGGCTTCTGCGGGTGCGACGCCCGCAGTCACAGGCAGCTCAACGACACCTTCCACCGGGACAGCATCGCCGGTGAATCCTATGAGGGGGGTGGATATTTTGCGCAACGATTGTCTGGATAAGCCCAGCTTTTGGAAGGCCATGGCGTCATCGTAGGGGGTCTGAACCCCCTTTACATCCTCATCACAAAAGGTGATTACATTGCCGACCCTCTGCCTCTTTGCGACGGCCGCACCTGACGCCTCCGTCGAGCCCCCTGCGTTCCTCACGGGCCGGGGGCAGCCCCCAGTGATAGTGTGGATCACGCCCGCAACGGGTCGATTCTGCTCCCGAGGCTCCGGAGGAGCCGGGTCGGTCGGACGCGGGTCTGCGGGGGGACGTCGGTCGCTCACATATCGACCGAGACGCCCCCGGCGGATGAGAGCCTCGATCTCGTCCCGAAGCTAGAAGCAGTCTTCTGTGTCGTGGCCGTGGTCTCGGTGGTACTCACAGTACGCCCGGGAGGGCCTCTTCCCAGGGATCTTCCGCATCTGTCTCGGGGCCGGGAGGTCCTCCCGCCCCTTGATCTCCATAAGGATCTGGGCCCGGGGAGTCAGGAGAGGGGTGTACCGGTTGAAACGTCGGGGCGGAGAACGAGGGCGTGGGGCGCCGTGGTTCTTCGCCGGCGACGGGCTTCTGCGCCGACGCTGGGGCGTCGGGCTCCTCCTCTGGCGTGCCTCTTTCCGCCTTTTCTTCCCAAGCTTTGGAAGGATCTCGGCGGCCTCCTTGCTCCGGTGGGCGGCCGCCTCCTCGGCGTCCGCATACTGGTTCGCCCGGGACAACAGCTCTGGGAAGCTCCGCGGCAGGCATTTGTCCAGGGAGAAGGTGAGTCTGCCCTTCCGGAAGCCACGCTTCAGGGCTGAAAGAGCTACTTCCTGACTCAGGTTCCGGACCTCCAGCGTAGCCCTGTTGAAGCGGGTAAGATAATCCCGTAGGCTTTCTCCCTCGTTTTGCCGAACATCGAAGAGGGAGTCGGAGACCAGTCGCCGCCGGCTACTGACGGCGAAATGAGTGACGAAGAGGCGAGTGAACTGGTCGAAGGACCAGATTGAGTCAGCCTCCAGCCCGGCGAACCACGCCCTCGCCGGGCCACGGAGGGTTGCCGGGAAAGCCTTGCAGAGAAGGGGATCTGATGCCCCGTGGAGGAGCATAAGGGTCCTGAAACTCTCGACGTGATCCCGCGGGTCCGCCGCCCCGTCATAGGGCTCGATCGCCGGCATTTTGAACCCCGGCGGATTCGGGGTCCGCAGGATCCTCGAGGCGAGCGCCGGCTGGGAGGAGATCTCTAAGTCGGCGAAGGGATCTTTGGAATGGCCCTTCAGGACCTGGAGTTGTCGGTGGAGATCGTCCACCCGCCGGTCCAGGGAGCGCGACCGGTGGGTGGGAGACAAGGAGCGGCGAGAGGGGGACCGACTGGAGCGCGGGTTCCTCGAGGACTGGGGGGTCTGGGAACGCGCCCGGGCCCGCCTCTCGGACCCCGCGCAGCTCCGGTGGGAAGGTCCCGGCAGAATGGAGCGTGCTCGAGAATCCTCCTCGCGCCGGCGCCCCTCCCCATGGGAGAGGAAGGAGCGCGGGTTGAGGAGGACAGGCGAACGCTCAGGCAGCGGCGGCTCCTGAACCCGCTGCGGCGCCCGGGACATCGCACCCTGCAGATTCTGCACCGTCTCCGCGAGGGTGCGAACCTGCTGGGTTAGCTGGTCGAACTGGGCGGCTTCGACCGTCTGAGCGGGCAGTGGGGAGGTGGAGTGTTGCTGAGAGCGTGTTGGAGATGCAGCGGCCCTCCGGCCAGAGGCGCGAGAGGCCCCGCGACCGGAAGCATTGGAAGCTCCACGACCACCTCGCCGTGCCATTACGATCGCTCTGAGATTCGGTCCCTTCCTCTAGCGCCAACTGTTGCTGGGGGTCCAAACCGAGAACGATTGGCACAGCGGTATGAACGGGGTTCCCTTGGAATTACTTCGGTTGCGCTCCACCTTCCGCCGGGAAACCTGCAAGCAAGCCTCGCACCACCACCAGGGTAGTGGGGGCCCTCCGACGATCAAGTTAGGGGAGATCGAAGGAGAAGAAGAGGTAGCAGGTAAGATAATACTCTGGAAAATCTTGCTTACCCTCCCCTTCCCCCCCAGCCGCATATATATCAGGCTGGGGGGTTTTTCTGGGGATCGGTCATCGTGTGGCACGATGGGGTTGCCACTGACATGGTCGTTACAGGGCGTCGTGGGGCAGCGCTGGGTACGGCCATGGCAGGGCGTAGTGGAGCTCCACTTTGTACGGCTGTTACAGGGGATCGTGGGGCAGCGCCGGATACGGCCGTTGCGGGGAGTAGTGGAGCAGGGGGCCGCGGCGTGCCTCAGGGGAACAGTCTGTTGTTGTCAAGAGATTGCCGACTTGGGGTCGGATTGCTGGATCAAGGGGCAGCCGACCCGGGGTCGGGCTGCGGAGCCGAAGATATCCGACCCGAGGTCGGATTGCTGGATCAAGGGGCACCCGACTCGAGGTCGGGCTGCGGAGCCGAAGATATCCGACCCGAGGTCGGATTGCTGGACCAAGGGGCAGCCGACTCGGCGTCGGGCTGCGGAGCCGAAGATATCCGACCCGAGGTCGGATTGCTGGATCAAGGGGCAGCCGTAGTCTTCCTGGGCGCGCGTGCCGGTCACGTGGGGCATGGTGGCTAAGTTCCCCCGTAACATATATATATATATATATATAGGATTGATAACCTACTCTCTGTTATCAATCTACTTATTTTTAGTAGACAAAAAATATTCTTACTTTTTATAACTCTTAAGGATATTTTATGTCATTTTACAATCTCACATTAACTCACCCTCTCAACCCCCAATTAATACTCTCTCTCTCCTCGGTATATATATATATATATAAATATGTGTGTATAGGTACGTACATGTATGCATATATATAAATATAATATAGAGATTAATAACCTACTCTCTGTTATGGTAGGTTATCAATCTACCCATTTTTTTATAAACAAAAAATATCCTTACTTTTTATAACTCTTAAAAATATTTTATGTCTTTTTATAAGACCACATTAACTTACCCTCTCAACCCCCGATTAATACTCTCTCCCTCCCTCTCTCCCCGATATATATATATAATATATATAGATATACATATACGTACGTGTATACATATATACATATATCTATCTATATATATATACATCTATATATATACATGTATATACATACATACATATATATATATATATGTGTGTGTGTGTGTGTACGTATGTATGTTTGTATATAATATATATATATATATATATATATATATGATAGAGAGAGAGTATTAATTAGAGGATTGAGGGGGTGAGTTAATATGGGATTGTAAAAAGAAATAAAATACCCGAGTTATAAAAAGTAAGAATATTTTTTGTCTAATGAAAAATGGGTAGATTGATAACCTACCATAATAGAGAGTAGGTTATCAATCCCCATATATATACACACACACACATTTACATACGTATATATATACATATATGTTGCCCAAAGTGACAAGCCAAGAGGGGGGGGGGGTGAATTGGTTTCTTCTAAATTTTGGTGCTTTAAACGTTTTCTTAATTAAGTGCGGTGGACGCTTTCTTAAGCTATTTGAGTGAGTTAAACTAACGCAAGAGTAGAAGATGATGCAAGAGTAAATGAAAACACAAGCACAACACAAACACAACAATATATAGTGGTTCGGTGCTCTCCTTAGCACCTACGTCCACTCCCCAAGCATCCCCTTGGGAATTCACTATAATCTCGCGGATTACAGTTGGATTGTTTTCCGGGCTCACAATCCAAAAACCTTTGTTGGTTTTACGGGCTCACCAACGAACCTATACACTTTGGTTTTCCGGGTTCACCAAAAACCTTTGTTGGTTTTACGGGCTCACCAACGAACCTATACACTTTGGTTTTCCGGGTTCACCAAAAATCTTTGTTGGTTTTACGGGCTCACCAACGAACCTATACACTTTGGTTTTCCGGGTTCACCAAAAACCTTTGTTGGTTTTGCGGGCTCACCAACGAACCTTTATAAAGTGTTTAATAACAAAAGGAAAGATTCAAACTCCTAAATGAGCATATGAAACAATATAAGCTACAAGGAAGAGTTAGAAAGTATTTATCGCTTTAAAGTCACTTTGCTCTTCTTTGTCAAGGATGCTTCACTCTTTAAGGGGGATGGAGCTCTTGATGCCTCTTTGAATCTGCTCAATCCCTTTCTTTGATTCTTGAATGAAGCTCTTGATGAAGAAGATTAGGGCACTTTTGTATTCTTGGGTACTCTTTGATATTCAACTCAAAAGTTGTTCTCTCTGATGAATAGTGCCCCTTTAAATAGCTTCCCACCTTCTTAGGACAAGTCCCAATGGTTAGATTTGAAAAACTAGCCGTTACTCACCTTGGGAAGGATAAAAAGTACAGTTGCAGAACTAGCCGTTACTGTTCAGCCCGTGTTTGGGTCGGCTCAACCTGTCCTTGGGTCGACCCAACTTTGCCTTGGGTCGACTCAAACATTCCTTGGGTCGACCCTCTCAGAAACCACAGAAACTTCAATTTCAGCCTTCCTTCCCATGGGTCGACCCAACCATTCTTTGGGTCGACTCAAAGTCCACTTGGGTCGACTCAACTTCTTCTTGGGTCGACCCTCTCAGTAATTCCAGAGAACCAATTTCTGTCTGTCTTTCTGTCTTGCCTTTGGGTCGACCCTCTCAGGGTTTGGGTCGACTCAAGCTTGGGTCGACTCAACCACTGTTTGGGTCGACCCTCTCAGTAAATCCAGAGAGCATTCTTCAGTTGTGTTTTTGAGGTTCTTCAAGGTTGGGTCGACTCATGCTTACCTTGGGTCGACCCAACTCACTGTTCATTTGTGCCATTTTTGCAGGAGTGTGCCAAATGATTTCTTGATGTGCCGGGGTTGACCCAATCAACCTTTGGGTCGACTCAATCCACACTTTGCTGCATTCTCAAGGTTAGATTCATTCAAATGAACAAGGTCATGTATCTATTTTCAATTAACCAAATATACTGAGAGTAATGAACTTATAAGTGAAGTATCAATTTAACTTATAGCATACTCTAGATAATTGCTTGTTAATCATCAAAATAACACTATCATCCTCAATCTCCCCCTTTTTGATGATTACAAAATAAAGAGTATAAGTCTATTGATACTTGTCTTTAAAATCAGTTTATAAAAGGGATTAAATTGCTGAATTTCAGCTTTTCATATATACTTGTGAAATCTCCCCCTATATCATTCAAATGTTGCCAATTTGACTTTTTGAATTGCTCCCCCTTTCATTTATAATTCATTAGCAATGAAACTTCAAAAATTGGAGATAAACTCTGAGTTTCAGGTTATGTATCGGGGTGCGAGAGGTGCGTGCCAAATTCTGAATTTATATGTGCCAAATTCTGAACTTTGATGGAAATTTTTGATTTAGTCAATTTCATTGTTACAAATTGCTCCCCCTAGATGTATAAGCTTTCTTATATGATTTTCAATTTGTTTGCCCATTTATTTCTCTTTTCTTTACATAACTTTTATCTTTATTTCTCCCCTTTTGTTATATTTCTTTACTTCTCCCAAAATTAATACTCTTTCTTTACTTCTTAAATAAAATACTCTTTCTTTACTTAAATTGAATACTCTTTCTTTTCTTAATACTCTTTCTTTTCTTAAATACTCTTTCTTTTCTTCTCCCCCTTTTTGTTATCATCAAAAATATATATATGGGAAAAGATGCAATAAATAATAAACTTCAAACTTCATTGATCAAAATAGGAACATTTTCATACATTCATGTCAAAAACAAAGACAGATACAATGTTCCTTAATCAAGATTTAAAGATACATAAGATAAAAACAAGATACATAGGAGAAAAGCAAGATACATGTGAGAACTAGATATCTAGCCTAGGCTCTAAACATAGACGCTAAGATCAGCCTAGGGAGAATCTAATGGCTGGGATCTAGTCCTCATCCTCCTAGCATACGTGGCGAGGGGAGGTCGAGCTTGGTGAGACTGTGTCTGGCGTGGAGCACGACGAGCGGGATGACTCTGTGCCGATATTTCTGACTCAGCAGCCTGTGGCACAGACGGTCCATGTGTCTCTCTCTCTCTCCGGAGTGCTCCTATCTGCTGCCTCAGATCACTGATCTCAGCAGACATGACATCCAACCTGGCGTCCAATCGGCTCGTGAGCCCGTCAGTAATAGTCCTCGCCTGAGCTGTCATGAGCTCTGTCATCCTGCTCCAGAAGTCATCCGTATCTGTCGGAGGAGCGGATGACGATGGTCCAGCCTCTGAGGGTACAGTAGGATGATCCATAGGCTCCTCATCCTCATCCTCTGGTGCCTCTCCCTCTGGTGCCTCACCCTGAATGCCTGCACCGGTGTGAATCCACTGCCCGTTCACTTTCGCATATCCCATGCGTATGAGTGTCCGTGCAGTGTACGTGTCCGTGTGATGCAGACTCTTGGATGCCTCCTCCTCAAGAGGTAAACCATGCTGACGGAAGATCAATGTAAGTATCATACCATAAGGTAGTGATACCCTGTTGCTGCACATCACCTTCCTCATCTGCCTTAATATCATAGCCGGAAGATTTAGAGGAGTCCCCCGAATCATACACTCCATAACTGCTAGATCTCGCTCTGAGATGAGATCAAATCTCCCGGTCTTCGGAAATAAAATCCTATTTATCATATTGAGCAATAACCTCATCTCAGCGGAAAGAGAACTAGCTATTACCTTCTGAGAAAAATCGAAGTTCTCGTTTTCCATGATCAATTGCAGAGCTCTCATTTTGTCTTCTGGCCTCTCCGGAGTGGCTCCTATGCAGGGTAGGTGTAGTAACTCACTCAAGCTCTCCTCGGACACACGGATCCGAACCCCTCGAACTTCCGACACAAGCCCTCCCATACCAGTCTTGAGGAAGGCATAGAACTCTTGTACCAACCCGGGGTAGATGACCACATCTAGGGAGCAAAGATACTCCCAACCTTGTCTTTGGATCCATTCCCAAATCCGAAACCCTTCTTGATTGAAAAACTCCGAATGGATCCTTCTCCCGGTAGTAACCGGCCTCCCCGCAAATCTTGCAAGGATCACTGAGGGGGAAGGAGGAGGAGGGACCTCCACACGTGCCTCACATCTTGGAGACACGGGAGAAGGCTCGGTAGGGTGCCTTCCCTCTGGTTGGACCCAGGTCACTCTTCCGGATCTCTTGGCTACGGCTCGTTTGGGTCCCATTTCTCCAAGATCCTTAGGAAATCTACTGTTTGGAGGAGTTTAGTGGAGATTGGAGAGTGGGAGCTAGTCTTTTCGGAAGAAGACAAAGGGCAAACAGTGCCCTAGATGTGCTCTCGGGCCCCCTTTTAACAGTGGGGTCTCGACGTTGGGTCGACTCAAGATTTTTCCTGGGTCGACTCAACGTTGGGTTGACCCATGTTCTGGGTTGGGTCGACCCAAGTGCAGAAATTTTTTTTTCTCTTCCTTTTTGCTTCTAAAAAGTTTTTCTTGCTTCCAATCCTTATAAACTCTTTATGGAACAATGATACATGAGTAAGAAATCTATAGATAACAAATTTGACTCATGTTTCATGGGATTTTTGAAATTAGAGGAATGTATCATGAGACTACTATCTCCCTTTTATATTTCTTTAATAAAAAGGATCACATATGCCTAATTCCCTCCTGAGCATACAGAATCTATCTTCACTCAATGGTTTGGTAAATATGTCGGCCAATTGTTTTTCCGTGCATATATGCTCAATACATACATTTCCATTTTGCACATGATCCCTAATAAAATGGTACCTTATTTCTATGTGTTTGGCTTTAGAGTGCTGAACTGGATTTTTAGTGAGATTGATAGCACTAGTATTATCACACTTAATAGGAATATTATCTAGTTTGACTCCATAGTCCTCTAGTTGTTGCTTGAGCCATAATACTTGAGCACAACAACTACCAGCAGCTATGTATTCAGCTTCAGCTGTGGACAGTGCCACTGAGTTCTGCTTCTTACTAAACCATGATACTAAGTTATTTCCTAAGAATTGACATATGCCACTTGTGCTCTTCCTATCTAACTTGCATCCAGCAAAGTCAGCATCTGAATATGCAAGCAAATCTAGACAGGAGTCTCTCGAGTACCATAATCCAATGGTGGTAGTTCCTCTTAAGTATCTAAGGATTCTCTTAACAGCACTTAAATGTGACTCCTTAGGATCCGATTGGTATCTAGCACATATCCCTACACTGAATACAATGTCGGGTCTACTAGCAGTAAGATAGAGCAAGGATCCAATTAGTCCTCTATAGAGCTTAATATCAACACTTTTCCCTTTTTCATCTTTGTCTAGCTTACTAGTAGGATTCATTGGAGTGCCAATTCCCTTATGATTTTCATTCCCAAACTTCTTCAGTATTTCCTTTGTACACTTAGTTTGATGAATGAAAATGCCTTCTTTGGTTTGTTTGATTTGTAGTCCTAGAAAGAAGCTTAGTTCTCCCATCAAACTCATCTCAAATTCTCCATGCATTAAATCAGCGAATTCTTTGCATAGAGTATCATTAGTGGCACCAAAGATTATGTCATCTACATATATTTGCACCACTAATAGATTTTTGTCCTTTCTTTTGATGAATAAAGTTTTATCTACATTTCCTCTACAAAAATCATTTTCAAGCAGAAATTTACTTAGTCGATCATACCAAGCCCTAGGTGCTTGCTTTAATCCATATAATGCCTTATGTAGTTTAAACACATGATTTGGCAATTCATGATTTTCAAATCCTGGAAGTTGTTCTACATATACTTTCTCCTCAATAATACCATTTAAGAATGCACTCTTCACATCCATTTGATATAATTTAAAATCCATGAAACATGCAAATGCCAGAAGCAATCTAATAGCCTCTAATCTAGCTATAGGAGCAAATGTCTCATCAAAATCTATTTCTTCTTCTTGATTGTATCCCTTAGCTACAAGTCTAGCCTTATTCCTTATAACTAATCCATTTTCATCTAATTTATTTCTAAATACCCATTTTGTTCCAATTACTGAATTATGCTTTGGTCTTTCAGTTAATGTCCATACATTACTTCTTTTAAATTGATTTAATTCCTCTTGCATGGCATTTATCCAGTTAGTATCTTTTTCAGCCTCTTCATAAGTTTTAGGTTCTAATTGTGAAACGAAAGCAAGATAATCATTTAAATTTCTAAGAGATGATCGAGTTCTTACCCCTTGAGATGGATCACCAATGATTAAATCTTTAGGATGTCCATGTGCATACCTCCATTCTTTTGGCACGTCTTGGGGTTGTGGTGGCACGCAATCATCTCCCTTATCTTGATTTGGCACGTCATCAATTTTCAACTTTTCAAAGTCGATAATTCCTGTATCATCATCAATAGTATTTTCTTTCCTAGCAGACTTACTATCAGACTCATCAAATATAATATTGACTGACTCTTCTACTACTAAGGTTCTTTTGTTGAATACTCTGTATGCCTTGCTAGATGTGGAGTATCCTAAGAAGATACCTTCATCTGACTTGGCATCAAATTTACTTAAGTCCTCCTTGCCATTATTTAAGATAAAACATCTACATCCAAACACTTTAAAATATTTTGCAGTTGGTTTCTTATTCTTCCAAAGTTCATAAGGAGTTTTCTTAGTTATAGGTCGTATTAAAACTCGATTTAGAATATGGCAAGAGGTGTTTATAGCTTCAGCCCAAAAGTACTTTGGAAGATTTGACTCGCACAACATTGTGCGTGCCATTTCTGCCAATGTCCTATTTTTCCTTTCAACAACCCCATTTTGTTGAGGCGTTCTAGGTGCTGAAAATTGATGTGATATTCCATTTTTAGTGCAAAATTCCTCGAAGTGTTGATTTTCAAATTCAGTACCATGATCACTTCGAATGGCTACTAAGGTGAGTTTCTTTTCATTTATGATTTTATTATATAGTTTCAAAAATTCTGAAAATGCTTCATTCTTATGTGCCAAAAATGAAACCCATGTATACCTTGAAAAATCATCAACAATAACTAGTCCATATTTCTTTCCTCCTAGACTTGTAGTTCTAGTAGGTCCAAATAAATCCATGTGTATGAGTTCAAATGGTCTAGTTGTTGATACTACGTTTTTTGATTTGAAAGATGACTTAGTTTGTTTTCCCAATGAACATGGTCCACATATTTTGTCCTTTTCAAAAATCAATTTTGGCACATCCTTTATTAATTCCTTCTTAACTAGTTTTGATATTAATTCCATACTAGCATGTCCTAATCTTCGATGCCAAAGCCAACTAGTTTCAATTTTCTTTTCTTCATTAGTAATTAAGCATAAACCATTTTTCTTGCCTAACTCATGAAGATCTACTAAGTAAATATTTCTTTGCCTTTGTCCTACAAGTACAATGCTATTATCTTCAGGATTTGTGATTATGCATACAGATGCTTCAAATGTAACTTTAAATCCTTTATCACAAAATTGACTTATGCTAAGAAGGTTATGTTTCAAACCCTTAACTAATAAAACATTTTCTATAAAAATAGATGGAGCAATGAAAATTTTACCCTTTCCAATGATATACCCTTTACCATTGTCTCCATAGGTCACTACTCCACCTTTCTTTGGTTCCAAGGTGACAAATTGATCTTCGTCACCGGTCATGTGTCTTGAACAGCCACTATCTAGATACCATCGTTTTTTCATTTTATCAGCTGCAAGACACACCTGCAATCAAGATCAAGAAGAACCTTTAGGTACCCAAGCTAAGTTGGGTCCTTTAGGGTTAGTACTCCATGTTCCTTTTGGAACCCAAACTTTCTTGAATTTTATCTTTTGATTATTACTTGATCTGTTTTGACTAGACTTTCTAAAATTACATTCATATGCTCTATGTCCTATCTTATTACAACAATAACAAGTAATATTTTCCCTTTTAGCTTTTACAAAAATATTCTTTAAGAGTTTTTGTTTCCTATTTGTTCTATACCCTAAACCGGCCTTATCATATACAGCTTTTTGGCTATCAAGAATCAAGTTTAATTTGGTAGAACTAAGAGTAAATCTATCTACCAAAGATTTATATTTTTCAGCATCTTCTTTTAGCTTGACATTTTCAGCAATTAGATTTTTGGTTTCATTTTCAAGTTTCCTACTTAATGTTTCATAGTTATGAGACAGTTTTATCTTATCTTTAATGAGAGATTGATTTTCTTCTTTTAGAGCTTTATTTTTATTAATTACTTTCTTATGTTCTTCCATGAGTTCTAAGAATGCATCATGCAATTCATCAACAGTAAAATCACAGTCAAGTTCAGAATCTACCTCATCGTCATTGGCCATATGACATATTTGGGCCGTGTCTTGATGATCTTCGTCCTCCGAACTTGATTCCTCACTTTCACTCCAATCGGCCATAAAATTCTTCTTTTTCAACTTTCTTGCCATCCTCTTTAAATCTGGGCAATCTATCTTATAATGCCCGGGTTTGTTACACTCATAGCAAATGGGAGTCTCCTTTTCTTTTTCCTTATCCTTAACCTTTTCTTTGCTTGAGTTACCTTTAAGAAAGGGTTTCTTTTTATGGAACTTATTCTTACCTCTCATGAATCTTCTGAATTTTCTCCCAAGCACTGCCATCCCTTCTTCATCAATATCTTCATCATCATCTGAATCTTCCGATTCAGTTTGTTGTCTAGGGGTGGTAGTCTTTAGGGCAATGGGTTTTCTTCTCTTGACCTCATCTTCTGAATTTTGCCTCATTGTCAACTCATGGGTCATGAGAGATCCTAGGAGCTCCTCTAACTGCAGTGTGTTGAGGTCCTTTGCCTCTTGAATAGCGGTTACCTTGGCCTCCCAATTCCTTGGTAGAGACCTGAGAATTTTACGCACCAAATCAGAGTTAGAATAAGACTTTCCTAAACTTTTAAGTCCATTTATAATATCAGTAAAACGAGTAAACATATCAGTTATGGACTCAGTAGATTCTATTTTAAACAGTTCATACTTGTGTACTAATATGTTTATCTTGGACTCCTTAACTTGATTGGTCCCTTCATGTGTGACCTCAAGTCTATCCCAAATTTCTTTGGCGGTGGTGCAAGTGGATATTCTATTAAATTCATTTACATCTAAAGAGCAGTAAAGTGTATTTACAGCTTTTGCATTTAACTGTGCTAATCTTCTATCACTTTCATTCCAATCCATTTCTGGTTTGGGTATGATAGTGCCATCTATGTTAAGTGTGGGTATGTGAGGTCCTCTAGTGATGATTTGCCACAGTTCATAGTCCGAAGCTTGAATGAATATCCTCATTCTAGCTTTCCAATATGTGTAGTTTGTGCCATTAAATAGAGGTGGTCTATTTGTGGATTGCCCCTCACTCATTGCACATCCCACTTGGGTTGTCATGATCTTTAACTCTTGATTGTTAGATCAATGAGCACTATTAGAGCACCTAGCTCTGATACCACTTGTTGCCCAAGGTGACAAGCCAAGAGGGGGGGGGTGAATTGGTTTCTTCTAAATTTTGGTGCTTTAAACGTTTTCTTAATTAAGTGCGGTGGACGCTTTCTTAAGCTATTTGAGTGAGTTAAACTAACGCAAGAGTAGAAGATGATGCAAGAGTAAATGAAAACACAAGCACAACACAAACACAACAATATATAGTGGTTCGGTGCTCTCCTTAGCACCTACGTCCACTCCCCAAGCATCCCCTTGGGAATTCACTATAATCTCGCGGATTACAGTTGGATTGTTTTCCGGGCTCACAATCCAAAAACCTTTGTTGGTTTTACGGGCTCACCAACGAACCTATACACTTTAGTTTTCCGGGTTCACCAAAAACCTTTGTTGGTTTTACGGGCTCACCAACGAACCTATACACTTTGGTTTTCCGGGTTCACCAAAAACCTTTGTTGGTTTTACGGGCTCACCAACGAACCTATACACTTTGGTTTTCCGGGTTCACCAAAAACCTTTGTTGGTTTTGCGGGCTCACCAACGAACCTTTACAAAGTGTTTAATAACAAAAGGAAAGATTCAAACTCCTAAATGAGCATATGAAACAATATAAGCTACAAGGAAGAGTTAGAAAGTATTTATCGCTTTGAAGTCACTTTGCTCTTCTTTGTCAAGGATGCTTCACTCTTTAAGGGGGATGGAGCTCTTGATGCCTCTTTGAATCTGCTCAATCCCTTTCTTTGATTCTTGAATGAAGCTCTTGATGAAGAAGATTAGGGCACTTTTGTATTCTTGGGTACTCTTTGATATTCAACTCAAAAGTTGTTCTCTCTGATGAATAGTGCCCCTTTAAATAGCTTCCCACCTTCTTAGGACAAGTCCCAATGGTTAGATTTGAAAAACTAGCCGTTACTCACCTTGGGAAGGACAAAAAGTACAGTTGCAGAACTAGCCGTTACTGTTCAGCCCGTGTTTGGGTCAGCTCAACCTGTCCTTGGGTCGACCCAACTTTGCCTTGGGTCGACTCAAACATTCCTTGGGTCGACCCTCTCAGAAACCACAGAAACTTCAATTTCAGCCTTCCTTCCCATGGGTCGACCCAACCATTCTTTGGGTCGACTCAAAGTCCACTTGGGTCGACTCAACTTCTTCTTGGGTCGACCCTCTCAGTAATTCCAGAGAACCAATTTCTGTCTGTCTTTCTGTCTTGCCTTTGGGTCGACCCTCTCAGGGTTTGGGTCGACTCAAGCTTGGGTCGACTCAACCACTGTTTGGGTCGACCCTCTCAGTAAATCCAGAGAGCATTCTTCAGTTGTGTTTTTGAGGTTCTTCAAGGTTGGGTCGACTCATGCTCACCTTGGGTCGACCCAACTCACTGTTCATTTGTGCCATTTTTGCAGGAGTGTGCCAAATGATTTTTTGATGTGCCGGGGTTGACCCAATCAACCTTTGGGTCGACTCAATCCACACTTTGCTGCATTCTCAAGGTTAGATTCATTCAAATGAACAAGGTCATGTATCTATTTTCAATTAACCAAATATACTGAGAGTAATGAACTTATAAGTGAAGTATCAATTTAACTTATAGCATACTCTAGATAATTGCTTGTTAATCATCAAAATAACACTATCATCCTCAATATATTTATATATACATATAATATAACGAAGCATTATTTTACCCTTTTAACAGATATTATGACCGCTATTCGGTTCTTCCTAGTTTTATTTCAAAATAAAATAATAGCAATAACAAAATAATACTCAGATGTATATCTATACCTGTTGCTGGGGGTCCAAACCAAGAACGATTGGCACAGCAGTATGAACGGGGTTCCCTTGGAATTACTTCGGTTGCGCTCCACCTTCCGCCGGAAAACCTGCAAGCAAGCCTCGCACCACCACCGGGGTAGTGGGGGCCCTCCGACGATCAAGTTAGGGGAGATCGAAGGAGAAGAAGAGGTAGCAGGTAAAATAATACTCTGGAAAATCTTGCTTACCCTCCCCCTTCCCCCCCCAGCCGCATATATATCAAGCTGGGGGATTTTTCTGGGGATTGGTCATCGTGTGGCACGATGGGGTTGCCACTGACATGGTCGTTACAGAGCGTCGTGGGGCAGCGCTGGGTACGGCCATGGCAGGGCGTAGTGGAGCTCCGCTTTGTACGGCTGTTACAAGGGAACGTGGGGCAGCGCCGGATACGGCCGTTGCAGGGAGTAGTGGAGCAGGGGGCCGCGGCGTGCCTCAGGGGAACAGTCTGTTGTTGTCAAGAGATTGCCGACTTGGGGTCGGATTGCTGGATCAAGGGGCACCCGACTCGGGGTCGGGCTGCGGAGCCGAAGATATCCGACCCGAGGTCGGATTGCTGGATCAAGGGGCAGCCGACCCGGGGTCGGGCTGCGGAGCCGAAGATATCCGACCCGAGGTCGGATTGCTGGACCAAGGGGCAGCCGACTCGGGGTCGGGCTGCGGAGCCGAAGATATCCGATCCGAGGTCGGATTGCTGGACCAAGGGGCAGCCGACTCGGGGTCGGGCTGCGGAGCCGAAGATATCCGACCCGAGGTCGGATTGCTGGACCAAGGGGCAGCCGACTCGGGGTTAGGCTGCGGAGCCGAAGATATCCGACCCGAGGTCGGATTGCTGGATCAAGGGGCAGCCGTAGTCTTCCTGGGCGCGCGTGCCGGTCACGTGGGGCATGGTGGCTAAGTTCCCCCGTAACAGTAGCCCCCCACTTCCGAGCCTGGAACCAGGAGGGGAACGGGCGAAGGGAGTGATGCTTCGAGATTGCCGCCATCCCTCGGAAAGGCGCGCGCGCTCCGAGCTCCCCACCTTCTTTATGGCGTATGGCGGTTGTCGCTGATCTGGCGGTCTGCGGATTTCGGCGGACATCCTTCCTTAATGGCGTCGATTCGCCTTTGGGGCGCGAACGATTCTTCGGCAGCCAGGCGTCCTCTGGCGTCACCGAGGCGTCACCCGCCTTTCCGCCTATTTAACCGGGGGCCCTCCCCCGTCCGCCTTTCTTTTCACAGGCATCCTCGAGTTTCTCCCTCATGCTGCTGTCGTTGCCGTCGGACTGTTCGTTCGCTCCTCCTTTGACGCTCTCAGAGCCGTTCTCCCTTCCCTTCGCGGACGTGCTCGCCGTTCCAGACCCAGGGGTTCCTCCAAGCTGACTCTCTGTACTTTTCTTTGTTCTTTTCTTTGTATGTTGGCGTTTTGCCATGTTGTATGGGTCTCGGCCCTGATGCAACGAAAGTTAATGCAAACAAAGTGTTTCTTCATTTTACTTTCGTCCTTCCTCTTTTTAACTCTTAGTAGCGTCTCGCCGACTCCTGACTCTTGAAGTTCCTCCGGCGCTAGGCCAGGCATCCGAGGGTTAGGCCTCAGGAAATTCTTCCGGCGCTAGGCCAGGCATCCGAGGGTTAGGCCTCAGGAAATTCTTCCGGCGCTAGGCCAGGCATCCGAGGGTTAGGCATCAGGAAATTCTTCCGGCGCTAGGCCAGGCATCCGAGGGTTAGGCCTCAGGAAATTCTTCCGGCACTAGGCCAGGCATCCGAGGGTTAGGCCTCAGGAAATTCTTCCGCTGGTCGGCCAAGGCTGGCGCAAGCCGAGGCGACCGGTCGGGGCTTCAGGCTAGTCTGCTCCCGGGATGATCATCGAGTTAGCCTGGCATCCGAGGGCCGAGCCTCAGGGAATTCCGCTCGTTGGTCGGCCAAGGCTGGCGCAAGCCGAGGCGACCGGTCGGGGCTTCAGGCTAGTCTGCTCCCGGGATGATCATCGGGTTAGCCTGGCATCCGAGGGCCGAGCCTCGGGGAATTCCGCTCGTTGGTCGGCCAAGGCTGGCGCAAGCCGAGGCGACCGGTCGGGGCTTCAGGCTAGTCTGCTCCCGGGATGATCATCGGGTTAGCCTGGCATCCGAGGGCCGAGCCTCGGGGAATTCCGCTCGTGGGTCGGCCAAGGCTGGCGCAAGCCGAGGCGACCGGTCGGGGCTTCAGGCTAGTCTGCTCCCGGGATGATCATCGGGTTAGCCTGGCATCCGAGGGCCGAGCCTCGGAGAATTCCGCTCGTTGGTCGGCCAAGGCTGGCGCAAGCCGAGGCGACCGGTCGGGGCTTCAGGCTAGTCTGCTCTCGGGATGATCATCGGGTTAGCCTGGCATCCGAGGGCCGAGCCTCGGGGAATTCCGCTCGTTGGTCGGCCAAGGCTGGCGCAAGCCGAGGCGACCGGTCGGGGCTTCAGGCTAGTCTGCTCCCGGGATGATCATCGGGTTAGCCTGGCATCCGAGGGCCGTGCCTCGGGGAATTCCGCTCGTTGGTCGGCCAAGGCTGGCGCAAGCCGAGGCGACCGGTCGGGGCTTCAGGCTAGTCTGCTCCCGGGATGATCATCGGGTTAGCCTGGCATCCGAGGGCCGAGCCTCGGAGAATTCCGCTCGTTGGTCGGCCAAGGCTGGCGCAAGCCGAGGCAACCGGTCGGGGCTTCAGGCTAGTCTGCTCCCGGGATGATCATCGGGTTAGCCTGGCATCCGAGGGCCGTGTCTCGGAGAATTTCGCTCGTTGGTCGGCCAAGGCTGGCGCAAGCCGAGGCGACCGGTCGGGGCTTCAGGCTAGTCTGCTCCCGGGATGATCATCGGGTTAGCCTGGCATCCGAGGGCCGAGCCTCGGGGAATTCCGCTCGTTGGTCGGCCAAGGCTAGCGCAAGCCGAGGCGACCGGTCGGGGCTTCAGGCTAGTCTGCTCCCGGGATGATCATCGGGTTAGCCTGGCATCCGAGGGCCGAGCCTCGGGGAATTCCGCTCGTTGGTCGCGCGCCTATCACTTGCCGCTCGACGGGGTTTCTCCGTGGCCAGCTGCGATCGTGTTTCTCCTCCTCTCGAAGTGTCACCTGGGGAACACCAGAAGGCCATTAAATGCTAATTGAGGCGTTACCTGAGAAATCGGACCGGCCAGTTGCTGCTTGCGAGGAATGCCAGTTAAGCGGCCACGATACGCGCGTTCTTCGAGGCGGATGCGGCCTGGGCGCATGCGGAGATACGGGGGCCGCGGGATACACGCCGCCCGGAGTGTCCTGCACGAAGAATACAATTAAGGAGAACGACGCTTAGGAGATCGTGGGGGGATAAGCCTCAAGAGCCGGAACGGCTCCGGATTCGATGTGCCCGCATTTATTGGAGCCACCCGCATCGGAACGACCGGGGGGCCACAGTTTGGCTATAAATATAAGCGTAGGTGCGGTGGAGCCTGCCAAGTCACCGAGCTTGATCTTCGTCTTTAGGGAGGATCCCTTTGGCGAGGTAGGCGACGAGCGGGTCCATCCAAGACGGCTCTGGATCAATCGCCATCACCGCTCCAGCCTCGCCGATGCTCGGGGCATCCAGGGTCTCCAGGTAGATTGCCCTCGACAAGTTGTGCGCCTCTGCGCCCACCAAGCGGGACAACCTGTCGGCCCTGGCATTTTCGCTTCTGGGGACCTGCTGGAGGTCGATGCTGCCGAGGTCGGGAATGAGTGCTTGCACCTTCCGGACGTAGTTCTGCATGGTCGGGATCCGGGCCTCGAACTCCCCACGGACCTGCCCGACCACCAGCTGGGAGTCGGTGAAAACCTTCAATCGCCGGATGCCGAGCTCCCCGGTGAGTTTGAGTCCCGCGACTAGGGCCTCGTACTCCGCCTCGTTGTTGGTCACTGGAAATCCAAACCTCAAGGCATACTCGGCTATCACTCCATCAGGACTGGTAAGGACCAGCCCGGCTCCTCCACCCTCGGGGTTCGACGACCCATCGATGTGAAGCGTCCAGGTCGGGAGGTCGAGGCTGGGCGTTTCCGACGGTCTAGGCTCCGCCTCCTGCACCGTGCACTCAGCGAGGAAGTCCGCGAGCACCTGGGCCTTGATGGCGGGTCGAGGCTGGTAGCGGATGTCGAACTCACCGAGTTCTACTGCCCACTTCACCAGCCATCCCGCATTCTTGGGGTTGCTGAGGATCTGTCGTAACGGTTGATCAGTTAAGAGGGTGACAGAATGGGCCTGGAAATAGGGGCGGAGCCTCCTGGTCGCGGTCAGCAGTGAGAAGGCGATCTTTTCAGCCTTCGTATACCGCGTCTCGGCGTCCCGTAGGACCCGGCTGATGTAGTACACTGGCTTCTGGAGCTTTGCCTCTTCCCGAACCAGCACCGCACTGACCGCAGTTGGGGAGACCGCCAGATAGAGGTAGAGCATCTCCCCTTCCTGCGGCTTGGATAGCAGGGGAGGAGACGCCAGGTATTCCTTGAGCTGGTCGAACGCTGCTTGACATTCGGCCGTCCAGAGGAAGTCTTTCGGGCGTTTTAACACCTTGAAGAATGGTTGGCAGCGTTCGGCCGATTTTGCCACAAATCGTCCGAGCGCGGCGACCCTTCCAGCGAGCTCCTGAACCTCCTTCACTTTGGTCGGAGGGGACATACCTTGGATAGCCTTGATTTTGTCCGGGTTGGCTTCGATACCCCGCTGGTTGATAATGAAACCGAGGAACCTCCCGGCCGAAGCGCCAAAGGCGCACTTCGCTGGGTTCAGCTTCATGCGAAACTTCCGCAAGGTGGTGAAAGTCTCCTCCAGATCCACGATGTGCTGGTCTGCCTGGTGGCTCTTCACCAGCATATCGTCCACGTACACCTCCATGTTCCGGCCGATTTGCTCTTTGAAGATTTTGTTGACAAGGCGCTGGTAAGTGGCGCCAGCGTTCTTCAGACCGAAGGGCATTACCTTGTAGCAGTACAGCCCCCGATCTGTTATAAAGGCAGTTTTCTCCTCGTCCTGTGGGGCCATCATTATCTGGTTGTAACCGGAGAAGGCATCCATGAAAGACAGCAGCTGATATCCGGAAGTCGCGTCGACCAGTTGGTCTATCCGCGGAAGCGGAAAGCTATCCTTAGGGCACGCCTTGTTCAGGTCGGTATAGTCGACGCACATCCTCCACTTCCCGCTCGCCTTCCGGACAAGTACAACATTTGCCAGCCACTCGGAGTAACTCACCTCCCTTATGAATCCTGCCTCCAAGAGTTTGTCTACCTCCTGGTCGACCACCCGGATCCGATCCGGGGCACAGTGTCTCTTCTTCTGCTTCACTGGCCGGTGGGTCGGGTCGACGTTGAGGGCGTGAGAAATGACCTCCGGGTCGATCCCAGGTACATCGGCCGCCGACCAGGCAAATACATCGGCATTGGCTCGGAGGAATTCCACCAACCGGGCCCGAGCTCCCGGGTCGAGATTGGCGCCGACCCGGACCACCCGGTCCCGGCGGCCTTCCTCGAGGGGAACTTCGACCACACCCTCGGCCGGCTCCCCCTACCGCAAGGCCACCTCGTCTCTGGCATCAAGGGACTCGACGCTTAGGGCTTCTGCGGGCTTCTTCCCTTTGAGGGTCGCTAGGAAACATTGCCGTGCGGTCGGTTGGTCGCCTCGGACCTCCCCGATCCCGACCGCCGTGGGGAACCGCATGAGCAAGTGGTACGTAGAGACCACCGCGCGAAGGGCATTCAGTCCGGGTCGTCCGAGGATAGCGTTGTAGGCCGAGGGAACACGGACGACCAAGAACCCGAGTCGCACCGTGGCTTCTGCGGGTGCGACGCCCGCAGTCACAGGCAGCTCAACGACACCTTCCGCCGGGACAGCGTCACCGGTGAATCCTATGAGGGGAGTGGATATTTTGTGCAACAATTGTCTGGACAAGCCCATCTTTTGGAAGGCTATCAGCTGAGCTTCCACTATCCACAAGAACACGCCTTACATCATAGTTTGCCATAGTGAGGGAGATCACCATGGCGTCATCGTGGGGGGTCTGAACCCCCTTTACATCCTCATCACAAAAGGTGATTACATTGCCGACCCTCTGCCTCTTTGCGACGGCCGCCCCTGACGCCTCCGTCGAGCCCCCTGCGTTCCTCACGGGCCGGGGGCAGCCCCCAGTGATAGTGTGGACCATGCCCGCAATGGGTCGATTCTGCTCCCGAGGCTCCGAAGGAGCCGGGTCGGCCGGACGCGGGTCTGCGGGGGGACGTCGGTCGCTCACATATCGACCGAGACGCCCCCGATGGATGAGAGCCTCGATCTCGTCCCGAAGCTGGAAGCAGTCCTCTGTGTCGTGGCCGTGGTCTCGGTGGTACTCACAGTACGCCCAGGAGGGCCTCTTCCCAGGTATCCTCCGCATCTATCTCGGGGCCGGGAGGTCCTCCCGCCCCTTGATCTCCATAAGGATCTGGGCCCGGGGAGTCAGGAGAGGGGTGTACCGGTTGAAACGTCGGGGCGGAGAACGAGGGCGTGGGGCGCCGTGGTTCTTCGCCGGCGACGGGCTTCTGCGCCGACGCTGGGGCGTCGGGCTCCTCCTCTGGCGTGCCTCTTTCCGCCTTTTCTTCCCAAGGTTTGGAGGGATCTCGACGGCCTCCTTGCTCCGGTGGGCGGCCGCCTCCTCGGCATCCGCATACTGGTTCGCCCGGGACAACAGCTCTGGAAAGCTCCGCGGCAGGCGTTTGTCCAGGGAGAAGGTGAGTCTGCCCTTCCGGAAGTCACGCTTCAGGGCTGAAAGAGCTACCTCCTGACTCAGGTTCCGGACCTCCAGCGTAGCCCTGTTGAAGCGGGTAAGATAATCCCGCAGGCTTTCTCCCTCGTTTTGCCGGACATCAAAGAGGGAGTCGGAGACCAGTCGCCGCCGGCTACTGACGGCGAAATGAGTGATGAAGAGGCGGGTGAACTGGTCGAAGGACCGGATTGAGTCAGCCTCCAGCCCGGCGAACCACGCCCTCGCCGGGCCACGGAGGGTTGCCGGAAAAGCCTTGCAGAGAAGGGGATCTGATGCTCCGTGGAGGAGCATAAGGGTCCTGAAACTCTCGACGTGATCCCGCGGGTCCGCCGCCCCGTCATAGGGCTCGATCGCCGGCATTTTGAACCCCGGCGGATTCGGGGTCCGCAGGATCCTCGAGGCAAGCGCCGGCTGGGAGGAGATCTCTAAGTCGGCGAAGGGATCTTTGGAATGGCCCTTCAGGACCTGGAGTTGTCGGTGGAGATCGTCCACCCGCCGGTCCAGGGAGCGCGACCGGTGGGTGGGAGACAAGGAGCGGCGAGAGGGGGACCGACTGGAGCGCGGGTTCCTCGAGGACTGGAGGGTCTGGGAACGCGCCCGGGCCCGCCTCTCGTACCCCGCGCAGCTCCGGTGGGAAGGTCCCGGCAGAATGGAGCGTGCTCGAGAATCCTCCTCGCGCCGGCGCTCCTCCCCATGGGAGAGGAAGGAGCGCGGGTTGAGGAGGACAGGCGAACGCTCAGGCAGCGGCGGCTCCTGAGCCCGCTGCGGCGCCCGGGACATCGCACCCTACAGATTCTGCACCGCCTCCGCGAGGGTGCGAACCTGCTGGGTTAGCTGGTCGAACTGGGCGGCTTCGACCGTCTGAATGGGCGGTGGGGCGGTGGAGTGTTGCTGAGAGTGTGTTGGAGATGCAGCGGCCTCCCGGCCAGAGGCGCGAGAGGCCCCGCGACCGGAAGCATTGGAAGCTCCACGACCACCTCGCCGTGCCATTACGATCGCTCTGAGATCCGGTCCCTTCCTCTAGCGCCAACTGTTGCTGGGGGTCCAAACCGAGAACGATTGGCACAGCGGTATGAACGGGGTTCCCTTGGAATTACTTCGGTTGCGCTCCACCTTCCGCCGGAAAACCTGCAAGCAAGCCTCGCACCACCACCGGGGTAGTGGGGGCCCTCCGACGATTAAGTTAGGGGAGATCGAAGGAGAAGAAGAGGTAGCAGGTAAGATAATACTCTGGAAAATCTTGCTTACCCTCCCCCTTCCCCCCCAGCCGCATATATATCAGGCTGGGGGGGTTTTCTGGGGATTGGTCATCGTGTGGCACGATGGGGTTGCCACTGACATGGTCGTTACAGGGCGTCGTGGGGTAGCGCTGGGTACGGCCATGGCAGGGCGTAGTGGAGCTCCGCTTTGTACGGCTGTTACAGGGGATCGTGGGGCAGCGCCGGATACGGCCGTTGCAGGGAGTAGTGGAGCAGGGGGCCGCGGCGTGCCTCAGGGGAACAGTCTGTTGTTGTCAAGAGATTGCCGACTTGGGGTCGGATTGCTGGATCAAGGGGCACCCGACTCGGGGTCGGGCTGCGGAGCCGAAGATATCCGACCCGAGGTCGGATTGCTGGACCAAGGGGCAGCCGACTCGGGGTCGGGTTGCGGAGCCGAAGATATCCGACCCGAGGTCGGATTGCTGGACCAAGGGGCAGCCGACTCGGGGTCGGGCTGCGGAGCCGAAGATATCCGACCCGAGGTCGGATTGCTGGATCAAGGGGCAGCCGTAGTCTTCCTGGGCGCGCGTGCCGGTCACGTGGGGCATGGTGGCTAAGTTCCCCCGTAACAATACCAATATCCATCCCGCCTATAATATGACTATCTATAATCTATAATCGGTTTATAATCCCTAAACTATTTATAGTTTTCTTACAAATAATTATATAAAAATGGTTTAATTTCTCCATTAATCAATTAGAAAAATAACCCTAATTACATTACTTTCACTAAAATTTAAAATATCTATAACATATAAAACCAAGAATAAAATTTCTGTTAGCAAGCCGCCGTAATCCTTAAATTTAATTGAAAATATCCTTAAATTTAATTGAAAATATCCTAGGAAGGGTTGAGAGCAACAATCGAAAAGTCACAATATTGGAGGATCTGGTTGGAAGATGACTTATTAACAGTCATATATTGGATTAATAGATGTAGTAACGCTAGTATGATTCTAAGCCACCCACTCCTTATGGATGTAATGCAGTTCAAGCAATTCTTAAAACTTTTTTCATGCAAATCATGTGTTCAGAGAAGGCAATCAAACCAGTTGATAAGCTTCAGGAGAGGAAGCCAATGAAGCCTACACTTCATTTAACTTTATTCCCCTGGATATTAGGCCATTTATTCTTGCTAACATGATTGGTGTTTTGTACTTAAAAATTTAGTTTTTGTGAAGGTTTCCCGCTTTGTATCACCAAAAAGAAAAAGGATATCTACTTAAATAGAGAATTTGGTTCAGATTAGGTGTTAAACTTAGACCCAATCAAACACAAAACAAGGGAAGGATGTGGAATTGAGAAGGCCAAATCTCTATAGCAGCGACAAAGCAAGCCACATTAACCGGTGGTTAGCGTGACAAGCCAAAAGTCGACTACTAATTAGCTATTCTTTTTTCGGCAAAATAAAGGGATGTTTGCGATTACAATTGCGCAAGGAAGTTAACTGAGCACAAAGTTACAAAAATAAGTTTCAGACATACTACATTAAAAAATTGCATCATGAACGCCAAACCACTAAACATTGACCCTTTGTATAGACCTCGCTGAATCCGACTGATCGAGGTCCATATCGGCCTCTTTTTGGAACCTTTGCAACATTTTAAACTTAGGAAGCTAGGTTTTACATAGCAAAACCATACTGCCAATTAGCTATTTGGTGACCACTCCAACGCCTTGAATGGATGTATTTTGGAGGTGAGCCCTTAAAACCTTCTTTAGCTCAACTATGCAAATCCATCAATTTAGACAGCGCCCACTTGAGGTAGAAGTGGAAGTAAGATAAAGAATGCTCTTGTTGCCTAGTAGACAGCCCGGGGGGGGGGGGGGGGGGGGGGGCGGGGAATTGGGTTTTAATAAAACTTTGATCCACACTCTTACCTGATTCATGTTTATCCAATTTGCAATAAGAGCTCATAGGTGTACCAATTGCTTTGCTAGTCTTCATCTTAAACTTGTTTAACATCTCCTTGATGTACTTTGCTTGATCGATGAAAGTTCATTCCTTTAATTATTTGATTTGAAGCCTAAGAAAGTAGTTTAGCTCACACATCATGTTCATTTTAAATTCTCCCTGCATGAGCTCAACAAATTCTTTGCAAAGACAATTATTAGTAGCACCAAATATGATGTCATCAATATAAATCTGAACTATTAGCATGTTTTTGTTTTTCTTTTTCAAAAATAAGGTAGTGTCTACATGTCCTCTAGTGAAACCATTATCCAAAAAAACTTGCTTAACCTTTCATACCAAGCCCTAGGGGCTTGCTTCAAACTATATAAGGCTTTGTTAAGTTTATAAGCATGATTTGAATAATTATGATTTTTAAAACCAAGTGGTTGTTCAATATAGACTTCTTCAGTTACATATCCATTCAAAAATACACTTTTAACATCCATTTGAAATAGTTTGAAGTCCATACGACATGCAAATACAAGTAGAAGTCTTATGGCTTCAAGTCTAGCAACCGGAGCAAAGATTTCATCAAAATCTATTTCTTCCTCTTGATTATATCCTTTTACTACGAGTCTAGCCTTGTTTCTTATTACTAATCCATTCTCATCAAGTTTGTTTTTGAAAACTCATTTTGTTCCAATAACAGAAATTCAGTGGGCCTTTCAATTAAGTTCCAAACATTATTTCTTTTAAACTGATTTAGTTCCTCTTGCATAACATTAATCCAATTAATATCTTTTTCAGCTTCTTCAATATTTTTAGGTTCAAACTGAGAAATAAAAGCCAAGTGATTATTCAAATTCCTAAGAGATGCTCTAGTTCTTACCGGTTGAGATGCATCACCAAGAATTAATTTCTTGAGATGACCATAAGCATACCTCCAAGCCTTGGTAAAATCATGCTTAGTTGTTTTCTCTTGGATTATAGGAGTTTCTTCATTTTGCCTTTGTTCTTTCTCATGAATGCTTATCTTTTCAAGTTTGTCTTCTAGAAATCCTGCATCATCATCAACAACTACTTTCTTGCTAGAGGAAGTATCATTAGTTTCATCAAAGACAACATGTATAGTGATGAGAGCACAAAAGTGCGACCTACATGTCATCTAAATTAGTATTATTGCTAACCGATAATGATAAATTCACTGTATTAATATTATATTTGGGTTTGACACAGATTTTCATAAATTAGAGATAAAATGCACATTGAGTACAAATTTGACTAAAGAAGGATCCCTTCCCAGATCCGACCCAGTTGAAGATTGGGTCGGGTCCGAGTCGGGTTCGGGTCCGAGTCGGGTCCAATTTTTTTAGGCTTATTGAGAAAGAATTTTGGGCAAATTTAATTTGGCCATATCATAACTATGAGGTGCTGGGTAACCCATGACTTGAAAGACTTGCAATAGACCTCCAGTCAGAACAAATGATCCGTGACGAACTGAGTCCGTCCGTTTACAAACCAAATTTCACATCAGACTATTTGTTTTTTTTTATCTATATGACTGAAGTTGGTGTCTCCCAGCTCCCATATTAGGAGGGCCAAAGATCGCACAACGCCCAGCCATCCCGTCTGCCCACGCGCATCTCCTCCTTCATTCCGTGATCGATCTCGCGCTCGTAGCTCTTCCGTGATCAACGCCACAACTCCTCCGCCTCAGCCCACGCCTCCTTCAGCCCGTGATCCGGCGATCCCGCACTGCGCCCCCCTCTTCCGGAACCGAGAGTCCCAGCATCACGCATCCGTGAATGGCATCTCCGGTGATCCCGCAATGTCCCAGCTTCATTCCATGGCAGCCTCCGTGTCCGGACATCCCGCAACCAGCCGGAAAATGCGCGGCATTCAACCTCCAGCCCGTGATCTAGCACGGATTGATGCCCTCCACCCCATCCAAGCCGTGATCGGACTCCCAGAAATCGGATCCCCCAAGCATCCCGTCCGCCCACTGCATCTACTCCCTTCCGATTTCAAGCATCCCAGCTCCTCCCAGCATCACGCGACCATGAATGGTGTCCTCCCGAGATCCCGCGTGCATCAGCTCCCAGAATCCAAGCCTCCCGTGATGCCAGCAGCGGTCCCAGCAACGATCCCGCAGTCAAGCCTCCGAGTCCGCCCCTTCCGGAATCTCAAGCATCCTCACTTGACCTATAAATAGGGGGCCATCGAAAGAAGAAGAAGAGGAGGCGGGGAGCTCTCGGCGAGTGGCCGGTGGGTCCAAGGTGGGTGGTCAGCGAGCCCAAAGAAAGGAGAAAGAAGAAACAGAGCATTGCTTTGTTTCTCTTGGGAAGAAGAAAGAAATAAAAAAATTGTTATTTTATGTTGAGGGAGAAGCTTATTTGTTTTATATTTTTTTTATGTTATTTGTAAAAGAGAAGAAACATTAGGTTTCTAATCTCCACTTTTATTTGTAATGAATTTTCTTTTTATCAAATCTATCATTTCTTTTTCATGCAAACCTTGTTCTAGGTTTAAGTTAATTTCTGTTTTTTTTATGCAATCTTTTAATTCTTCTTTGATGCAATATATTAAATTTTCTTTTATGCAATTTATGTTCTAGGGTTTTGATCTTCTTAGCACTTGCTTTCATCCATTTTAATTTATGCCAAAATTTTTCTTTGAATAGTTAAACATTTCATGAATTTATAAATGCTCTTTGATTTCTAAGTACTTGTCTTTTTATTATTTTTAAATAAAGAAAATTCTCTGGTAAATTAGAGAATCTATCATCATCCCCAACATCATGTTTTTTTTTGTTATTCAAAAATCGATTTTGAATCCAAGTGAATGTTCTAATTTTTATGCAACTCCAATCGCCTCCCTGTGGATCGACCTCTTACAACCACTATTCTTCGAGTAGGAAAGGTAAGAGTAAAATTAATTTAACTTTTGTTCGTTGGTTCTAACAATGATTTGTTTAGCATATTTTTAGGTAGACAGGAATCGGACGAACAGAATTTTGGCGCCGTTGCCGGGGAGGCAAATCGAGAAGCAAGAACGATCACGAAGATCAAATCAGATTTTGGATGCCCGGAGTGAACGCACTCCGGTAGTAAGTTTTTATTTTTATTTTTATTACTTTTTCTTATTTTGATTATTTCTAGTTAAAAATTTCGTAGTTATTAAATTCTAAAATTTGAAATTCAAAAAAAAATTAAAAAAAAATTTGAAAAATATTTCCAAAATTCAAAAATTTAAATTTTAAATTTAAAAAAATATATATATATAGAATTAAAAAAAATTGTTAGTAATTGATAAGGTGCAATCCTCCGAGGTTATCATACCTCTATTGGGACTCCTCACGGAGTAATCTCCAGAGCTTGTTCAACGGGCATTCGGAGATTGACTAACGCATAAGGATTGTGTTTAGTTTACAGTCAAGTTATTACTATATAAAAATTTAATTAAAAAAAATTAATTAAAAAAATAAAAAATATTAAATATAAATATAAAAAATTTTGCTTGCTCATTTAATCAGTACAACCTAATGACATTGCATAAACTTTAAAAAAAATTATTGATTATTTGCTGCATTTAGTATTAAGCATTTGCATAAAATAATTTAAGGGCAAAACCCATTAAAAAGATAAGGTCGGAAAGTCATTACCCGTCCTTAGCCCAAAAATCACCACCTTGCATACTTATCCTAAGCCAAATTAAATTAAAATCAAATTAGACGTTGGCCTTAGGGTTTTCGAGCTCAATTAGGCTCTTGGAAAAAAGCAGCTGAAAGCCACTCCAGTAAGAATTTAGTAATTGGTGATGTCTAGGAAAGTTTTACAATAGTGAGAACTGTTACGGGTATTGTGGTATCGGTGTATCCCTTCTGGCACCACCACACATCCCGAGACTTTCCTGGTCACTGGTTACTGGATCACTTAATTGGTAAGTTCAAGCTTAATCTGAAAGGGAGATTAGGAGCTGTCTAATCTAGAGAGAATTTTAGGAACTTTTTTAACCTGATAAGTCTCTGTGCAACTAGATTTAAGAAGCTACTAAACCTCACTTAGTTCTAAGACTAATAAGATCAAATTGTTGTGTGGTGTTGGTTGTGGTCATCTGTGTCTAGCCCTTCTCTTCTCTTAGGATTTCGTTCATTTTAAGAGTCGAGTCTAATTAAGTTGTGGTAATGTATGCATGGTAGAAGGTCATTAAGGGATAAGTTAACTCCATTTGATCCTGAGATTGATAGAACTTTTCATCACAACCTGCGAACTGTAAACCAACCGTCGATCTCTACAATGGGTGAACATATTAGAACCCTGAATGAATTGTTTGCACCCGCATCCGCTAGTCCACCTACATGTATAGTATTGCCAATAAATAATGCAGCCCAATTTGAAATTCGGGCTGCAACAATAAACATGTTACCCAAGTTTCATGGGTTCGAGAGTGAACAATCCTATATTCATCTAAACAATTTTTTGACAATCTGTCAAACATTTAGAAATCAAAACTTAGATGAAGAGGGTATTAAATTAAGGTTGTTTCCCATGACTTTAGAGGATCGTGCTGCTGCATGGCTGTATTCCCTTGCTTTAAATTCCATCACATCATGGGAACAACTATCTAAGAAGTTCATGGCTAAGTTCTATTCTATGGTAAAGACTGAAAAAATTAAGGATGCCATAAGAACTTTTAGAGAAAAATCTGAGGAGGAATTTTCCCAACTTTGGGAAAGATTCCATGATCTTTTGGTCAAGTGCCCGCACCATGGGCTTGATAAGGCTGATCTGGTCCACTTCTTTTATAAAGGACTATCTCCGGCACATAGAAACATGATTGAGTCCATGCACAAGGGTAGGTTCATGAACCAAACCCCAGATCAAGCCTATGAATTTCTTGTTGACTTAGCTGAAAATGCCCAAAATTGGAGTAGCTATGGTGAGGAAGTAAATAGAGATGAGTTCGGGTCTAGAAAATCAGGTAATTATGAAATGAAAGCAGACCCAGATCTCAAAAATGTCATGTCCAATCTGGTGACTGGAATGAACAACTTAAGCAAAAAGTTTGATGCTTTCACTGTTTCCACTAGCTCGAGTTCATATAAAGAATTAAATCCCATCATGAAAGTGGATTACGAGTCACATAGTTTATGTATCTTGTGTAACAGTTCAGAGCATCTAGTGGAGTGCTGTCCTAGTTTACCCAACATAAAGACCGAGCAAGCAAATGCTCTAAATTCGTATAGTGCCTTCAAGAAGCCCACTCCCAATTCGTTCAGCCCAGTTTACCACCCTGATAATAGGTTCCACCCAAATTTCTCATATAAGCAGAACGAACCTATTCAGCATCAAGGTGGTCCACCAGGTTTTCAGAATAACTTTTTCAGGATAGGGCCACCACAAATGAACCAATCTTTGGTTCCATCTGTACCTCCCTATAATGCTCCTATCCCACAGCAATCTTCACCATTAGAAACCATGATGGCTAATATGATGAAACAACAAGAAGATTTTATCGAGCAACAACAACAGACCAATACAGCCCAAGCCCAGACTAACCAATTCTATGCGCAAGCAATTGCAAAACTTAAGGTTAGTCTAAGCCAAATAGCAAACTCTCTAAGGGATAGAAAGAAAGGTGAACTACCTAGTCAACCAGTGCCTAACCCTAGTAGACAACAAAATCAAGATCAAAGAGGTCAGTATCAAATCAATGGAAATCCGACCTATGAAGTCCAGGCAATTACCACTTTAAGGTCTGGCAAGCAAGTGGACAATAAAGTCCAACTTCCTGAACATGAAAAAGAAAATAAAAATAAATCCGATAAGAACCCAATTCAGAAGAGAGGTCAAGAACAGGACAAACCAGAAAAAAGGGAAGAATCTATAGAAACATACAAACCTAAAGTTCCCTGATGCGGTTGGATCCACTAGACCGCCTCGGACTTAATCATTTGGTTATTTTTGCTTTTGAGTCCTTGATGTTAATTTTATTTCAGCATAGCCTTGCTCGGGTTAACCGACTTGGCCTTTATTAGAGTCGCTTTGGGTTTAGTTATTTCTTGAATTCAATTAGATCAAGTCAAGTTAAGGGATCCGGTAGCCACCTATAAATAGATGTGGTGAGCACCTATTTCAGTATGCAAAAATTGATTGAAAGGCTTTTGCCCTAACTCTCTTCCCTTCTCTCTTCTCTTCTTGCGACGCCTTCCTCCTCTCCCTAGGCCGCCGTCCAAGGCCGCCGCCCCCTCCTTCATCCGGCTGCACCACCTCTGTCCCGAGAGGCCAGCCACCTCCTCCCTCTTCTTCCTCTCCTCCTTGATCCCTTCCACCTTCTACAAACAACTCCATCCCGTTGGATTTTCAGCCCGTCCTTCCCTGCGCAGTCATCAGTCGGAGGCCGATATCTTAAGATCCCGACGTCATCTCTAGACCCACGACCTACCGCTGGAAAGCTAACACGGAGATCTACAACATATGCAAACTTGAGAGCGATCTGACAGATGGATCTTCAGAAATTGTGTCTGCAATCAGGTCGGAGCTACCCTTCCAGAAATCAAGAAGAGTCAAGAATCTTGGGATACAGATCAAATTCTATCGGATCGCATCAATTTGGTATCAGAGCAGTTCAATCCTTGGCCTTGGAAGATGGTGAACACCCGCTCTACAACCTCGAAGCAACAAGAAGCGGCATCTTCAAGGGGCGTCGACCCACATCAAGAAGGCTCGCGATCACCCGCGGCCCCGGCGGACCTGAGACCCGATCTTGATTCCACCGACCGTCTCTTGGAGTTCTTGCGTGGGAATCAAACAACTATGCAGCAGAGCCAACAACAATTGATGGAGAAGATGGATACCATGCAACGCCATATTGAGATGATGTTGCAACTATTGCTAAATCAGCGGCAAGAAACTCCACCGGGGGGAGCTCCGCATCGGACGCGGGTGGAATCTCCGCCCCCTACCCGTGGACGACCAGGACGGAGGGGACCCCCTCCTCGTGAGCCTCTCCTTCCCAACCCACCAGAGGAGATGCGGCTGGACCAAGGAGAAGATCGACCTAGACCTCGACCCGAGCTCATACCGATTGGCGCACGCGCTAGGGCTCGGGGGATGAGCCCGATTGGCATCGACGACGGGTCGGATATGGAGGATGATCCCATCCAGAATTTTCAGATGAGGAACCAGCGTGTGGGGGAGTACCCACGCCGAGGATATGAACGAGATCGGGACTATAATGGAGATCGAGAGGGAGGAAATCGCGGACTGACTCTTAGGCTGAAATTTTCCAAGTTTAAAGACGGCAATCCTCTCGATTGGGTGTATCGAGCTGAGCGGTTCTTTCACTACCATGGCACAGCGGAGGACCAAAAGGTATTGATCTCATCTTTTCACCTAGAAGAGACCGCCCTGCGATGGTTTCAAATCGCCGACCGAGCCCGACCTTTCAACGGTTGGGAGGATTTTTCTGCAGCAATTTGTCGGCGTTTCGGCCCTACCGAGTACGATGACTTCCAGTCTATGCTATCAAGGGTCACCCAAAAGACTACTGTTAGAGCCTTTCAAGAGGAGTTTGAGAGGATCAGCAACCGAGTGGTGGGGTGGAGCGACTCCGCGCTGAAAAGCGTATACCTCGGAGGACTTCGTGTCGACATTCAAGCCGAGGTGAGGACTTTGCGGCCACAATCTCTGGAGGATGCCTTTGCCTTGGCCCTAATGGTGGAAGAGAAGATCAAGACCACTCGATCAGCGGCACGGGGCAGCTGGACCAACCCCCGGGCCGGCCAAACCGCAGGGGGCTCCATCGGCCAGCCGAGAGCGCCGACGGTTGCAGCAGCCAACACAGGGCCGAGGACCCCTCTTCGCTTGTCAGGTGACGTCAAGAGGGTTGAGCGTCCACCCGGGAGGAACTTGACACCAGCACAAGTGGAGGAACGTCGAGCAAAAGGCCTATGTTTTCGCTGCGACGAGAAATTTACACCGGGACACCGGTGTGCGCGGCCCGTCGGAGCGGTGATGTTGATCGACGGATTGGAGGACGAGGCCGTGGCTGAAGATGGTGATGAGGTTGCTGAGGATGAGCTCCAAGATTTAGAGGCCAAGGAAGAGGACGTGCCACCTCAGATTTCATTGCATGCCTACTCTGGATCGGCGACACCGAAAACGCTACGCGTGGACGGTATGATCAAAAGACGTGTGGTGCGTATCCTCATAGATACGGGCAGCACCCACAATTTTTTGGATGAGAGGCTCGTCAAACAGATCGGTCTCATAGCAGAGCCGACATTGGGCTTCGACGTGGCATTGGGTGACGGAGCCACGTTGAGGGCGGAGGGCATATGCCGAGGCATCACTTTGACGATCCAGGGCAGCCAATTCAAGCTCGATCTCTATCCGTTGGCATTACGAGGAGCTGATTTGGTCCTTGGTACGCAGTGGCTGCAGAGTCTTGGCCCGGTTACATTCGACTTTGCCGAGATGTGGGTGACTTTCAGACGGAGCGGACGGCGAGTTAGATTGGATGGCATTCGGCCTAGCCCAAGGGCTGCACTTCAGCCCCTAGTCGGCTTGCCCGGACCCGACGCGCACAGCTACTTGATGCAGCTCTTACCTCTGTCGACGGAGACCACGACGGAGGCAGGTATACCTACTGATTTGGCTGCTCTCTTACAGGGGTTCGCAGATTTATTTGAGGAGCCTCATGGTCTTCCACCCGAGAGGGAGCACGATCATCACATAGAGATTGTACCGGGAGCAGAACCGGCGAATGTGAGGCCTTACCGCTACCCGCACGTTCAGAAGGAGGAGATCTCAAAGATGGTACGAGAGATGTTGGAGAGCGGCATCATTCAGCCCAGTAGAAGCTCATATTCAACGCCGGTGCTGCTGGTACATAAGAAGGACGGGACGTGGCGATTCTGCGTCGACTACCGGGCACTTAACACGATCACCGTTAAGGACCGGTATCCGATTCCAGTCATCGAGGAGCTGTTGGATGAGCTTGCTGGTGCGGAATACTTCAGCAAACTTGATCTCCGTGCCGGATACCACCAGATCCGTGTCAGGCCCGAAGATGTGCACAAGACGGCGTTTCGGACACACGATGGCCATTATGAGTTCAGGGTGATGCCGTTCGGCCTCACCAATGCACCAGCGACGTTCCAGGGGCTCATGAATGACATATTCAGACCATTACTACGACGGTATGTCCTTGTATTCTTCGATGACATACTGGTTTACAGTCGTTCATGGCAGGAGCACCTAGAGCACTTAGAAGAAGTGCTGAAAATTCTGCGCGGAAATCAATTGAAGGTAAAGCGATCCAAGTGCCTATGGGCCGAGCCGAAGGTCGAGTACCTAGGCCATGTCATCTCTGCTGCAGGTGTGGAGCCGGACCAAGCAAAGATACATTGCATGACCGAGTGGCCGCTACCCAAGAACCAAAAGGAGCTGCGAGGATTTTTGGGCCTAACCGGTTATTACCGCCGGTTTGTGGAGGGATATGGAAAGATCGCCGCGCCACTGACCCTGTTGCTGCGAAAGGGCGAGTTTAGATGGATCGAGGCAGCGACGGAAGCATTCGAGAAGCTCAAGGAAGCCATGACGACGGCCCCGATTTTGGCACTACCCGATTTCGCCAAACCATTTGTAGTCGAGTGCGATGCTTCCGGTGCCGGTATTGGTGCTGTTTTGATGCAGGAGGGACGGCCAATTGCTTTCATGAGCAAGGCGTTGTCCCCTAGGACCCGCTCGCTGTCCACATATGAGAGGGAGATGATGGCGGTCATCCATGCAGTCACAAAGTGGAGGCCGTACCTTATCGGCCGCCGATTCATCGTTCGGACTGATCAGCAGAGCCTTCCATTTTTTCTTGAGCAGCGCATACATACTCCAGCCCAGCAGAGGTGGGTGTCGAAGCTTCTCGGCTACGACTATGAGATGGTGTACAAAAAGGGCGCAGAAAATCGAGTAGCGGATGCACTATCGCGCCATCCCGAGTCCGGCGAGTTGGCGGCTTTGACTACGCCGTTTTTTCCTTTTATTTCAGACTTGAGGACCGCCACATGCCGGGATCCGGACCTAGTACAGATCCAGAGGGAGTTGGCAGCAGATCCGAGCAGTCATCCCGAGATGGAGGACCGAGATGGGTTGATTCTGGACCATGGGTTGATCCGCGTGCCCACCGATTCAGCCATGCGGCAGGTATTGATCCAGCACTTCCATGATACTCCTTTTGCTGGACATGAGGGATTTTTCAGGACTTACAAGAGGCTGAGTCAGAGCTGTACGTGGGTAGGCATGAAGGCAGCGGTCAGAGCTTATGTACAGCAATGCGATGTGTGCCAAAGGGCGAAGGCGGATTCACTGCGACCTGCGGGTCTACTTCAGCCTTTACCGATTCCTGATCAGGTTTGGGAGGATGTGTCGATGGACTTCATTGAGGGGCTGCCATTAGTTCGAGGGTACTCAGTGATCATGGTCGTTGTGGACCGCCTCAGCAAGTATGCCCACTTTTCGGCGCTCGCACATCCATTTTCTGCTCGACGGGTGGCAGAGGTCTATATACGGGACATTGCTCGATTACATGGTATGCCTCGGACTATTGTTTCTGATCGTGACCGCATTTTTGTTAGCGCATTCTGGCAGGCTTACTTTAAACAACAAGGGACGAAGCTTGCCATGAGCTCGGCTTACCACCCTCAGACTGATGGACAGACGGAGGTGGTAAACCGCTGCATCGAGCAGTACTTGCGCTGTATGATTGGTGATCGGCCCCGAGAGTGGCTTTCTTATTTACCTTGGGCCGAGTATTCGTACAACACCGCTTTCCACTCAGCCATAGGGATGACACCCTTTGAGGCGGTGTATGGACGAGTACCACCGACGCTGCGAGTTTATGATCCACTGTCACATGCGGACCGGACAGAGGCAGATTTTGAGCTCTTAGACCGCGATGCTACCTTACGGTGGTTAAAGTTCCACATAACGACTGCGCAGAATAGGATGAAGCAGCTGCATGATCGGAAGCACAGAGATCCAGTATACGAGGTGGGCGACTGGGTATACGTCAAGGTGCAGCCTTATCGACAGTTGACACTGCGGCCCATGGCGAACCAGAAGCTCTCTCATCGCTTCCATGGGCCCTTTCAGATAATGGAGCGCATTGGACCCGTGGCGTATCGCTTGGACTTGCCGACTACATCAAGAGTTTACCCGGTATTCCACGTGTCGCTTCTGAGGGCCCGGCTTGGACCCAAGACATCTGTCGGCCCAATCATACATGAGCCACCGGAGGACGAGGTAGTGGAGCCGGTTCGAGTGCTGGCGAAGCGTAGAATACGAGTAGAAGGACGACTGGAAACCCAGATACTAGTGGAGTGGCTGGGGAGAGCAGCAGACCAGGCCACATGGGAGTTTGAGACTGAGATACTTGATCGTTTCCCTGACTTCCGACCTTGAGGACAAGGTTAAGGGAAGCGTGGTGGAGTGATGCGGTTGGATCCACTATTCCGCCTCGGACTTAATCATTTGGTTATTTTTGCTTTTGAGTCCTTGATGTTAATTTTATTTCAGTATAGCCTTGCTCGGGTTAGCCGACTTGGCCTTTATTAGAGTCGCTTTGGGTTTAGTTGTTTCTTGAATTCAATTAGATCAAGTCAAGTTAAGGGATCCGGTAGCCACCTATAAATAGATGTGGTGAGCACTTATTTCAGTATGCAAAAATTGATTGAAAGGCTTTTGCCCTAACTCTCTTCCCTTCTCTCTTCTCTTCTTGTGACGCCTTCCTCCTCTCCCTAGGCCGCCGTCCAAGGCCGCCGCCCCCTCCTTCATCCGGCTGCACCAACTCTATCCCGAGAGGCCAGCCACCTCCTCCCTCTTCTTCCTCTCCTCCTTGATCCCTTCCACCTTCTACAAACAACTCCATCCCGTTGGATTTTCAGCCCGTCCTTCCCTGCACAGTCATCAGTCGGAGGCCGATATCTTAAGATCCTGACGTCATCTCTAGACCCACGACCTACCGTTGGAAAGCTAACACAGAGATCTACAACATATCCAAAATTGAGATCGATCTGACGGACGGATCTTCAGAAATCATGTCTGCAATCAGGTCGGAGCTATCCTTCCAGAAATCAAGAAGAGTCAAGAATCTTGGGATACGGATCAAATTCTATCGGATCGCATCATTCTCTTCCCCAGTAGACTTCAGGACTCAAAGAAACAATCTAACTTTGATGAAATCATGGAATTCTTTAAAACTGTTCAAATACATATACCTTTCCTCGATGCCATACGACAAATTTCCTCCTATACAAAATTCTTGAAAGACCTCACCACGGTCAAAAGAAAAACCAGTATTCCTAGGCAAGCTGTTATGGCTGCACAAGCCTCATCTCTCATTCAACAACAGATTGCCCCGAAATTCAAAGACCCTGGTTGCCCAACTATTGAAATAAAAATAGGAGAGACGATCATCCAGAGAGCTCTATTAGATTTAGGAGCCAGTGTAAACCTACTTCCCTACTATGTGTACCAAAAATTAGGTTTGGAGGAATTAAAGCCTACAAATATTACCCTTTCCTTAGCAGATAGGACAGTGAAGTACCCCAAGGGGATTGTAGAGGATGTAATAGTGAAAGTAAATGAGTTTTACTATCCTGTGGACTTCGTTATCCTTGAGACTGAATCTGCAATACATCCAGACAGTCACACACCTATAATTTTAGGTAGACCTTTCTTAGCCACAGCAAATGCTGTGATCAACTGTCGAAATGGGATGCTGAAGTTATCTTTTGGCAACATGAAAGTCGAGCTTAATGTCTTCAACATAAGTAAACAACCACCAGACGACATCCAAATCAATGAAGTTGACATGATTGAAAGTCTGGTTCAGGAAACTTTCTTACAAACTTATAATAAGGACCCTTTAGAAGCTTACCTTGCCCATTCCGAGGAAGGGGTCAAGCATGCGCCCCTTAGTTCTGTCCCCCTTATGAGCATAGATCGTCATCAGCCGACTGTTCTTCATCAGACTCTTCCAAAATCATTCTTAGATAATGGTTGAAAAAAAGGGAGGATTTACATTTTGTCCGGCTGAAGATATAAAACTTAGTGCTCTTGGAAGGCAACCCAACATATAAATATTATAAAAAAATCAAAAATAATAATAATAATAATAAATAAATAAAAAAATACTAATGATAATAATAATAAAAAATTTGCTAACATGCAGGTTTGGAGGTTTTTGGCCCCAATTGTCACTTTACCCACATATATCAGGTAACTTCTCCTCTGTCCTATTACTGCTTTAAATCTTCTTTAACATTGAGGACAATGTTAGATTTAGGTATGGAGGTGAGAATATTTTTGATTTTTTTTATGCCCAAAAAAAATTAAAATTAAAATTTTTAAAAAAAAGGAGTTCAAATTTTTAACTCAAACTCTAATCTTTTTGGCTGTACAAACTAGGAATTGCTTTGACAATAGATTTGAGTTAAGGAATATGATAGCAGTTCTAGCTTGAGTTTCGTCTCACCTATCTTCTGCTAACATGATACAAAATGATTTAGCACCAACACGTAAGCACATGAATAGTGGGGTATGTATACTTGCAACTAATATGAATACTTTTAATCTTCGAGATAATTTAAAGTTATATGTGTGATGAATACCCTAATAAAAAAAAAAGAAAAATAAAATAAAATAAAAATAATGAGTTTATTTTAAGTCTTCTCACTGAGTAACCGAGCCTCTTGCCTGGCAAGCAGCGAGTGTTCGCGTAAAAAGGTGAGGATGATTTAGATTAAACTCTGAGTGACTAATTTGGCCTTGAAGCCTAGTTAACTTGAGTTATTAAGCTTGTTAGGGTGTCTCTACACCTAGTGCCCTGAGCCATCTAGATCGGGAGTCATTGGCCTAACACTCGCTACAATAGAGATGGGCAACGGGCCGTGCCGGGCCGGCCCGGCCCAGGCCCCCCGGGCCCAAAAACTAAACGGGCCGTGCCAGGCACGGCCCGTCCAGCACGGAAGGCCAGCCCGGCCCGGCCCCAGGCCCCTCTATTGGTGGGCCGGGCCGGGCACGGCACGCCACGGGCCGTGCCAGGCACGGCCCGTAACGGGCGCAAACGGGCCGTGCCTGGCACGGCCCGTAACGGCTCCAGACGGGCCGTGCCAGGCACGGCCCGTCTGGAGAGGGGGGAGGAAAATAGCCGTTTCCAACGGCTATTTTCGTGAAAATGACCCTTTTACCCCTCCCAACAGTCCAATAACGGCTGAATTGAGGGGTATTTTGGGAAAATTTTTTTTTTGAGCTTCTATAAATAGCCCATTCCTCCCTCATTCTCACCACACCAAACCTCTCATTCTCTCCTTCTCTACTGCTATTATTTCTCTCTTCTAAAGTGCTCTTCTAGCAATTTAATTTTTAGTTTGTTCAAGTGCTACACAAGAGGAGGTTCCTGTTGAGAAGAGAAGGTCGCTTCTGTTGAGAGCACAAGAGGAAGCTCGGAATCTCGGCTCTGCCTCTGCCCTCCGACCCTCTACTCAATTCCTCCTTGCGGTTAGTTTTTATTTTTTGAATTAATCATAGATATGTCATCTTTTGAGGAAAGTCAGTTTGGCATTCCTGTTTCTGAGGGAGAAGAAACTAATCCCCAACCCCCTGTTCCTAGTTCCTCTAGAACTGGTGAACCGAGTGAAGGTCAAACCTCTTCTCGTAAGAGGACTAGTACTGTATGGAATGAATTTGATAGAGTTATGGTTGAGGGAGTCTGGAAAGCTAAATGTAAAAAATGTGCCAAACTTTATAGTTGTAGTAGTAGTGGGGGAACAGGGCATTTAAAAAGACATCAAGAGAGTCATAGGATGCATGATTCTCATGCTCAAACTCAAAGTACCCTTAATATACAAGGGGGATTACTTGTAGGTAATTTTGCATATAATCATGAAAATCAAAGAAAAGCACTTGTAAAATGGATAGTTAAGGATAAATTACCTTTTAGTTTATGTGAATCTTTTAATTTTGAAGAATATGTTCAATTAAACCTACAATCTGCTTACAAAAGAACTAGTAGGCGTACATTTAGAAGAGTAGCTATGACCAATTTTTTAGCAATGAAACAAAATTTAATTGAAACACTTTCTACTTTAAATGTAAAAATTTCATTAACTTCTGATATTTGGTCAGCATCTGTAGGTAGTAATTGTCTTATTGCCATTACTGCTCATTATATTGATAATGATTGGCAATTAAATAAACGTATTCTTGCTTTTCGTGCTTTTGATTTTCCACATTCTGGGCAACAAATTTCAAATATAATTTATCAAACTGCATGTTCATATAATATTAATGATAAAATTATGTCTATTACTTTTGATAATGCATCTAATAATAATTCTGCTGTTGTATTATTAAAAGACTCATTGCATCCCATATTAGATGGAAATTTACTGCATATTAGATGTGCATGTCATATCTTAAATCTTTCTGTTCAAGCTGGCATGGGCATGATTCAAGATGTGATTTCAAAAATTAGAAATGCAGTTTCTTTTATTCATGCTTCTAGATCAAGACTTCAAGAATTTAAGGAATTATGCATAAATCATGGTAAATGTTTTAAAAAATTTAAACTTGATGTAATTACTCGTTGGAACTCCACATATAGCATGATACATGATGCATACCCATATAAAAATTTATTAAGTGCATATATTAATGATCGTGGATTAGGATTTACATTGACTGAAACTGATTGGAATAAAAGAAAAATTTTGGAAGATTTTTTGCTTAGTTTTTATAATGCTACCAATGTTCTTTCTGGTATTTATTACCCTACTTCATGTTCATTTTTACAACAAGCATATATAATTAGTCAAAAATTTGCAGAACATAGATATGATGATGTTTTAATGCCTATTATTGACCTAATGGAATCTAAATGGAATGAGTATTGGGACAGGATATGTCCTATGCATAACTTAGCTGCTGTATTTGATCCTAGAGTTAAATTAAATGGCGTGCTAATTTTACTTGATGCATACTCTAAAAATATGAATCAAGATGCTGAATCTGCTAAAGATGAGGTAAAAAAACTTCTTTATGATATTTATGCTATATATGATGAAAAAATTCGTGGATCTAGAACACAAATACAAACCTCTATTTCTCCTTCTAGTAGTTCTCGTTCGTCATCTATTTTTTCATTCATTGCACAGAGAAGACACACACATGCTTCAAGTTCCTCTTCATCTTCTTCATCTTTAAGTAGTGAACTAGAATTTTATTTACGAAATGATCTTCATTCTGCATATGATGAAAATCAAATAGAGAATCTAGATGTATTATCTTGGTGGAAGAATGTTAGAAATCAATATCCTGTTATGTCTGCAATTGCACGCAATATTTTAGCTGTGCCGATGTCCACGGTAGCATCGGAATCCGCTTTTAGTGCAGGTCGGCGTGTTCTTGACGAAAAGAGAAGTAGGATGACGGGCGAAACGGTGGAGATGCTTCTCTGCTTCAAGGATTGGCTGGATGCTGAGGCAAGACTTCAAGATAAAGGTGGACATAATACAACATCCTCTGATGATGGTGATACAAACACTACTGAAGACTGAAGATTGAAGACTGAAGAGTGAATACTGATTCACTGAATCACTGATGATTAGTAAGATTTCTTAATTTTTTATAATTGTACATTTTTATTGTATTCTGGAGGTCAGACTAAGGTCCAAACCTCGGCCCTTTCTTAGTTTCTTATTGTATTCTAGAGGTCAGACCAAAGTCCAAACCTCCCTTCATGTACCATTTTGATTTAAATTAATAAACTGGTAGGGGTCTATGCCAAACCCCCCACCATTAAGGTGGCTTTATATTCATAAATCATAAATTCTTAGTGTTCAATATTTATTAATTTATTAAAAAAATTTATGAAGCATTAATTTTTATCGGGCCGAGCCGGGCCCAGGCCCGGACCGTGCCAGGCCCACGTGCCAGCCCGGCCCAGGCCCTTATGGGCCGTGCCAGGCTGGCCCGCGGGCCGTGCCGTGCTTGGCCCGCGGGCCTAGACCGGGCCGTGCCGGCCCAGGCCCGAAGCGGGTCGTGCCAGGCACGGCCCGCTGGCTAGGACCCTCTAGCCCAGCACGGCCCTCTCAAAGGGGCCGTGCCAGGCACGGCCCGGCACTGTAGCTGGCGGGCCGTGCCAGGCACGGCCCGCTTCGTGCCGTGCCGTGCCGGGCCGTGGGCGGCCCGGCCCAGTGCCCATCTCTACGCTACATGGGTCAGCTAGAAAGCTTAATAAGGCTAGATATTGCACAAGTCATTCTTCTTAGCATTCAGTCTGATAAAAAATAATAATAATAATAATAATAATAAATAAAAATTGGGGTGTTCATTATCATTTAACTCTAGAAAGTCTTGAAAATTGGAGTGATCATGTTGGAAGTAAGTGAAAGCCACTCATTTATATGATATTATCTTGCACCTCACTACATTCTTGACTTGTTAGCAGATAGATGGGGTGTAATGAAACTTGAGTTAGAGTCTGCTTGAATATGATAGCAATAAGTCTTTATTGTCCTTGCAATTCTAAGTTCATACAATAATACTTGCTCAAATTTTGAGTTAAACATTAGAAATCCCTGACTAATGAAGTTTGTGGGTAACTTCACTGCAAACCCTCACGAGACAACACTCGTCCACTAGGGTAACCTAGGGTTTAAAGGCTTGTTGCACGTGCTAAGTGCAATCGTGACTCCCTATGAAAATGGGTACATATCTTAGTTTGTGTATTTAGCTTCAATAAAAAAAAAGAAAAAAAAATCAGAAGTTAGACTACATCTTTTTATGCCCTCATTTTAACGTTTGCTTGTTAATTGCTAGAGACTAGCAATAAGCTAGTTGGGGGGTGTGATGAGAGCACAAAAGTGCGACCTACATATCACCTAAATTAGTATTATTGCTAACTGATAATGATAAATTCACTGGATTAATATTATATTTGGGTTTGACACAGATTTTCATAAATTAGAGATAAAATGCACATTGAGTACAAATTTGACTAAAGAGTGATCCCGTCCCAGATCCGACCCAGTTGAAGATCGGGTCGGATCCGAGTCAGGTTCGGGTCCGAGTCGGGTCCAATTTTTTTAGGCTTATTGAGAAAGAATTTTGGGCAAATTTAATTTGGCCATATCATAATTATGAGGTGCTGGGTAACCCATGACTTGAAAGACTTGCAATAGACCTCCAGTCAGAACAAATGATCCGTGACGAACTGAGTTTGTCCGTTTACAAACCAAATTTCACATCACACTATTTGTTTTTTTTTTATCTATATGACTGAACTTGGTGTCTCCCAGCTCCCATATCAGGAGGGCCAAAGATCGCACAACGCCCAGCCATCCCGTCTGCCCACGCGCATCTCCTCCTTCATTCCGTGATCGATCTCGCGCTCGCAGCTCTTCCGTGATCAACGCCACAACTCCTCCGCCTCAGCCCGCACCTCCTTCAGCCCGTGATCCGGCGATCCCGCACCGCGCCCCCCTCTTCCGGAACCGAGAGTCCCAGCATCACGCGTCCGTGAATGGCATCTCTGGTGATCCCGCAATGTCCCAGCTTCATTCCATGGCAGCCTCCGTGTCCGGACATCCCACAACCAGCCGAAAAATGCGCGACATTCAACCTCCAGCCCATGATCTAGCACGGATTGACGCCCTCCGCCCCATCCAAGCCGTGATCGGACTCCCAGAAATCGGATCCCCCAAGCATCCCGTCCGCCCACTGCATCTCCTCCCTTCCGATTTCAAGCATCCCAGCTCCTCCCAGCATCACGCGACCATGAATGGTGTCCTCCCGAGATCCCGCGTGCATCAGCTCCCGGAATCCAAGCCTCCTGTGATGCCAGCAGCGGTCCCAGCAACGATCCCGCAGTCAAGCCTCCGAGTCCGCCCCTTTTGGAATCTCAAGCATCCTCACTTGACCTATAAATAGGAGGCCATCGGAAGAAGAAGAAGAGGAGGCGGGGAGCTCTCGGCGAGTGGCCGGTGGGTCCAAGGCGGGTGGTCGGCGAGCCCAAAGAAAGGAGAAAGAAGAAATAGAGCATTGCTCTGTTTCTCTTGGGAAGAAGAAAGAAATAAAAAAATTGTTATTTTATGTTGAGGGAGAAGCTTATTTGTTTTATATTTTTTTATGTTATTTGTAAAAGAGAAGAAACATTAGGTTTCTAATCTCCACTTTTATTTGTAATGAATTTTCTTTTTATCAAATCTATCATTTCTTTTTCATGCAATACTTGTTCTAGGTTTAAGTTAATTTTTATTTTTTTATGCAATTTTTTAATTCTTCTTTGATGCAATATATTAAATTTTCTTTTATGCAATTTATGTTCTAAGGTTTTGATCTTCTTAGCACTTGCTTTCATCCATTTTAATTTATGCCAAAATTTTTCTTTGAATAGTTAAACATTTCATGAATTTATAAATGCTCTTTGATTTCTAAGTACTTGTCTTTTTATTATTTTTAAATAAAGAAAATTCTCTGGTAAATTAGAGAATCTATCATCATCCCCGACATCATGTTTTTCTTTTGTTATTCAAAAATCGATTTTGAATCCAAGTGAATGCTCTAATTTTTATGCAACTCCAATCGCCTCCTTGTGGATCGACCTCTTACAACCACTATTCTTCGAGTAGGAAAGGTAAGAGTAAAATTAATTTAACTTTTGTTCGTCGATTCTAACAACGATCTGTCTAGCATATTTTTAGGTAGACAGGAATTAGACGAACATATAGATTCTTCAACCACAAGAGTTCTTTTGTTGAATACTCTATATGCCCTACTTGTTAGATGTATGCCCTAGAAGCCAATTTTGGCTGACACATTATTAATTCTAGGACATAATTTGTACTTGACTTTATTATTATTGAATAAATGAAAGGCATCTTTTTCATTCATATTATTATTGTGTCTATGAATCGTCCAAGGAATTAATAAGATGATGATGTATATTCTCAAGAGTTGAGAATTTGAGCCATGTATCATTAGTGATTAATTTCTGAACGCTCCTGATCAATGGATCATCACGAGGACGGTGATCGATCCGATGAGATCAGTGCACAGATTACTTTCCTTATGGATGGACGAGACTCGAGTCCACAGTGTGGCGACACTGAAGTAATAGTGCAGGTGCTTGTTAAGAACAAGGGTACTGAGCGTGACCAATACAAGAAGTCACTTGGATGTCTATCCACTCGTCAGTGACTTGCTTGATGTTGCAGTAGTATGACTGGTCCTTTGACCTGCGACGCTTTGGCTACTCACAGTGAGGTTATTGTAGTTTGACTGCACAAATACATGGTCTCTAGCCATATGGGTCCATGCAGTATAGATTGGCTGCAGTAGGTTCACTGTAGGAGTAGGGTATGCATCTACAAGGAATCTATCGACCTTGATAGAAAAGAAGAGATCCTATGTGATTTATAAGACTGAGTTCGTAAGACCTCGGTCGGGGCAGATTGCACAGTGGAGAAAGAGTTCTCCACTCTCGAACTTAAGTCGAATAAATCTTGACATATGACAGACGATGGGGTTTGACGAGTTGTTCATGACCTCCGTCCTGTAGGGATCCATGATAGAAGGACTGTATCACATAACAACTGCACCTAGAGGTTGTTGACCCCCTAATGGATTTTGATGAATACAAAACACTAGAGTATAATTCCCTGTGTATTAACAATTTATTTGAGGATTTCATGTGTTTATCTAAAAATATTGGTAAGAAATGTCTAGGCATGTTCCCATATTTTTCAAGAATTTATTGAAGAATTTTTGAGATGAAGAAAACAGATCAGGGACAGCCGAGACGTCTCCGGTTTGTCCTAGAGACGTCTCTGGCACGAACAGGAAGAATTGGCACGTCTGGAGACGTCCCCGGCACCTGGCGAGGCGTCTCGCAGGGTCGGAGTCGACTCCTGACTCTGCGGAGTCGACTCTCTCAGAGGCGGCAGAAAGGCCGATTTCAAGGGATGCGCGCGAGTCGTCTCCGAAGGACGCGGAGTCGTCCCCACGAGTAAAAAGCGGACTTTCCGAGACGTCCCCAGAGAGCGCCGAGTCGACTCTCTCAGGGGATTCCAGAGGACGTGTTTTTCGGTGATACAACTACGGAGTCGTCCCCGACGTCGCGGAGTCGTTCCCATGCAAAAAGCGCAAAAATCCCGAGACGTCCCCGTAAAGTACCGAGCCGACTCTCTCAGAAAAACAGAAGAACAAGCATTCAAGTCGTTCTTCTTCAGAGTCGTCAAGAGAAATTTTATACAGCCGAGACGTCTCGCGTCGAAGCGGAGACGTCTCCGGAGCGCCTGGAACGCGACTGACACACTTTTTCAGGTAAATTTGAATTTCAAACGGTCATATTTTTTGTGTCTAACGGATCTATTGCTTTTTGGGCTATAAAAGGGAGCTTTTAAGTGCCTTCCAACAACTTCTCACCAACCCAACACAAGATCATTCAAGAGAGAAGAAAGAAAAAGAGGTTCAAGGGAGTTAGAGCTTTCAAGAGGAGAAATCAAGTGCATTCAAGCTTTTCCATCTGATTTCGTGCTCAACTACTCACTCCCACTCGGCATTCAAAGCTCACATTAAAGCCAACGCGATCCACATCGGAAGAACCACCATTACCCACGCTTCCAACGGCTAAAAAGGTTCTTCCGGGTTTTATTATTTCTCATTGTTATATTCGCTTTATTAAGAGCTTTTAAATCTTTGTAAAACCTTTGTTTATTGTGCTTGTTCCAGTCAAAGGACTTGGAACAAGGGATAGGCGTCCCAAGCCTAGGTTAAATTGGGGGATTGTAGGGTTCGTTGTTAGCCCGGGGTAAAACAACGTGTTGGGTAGTGAACTCGCAAAACTACCGTACTGTAATCGCTGATTATAGTGGAAATTCCCAAAGGTGTTTGGGGAGTGGATGTAGGAGCAGTGGAAGCTCCGAACCACTATAAATCTTTGTGTGTTTGCGTTTGACTGTGATTGCTACTTTAGTTTTACCTTTGCACATACACTTGTGTGTTTTGTTTTAATTAGTCAAAAAGTTTTAAAACACCCAATTCACCCCCCTCTTGGGTGACCATCTCTGGGCAACAAGTGGTATCAGAGCGGGTGCTCTGTATATTTCTTGAAGACCTAACCATCTTAGCCAAAGATCTAGATGGCAACACCCTTCAACAATGTTCCTGCTGAGGGGCAGGCAACCAATAGACCTCCACTCTTCAATGGGACAAATTATTCCTATTGGAAGGCTAGAATGAGGATTTTTATTCAAGCACAAGATTATGCCTTGTGGAGGGTTATAATCAAGGGACCACACGAACCATCTCACATGGTTAATGGCATTCAAGTTTCCAAACCTGAGGAGGATTGGGATGAGAATGATAATAGGATGGTTCAACTCAACGCTAGAGCCATGAACTCATTATTTTGTGCTCTAGATGTGAATGAGTTTAATAGAGTCTCCACATGTAGTTCCGCCAAGAAAATATGGGATAGGCTTGAAGTTACCCATGAGGGTACCAATCAAGTCAAAGAATCTAAAGTGAACATTCTGGTTCACAAATATGAATTATTTAAGATGGAACCCAACGAAACCATTTCATGCATGTTCACACGTTTCACTGATATAATAAATGGTCTAAAGAATTTGGGTAAATCTTACACTAACCCAGAACTTGTGAGTAAAATTCTCAGGTCCTTGCCAAAAGCATGGGAAGCGAAGGTCACGGCGATCGTAGAAGCTAAAGACCTCAACACATTGGGACTTGAACAACTATTGGGCTCATTGATGACGCATGAGCTCACAATGAAGCAACATGAAGAAGATTTGCCAAAGAAGAAGACAATCGCACTCAAGGCTACTTCGAGTGTTTGTGAAGAAGAAAGTAGTGAGAGTGAAGAAGAAAGTGAAGATGAGGACTTGGGCTTAATAGTAAGGAAGTTCAAGAAATTCATGAGAAGAAAGAAACCCTTCCCAAGAAAGAAGTTTGGAGGGAGAAATGATTGGAAAAAGAAAAAAGAAAAAGAAAGAGACCCAATCATATGTTATGATTGCAAGAGACCGGGGCACATCCGTTCCGAATGCCCTCAACAGAAGAAGCACTTTGGAAAGAAGAAGAAGAAGGCGTTGAAAGCAACTTGGGATGATAGTGACACATCATCCTCCGAGGAAGAGAAGGAAGAGACCGCCAACTTGTGCTTCATGGCATTCGAAGACGATGAGGTATGTCAAAGCTCAACCACAAATTTTACTTTAGAAGAATTATATGAAGCTTTCCAAGAGCTCATGAGTGATTGTAGTATGTTAGGAGCAAAGAATAAAGAATTAAAGGCCTCCAATCAAAAACTAAAGGATGACATTAAAAACCTATTGATTGAGAAGGAGAGCGTTGAAAATGTTAACACCATTGACCTAGAAAATAAAAATTCAAAGCTTAGCATTGAAAACGAAACGGCAAAAACACTAATTAAGAAATTAAATCTAAAAGTTAAATCCCTACTCAATAGTAATACCTCACTTACGCAAAATGTCGAATCCCTTAAAAATGATAAGGAAGAATTGGCTAAAGAAAATTTGGTTCTTAAAAATGAGGTACATAAGTACAAACCAATTGTGGAGAAATTTACACTTAGTTCTGAAAAATTAAATCATATTCTATCCAATCAAAGAGCTGTTTTTAATAAAGCCGGATTAGGATACAAAACTAGCAAACAACAAAAATATCTAAAGAACTTTTTTGTGAAAGCAAAAGATACCAAAACTGAAGAACCTACATGCTTTCATTGTGGGAAAAGTGGACATAAAGCCTATTCTTGCATTCAAAGAAAGATTCAATCTAACAAGAATACATTTGTAAAAGGTAAAAACACAACTAAAGTGTGGGTGCCTAAGGGGACCAACTACACTAACCAAGAAGGACCCAAGAAAACTTGGGTACCTAAGAGCTTCACATGATTATTTTGCAGGTATGCCTTGCAGCCGGAAGTAAAAAGAGAATGTGGTATCTTGATAGTGGTTGCTCAAGGCATATGACCGGTGACAAGAGCCTTTTCGTGACCTTGAAATCGAAAGAAGGAGGAGTAGTCACATTTGGAGACAATGCTAAAGGTCAAATCATTGGCGTTGGTAAAATCTCCATATCACCCTCCTCATTTATTGACAATGTATTGTTAGTTAATGGATTAAAACATAATTTATTAAGTATAAGTCAATTTTGTGACAAAGGCTTTAAAGTGTCTTTTGAATCTTCACTATGCATAATTAGTAGTCCAATTGACAATGAAATCATACTTACGGGACATAGGCGTGGAAATGTTTACATGGTAGATCTTGATGATCTCACCATGAAGGATGGCCAATGTCTTGTAGCCATGGATGCCAAAGTCAATGAGACTAGCTGGTTATGGCATCGTAGGTTAGGGCATGCTAGCATGGATTTAATTTCTAAATTGATTACAAAAGATCTAGTCAAAGGATTACCAAAAATAGACTTTGAAAAGAACAAAATCTGTGCTGCATGTCAACTAGGGAAACAAACAAGAAGTTTCTTTAAGTCTAAGAATATAGTCTCGACATCAAAACCCTTAGAACTAATTCACATGGATTTATTTGGACCTACTAGAACTGCTAGTCTAGGGGGTAAGTGAAGGGAAAATTTCCCGAGTTGTCCGATAAAATCGAACGCCAGGCATGAAAAATCAGTTTTAAAATTTTTTTTATTTTATTTATAACAATTATAAATATTAAATTTAAATTTTATATAAAATTACCTCAAGCCCGTAGCGGAAGTTGGTCGAGGTAATTTGAATCTAGATCTGGATCTGGATCCCTGAAGGTAGCTCTGCAAGGCCTGGATCTGCAAGCCCTCTACTTCGCACGCACGTCAAGCTTCGCAAGAAGGTTGGATGATGTCTTTACTCGTGCAAAACAATCTTTTGCAAAAGGGACCCTTGGAAGAAAAGAAATCCAGAAAAAGGACCTTCCCTTTTCTCTTTCTTTCTTTCTTCTCTTTCTTTCTTTCTTCGGTTTCTTTTCTCCCGTTTCTTCACAGCACGCCTAAGCCACAGACGCCCGTCTCTTGATCCTGATCACAGAGGGAATAGAAGGGAGGAGAGGACATCGGATCTGGGCCGAGCTCCAAACCACCAGAGAGAAAGGACTCCTTCCTCTCTCTTCTTCTTCTTCTCCGTAGAATCAAAAACTCCTTCTGTCTGACTATTTTCTTCTCAAGAAAATTCTCATCCTCTCTTCTTCAAGATGATACGGTGGCCTCAAATAGGCCAACGCTAAGAGGAGTTAAGAGGCGCTATTGACCAAGCATTAAAGAATTCATTTATGGATGAATTTCATAACGCTTGTTTCAAAACAAACGGTGGGAAAAAACTAATGAATCGATGAAAACGTGCCAGATTTCAAAGATCTAAATGAACCGGAATGTAGCCGGTTCAAAACCGAACATTCCGGTCCAGACGGCAGGCCGAACGGAGTCCGGATGGTGGCACGTCGTGGCGTTGAACCAAGGACGGAGAAGACTCTGTTTTTGCTCCCAGGCTTCCTTTCCATCGCGGCTCACAAGCATCTCTTAAGGGTCCATGAGCTTAAGGGTCCATGGGTCCACAGGAGGTATTTAAATGGGATTTAAAAACCAAGTCAGCCGTTAACCATTGAAATGGTTTTAGCCAAATAGGAAATGGGTTAGCCCATTTTGTAATAAAGCAAGCCTATTTGGTTCTAATCCAAATTGACAGCCGATTTAAATGATTTTTGACTCGGAAAAAATTCCACATGAGTCCGACTCATGGGGAATTCAATTGGGTCCAGTTTCGGCTCGATCCAAGTCCGACTTAGATCAGAACAAATACGAAATTAAATCCCACTTAAATCATGATCGAGCCCAATTACACTAATTTAGACCCAATCAAATCCAATCTCAACAATTGAGTCCTGATCAAGTTCCATTACATTAATTGAAACTTGATTGACCCGAAATACAGACTTAATTAGTTGTTCATCCATGAAATTTAGCATGTACCTCATGTTCAGTGCTAGCTGAACATAGACAGAACCAAATTCCAAATGACCCACAATTTAATTCTTAATTAAATTGGGTCAAGACCTTCTTACTTAGTTTGACTAATGTGCGTGACTCCGATAGGTTCGAACACTAAGCCGGTAGTACATGGACTACTCCATGCACTAATCGAGGTGACCATCTAGCAATGATACCCGACGTCCGGATAGGTCGAATATGCAAAGCAACATTCAAGAACCTAGACGTATGGTTGTTGCATAATTCATCCCTATGACCATCGATGCTCAAGATGACCTCAGAGTGGACTGTCGAACTCTGGGTCCGGTCATCCATAGTATATTTCAATTAATCAAATCAAGTGACCATCACTTGGTTTACCCTGGCCAAGGTTTTACTGAATTGAAATACAGCGAGACATCAACTCCTATAATCTGGAGCGGTCAATCCCATCTTGACTCGTACACAGACTTCGCGAGTACTTGACTGCACCCAGCATCCTTCCGATCCCTGAATTAGAAATTCAGGTCATCCAGTGCCTAAGTACAGTGAGTTGCTTGTAAGTCACCGTGACAGTCTCAGGTCTAAGGGGTACTTATGCCCATACGCTTTGCGAGCTAACTCCCGACAGTAGAGTGCTACGCAGGTGAGTCACTGTTCAGTGATGATGTACTCCTACATCTCACCTGTATGCCATACAGTGTCTCCACACTTCTTGGTTTAAGAGGACAACCAACTAAATGACACACAACGACCTATACTTGACATAGCTATTGTCCAATTGACAGCTCATCATTTGGTCGCGAACTGGTTTAAGGACTAAATGATAAAACCTCTTTTATCCACTAAATTAGTCCTAAGGACTTCATCACAATACACAGGAGTTCAATTTGAAGATGTACACTTGTGATGAATAGAAAATTGCCAGAATAAATTTTTATTCATTTTAATAAAATATATACATAATCCAATTTCTTACAATTAAAAATTGGCTTTGGGACACAATTCCCAACAACTCCCACTTGGACTAAAGCCAATTTGTACAGTATCTTATACCCATCTTCGATTTGTGATAATCGAACTCCTTTACAGAAAGGGCTTTAGTGAATGGGTCAGCTAGGTTCTCCTTTCCATCGATCTTCTGAAGATTGACGTCACCTCGTTCCACAATCTCTCGTACAAGGTGGTAGCGACGCAGAATGTGCTTGGTTCTATGGTGAGACTTTGGCTCCTTTGCTTGTGCAATGGCTCCAGTATTGTCACAATACAAAAGAACTGGACCATTGATTGAGGGAGCAACACCAAGTTGATTTACAAACTTCTTGATCCAAACAGCTTCCTTTGCCGCATCTGATGCAGCAACATACTCTGCTTCGCATACGGAATCGGCTACTGAATGCTGCTTGGAACTTTTCCAGCAGACTGCTCCTCCATTCAGGGTAAACACAAATCCTGACATACTCTTACTGTCATCATGGTCTAACTGAAAACTAGAGTCTGTAAACCCCACAAGTTTTAAGTCAGATTCTCCATAGATTAACCATTGGTCCTTAGTATTTCTTAAATACTTAAGGATGGTTTTCACCACCTTCCAATGGTTCTCACCCGGATCAGACTGATACCTACTCGCTACTGCTAGTGAGTAAGCAACATCCGGTCTTGTACATGTCATGGCGTACATGATAGAACCTATTGCAGAAGCATATGGGATTCTACTCATACGCTCTCTCTCTTCGGAAGTTGTCGGACAATCTTTCTTAGAGAGAGAAATTCCTTGGCCTATCGGAAGATAGCCCTTCTTGGAATTCTCCATGTTGAACCGCTTCAACATAGTGTCGATGTACGTGGATTGGGACAATCCAAGCAACTTCTTAGATCTATCTCTATAGATCTTCATCCCTAAGATGTAGGATGCTTCTCCCAAATCCTTCATGGAGAATTGTGATGACAGCCAAAGTTTCACATTTTGTAATGCAGGAATGTCATTCCCAATTAAGAGAATGTCATCCACATACAACACAAGAAATGTGATCACTGAACCGTTAACCCACTTGTAGACACAAGGTTCTTCTTCGTTCTTAACGAAGCCATATGTTTTGATAGTTTTATCGAAACGTATGTTCCAACTTCGAGAAGCTTGCTTAAGTCCATAAATGGACTTTTGTAGCTTGCATACTTTGGACTCGTCTATGGATGTGAAACCCTCAGGTTGTATCATATACACCTCTTCTTCCAGCTCTCCATTTAGAAAAGCTGTTTTCACATCCATTTGCCAGATTTCATAATTCATATATGCTGCTATAGCTAGCATGATCCGAATAGATTTTAGCATTGCCACAGGGGAAAAAGTCTCGTCATAATCGATACCATAACGTTGACGATACCCCTTGGCAACCAGACGGGCTTTATAGGTTTCCACCTTTCCGTCTGCGCCTCTCTTTCTTTTGAAGATCCATTTGCACCCTATGGGTTTTATCCCTTTGGGTGGATCAACTAGTGTCCATACACTATTGATTTCCATGGATTCCATTTCGGATCTCATGGCGTTAAGCCATAACTCAGAGTCGGACCTTTGCATAGCATCCATATAGGTAATCGGATCCTCATTGTTCTCATCAAGCTCAATAGGATCTGCATCTTGGACCAAGAAACCGTAGTATCTGTCCACTTGACGCGGTACTCTACCTGATCGCCTTAATGGTGCTTCTACATTGGGCTCCGGGTTTGATCTAATCGAATCCGGTTCTGTGGGTTCAGTAGTTTGTGTTAAATCTTCCATCTGCTGAGCTTCATTAAGTTCAACCTTAGAGGCAATAATTCCTTCACTAAGGAATTCTTTTTCCAAAAAGGTTGCCTTAAGTCCTACGAACACCTTTTGTTCATTAGGAAGGTAGAAGTAATAACCCCTAGTTTCCTTGGGGTACCCTACAAAATAACACTTATCGGACCTAGGACCAAGTTTGTCAGTTTGAGAACGTTTAACATAAGCCGGACATCCCCAAACCCTAAGGTATGAAAGTGTCGGCTTACGCCCAGTCCATATCTCATATGGAGTCTTCTCAACAGACTTACTTGGAACCTTATTTAGTATTATACATGCAGACTCTAAAGCATAACCCCAAAAAGATACAGGCAGACTAGTAAACCCCATCATGGATCGAACCATGTCTAACAGAGTTCGATTCCTCCTTTCGGATACACCATTGTGCTGAGGTGTTCCTGGAGGGGTCCATTGTGAGAGAATCCCATTCTCCTCTAGATAAGTCAAGAAATCACCAGAAAGGTATTCTCCTCCTCGGTCTGACCGAAGGATCTTAATACTCTTTCCAGTCTGTTTTTCTACTTCATTACGAAATTGTTTGAACATTTCAAATGATTCCGACTTGTGCTTCATCAGATCGACATACCCATACCTGGATAGGTCATCTGTGAAGGTTATGAAGTAGGCATAACCACCTTTGGCACTTACGTTCATAGGTCCACATACATCAGTATGTATGAGGCCAAGAACATCGCTGGCTCGTTCACCCTTTCCAGAAAAAGGTGACTTGGTCATCTTACCCAGAAGACAGGATTCACAAGTTGGCAATGATTCACAATCATTGATTTCTAAAATGCCCTGTTGGGCTAACCTGTTTATCCTGTTTTTATTTATGTGACCTAACCGGCAATGCCACAAATAGGCTTCATTGACATTATCTAACTTAGGGCGTTTATTAGAGGTGTACATTACATTCACAGGCAGTGATAGAGTATAAATGCCATATTTCAATTGTCCACGAAAAATTTTAATACCATTCAAAATGATATCACAAAAATTTTCTTTTATTGATAAACAATAACCATTTTTGGCCAAAAGGCCTACAGAGATGATATTCATTAAAAATATTGGACAATAATGACAATCATCTAATATGACTACTCTAGATTCAAAAACAAGCTGAATGACTCCTAAAGCTAGGACTGGAACTGATCTTCCATCTCCAACGTTCAGGAATCTCTCGTCATTCTTGAATCTTCTACTAACTTGAAGTCCCTGCAACGAATTGCAAATATTAATTGGACTTCCGGTATCCAATACCCAAGTGGTAGAATCATAAATTAAAAAATTACAAGGTGTTATCATATAATTACCTTGTGCAGCAACTGTTTGCTGCTTTTTCTTCTTAGGCCTGTTTGGATCAAGGGACGCTATGTAAGCCGGACAGTTCCGCTTCCAATGACCCATCTTCTTACAGAAGAAGCACTCTGCCTTGCTCTTATCGGCTTTATGCTTCTTAGTCTGGCTGGGCTTAGAGACCCCAGCACGAGCTTTCTGCACCTTCTTCTTCTTTCCTTTCTTAAAGAAAGAAAGTCCTGCAGAAGTCCCACCTACCACATTCACCGACTCCTTTTTGAGTTGGTGATCCTTCTCATAGGTCTGCAGTAAACCTAGCAAACAATGATAGGATACTTCAGGTTTAGTCATTCTATAATGACTAAGGAAGGTCAGGTAGGACTTGGGAAGTGAGTTTAAAATGGCGTCCTTGCCCAATTGCTCGTGCAAAGGAAAGCCAAGTTTACTTAGGCGATCGATTTGTTCGACCATGTACAATACATGATCGGTGACCGATGCTCCTTCCCTCATGCGGGCATTGAATATAGCGCAGGAGGTTTTATGTCGTTCAACATCATCAGGTGTGCCGAAAGACTCCTTCAACATTTGAAGGATTTCCACTGGCTGCGCTTCCTCGAATTTACGACTAAACTCATCATTCATCGAGGCCCTCATGATGCAACGCACTGTAGTGCGATCGTTGAGCCACTTCTGATAAGCGTCTCTGATTGCACGTGGTGCATTGGCTGCAGGTTCCTCAGGTGCAGGATCCGATATCACATACAGGATCCGCTCATGCTCTAATACTATTTTCATCTTTCGATACCAGCTATCGAAGTTAGGTCCATTAAGCTTATCATTGTCTAATAGTGTTCGGAGGGACAATGAGTTAGCCATATCTGAAAAATAAAGGAAAAACCCAACTAATCAGTATATGATTTATTTAATCCTAAAGACTTGGACTTTAGTCTAAAGTTTTCTCCCACTATTTTAATCGAATTAATAGCCTCTACCTTTAATTCGAGGAATTACTTTAATTCCCTAGTGGGTACTAGAATCCGCATAGACTGCATACGGGCCCGAGGAAGGCTCGACCAACCCATGTGCATCTAAGGGTAGGTACATTACCAATTATTTCTCTAAACAATTTCTAGCAATCAATTTTGCCCCAAGTGGTAATCAGTAGGCGGAGGCCTCCACTGAAAATCCTGGTTAGGTCCAACCATTAATGAACTAACTCGATGATACTACCTAATGTATGATCAGGCCCGAGGAAGGCTCGGCCAACCTAATCATAATTAGATAGCTCAAAAAGCTATCATATAATGAAGGATAATTCCAGTATTTAGAGGAACACCAGACGGAAGCGTCCTGCATGTTCAACTGTAATATTGGACCTATTATCATTCACCTTAATGGGAGGCTATGATCTAGTTATCTATATAACTTTATCATTTTAAGGACCTAATAATTTAGAGGATTTTAAATGATATGTAACACTGACCGATAATTCTAAATCCTCCCACTGACTTCACCAAATCATATAGAGGACTAGCTCTTATTGGTCTATTAGACACCTAAATCAGTCACACTGATTTTTCTTAATGGCATGGGTGAGTGCCAAGTATCAAGGTACCTTAATCAAAACTTGATCGACCAAATTGGCCAGGTAAGAGAGATCATGGGAGGGTTACGCCATTAACCTCTTTCCTAGACACCAACTATGTTGGCCAGGTAAGAGGTAGCCCCAATTAAAAACCATGATCAAATGCCGACTTACCTTAGACACCAATTGGTTTATCAAGTTGATTTAGGTTATCCTTGGGAACTCGGGCTCGACCACTAAGCCACAATCAGATCCAATTGAAATGTTTGGATATGATAAACTACAACTATTGAGTTTGATCATTTTATAAACCTTGATTTAGTCTAGTTCAACTATTGATTAGATTAAATCATGTTTCTTAAGTTAGTCCATTTCAATTTGATTTCATGATTAGGTCTAACCTAGTCAACTAATCTGATTGTGCTAACCCATCCCCAAATCCCATGTTCAAATTTAAATTTTAATTCGAATTTCAAATTTTGAATTTTAAATCTTTATTTGAAATTCAAATTTTAAATTTTAAATTCAACAATTAATTCTTTATTAAATGCATTATGATCATGGATTCAAGGTGTCAATTTATTCCAAATATAAACAATTTATATTTAAATTTTGTGGTCATAATAAATTTAAAACTGAAATTTCATAAACATCAATTATGCATAATTTTACAAAAATAAACTATTTATTTTATGATACAAATTAATCTCAATTTTGCGCTAGGACAACCTTTTCACTATAAGGGGTTAACCTTATAGCAGGACAACCTTATAATTCAGCACAAGATTGATATTTTATCAATAAATCTAGATCTAATCTAAATTTAAAAATTAAATCATGCATAATTCTAGATATTATAGGCCAATTCCATCGGCCAACCTGGCTCTGATACCAGTTGAAGGGAAAATTTCCCGAGTTGTCCGATAAAATCGAATGCCAGGCATGAAAAATCAGTTTTAAAATTTTTTTTATTTTATTTATAACAATTATAAATATTAAATTTAAATTTTATATAAAATTACCTCAAGCCCGTAGCGGAAGTTGGTCGAGGTAATTTGAATCTGGATCTGGATCTGGATCCCTGAAGGTAGCTCTGCAAGGCCTGGATCTGCAAGCCCTCTACTTCGCACGCACGTCAAGCTTCGCAAGAAAGTTGGATGATGTCTTTACTCGTGCAAAACAATCTTTTGCAAAAGGGACCCTTGGAAGAACAGAAATCCAGAAAAAGGACCTTCCCTTTTTTCTTTCTTTCTTTCTTCTCTTTCTTTCTTTCTTCGGTTTCTTTTCTCCCGTTTCTTCACAGCACGCCTAAGCCACAGACGCCCGTCTCTTGATCCTGATCACAGAGGGAATAGAAGGGAGGAGAGGACATCGGATCTGGGCCGAGCTCCAAACCACCAGAGAGAAAGGACTCCTTCCTCTCTCTTCTTCTTCTTCTCCACAGAATCAAAAACTCCTTCTGTCTGACTATTTTCTTCTCAAGAAAATTCTCATCCTCTCTTCTTCAAGATGATACGGTGGCCTCAAATAGGCCAACGCTAAGAGGAGTTAAGAGGCGCTATTGACCAAGCATTAAAGAATTCATTTATGGATGAATTTCATAACGCTTGTTTCAAAACAAACGGTGGGAAAAAACTAATGAATCGATGAAAACGTGCCAGATTTCAAAGATCTAAATGAACCGGAATGTAGCCGGTTCAAAACCGAACATTCCGGTCCAGACGGCAGGCCGAACGGAGTCCGGATTGTGGCACGTCGTGGCGTTGAACCAAGGACGGAGAAGACTCTGTTTTTGCTCCCAGGCTTCCTTTCCATCGCGGCTCACAAGCATCTCTTAAGGGTCCATGAGCTTAAGGGTCCATGGGTCCACAGGAGGTATTTAAATGGGATTTAAAAACCAAGTCAGCCGTTAACCATTGAAATGGTTTTAGCCAAATAGGAAATGGGTTAGCCCATTTTGTAATAAAGCAAGCCTATTTGGTTCTAATCCAAATTGACAGCCGATTTAAATGATTTTTGACTCGGAAAAAATTCCACATGAGTCCGACTCATAGGGAATTCAATTGGGTCCAGTTTCGGCTCGATCCAAGTCCGACTTAGATCAGAACAAATACGAAATTAAATCCCACTTAAATCATGATCGAGCCTAATTACACTAATTTAGACCCAATCAAATCCAATCTCAACAATTGAGTCCTGATCAAGTTCCATTACATTAATTGAAACTTGATTGACCCGAAATACAGACTTAATTAGTTGTTCATCCATGAAATTTAGCATGTACCTCATGTTCAGTGCTAGCTGAACATAGACAGAACCAAATTCCAAATGACCCACAATTTAATTCTTAATTAAATTGGGTCAAGACCTTCTTACTTAGTTTGACTAATGTGCGTGACTCCGATAGGTTCGAACACTAAGCCGGTAGTACATGGACTACTCCATGCACTAATCGAGGTGACCATCTAGCAATGATACCCGACGTCCGGATAGGTCGAATATGCAAAGCAACATTCAAGAACCTAGACGTATGGTTGTTGCATAATTCATCCCTATGACCATCGATGCTCAAGATGACCTCAGAGTGGACTGTCGAACTCTGGGTCCGGTCATCCATAGTGTATTTCAATTAATCAAATCAAGTGACCATCACTTGGTTTACCCTTGCCAAGGTTTTACTGAATTGAAATACAGCGAGACATCAACTCCTATAATCTGGAGCGGTCAATCCCATCTTGACTCGTACACAGACTTCGCGAGTACTTGACTGCACCCAGCATCCTTCCGATCCCTGAATTAGAAATTCAGGTCATCCAGTGCCTAAGTACAGTGAGTTGCTTGCAAGTCACCGTGACAGTCTCAGGTCTAAGGGGTACTTATGCCCATACGCTTTGCGAGCTAACTCCCGACAGTAGAGTGCTACGCAGGTGAGTCACTGTTCAGTGATGATGTACTCCTACATCTCACCTGTATGCCATACAGTGTCTCCACACTTCTTGGTTTAAGAGGACAACCAACTAAATGACACACAACGACCTATACTTGACATAGCTATTGTCCAATTGACAGCTCATCATTTGGTCGCGAACTGGTTTAAGGACTAAATGATAAAACCTCTTTTATCCACTAAATTAGTCCTAAGGACTTCATCACAATACACAGGAGTTCAATTTGAAGATGTACACTTGTGATGAATAGAAAATTGCCAGAATAAATTTTTATTCATTTTAATAAAATATATACATAATCCAATTTCTTACAATTAAAAATTGGCTTTGGGACACAATTCCCAACAGTAAGAAATTTGGTCTTGTGATTGTTGATGATTTTTCATGTTTTACATGGGTTTCATTTCTTGCACATAAAGATGAGTCCTTTCCCGCTTTTATCAAGTTTCATAATAGGATTTCGAATGAACTTAATCTTAAACTAAAAGCAATTAGGAGTGATCATGGTACCGAGTTTGAAAATCAGCACTTTGAAAAAATTTTGTGAAGAAAACGGTATAAATCACAATTTCTCGGCCCCTAGGACACCCCAACAAAATGGGGTGATAGAAAGGAAGAATCGCACACTAGCAGATATGGCTCGTACCATGTTGTGCGAATCGGATCTACTAAAATATTTTTGGGCTGAAGCAATAAATACTGCATGTCATATTTTAAACCGTGCATTAGTCAGATCTATTTTAAAGAAAACACCTTATGAGTTGCTGAAAAATAAGCAGCCAAATATATGTTATTTTCATGTTTTCGGTTGTCGTTGCTTTATTTTAAACAATGGAAAGGACAATCTAAGTAAATTTAGTGCTAAATCAGATGAGGGGATCTTCTTAGGTTATTCCTCATCTAGTAGAGCATACAGGGTCTTCAACAAGAGAACTCTCATTGTTGAAGAATCCATTCATGTTGTTTTTGATGAAGCTAATGGAGATTCTTCTAGAAAAGAAGAAGATAGTGATGCAGGTATACTTGAAGACAAAATGAAGGAGTTCTCCATACAAGACAAACAACTTGAGGATGAAGTCAAGGAAGATACGATTCAGCAAGATGAAGAAGATCAACCCCAAGCGAGAAATCAAGATCTTCCGAGGGAATGGAGGTATGCACATGGTCATCCAAGGGATCTAATCCTTGGTGATCCTTCACAAGGGGTAAGGACAAGATCCTCTCTAAGAAATACTAGTAATTATCTTGCATTCGTTTCACAAATAGAGCCCAAATCACTAGAGGAAGCCGAAAAGGATGAAAATTGGATAAATGCTATGCAAGAGGAATTAAATCAATTTGAAAGAAATCAAGTTTGGACTCTAATGAAAAGACCCCCTAATGTTTCAATTATAGGTACCAAGTGGGTATATAGAAATAAACTAGATGAAGATGGAATAGTAATAAGAAACAAAGCTAGACTAGTTGCCAAAGGCTATAATCAGGAGGAAGGAATAGATTTTGATGAAACTTTTGCTCCTGTTGCTAGGTTAGAGGCTATTAGACTACTTTTGGCATACGCATGCTTCATGGATTTCAAACTCTATCAAATGGATGTAAAAAGTGCCTTTTTAAATGGTTATATAATGGAGGAAGTTTATGTAGGACAACTTCCAGGTTTTGAAAACCACTTACATCCAGATTATGTTTATAAATTGCATAAAGCATTGTATGGACTTAAGCAAGCCCCTAGGGCATGGTATGAAAGATTAAGTAATTTCCTAATTGAAAATAAATTTAAAAGAGGAAATGTAGACAAAACCCTCTTCATTAAAAGAAAAGGGAATGACTTATTGCTTGTGCAAATTTATGTGGATGATATAATTTTTGGTGCTACTAATGATAGTCTTTGTCAAGAGTTTGCCAAGCTTATGCAGGGAGAATTTGAAATGAGCATGATGGGTGAGCTCAACTTCTTCCTTGGGCTACAAATAAAACAATCAGAGGAAGGCATCTTCATCAGTCAGTCCAAATATATCAAGGAAATGTTGGAAAAATTCAAGATGAAGGATGCAAAGGAAATCAGCACACCCATGGGCTCAAGTTGCAAGCTTGACAAAGATGAAAAAGGTAAAAGTATAGACTGCAAATTGTACAGAGGTATGATAGGCTCTTTACTTTACCTTACTGCTAGTAGACCAGACATATTATTCAGTGTTTGCATGTGTGCTAGATACCAAGCATGTCCCAAGGAATCACACTTGCAAACTATTAAAAGAATTTTCAGATATCTAGTAGGGACATCTAATGTAGACTTATGGTATTCTAAACAATCTGACATAAATTTAATTGCTTATTCCGATGCTGATTTTGCCGGGTGCAAACTCGACAGAAAAAGCACAAGTGGCACATGTCAATTCTTGGGTGCTAATTTGGTTTCTTGGTTTAGCAAGAAACAGAATTCAGTTGCCTTATCCACAGCTGAGGCTGAGTACATTGCAGCTGGAAGCTGCTGTGCCCAAGTTCTTTGGATTAAGCAACAACTTGAAGACTTAGGTATCAAAATGGACAACATACCAATTAGATGTGATAATACAAGTGCAATTAATTTAACAAAAAATCCTGTCCAATACTCTAAATCAAAACATATAGAGATTAGGCATCACTTTATAAGGGATCATGTGCTGAAAAATGATGTGATGATTGAGTATGTATGTACTGAAAATCAATTGACCGATATCTTTACAAAGCCCCTTAGTAAAGATAGGTTCAACTTTTTAAGGAATGCTTTGTGCTTGTATGATCCTAGCAAATAAATTGAACTTGTAATGCAATGCCTTGCTACTCAAACTAATAATCCACTTCAAGGTGACAAATAGCAAACCTAGTATCTAATAAGTGAAAACATGAATCTATCAAAGTTAGATGATGAATTGTTTGACTTTCCGGAGGATGGTTACCCTCCCTTGGACTCTTCATGGAGATATTTTCAGAGCCTATTTCATAGGCATTCGAAACTTGGTCAAACATTCCTCATTTCAATATTGATGAATTCAAAAATCATTATAAAAACTTTTGTAGGATGTATTATTGAAGGGAAGGATCACAAGCAAACTCACTCTATATTCACCAAAAGAAATCACGTTGATTATTATGGTTGAATAAAATAAATTGGGGAAAGATAAAAATCAGTCTGAAATTTTTTAGTGCCGGAGACGTCTCTGGCAAATCATAGAGACGTCCCCCCGGCGAGACGTCTCGCATTAGTCGCAGAGACGTCTCGGGGACCGAACGAAAGTTTTTAAATTAGGTCGAAACAGCTCGAGCCGACCCGAGCTATCCTCTTTCGTCCCCAACAAAAATACAAAACCCTAGCCTTCATTTTCTCTCCACCACAAATCGAACCAAAATCTTCCCATTTCCCTAAGATTACCAATCCATGGCACCTAAGAGAGCTAGGCGAACGGGTGGGAGGCGTCCTAGAGTAGCAAACGACGACAAGGAACGGAGGGAAGAGCCCTCCGCGCCGTCTCCTTCGGTTGCTCCGCCAACCGTGACTCTTTCCTGTGCAAATCGCACAGTAACCACGGGTAGGTACATTGATTTCCAATTTTTAGCTAGTGAGGGGTTCTCTATTGGAGAGAGACTCCAAGCCCAAGGTTGGGAATACCTATGTACCCTAAATATTTCAACCTATCCCGGCCTAGTTAGAGAAATGTTTAGCAATATGGCCTTAGGGGACTCGGAGTACACTGGATATGTCCGAGGGACATTGATAGAAATCAATGAGGATTTTCTATCTAGCCTATTACAAATTCCTAAATACGGTGAGGCTCCGACCTCACATCCCCAAAGGGAGATTGCCCTAAACCTACTTCTAGGAAGAGAGGACTGCGGCCCTTTTGACGTAGTTAACTCCCAAGACCTCAATGTCGAGATGAGATTGCTTTTGAGCATTGCTAACCGGGTCTTGTTTCCAAAAACCGGTCGCTTCGATTTCATTTCGGAGCGAGATTTAGCCATCATGCACCACATCTTGCTAGGGATTTCCCTAAACCTCCCTAGACTTATGTTGAACTACATCTCCACATGTCATAGGTATTCTAGGTTTAGCATACCATATGGGATGATCTTTACCCTACTGTTCAAACATTTCAAGGTTCCAATTCCAGAAAATGAGCCGGCAAAACCTTTGCGAAACACCGATTACTATAATGAGAGCACATTGCATAGAATGGAGTTTCACAAGAAAGATGGGTCTTGGGTTAAGGTCCCTAAAACAAAATCCCAAACCTTAGAGCCCGAGATCCCACATCAGGAGCCTGACCACCTCTCACCTCCACATAGTCCTATGGCTTTTCCTGATATACCTTCCAGCTCGGCTGGACCATCCATCTCTATGCCTCCTCCTCCTCCAGTCAGTGGATCTCTCTTCCTATCAGATGAACAGATGCACACTCTAGCATCTGTGATATGCTAGCAAATGAGGGAAGAGATGAGATCGATAGTCTCTACTGAGTTGGCCCCCATCCGTACCTCACATGAAGCTCTCCTACAAGAATTGAAGGAAATCAAAGCTCAGGTAGAAGCTACAGCATCAGAATTGGTTCATATGGGTACCATCCAAACCTTAAAATCAATTGAGCTACAGGAGAAATTGAAGATCATATCAGATGGTCTTCAAGAGTTGACGAGCCCTGGAGGCAATGTGGGCACCGTGGTTGCCCAACTTAGAGAAAAAATTGAAAGGGCAAGTCTTGAGTTTGAAGCACTAGTGGCAGCCTTCCATCAATCTCAGGGAGATCAGTTTAGAACTCTACTGGATTCAATAAATGGATTTATAGAGGCAGCGGCTAGGGCTATTGAGCAACGTCGCCGGTGAAGGACATTTTGTAAAAATCTAGGGCTCATCTTTTGTAAAACCCTAGGCTTATTTGAAACTTCTTTTGTATTAGGAATCAATACTTGTAATGATTTCCTTTTTAACCCTGTAATGACTTCAAATGATTGCAATGATATATGAATGTCATACAATTCCTTTTGAAACTTTGTATGTTTCTAATTCTGTGGAATCAAACTTTGTGTATGTAATTCTGTGATGTGCCATAAAAATCTCATAACATACCTTAAGTGCTCAAATTTGACACAACTTATCAACGCATATGAAACAGGAGGAGCACAACTTGTGATAACTACTTTTAAAAGGTCTGAAATGAATTCCAAAACAAAGGGGGAGTGAAATGAATGCTGAATTCATTAATAAAAATAACTTGGATAGAGGGAGCATAACTTGAATATCCTTGAGTGATTCATGGTAATATGCTGAATTCTACTAGAAATTGTGTTTTAGGTACCTAAGGAAAATTTGTCCCCTTCATTGTTGATGACAAAAAGGGGGAATAGAATCAATATATGGAGTATATGGAGTAGAACCAATATATAGCGTATATGAAGTAGAACCTAGAACAAATATATGGAATGCAAAATACAAAATTTACACTCATACTTAAAAGTTGAATTAGAAAAGATAAAATTGAAGAATATTGGCTTTAAGACAATTGCCCTTCTGGAAAAGAAAGGGGGAGTCAAAAAGTACTTAGCTTTCAATTATTTTCAGCATCAATATTTCATCAATTTACATCTTAACTTGATTCAAATTCAGTTGATATGCTAAAATTGCTCAAGAGCTACTAAGATCAATACTTATGCATAAAGATAGAACTGAAAGTTGACTATTTTGAATTATGCACACTGTATCTAGCTCTAACCAAAACACAATACTTGTACATCTGATCAAATACTGTGTATATGTTTAAATTTCGAATTTTGCATATACTCAGTGTTTTGTCATCATCAAAAAGGGGGAGATTGTTGACCCCCTAATGGATTTTGATGAATACAAAACACTAGAGTATAATTCCCTGTGTATTAACAATTTATTTGAGGATTTCAGGTGTTTATCTAAAAATATTGGTAAGAAATATCTAGGCATGTTCCCATATTTTTCAAGGATTTATTGAAGAATTTTTGAGATGAAGAAAACAGATCAGGGACAGCCGAGACGTCTCCGGTTTGTCCCAGAGACGTCTCTGGCACGAACAGGAAGAATTGGCACGTCTGGAGACGTCCCCGGCACCTGGCGAGGCATCTCGCAGGGTCGGAGTCGACTCCTGACTCTACGGAGTCGACTCTCTCAGAGGCGGCAGAAAGGCCGATTTCAAGGGATGCGCGCGAGTCGTCTCCGAAGGACGCGGAGTCGTCCCCACGAGTAAAAAGCGGACTTCCCGAGACGTCCCCAGAGAGCGCCGAGTCGACTCTCTCAGGGGATTCCAGAGGACGTGTTTTTTGGTGATACAACTACGGAGTCGTCCCCGACGTCGCGGAGTCGTCCCCATGCAAAAAGCGCAAATGGTGAAGCAGCCCACGCCTCTTACGACGCCATCGCGCAGGGGTACGACGGGTTAGCCAAAATCCCGAGACGTCCCCGTAAAGTACCGAGCCGACTCTCTCAGAAAAATAGAAGAACAAGCATTCAAGTCATTCTTCTTCAGAGTCGTCCCCGTAAAAGTGCCGAGTCGACTCCAAACACCGTCAAGAGAAATTTTATACAGCCGAGACATCTCGCGTCGAAGCGGAGACGTCTCCGGAGCGCCTGGAACGCGACTGACACACTTTTTTAGGTAAATTTGAATTTCAAACGGTCATATTTTTGTGTCTAACGGATCTATTGCTTTTTGGGCTATAAAAGGGAGCTTTTAAGTGCCTTCCAACAACTTCTCACCAACCCAACACAAGATCATTCAAGAGAGAAGAAAGAAAAAGAGATTCAAGGGAGTTAGAACTTTCAAGAGGAGAAATCAAGTGCATTCAAGCTTTTCCATCTGATTTCGTGCTCAACTACTCACTCCCACTCGGCATTCAAAGCTCACATTCAAGCCAACGCGATCCACATCGGAAGAACCACCATTACCCACACTTCCAACGGCTAAAAGGGTTCTTCCGAGTTTTATTATTTCTCATTGTTATATTTGCTTCATTAAGAGCTTTTAAATCTTTGTAAAACCTTTGTTTATTGTGCTTGTTCCAGTCAAGGGACTTGGAACAAGGGATAGGCGTCCCAAGCCTAGGTTAAATTGGAGGATTGTAGGGTTCGTTGTTAGCCCGGGGTAAAACAACGAGTTGGGTAGTGAACTCGCAAAACTACCGTACTGTAATCGCTGATTATAGTGGAAATTCCCAAAGGTGTTTGGGGAGTGGATGTAAGAGCAGTGGAAGCTCCGAACCACTATAAATCTTTGTGTGTTTGCGTTTGACTGTGATTGCTACTTTAGTTTTACCTTTGCACATACACTTGTGTGTTTTGTTTTAATTAGTCAAAAAGTTTTAAAACACCCAATTCACCCCCCTCTTGGGTGACCATCTCTGGGCAATAGAGGTTCACCATTCTATTCTGCTGGGTAGCCACTACATGCTGCTAGGTGTCACTGGTGGATGGTGGGACTCATAGGGATTGTCTCGATGATCGATAAACCCTAATGAGTTGAGTTAGAATCGTTCCAACCCATTGAAAGAAGTTTTCAATGATATTGTGATAGAGATCGCAATATATCTCACTACCAGTCAGAATAGAACCTATAGGGTCACACACACTAGAAGTATTGACCGATCCGATGGTTGAAAAGTGATTATGAATCACGAGTAATCAATTCGATTGATAAGAAGTTGAAGAAGGAATGGGAATTGATTAATTAGACTTAAAACACAAATCCTACTTGGAGTAGGATTCCTAGAGTCCTAATTGGATTAGGACTAGGAATCCTAATTGGAGTAGGACTGGGATTCCTACTTGGAGTAGGATTCCTACAATCCTAATTAGATTAGGAGTTTTGAATTAAAATTGAATTCCTACTTGGAATAGGATTCCTAGAAGTCCTAATTGGATTAGGACTTCGAATTCAAATAAGAGTCCTAATTGGATTAGGACTAAAATTAAAAATGTCCTAATTTGGATTAGGGTTTCTTAAGTCATAATTAATTATTAATCTAATGAATCAATGAGACTCCTAATTGGATTAGGATTGAAGAGTTCAATTGAGTCAAAATTGATTTAAGTTCTAATTAGATTAGGACTTACCTAGATTGGATCCAAATTGGTTCACCCTTGGGCTAAGCCTAATTGGATTAGGGCTTGACCACATTAGGGCATTCCAAATCCTACTAAATGTGGATTAGGGTTTACCAAGAGGGAGGGGCGCAAGCCCCTCCCCTTTTTGCTTCCTTGGTGCGGCATGAAGAGAGGGGGCCGGGGCCCCCTCTTAGGAAATAACTCTAGGGCTCCTAAATTGTAGGAGCCCTAGATGGGTTTAAAATAGGAACAAGGGCCGGCGCCCTAAGGTGAATTGAAGCCCTCTTCCTCCAAGCCGTGGCCACCTCTCACCCCTCCTTGGTTCAGCCGCAAGCAAAGGAAGAAAAGAAGAAGCCATTGGCGGCCTCCTCCTCCTCTCTTCCTCCTTCCAACGCAGGGAAAAGGAAGTAGGCCGCAAGAGCTTTGATTCATTTTCAAGTTTCATTCTTCTTCTTCCTCCTCCCAAGCACAATCAAGGGTTGATTGAAAGGGAGGAAATCAGCCATCAAAAGAAGTCTTTGCAAGGGAGCTAGCACCCCGGAAAGACTAGAGAGCTTTGATCGGATATCTGCTTCGTGTGGATACCCGTAGAGGCCGGACACTTGAACGGCTTCAAGCGAACCCTCTTCCTAAAACCACAAACTCAGATTTGCGGTGATCATCTACCCGCACAAGGTGAAGATCTGATCTTCCAATATTTTTAAAAGTTTTTAATCCTTGCCAACTACGAACGGTTCATGAAACAACGTTCATGCGATGAACGTCGATCCCGCACATGCCTCTTCCGCTGCCATCTGTTTTTTTTTTTTTTTTGAAATATCAGCGGCATAGGCGGGATCCTAACACTACTAGACCAAGAGTATCCTAAAAGGATCCCTTCATCTGATTTGGCATCAAATTTTTCTAGGTTGTCTTTTCCATTATTATGAATAAAGCATCTACAACCAAATACATGAAAGTAATTTAATTTTGGTTTTCTTTCTTTCCCAAGCTCATAAGGAGTTTTCTTTAAAATTGGACTTAGCAAAACCCTATTTAGGATATGACATGAAGTGTTAATTGCTTCAGCCTAAAAGTACTTTGGAAGATTATTTTCACATAGCATAGTTCTTATCATTTCTTCCAAAGTTCTATTTTTTTTCTACCACTCCGTTGTGGAGTTTTAGGTGCAGAAAAATTATGTTCTATTCCCTTTTTACTATAGAAATTTTCAAAATATTGATTTCCAAATTTCGTGCCATGATCACTTCTTATTACAATAATAGTGGTATTCTTTTCGTTTGTTATTTTCTTATAGAATTTCTTGAATAAGTTAAATGCTTCATCTTTATGTGCCAAAAACAAAACCCATATGAACCTAGAGTAGTCATCTATTATCACAAGACTATATCTCTTTCCACCTTGACAGTAGTTCTAGTTGGCTCAAAGAGATCCATGTAGAGTAATTCTAATGGTCTAGCAGTTGAGATTGCATTTTTAGTTTTAAAAGAATTCTTGTTTGTTTACCAAATTGGCATGCATTGCAAACTTTATCTTTCTCAAATTTAAGTTTTGGTAAACCAACTACTAATTTCTTTTTGATTAGTTTAGATAATGTATCCATGCTAGTATGACCTAACCTACGATGCCATAACCAACTTGCCTCATTGACTTTGTCATTATTAGCTACTAAGCAGTGGCTATTTTTAGTGAGATCATCTAGATCTACCATGTATACGTTGCCATGTCTAAGTCCTTTGAATATTATGCTATTGTCAATTGGATTTGTTACTATGCACAATGATGATTTAAATGAAACATCGAATCTTTTATCACATAATTGGCCGATACTAATTAAATTATGCTTAAGACCATCAACATACAATATATTATCAATATAGGTAGAAGGGATGATTTGAATTTTACCAATGCCTATCACACAACCTTGGTTATTATCACCGAAAGTTACTACACCTTCTTCTTTTGCTTCAAGGGTGAAGAAATGTTCTTTGTCACCCGTCATATGCCTTGAGCAGCCACTATCTAAGTACTAACTTGTTGCCCAGAGGTGAAGCCCAAGAGGGGGGGTGAATTGGGTCTTTTAAAAATTAATAGCGTGGAGTGAATGAGTTACAATAATCCTCTAATCACTTATAGATTTAGCAGTGGAATTAAAGTTGTACAAATAAAGCAGTGAATAATATGAGGAAAGCAGTTAAAGATATGCAGTGGAGGAAGAGAAATAAACCACACACGCAAATATCAGAATTTATAGTGGTTCGGTGTACTCCCAGCATCTATATCCACTCCTTAAGCCTAGCTTGAGATTTCACCATAACCCAGCAGATTACAGCCTGATTGTTTTCCGAGCTCACAATCAAAAATTCTGTTGGTTTTGTTAGAAGTATGCCCTAGAAGCCAATTTGGCTGACGCATTATTTTATTCTGGAACATAAATTTGTACTTGACCTAATTAAGTTGGGCATTCTTTTCATTCATGTTCTTATGTGTCCATGAATTGTCCAAAAAATTAATAAGATGATGACGCATATTCTCAAGAGAAGAGAATTTGAGGCATGTGTCATTGGTGATTAATTTCTGAATTGCTCCTAATCGATGGATCATCACGAGGATGGTGATTGATCCGCTGAGATTAGTGCACATATTACTTTCTTTGATGGACGAGTCTTGAGTCCACAGTGTAGGGACACTGGAGCAATTGTGCAAGTGCTTGTTAGAGAACAAGGGTACTGAGCGTGACCAAGACAAGAAGTCACTTGGATGTCTATCCACTCGTCAGTGACTTGCTTGATGTTGCAGTAGTGTGATTGGTTCTTTGACCTGCGGTGCTTCGGCTACTCACAGTGAGGTTATTGTAGTTTGACTGCACGTATACATGGTCTCTAGCCATATGGGTCCATGCAGTGTAGATTGGCTGCAGTAGGTTCACTGTAGGAGTAGGGTATGCACCTATAAGGAATCTATCGACCTTGATAGATAAGAAAAGATTCTATGTGATTTATAAGACTGAGTTTGTAAGACCTCGGCCGGGGCAGATTGTACAGTGGAGAAAGAGTTTTCCACTCTCGAGCTCAAGTCGAATAAATCTTGACATATGACGGACGATGGGGTTTGACGAGTTGTCCATGACCTCTATCCTGTAGGGATCCACGATAATAGGACTGTATCATACGATAACTGCACCTAGAGGTTCATCATTCCATTCTGCTGGGTGGCCACTACATGCTGCTAGGTGTCACTGGTGGATGGTGAGACTCACAGGAAATATCTCGATGATCGATAAACCCTAATGAGTTGAGTTGGAACTGTTCCAACCCATTGAAAGGAGTTTTCAATGATATTATGATAGAGATCGCAATATGTCTCACTACCAGCCAGAATAGAACCTATGAGGTCACACACTAGAAGTATTGACCGATCCGATGGTTGAAACGTGATTATGAATCACAAGTAATCAATTCGATTGATAATAAATTGAAGAAGGAACAATGGGAATTAATTAATTGGACTTAAACACGAATCCTACTTGGAGTAGGATTCCAGAAGTCCTAATTGGATTAGAATTGGGAGTCCTACTTGGAGTAGGACTAGGATTCCTACTTGGAGTAGGATTCCTACAATCCTAATTAGATTAGGATTTTGAATTCAATGTGGATTCCTACTTAGAATAGGATTCCTAGAAGTCCTAATTAGATTAGGATTTCGAATTCAAATAAGAGTCCTAATTGGATTTGGACTAAAATTAAATAAGTCCTAATTCGATTAGGATCTCCTAAGTTCTAATTAATTATTAATCTAATGAATCAACAAGACTCCTAATTGGATTAGGATTGAAGAGTTCAATTGAGTTATAATTGATTTGAGTTCTAATTGGATTAGGACTTACCTAGATTAAACCCAAATAGTTCATGATTTGGTTAAAGCCTAATGTGATTATGACTAAACCTAATAGGGCCCTCCCAATCCTCCTTAGAGGAGGACTAGGGCAACATATGAAGAGGGGCTCACGCCCCTCCTCCTCTTCCCGGCTTGGTGCGGCAACACAAGAGGGGCCGACGCCCCTCTTGGAAATTGATCAAGGGCTCCTAACTTGTAGGAGCCCTACATGCATTAAAAGGAGAAGGCTTGGCGGCACCTAGGGCATTGGAAGTCCTCTTCTCCCTTGTGCCGTGGCCCCCTTCTTCTCCTTGGTATTCAGCCGCAAGCAAAGGAAGCAAAAGAAGAAGCCTTGGCGGCCTCCTCCCTCCTCTTTTGCTTCATCCAACGCAAGGGAAAAGAAAAGGGTTTCAAAGGTGCTTTGATTCTTCTTCAATCTTCATCCTTATTCTTCCTCCTCCCAAGCACAATCAAGGGTTGATCAAAAGGGAGGAGATCAGCCATCAAAGTCATCTCTGCAAGGGAGCTAGCACCCCGGGGAGACAAGGAAGCTTTGATCGGATCTCTACTTCGTGTGGATACCCGTAGAGGCCGGACACGTGAACGGCTTCAAGCGAACCTTCATCCTAAACCATGAATTTCAGTTTGTGGTGATCATTTACCCGCACAAGGTGAAGATCTAATCTTCATAAATGTTTTAAAAGTTTTTAATTCTAATCTATCTACGAACGGTTTTTGAACAACGTTCATGCGATGAATGTATGATCCCGCGCATGCCACTTCCGCTGCATCTGAATTTTTTTTTTTAATTTTCTACGGCATGGGCGGGTACCCAACAGGTTTTTCCAAGCAACCAATTGAAAACCTATCACCGTTTGTTTTTCGGGCTCACAAACAACCTAGTTGGTTTTCAGACAAACCAACCAAAAATTTTACACCGTTTGTTTTTTCGGGCTCACAAACAACCAGTTGGTTTTTAGACAAACCAACCAGAAACTATTTTTCTTACTGAATACTCCCGATTCAGCAACTTCTAATCAAAGTTTGGAAGAGCTTTTACAAGTTTCAGACAATGAAACTATTACAGCAACAAATAATCCACATAAAGGAATGTTGTAACTAGAAAACTTAAAGCTTCAGAATATATGGAATGAATCAATAAAAATAAAAGCTGAAGCCGATGAAGAAGTTGACTGTGGAAGAATATCCCAATGCTTGAACAATAGCTCTTCTCGATGCAACGAGAAGCTTCGACTGATTTCCTCATAGGAGTAAGTTTCAGATGAATGTCAGTGAGGATGATGAACTTTTTAGCTTTTTCCTTCTCTTTTCTTTTATGGAAACTTTTCTTACTTGACAGAATATTTCTCTCTTTCCTTGTTGTTTTTCTTCTAAGGTTCCCTTAAATTTATAGATGAGTTCTTCAGAGAAATTTGAATTCCTCTGTTTTGATGAGAATCTTTTCTGTTACAGAAGAAGACAAAAGTTGTTGCAAGCTTTCTGTTATGGTCCCAGCAGTACAAGGGTCGACTCATGTAACTCAGGGGTGGACTCATGTTTATCCTGGATCGGCACTTCAAGATATCGAGACGGCTCTTGCTGTGATAACTTCAAAGGATCGACTCTTTAACCTTAAGGGTCGACTATCTTCTTCAGAAGTTGCCTCTTTAAACACAAGGATTGACTCATGCACTAATTTTTCTAGCTGTCACTGAGACTGAACTGGGGTCGACTCTTCAAACGCAAGGGTCGGCTCTTCATTTCGGGGGTCAACTCATTTGGAACAATGGTCGACTCTTCAATTTCAGGGATCGACTCATTTGGAACAAGGGTCGATTCTTCAAACTTTGTCTCAGGCAGTAAAAGCTCTCTGTTTAATTTGAACTACACAAGGATCGACTCATGTTTTGCGAAGGTCGACTCATTGACTATGCCACTTGAAGAAAACATGCCAGAGTCAACTCAAATTTGTCCTTTTTGCTTAGGGGTTGACTCAAGTTTTTCAAACAGAAAACTTTAGACTTTATCTTTGATCTCCATGGATTAGATTAAGATCATTTTGCTTTTAGAACATATCCAATAAAGTGTTTGTGAAGAACTAATGATTTTGCAGTGCTTCATTTCTTCTGATTTTTTTTGACTTATAAAACTTCACAATTAAGACAACATCATTAGTACACAACATCATCTCAAATATTTTGTAATCATCAAAATTCATCCTTTAGAGTTGACAATCTCTCCCTTTTTTATGATGACAAAACTATTGAGTCTAAAAGAATTTTGTAATAAATTTCATAGCAATTATAAGAATTTTGTAATGAAGTTTAGAGCAAATATGACATTCAGAGATATATGCATAATTTCAACAAGTTGAGAAAAAAAATCTTCCCCTATCTGTTACGAACATTTAAATTATGCAGAGTTCTTTTTCTTCTTCTTTTCTTAAGTTTGTTAATAGTGCAGTACCACAGTACCATTCCCATTCCATATCTGTATATTATAATTTAAATCTCCCTCTATATATCATCTTTAGTATAGAGATTGGTATTCTGAATTCTTTTCATATTTCTTATTTATCATTTCTCAGATTGAAATTCTTTTCACATTATTTCTCCCCTTTTTTGTCATCAACAAAAGGAAGGAAAAGAAAAATAATTTCAATTTTCCTCTATTTGTAAGCATAAACATTAAGGATTAATTAACAGTTATGTTAAGGAGAGAGGGTATTAGACTCAATATATATATCAGAGCAGCATACAATCCAAAAATATATATATTTCGAGAAAGGTAAGTATTCATTGCAATTAATAAATGAAGTACACTTGATAAATCAAAAAGATACAATTGGTATCAATTGGTATCAGTTAGTATACAAGTGTGCCAAATAGACATGAAACATAGCTCAATACAAAGTTATGTTTTGAAAACGTGGGTTTCGGTCTAAGTTCAGGTTAGGTTCAGTCTAGGTTCAGTCTAGGTTTAAGGTTTTGAAAATGAAGGTCCAGACTGATCTTCCTTTGGCTCTTCCATTAGCTTTTCAATCTTGTTGTTTAGTGCAGAGATAGAGCCAGTAAGCTGAGTGTGTTCTTCCTTCAGTTCTTGAATATAGCCTTGAACTGAATTTTTTTGAGATTTCAATTGCTCTTCAATTGCAGCAATTCTTTTTTGCTGATTAGCTGCTAGTTGCCTCAATCCTTGCCGTTTAGATTTTACTTCTTTTACCAAGTCAGTGAGATCAATAACTGAATTCCAGCAGACTTCAGAATTGAATAGTGCTTTTATGATGTTATCTCCAAAAAATTTTAATTGTCACTTCTCAAGTCTGAGTGGAGGATCCGATGGTCTTTGGATTGGAGGAGGTTGACTGACTGGAGGCTCTTTTGGAGGTGCTTCAGTAGGAATTCTTTTGCCTTTAAGTGGTGTTGGAGTGTCTTGACCACTTTCATCCTGAATTCCTTTCTCTTTATGAATCCATTTATCCTCAGTTTTGACAAATCCCATTCTCTTCAGTGATTTGTCATTGTAGACATCTGAAGACAGTAATTTTTTCTTGGTCTCCCCTTCTAGATTCAAATTTATATAAGTGAAGACTAATGTCAGAACCATACCATAGGGAAGTGAAGCTCCTTTTCTCTATCCTTGAGCTTCCATGTATCTGATCATTAAGCAAGATAGATTCAGTGGCAATCCTTGAATCACATGACGCATAACTAATATGTCTCTCTCTGAGACATGATCAAATTTTTCTGTCTTCGAAAAAAAACATCTTGTTGATCATGTGATGTAGCAGATGCATCTCAGCATTCAGTTGATTGGCACTGATTTCAGTCCAATCTTCTGTGATTTTTCTATTGAGAATAGTGTTTATTCCTTCGTTCCTATTCTCTAGGTGATCTCCATTCTCTCCATCATTTGGAATCCGAAGAGCTTCTCTAAGAATCTCTTCTGTAATCAAGATAGGGATATCTTTAAACTTGGATGAGATTTGTCCTTGTCCAAATCTGGCATTGTTGTAGAACTTTTGTACCGAGTTTGGGTAGGTCGGCACATTCAGTGAGCAAAGATATTCCCAACCCATCTCCTTTAGATTCTACCCTAATGGAAAGTTCTCCTTCTCTAAAAACTCGAAATCCACTCTTCTTTCGGTGGAGACATTTCTTATGGAGAGAGGACGTTGCTTTGAGACCGAGGACGGAGGTGACAGAGGGGCCGTAACGGGTTGAGGTGGCGGCGTTTCTTGTCTTTGTGGATTCATGGCTTTCTCTACCCTAGCCTTCGTTCTCCTCTCTGTTTGTGAAGTAGTATTCTTTCTCTTTGGCCCGGATGTAAGTTGCTTTCTTCTCACCATTGGAAGATTAATCGAGACCTCGAAAAGGTTTTCTAGGGTTTTGGAGGTTTTTGTTTGAAAGAGTGTTTGAAGACTGAAAATGCTCTAAGGGGTATGAAACGTTTCAGGTTCAACGTTTCAAAGAGAGAGAGTCCTTAGAATCCGTTTCAAAATAGTTTCAGTTTAGTCGACTCATTTAACTTATGAGTCGTCTCCTGTAGATTAGGGGTCGACTCTTTTAACTTAAGAGTCGTCCCTTACTATATGAGTCGACTGAAAGTGAATCCTAGGTTCTTCGGTGTTAAGCATGCTGATTTTTTTTTCATTTTTTTTAAAACCATGGCTGAACCTGATCGGGTTGCCTACGTACCCCTTCATAAGGGGGATCAAGCCATACGTAGTTCTTTTAAGTTTTAAAATGCAGTGGAAAAATCGAATCAAACAATTTAATTCATGCATGCTTACAAGATCAAATCTATAAATCAGCACCTTAAGAACACATAGGATTATGCCGGAATCGTTCAAACAATTATGCTAAAACTTTCATGCATGATTAACTATCAGATTTGAAACTTAAGAACTCTATTCCGATTAATCTCCGAATATTCATCGAATGGATTCTGGAGATAACTCCGTGAGGAGCCTCAAAGGAGGGTAAAACCTCGGGGAATCAGACCTAGACCCTGACTCCAAAATAAAATATTGATGTGGGATTAATACCTTTTATGATGGAAGAAACTTATGGATCTGATTCTTGACTTCGCAGCCACGCACACGAATGGCCTCTATGAGAAGTACACGTGAAGCCGTAGGTAGATCGTCTTCCGCGGAAGTGTTAACTCGCGCAGGAACGCAGCAATGGCTGAAGCTTTCTCCTTCTAAACACTCAACCTTTGATTGTTCTTCAAGGAGATGGAGGATGGACGTGAGGAAGAAGGAGAAGAAGGGATGGAGGCCCTCAGGGAATTTTTTCAGAATTTTTTGAAACCTCTAAATATGGTATATCTTGAACCCAAGGGATGGGGGTCTTTTATAGCCAAAAGATCCCCCCACGTATCACACCTAATTTAGCCAACTAATTTGGCTGATAAAATTTCCAAAAAATTCTGGTGGTTTGGCAGCTAAGAGGAGATAAACATATACAAATTTTGTGCATTTTGGATCCCTAAAAGATAGGAATTCATGCATCCAAAGTTCAGCCACAGACCACCCTATTTCATGCACCATGCAATCCCTACAAATTAGGAAATTCATCTAAATCTTTCTAGAAAGATTTAAGGCGCCATTTTTATAGAAATTATAGCCCCACGCCTCCTCTATTCTCACGCCAATTTTTGGCCAAAAATAAAGATGATAGGTGTATAAAATATTGGGAATAAATTAAGGTATCATTCTTCTCCAAGAAGATAAGGATGGGTTCCTAAAATTTAGGGATTCTTCTCCTTATCCAATTCTGATTATTTGGACTCATAATCCTCATCAAATAAGGTCTTCTAATTGATTTGGATCAAGCCCAATCCAATTGGGTCAAGTCCCATCAATTGGGTCAAGCTCAATCTACTTGGGTTGAACCCAATCCAATTAGGTCAAACCCTGATGCAGCCCAAATTGAATCCTATTCAATTTGGCTCAACCTAAGCCCAATTTACTCAATCAAATTAAGTTCATTAGCAATCTAATTGCTAATTAATCCTCAAATAATTCAATAATTATTTTAATGCAACTTTTGCTTAGGATAATTTGTCAATCGAATTGACCAAATTACCCCTGAATGATTCTTAATCATCAATCAGCCATTTGATCAACCTAGAAACTTCTATGCGTGTGACCTCATAGGTTCGAACCTAAGCCGGTAGTATAGAAACGTCTTTCTATACTAATCGATGTGACCATCTAGCAATGGTACCCGACGTCCGGATAGGCCGAATATATGCGAAGCAAATATTCTGGAACCCTGGACTATGGTTACTGTATAATTCAATCCCTTTGACTCCTAATGCCAAGATGACTTAGAGCTCACTGTCAACCCTATAATTAATACATCCATTATGTGATTAACTTTAGATATCCTATGACTCCTCACTGAGATTACCATGGCCAAGGTTTTGCTAAATTAATCACAAGACATTATCTCCTATTTTCAGGAGGGGTCAATTCCATCTTAACTCACAACTGACTACGCAAGTACTTGACTGCACCCAGTGACCTTCCGTCACTGAATTAGAAATTCAGGTAGTCCGGTACCAAAGTACAGTGAGTTGCTTGCTACTCATAGGTTGCGATCTCAGGTCAGAGGGCCAAACTTATACCCATATCCACTCGAAACATCTCTCGACAGTAGAGCATTCCGGAATTGGTCACGTTCAGTGAAATGTACTCCTATACTTCACCTGTATGGCATACCAGTGTCTCCACACTCCTTGGTTAAGAGGACAACCAACGTATATGTCACACAACGACCTAATCTCGATAATGTTGTCGTCCTAGTAACAACATATCATTTGGTCGCGAACAAGTTTAAGGACTCAAAGATAAATCCTCCTTTATCATAACATAAGTCCTAAGGACTTCATCATATAAGAGTTCATTTGAAGATGAAATGATGAATAATGCCAAATAATACTTTATTAATTTGTCAATTCATTTACAAAATTCAATCATCAATATGCTGACGATTGACATTTAGGATATAATTTCCAACAACTCCCACTTAGCCTAAAGCCAATCGGCACAGTATCTAATACCCATCTTCGACTTGTGTTCGTTGAACTCTTTGATGCTGAGGACTTTGGTAAATGGGTCAGCCAGATTTTCTTTTGTATCAATCTTCTGAAGATCAATATCACCTCGTTCTATAATCTCTCGAACCAGGTGATAGCGTCGCAGAATATGCTTGGTCCGCTGATGTGCTTTAAATTCCTTTGCCTGAGCTATGGCTCCAGTGTTATCACAAAATATAGGAACTGGACCATCAATGGAAGGTGCCACTCCCAGCTCGGTGATGAACTTGCGCAACCATACGGCTTCCTTGGCTGCATCAGATGCTGTGATGTATTCTGCTTCACATGTAGATACTGCCACTGTATGCTGCTTGGAACTCTTCCAGCAGATGGTCCCACCCTTAAGAGTAAAGATATATCCCGACACGCTCTTGCTATCATCTTGATCTGACTGAAAACTTGAATCGGTATATCCCTCAAGTTTTAAGTCAGAATCACCGTAGACAAGCCACTGATCTTTAGTATTTCTAAATACTTAAGGATGGTTTTTACAACCTTCCAGTGGTTGCTACCTGGATCAGACTGGTATCTGCTCACTACTCCTAGTGAGTATGCCACATCTGGTCTAGTACATGTCATGGCATACATTATAGATCCCATTGTCGAAGCATATGGAATTCTATCCATACTCTCTCTTTCTTGAGAGGTTGTCGGACAATCCCTTTTAGAGAGGTTAATTCCATGGCCCATTGGAAGATAGCCTTTCTTGGAATTAATCATACTGAACCTTTTCAGTATAGTATCAATGTATGTGGATTGGGATAATCCAAGCAATCTTCTAGATCTATCCCTATAGATCTTCATCCTTAGGATGTAAGATGCTTCTCCCAAATCCTTCATGGCAAATTGAGATGATAGCCAAACCTTTATTCCTTGTAATGCAGGAATGTCATTCCCGATTAAAAGAATGTCATCCACATACAAAACAAGAAATATAATAACTGAACCATTTGCCCATTTATAAATGCAAGGTTCCTCTTCATTCTTAATGAAGCCATATGATTTGACACCTTATCAAATCGTATGTTCCAACTTCGTGAAGCTTGCTTTAATCCATAAATGGATTTTTGAAGCTTGCACACCTTAGACTCATCTGCAGATATAAAACCTTCAGGTTGCATCATATACACCTCCTCTTCTAAATCTCCATTTAGAAAAGCGGTTTTAACATCCATCTGCCAGATCTCATAATCTAAGTGTGCTGCTATCGCAAGCATAATCCGAATGGATTTGAGCATTGCCACAGGAGAAAACGTCTCGTCATAGTCAATACCATAACGTTGACGATATCCCTTGGCAACCAGACGGGCTTTATAGGTCTCTACTTTTCCGTCTGCGCCCCGTTTTCTTATGAAAATCCACTTACACCCTATGGGTTTAATCCCTTCGGGTGCGTCAACTAATGTCCATACATCATTGACCTTCATGGATTCCATTTCGGATTGCATGGCTCCAAGCCATGCATCAGAGTCATGCCTCTGCATAGCATCCATATAGGTGATCGGATCCTCATCGTTTTCATCAAGTTCGACAGGATCCCCGTCCCGGACCAAGAAACCATAGTATCTGTCCGGCTGACGTGGTACTCTATCCGATCGCCTTAATGGTGCATCTAATATGGGTTCTGGATCTAATCTAATCAAATTTGACTCAACTAGTTCAATAGATGGTGTCGGATCTTCTACATGTTGAACTTCCCTAAGCTCAACATTAGAGCTTTTAGTTCCTTCACTAAGGAATTCTTTCTCTAAAAAAACAGCTCTATTGCTTACGAACAACTTTTGTTCTTTAGCACAGTAGAAGTAATATCCTTTAGTTTCTTTAGGATAACCAACAAAGAAACATTTGTCAGACTTGGGTTCAAGTTTGTCTGTCTTCAAACGTTTGACGTACGCTAGACACCCCCAAACCCTAAGGTGAGAGAGCATCGGCTTACGTCCAGTCCACATCTCATGTGGTGTTTTATTTACAGACTTACTTGGAACCTTATTTAGAATGTAGCAGGCTGACTCAAGAGCATATCCCCAAAAGGATATGGGCAGATCAGCAAATCCCATCATGGATCGAACCATGTCTAACAGAGTTTGATTTCTCCTTTTTGATACACCGTTATACTGTGGTGTACCAGGAGGAGTCCATTGAGAGAGAATCCCATTTTTTCCTAGATATGTCAAAAACTCACTAGTGAGGTATTCACCTCCTCGATCTGATCGAAGAGTTTTAATACTCTTTCCAATTTGTTTTTCTACTTCATTACGATATAATTTGAACATTTCAAATGATTCAGATTTATGTCTCATTAAATAGACATAATCATACCTAAAAAGGTCGTCTGTAAACGTAATGAAATATGAATACCCACCTCTAGCATTTGTGCTCATTGGCCCACATACATCAGAATGTACAAGGGTCAATAAGTCACTGGCTCGTTCACCTTTTTCGGTAAAAGGTGATTTGGTCATTTTACCAAGAAGGCATGATTCACAGGTTGTCAATGATTCATAATCATTAACATCGAGGATTCCCTCTTTACTTAACCTGTTCATCCTGTTCTTGTTAATATGACCTAGCCTATGATGCCAAAGGTAGACATCCGTGACATTATCTATTATAGGACGCTTACTTGACGTGTACATTACATTAACAGGTTGTGATAACAAGTAGATGCCATTGCTCAATTGTCCATTCATTACAGTAACACCATTCATAATGATATCACAAGAACATTTCTTTATTGAAATTTCATAACCGTTCATGGCCAAAAGGTCTACGGAAATTATATTCAATAAGAACGTAGGACAATAGTGACAATCACTCAAGACAACTACATGAGAATTGAAAACAAGTTTGAGATTTTCTAAAGCTAGAACTGGAACAGATCTTCCATCTCCAACATTCAGGAATCTCTCGCTATTTTCAAATCTCTCATTGACCTGAAGTCCTTGCAACGAATTGCGTGTATTAAACGGACTTCCAGTATCTAATACCCAGGTCGAATTATCACATATAGAGAAATTACAAGGTGTTATCATATAAATACCTTGATCAGCAACTGATTGTCCTTTTCTCTTGCTTAGCCTATTCGGGTCAAGTGAGGTAAGGTACTGAGGACAATTCCTCTTCCAATGCCCCTGTTTCTTACAATAGAATCATTTTGCCAGATTGTGGTCAGCCTTAATCTTTTTTGTCTGACTTGGCTTAGCACGTTGCACCTTTTTCTTTTGATTCTTATTTTTCTTCTTTCCTTTCTTAAAGGTACCACGACCTCTGGACGAACCTCCCACTAAATTCACCGACCCTTTTAGGAGTTGGTGATCCTTCTCAAAAGTTTGTAGTAAAACCAACAATTGGTGATAATTTACTACCGGTTTCGTCATACGAAAGTTGGTGAGAAATGGGCAGTACGAACCAGGAAGAGAATTCAGTATAGCATCCTTCCCCAATTGTTCATGTAGGGGAGATCCGAAAGTGCCTAGGCGCTCGATTAACTCAATCATATACAATACATGATCGGTCACCGAAGCCCCATCCTTCATACGTGCACTGAAAATAGCAGAACTAGTCTTATGCCTTTCAACATCATCAGGAATACCGAAAGATTCATTCAACACTTGAATGATGTCTTCCGGCTGCGCATTCTCAAAATGCCTACTAAACTCATCATTCATTGCAGCGAGCATAATGCAACGGACAGTGATATGATCACTGAGCCACTTCTGATAAGTGTCTCTGACTGCACCCCGTGCATTAGCAGCGGGCTGCTCAAGTGCCGGATCTGTTATCACATAAAGGATCCATTCATGCTCTAGCACAATTTTCAGTTTTCTATACCAATTATTGAAGTTGGGACCTATCAACTTGTCATTATCCAATAATAAGCGAAGTGACAAATTAGTGGCCATTTCTGTATAAAAGAAAATTTGGCTATTAGTATATGAATTGACTAAACACAGTAGACTTGGACTTTAGTCTAAAGATACTCCCACTATTTTATACAAATTGGTAGCCTCTACCTCCAATTCGAAAAATTACTCCTAATTCTTTAGTGGGCACTAGAACCCAATAGATCGCATATAGGCCCGAGTGTGGCTCGGCTAACCCATATGCACCTATTGGTAGGTTCTAAACCAGTTGCTTCATCAAGCAACTTCTAGTGATAATTTTGCCCTAGGTTCTTCGGCAGGCGTGTGGCGCCTCCACCGAATACCCTAGTCAGGTCCAACCATTACATGATAGGATTAAGTCTAATCAACTAATAGACGACCAAGCCCGAGTGTGGCTCGGCTCACCTGACCGCCTATTGAAGGTACACTTAACTCATCATATATTGAATGACAATTCCAATGCTTGATAAGTACCAGGCGTGTCGCGCCTCCAATAATTATCAAAACATTGGACCCATTATCACCCAACTTAATGGAAGGCTATGACCTAGTTATCTCCATAACCATTTCATTTTAAGGACCTAATAATTTTAGAGGATTTTTTAATTAGGATAGATAAGAAGATCTGGTTAGTCTAATTTCTCCCACTGACTTCACCAAATCAGATTAGACTCAAACCGGTTAAGGAGGCACCTAAATCAGTCAAACTGATTTTTCTTATAGGCATAGGCTAACTCGAATCATTAAGTGATCCAATCAAAATTTGATTGACCATGTCGGCCAGGTAAGTGAGATCGGTGGAAGGGATATGCCATTAACTCGACAAAGACGAATCAGTGCGAGTAGCTCCCAATTAAAAACCACCGGTCAAAACTGCCAAACTTACCTTAGACACCGACAGGTTAATCAATTTCGATTTGATTACTCAAATGACTCGGGCTATACCTCTGAGTCTAAATCAAGTTCCATCTTGGTCTAATCAAAGACATAGACTTGATCCATCTACAACTATTGTAAATTGATCTAGAATTTTCTTAACCTAATCTAGTTACTACTTAATTAGATTTGATCAATTAATTCTATTTGTCCATGTATGATTCTAACCTTAGGTCTAACCCAATCCTAGAAACTTGATTCAAGCTAACCCATATGCCCAAAGAATTATGCAATGTCAATTAATTGAGTTACAATTCTATTTCATAACACTTAATTCTCAATTAAGTTTAGACTTATGCAAGTTTTGATCATTGCATATTTCTTTTTAATTACATATTAATTACAATCTTTCAGTTCTTAAAACATATTTTCAGATCTAAGTTTTTATAATTAATCACATGTAATCAGATTTAATTCATGTTTAAGTCATTATATTTAATGTTCATGCATCACATATACATAACAACATGAATTAATACAAACAACATACATCTTATGTATTTGTTTTTTCACTTTTATTTTCAGATCTGATTTGTTTATTAAAATCAGAGATCATATGAATCATAAATTTTATTTAGATCTAATCTAAACAATATTATGATTTCAGATTTATTTATGTTACAAATCTTAACACAAACATGCATCATATGCATTCAAAATTTCAGATCTAGTTAATCATGCATAATCAGCAATTAAATCAATCATAAAAAATACTTTAGATCTAATCTAAGCATGCTCATGATTTCAGATTTAATTACAAGAATTAAAACATAAAAGTTTAAACATGAACCTGGCTCTGATACCACTGAAAGGGGGAGTCTCCACTCCTACATGGGTTCGGTCCTATTAAAAATAGGGTGACACCCATGTATACCTATCAGAGCACGCATCTCTATACGCCTCCGGATGGAGAGCCACGCTTCGTCACACGATCACGCGTGAGAGTTTCCGGAGATCGGTCACAACTCTTGGACCTTTGCTCTGATACCACTGAAAGGGAATCCTAGGTTCTTCGGTGTTAAGCATGCTGATTTTTTTTTCATTTTTTTAAAAACCATGGCTGAACCTGATCGGGTTGCCTACGTACCTCTTCATAAGGGGGATCAAGCCATACGTAGTTCTTTTAAGTTTTAAAACGCAGTGAAAAAATCGAATCAAACAATTTAATTCATGCATGCTTACAAGATCAAATCTAGAAATCAGCACCTTAAGAACACATAGGATTATGCCAGAATCGTTTAAACAATTATGCTAAAACTTTCATGCATGATTAACTATCAGATCTGAAACTTAAGAACTCTATTCCGATTAATCTTCGAATATCCATCGAATGGATTCTGGAGATAACTCCTTGAGGAGCCCCAAAGGAGGGTAAAACCTCGGAGAATCAGACCTAGACCCTGACTCCAAAATAAAATATTGATGTGGGATTAATACCTTTTATGATGGAAGAAACTTATGGATCTGATCCTTGACTTCGCAGCCACGCACACGAATGGCCTCTATGAGAAGTACACGCGAAGCCCTAGGTAGATCGTCTTCCGCGGAAGTGCTAACTCGCGCAGGAATGCAGCAATGGCTGAAGCTTTCTCCTTCTAAACACTCAACCTTTAATTGTTCTTCAAGGAGATGGAGGATGGACGTGAGGAAGAAGGAGAAGAAGGGATGGAGGCCCTCAGGAAATTTTTTCAGAATTTTTTGAAACCTCTAAATATGGTATATCTTGAACCCAAGGCATGGGGGTCTTTTATAGCCAAAAGATCCCCCCACGTATCACACCTAATTTAGCTAACTAATTTGGCTGATAAAATTCCCAAAAAATTCTGGTGGTTTGGAAGCTAAGAGGAGATAAACATATACAAATTTCGTGCATTTTGGATCCCTAAAAGATAGGAATTCATGCATCCAAAGTTCAGTCGCAGACCACCCTATTTCATGCACCATGCAATCCCTACAAATTAGGAAATTCATCTAAATCTTTCTAGAAAGATTTAAGGCGCCATTTTTATAGAAATTATAGCCCCACGCCTCCTCTATTCTCACACCAATTTTTGGCCAAAAATAAAGAGGATAGGCATATAAAATATTGGGAATAAATTAAGGTGTCATTCTTCTCCAAGAAGATAAGGATGGGTTCCTAAAATTTAGGGATTCTTCTCCTTATCCAATTCTGATTATTTGGACTCATAATCCTCATCAAATAAGGTCTTCTAATTGATTTGGATCAAGCCCAATCCAATTGGGTCAAGTCCCATCAATTGGGTCAAGCTCAATCTACTTGGGTTGAACCCAATCCAATTAGGTCAAACCCTGATGCAGCCCAAATTGAATCCTATTCAATTTGGCTCAACCTAAGCCCAATTTACTCAATCAAATTAAGTTCATTAGCAATCTAATTGCTAATTAATCCTCAAATAATTCAATAATTATTTTAATGCAACTTTTGCTTAGGATAATTTGTCAATCGAATTGACCAAATTACCCCTGAATGATTCTTAATCATCAATCAGCCATTTGATCAACCTAGAAACTTCTATGCGTGTGACCTCATAGGTTCGAACCTAAGCCAGTAGTATAGAAACGTCTTCCTATACTAATCGATGTGACCATCTAGCAATGGTACCCGACGTCCGGATAGGCCGAATATATGCGAAGCAAATATTCTGAAACCCTGGACTATGGTTACTGTATAATTCAATCCCTTTGACTCCTAATGCCAAGATGACTTAGAGCTCACTGTCAATCCTATAATTAATACATCTATTATGTGATTAACTTTAGATATCCCGTGACTCCTCACTGAGATTACCATGGCCAAGGTTTTGCTAAATTAATCACAAGACATTATCTCCTATTTTCAGGAGGGGTCAATTCCATCTTAACTCACAACTGACTACGCAAGTACTTGACTGCACCCAGTGACCTTCCATCACTGAATTAGAAATTCAGGTAGTCCGGTACCAAAGTACAGTGAGTTGCTTGCTAGTCACAGGTTACGGTCTCAAGTCAGAGGGCCAAACTTATACCCATATCCACTCGAAACATCTCTCGACAGTAGAGCATTCCGAAATTGGTCACGTTCAGTGAAATGTACTCCTACACTTCACCTGTATGGCATACCAGTGTCTCCACACTCCTTGGTTAAGAGGATAACCAACGTATATGTCATACAACGACCTAATCTCGATAATGTTGTCGTCCTAGTAACAACATATCATTTGGTCGCGAACAAGTTTAAGGACTCAAAGATAAATCCTCCTTTATCATAACATAAGTCCTAAGGACTTCATCATATAAGAGTTCATTTGAAGATGAAATGATGAATAATACCAAATAATACTTTATTAATTTGTCAATTCATTTACAAAATTCAATCATCAATATGCTAACGATTGACATTTAGGATACAATTCCCAACATCGACTCCTCATTCATATAAGTCGTCTCCTCAAACAATTCAAGAGACAAAATATTTTTAAATAAGATTTAAAAAATGATTGCAAACCATATATTAGATCAACTAAAATTCAACCAATAATAGTCAATCAAAATATACAATTTAATATTCATAATCAGTCATCAAAATGGATCACAAATGCATAATTCACCTCTAAATTTATAAAACACTTCTTCATTAAGAGGTTAGTGAAAATATCTGCAATTTGTTTATCTGTATTTATAAATTCCATTTTTATATCTCCATTTTGAGCATGATCTCTTATGAAATGATGTTTGATCTCTATTGTTTAGATCTTGAGTATTGTATGAGATTTTTAGTCAGATTTATCGCACTAGTGTTGTCACACCTTATAGGAATTTTATTTTGTTTTATTCCATAGTCCTCAAGTTGTTGCTTAAACTATAGAATTTGGGCACAGCAACTTTCTGCAGCAATATATTCAGCCTCAGCTGTAGATAGTGCTACGAAATTTTGCTTCTTGCTAAACCAAGAGATTAAGTTTGTTTCAAAGAATTGAGAAGTTCTACTTGTACTTTTTCTGTCTAATCTACAACCAGCAAAATCAGCATCTGAATATCCAATTAAGTCAATTGTAGATGTCTTAGAATACCATAAACTTAATTGTTGTGTTCCTTTTAAGTATCTTAATATCCTTTTAACAGTAATTAAGTGTGATTCTTTAGGATTTACTTGATATCTTACACACATACAAATACTATGCATTATATCAGGTCTACTTGCTGTAAGATAAAGTAAAGATCCAATCATTTCTCTATACAGCTTTGAATCAAAGGATTTACCATGCTAATTTTTTTCTAATTTACAAGAGAGGCTTATAGAAGTACCTAATGATTTTGAATCCTCCATATCAAACTTTTTTATGATTTTCTTTGTGTATTTGCTTCGGCAGATGAAGATTCCATCTCTTGTTTGCTTGATTTGGAGTCCAAGGAAGAAGTTGAGTTCACCCATCATGATAAGAGCACAAAAGTGCAATCTTCATACTATTTTAATTAGTACCATAGCTAATTATTAATAATAAAATTAATTAATTAAATATTTTATTTGTGTTTGAGTGCAAGTAATCCAAGCACCCATTTCCAGCTGACAAAGTAGCCGCACCGAGTCCAGCTACGTCCCAGCATAGCACAGCAGTGGTTCGCACCCAAACAATACATTTCCAGCAGAGCCGCACCAACATGCAGCCACCTCCTTCTGCACTTCACTCGATTTCACCAAATAATGAAGGGAGCCTTTTCTTTTAGATCCTCCGCAGCGCCCTTCATCAAGGACCCGTCCGCATCACGGCCATTTCCTTCCCTGTTTCAGCATCCTAGCCATTGCATCTCATCCCGAGCAATCATCCGAGTTCCAGCATCCCGCAGTTCACATCCGGTGTGCCTATCCTCCTATGGTCCAAAGAGGGAAACCCACGAAGCAGCCAGCCGTCTCCCCCTTCGGATTCGAGACCCCCTCCTCCGCGTCTTCTTCCGCCCGTTCCAGCTGCATCCGCACCGGATCTCTTCCACGATCGGCTCCTCCCAGTGATCCCGTGGCCAGCCGTGAAGCATCCCGTTCCCCGATCCAATCTGGATTAGTCTCCTTCATCCAGCCATTCCGAAACTCCTCCACCTCTTCTTCCGCCTGCATCGCGTCCATTACCTCTTCCATGCGTGATCCCAGCAGCTACAAGGAGCCCTTGATCCAGCGATCCCGTGTTCTTCCTCGCAGTCACCGGACGATCCAGCCTCCTCCGCGTTCGAGCTCCACGGATCACGCTGCAGTCAAGCCTCCGAGTCCGCCTCTTCCTTGATCAAGCATCCAATTACGCGTCCGATTTCTTCCTTCCGTGATCCCAAGCATCCTCCCCCTCCTTCCAGGGGGTTGATCTATAAAGGGGAGAGGCCATCGGCTGGGAGGGGGAGCTTGGGTTCAAAAGGAGAAGATGAGAGGGCCATCGGCTGGAGGGAAGAGAGGGAAGAAAGGAGCTTTGTTTCAATAGAGAGGAGTGGAGTGCTCGGCTGGTCCAAAGAGGGGGAGAAAAACCAAGAACAGGGGATGCTCTGTTCTTGGAAAGGAGAAAAAAAATATTTTATTTTGAGTGTTCCACCGAGAGGACTTGTTCCTTGTTTTTATTTTTTTTCCTTCTCACTTTTGTAAGCATTTTTCTTTTTATAAAATCTATTAAATTTTTTCTTTCATGCAATTCTTGTTCTAGGTTCAGTTTAATTTCTACTTTTTATGCAATCTTTTAATTTTTCCTTCATGCAATATATGTTCCAAGTTTCAATCTTCTTAAGCACTGTTTTCATCCATACCAAAGTTTTTCTTTGAATAGTTAAATATTTCATTAAATTTATAAATGCTCTTCAATTCCAAGTATCTGTCTTTTCATTATTTTCAAATAGAACATATTCTCTGGAAGACTAGAGAATCATTCAACATCTCCGAAGTAATATTTTTTTTCTTATTATTCAAAAATCGGCTTTGAATCCGAGTGAACATTTTGATTTTTATGCAACTCCAATCGCCTTCCTATGGATCGACCTCTTACGACCACTATTCTTCGAGTAGAAAAAATGGGAGTATAATTAATTTAAAATTTTGTTTGTCGATTCTAACAATGATCTGTTTAGTGCATTTTCAAGTAAACAGAAACTCGACAACAAAATTTTGGCGCCGTTGCCGGAGAGGCAAATCGAGAAGTAAGAACGATCACGAAGATCAAATCGAATTTTGGATGTCCGAAGTGAACGCACTCCGGTAGTAAGTTTTTTTTATTTTTATTAATTTTTCTTGTTTTGATTATTTTTAGTTAATAATTTCATAGTTATTAAATTCTTAAATTTGAAATTCAAAATTTAAAATTTTGAAAAAAAATTTAAAATTCAATTTTTTTTCCAAAATTCTAAAATTTAAAAATTTAAATTCAAAATTTGAATTCTGAAATTCGAAATTTGAAATTTTAAAAAAAAAAGACAAAAAAAAGAAAAAATTTTTGCTTGCTCATTTAATCAGTACAACCTAATGACATTCCATAAACTTTAAAAAAAAAATCATTGAGTATTTGCTGCATTTAGTATTAAGCATTTGCATAAAATAATTTAAAGGCAAAACCTATTAAAAAGATAAGGTCGGGAAGTCATTATCTGTTCTTAGCCCAAAAATCACCACCTTGCATACATATCCTAAGCCAAATTAAATTAAAATTAATTAGACGTTGGCCTTAAGATTTTCGAGCTCAATTAGGCTTTTGGAAAGAAGTAGCTGAACGCCACTCTAGTAAGAATTTAGTAATTGGTGATGTCTAGAAAAGTTTTACAACAGTAAGAACTGTTACGGGTATTGTGGTACTGATGTATCCCTTCTGGCACCACCACACACCCCGGAACTTTTCTGGTCACTGGTTTCTGGATCGCTTAACTGGTAAGCTCAAGCTTAATCTAGAAGGGAGATTAGAGATGTCTAATCTAGGAGAGAATTTCAGAAACTTTTTAACCTGATAAATCTTTGTGCAACTATATTAAAAGCTACGAAACCTTCTTTAATCTCAAGATTAAAGAGCCAATCCTTTGTGTGGTGTTGATTGTGGTCATCTTGGTCTAGCCCTTCTTCTTCTCTTTTAGGATTTCGTTTAGAAGTCGAGTCTAATTAGTTGTGGATAATGTATGCATGGTAGAAGGTTATTGAGGGGTAAGTCAACACCATTCAACCTAGAGGTTGGAAAAAATTATCGTCACATCCAACGAATTATTGATCAACCATCAATCTCTACAATGGGTGATCATATTAGAACCCTGAATGAATTATTCGCTCTTGTATCCGCTAGTCCACCTACATGTATAGTGTTGCCAATAAATAACGCAGCCCAATTTGAAATTCGGGCTGCGATAATAAATATGCTACCCAAATTTCATGGGTTTGAAAGTGAGCAACCCTACATTCATCTAAATAAATTCATGACAATTTGTCAAACTTTCAAAAATCAAAATTTAGATGAAGAAAGTGTAAAATTGAGATTGTTCTCAATGACCTTAGAGGATTGAGCCGCGGCATGGCTATATTCTCTGGCCCCAAATTCCATCACAATATGGGAACAACTATCTAGGAAGTTCATGGCAAAATTTTACCCCATGATTAAAATAGAAAAAATTAAGGATGCCATAAGAACTTTCAGAGAAAAATCTGAAGAGGAATTTTTCCAAACTTGGAAACGATTCCATAACTTGTTGGTCAAATGCCCACACCATGGGCTTGATAAGGCTGATCTGGTCTACTTCTTTTATAAAGGACTACTTCCGGCACATAGAAACATTATCGAGTCCATGCACAAGGGTAGGTTCATGAACCAAACACTGGATCAAGCCTATGAATTTCTTGTTGACTTAGCCGAGAATGCCCAAAATTGGAGTAGCTATGGTGAGGAAGTAAATAGAGATGAGTTCAAATCTAGAAAACCAGGTAATTATGAAATAAAAGTAGATCCAGATATCAAAAATGTCATGTCCAATCTGGTGATTGGAGTGAACAATTTAAGTAAAAAGTTTAATGCTTTCACCGTTTCCACTAGTTCGAGTTCATATAAAGAGTCAAATCCCATCATGAAAGTGGAGCACGAGTCAAATCCCATCATGAAGCGCCCGAAGAAGGAAGCCCGCGTCCCCACCTTCCGCTTCAGCTCCCAGCATCGCGTCCGAGCCGGATTTGAAATCCCAGCCCCCTCTTTCGTGATCCTGGCGGTCCCGCGTCCGTGCCAGCCAGCAAGTCACCCCGTCGATCACGCTCCCAGCGATCCTGCATCCGTGAAGGAAGCCCCAGCATCCTTCCTCTTCCGCGTGCGATCCCGGACGATTCACCTCCCAGCAAAGATCCCGCAGCGCCCTAGCGCCCGGATCTGCGTCCCCACCTTCCGCAAGTAAGCCCAAGCATCAATCCAGCGGCCAGCCCCTCCTCTGCGATCCATCCCACCAACTTCTTCCATTTCCAGCCGGCCGTGATTCTCCCCCAAATCACAGCATCACGTCCGCAATCTCCCGTCGATCCCGCGGCGGCCTCCAAGTTATCCCGTGATCGGCTCCTCCCAGCAGCCCCTCATGCCATTTCTTTCACCCGTCTGCGTTCATCACGGAAGCCGCATCCTCCCAGCAGTCCGTGATCAACGTTCCCCGAGATCCCAGGCACCCGTTCTTCCTCCTCTCCATGTGGCTGATCTCTGGTGGGGACCTATAAAAGGGAGGGGAAAAGAAGAAGGAGGGTGTGCTCGGTTGGGGTGGAGGCCAAGAAACATAGGAGAGTTCTGTTGGGTGGAGGCAAAGAAACAGAGGAGAAGCCCTATTTTCCGAGAAGAAGAAAGAAGAAAATACTATTTTAATTTTTTTAAGTGTTCAACCGAATTGTTGGTTCCTTTTATTTCAAGGATTTTCTTTTATGTTCTTGTAATCAATTTTCTTTTATGAAATCCGTGTTTTAGGTTCAGTTTAATGTTTGCTTCATATACAATCTATTAATTTTCTTTTATGCTATCCATGCTCTAGGTTTAGTTTAATCTCCGCAATTTATTTTATGTATTCTGAAATTTTTAGTTTTAAGATAACTCTGAAATTAATTTAAACTACATCCAATTTCAACTGCAAAGTTTTTCTTTTGTTTATTTTCAATTAGAAAATATTCAACATCCCCGACGTAATGTTTTTATTTTGATATTCAAAAAAAAAAATGATTTTGAATCCGAGTGAACTTTTTTTTTAATGCAACTCCAATCGCCTCCCTGTAGATCGACCTCTTACGACCACTATTCTTCGAGTAGAACAGGTAATAGTTAAATTAATTTAAACTTTATTTGTCGGTTCTAACAACGATCTGTTTAGCGTATTTTTAAGTAAACAGGAATCGCACAACAGAATTTTGGCGCCGTTGCCGGGGAGGCAAATCGAGAAGTAAGAACGATCACGAAGATCAAATCGGATTTTGGATGCCCGGAGTGAACGCACTCCGATAGTTAGTTTCTATTTTTATTTTTATTAATTTTTCTTATTTTGATTATTTTTTTAATAATTTCGTAGTTATTAAATTTTGAAATTTAAAATTCAAAAAAAAATTAAAATTAAAAAAAATAATTCCAAAAAGAAATTCAAAAAAATTAAAATTCAAAATTTGAATTCTGAGATTCGAAATTTGAAATTTAAAAAGAAAGAAAAAAAATTAATTAAATCAAAAGAAAATTATTATTTTTGCTAGTAATTGATAGGGTGCAATCCTCCGAGGTTATCATACCTCTATTGGGACTCCTTACGGAGTAATTGTTAGATGTATGCCCTAGAAGCCAATTTGGCTGACACATTGTTGATTCTAGGGACATAATTTTGTACTTGACTTTTTATTATTGAATAAATAAAAGGCATCTTTTCATTCATATTATTTATGTGTCTATGAATCGTCCAAGGAATTAATAAGATGATGATACATATTCTCAAGAGTTGAGAATTTAAGGCATGTATCATTGGTGATTAATTTCTAAATGCTCCTAATCAATGGATCATCACGAGGACGGTGATCGATCCGATCAGTGCACAGATCACTTTCCTTCTGGATGGACGAGACTTGAGTCCACAGTGTAGGGACACTGAAGTGATAGTGTAGATGCTTGTTAGAGAACAAGGGTACTGAGCGTGACCAAGACAAGAAGTCACTTGGATGTCTATCCACTCGTCAGTGACTTGCTTGATGTTGCAGTAGTGTGACTGGTCCTTTGACCTGCGGTGCTTCGGCTACTCACAGTGAGGTTATTGTAGTTTGACTGCACACATACATGGTCTCTAGCCATATGGGTCCATGTAGTGTAGATTGGCTGCAGTAAGTTCACTGTAGGAGTAGGGTATGCACCTATAAGGAATCTATCGACCTTGATAGAAGAGGAGTGATCCTATGTGATTTGTTAGACTGAGTTCTAAGACCTTGGCCAGGGCAGTAATATAAAGTGGAAAAAGAGTTTTCCATTAGCGAACTCAAGTCGAATAAATCTTGACATATGACAGACGATGGGGTTTGACGAGTTGTCCATGACCTCCGCCCTGTAGGGATCCACGATAGTAGGACTGTATCACACGTTAACTGCACCTAGAGGTTCATCATTCCATTCTGCTGGGTAGCCACTACATGCTGCTAGGTGTCACTGGTGGATGGTGGGACTCATAGGGATTATCTTGATGATCGATAAACCCTAATGAGTTGAGTTGGAATCGTTCCAACCCATTGAAAGGAGTTTTCAATGATATTGAGATAGAGATCACAATATATCTCACTACCAGTCAGAATAGAACCTATGGGGTCACACACACTAGAAGTATTGACCGATCCGATGGTTGAAATCGTGATTAGGAATCACAAGCAATCAATTTGATTGATAAGAAGTTGAAGAAGGAACAAAGGGAATTAATTAATTGGACTTGAAACAAGAGTCCTACTTTGAGTAGGATACCTAGAGTCCTAATTGGATTAGGACCGGGAATCCTAGTTGGAGTAGGACTGGGATTCCTACTTGGAATAGGATTCCTACAATCCTAATGAGATTAGGAATTTTGAATTAAAATTGGATTCCTACTTGGAGTAGGATTCCTAGAAATCCTAATTGGATTAGGACTTCGGATTCAAATAGAGTCTTAATTGGATTAGGACTAAAATTAAATACATCCTAATTGGATTAGGATTCCTTAAGTCTAAATTAATTATTAATCTAATGAATCAACATGACTCCTAATTGGATTAGGATTGAAGAGTTCAATTGAGTCATGGTTCATTCAAGTCCTAATTGGATTAGGACTAGCCTAGATTGGATCCAAATTGGTTCACCCTTGGGCTAAGCCTAATTGGATTAAGGCTAAACCACATTAGGGCCTCCCAATCCTCATTAGATGAGGATTAGGGCAACATGAGAGGGAGGGGCTCACGCCCCTCCTCCTTGGATCTCTTGGTGCGGCAACAAGAGGGGCCGGCGCCCCTCTTGGTAATACATCAAGGGCTCCTAACTTGTAGGAGCCCTAGATGTTATAAAAGGAGGACTCTTGGGGGCTGACCTAATAAATATAGGAATCCCCCTCCTCTCCATCACGTGGCCACCCTCTCCCTCCCTTGGTTCAGCCGCCAGCAAGAAGAAGGGAAAAAGAAGCCATGGCGCCCTCCTCTTCCTCCTTTCCTCCTTCCAACGCAGGAAAAAGAAAGTAGGCTGCAGGGGCCTTGCTTCTTCCTCTTCTTCTTCCTTCTTCTTCCTCCTCTCAAGTACATTCATGAGTTGAAAGAAAGAGAGGAGATCAGCCATTAAAAGTTATCTCTGCAAGGGAGCTAGCACCCCGGTGAGATAGAAAGCTTGGATCGGATCCTGCTTCGTGTGGATACCCGTAGAGGCCGGACGTTTGAACGGCTTCAAGCGAACCCTCTTCCAAAAACCACGAATTCAGATTTGCGGTGATCATCTACCCGCGCAAGGTGAAGATCTGATCTTCCTAATAGTTTTAAAAGTTTTAATTCTTACCTAATTACGAAAGGTCTCGAAACAACGTTCATGCGATGAACGTAGATCCCGTGCATGCCGATTCCGCTGCCATCTGAAAAATTTTTAAAATATCAGCGGCGTGGGCGGGTTCCCAACAGTGGTATCAGAGCCTAGGCTTCGTAGATTAAGGTAAGAATTAGGGAGTCCACCCCAGTCCCCACTAGATGAGGTGTCCGCTAGTTCACTATCAGTTGAAATGCGGCTCCTCTTGAGTATTATTTCTAGGACCCTGTTTCCTAAGACCGGCCGCTTTGACTTTGTATCCGAGAGGGACCTAGCCCTCATGTATTACATTCTCCAAGATACCCCAATTAACTTTCCTAAGCTGATCTACAAATACCTATGTGAGCCACTAGACAAACCTAGGCTCACCCTTCCATATGGGATGATGTATACCCTGATTTTTAGGAAGTCCGAGATCCCCATTCCTGAGGGGGAACCCTCTCGCGCACTGCGATACACAGATCGCATGGGTGAGGGAACCCTTCACAGGATGGGATTTGATAAGGTAGAGGGAGTCTGGGTCAGGAAATCATCCTCTTCCACACCTACCACTCGACACTCTCCCAGTCCTGATCATGATTCTGACTTTCCCACCTATCCCTCCACCTCAGCACCATCCACCTCAGCCGGACCCTCCTCTTCAGCACCACCCACTCAGCCGATAGAGGTCCGAATCTCTCCTGAGCAGCTCCGGGAGTTGCGGCAGGAGATCGTACGGGATCTTCGGGACGACCTACTGAGGGAGTTTCGAGGTCCAGCCACTGCCCCCTCTTCTGCATTAGTTCCCTCATTATCAGCCATGACCGAGATGACGGCTCATCTGAGGGAGGAGATCTACAATGTCAGAAGCCTTATACAAGCCCAATTCTCAAACATGAGCGATGTCACAAGCAACACACGAAAGATGCGAGATGACATCCGACACGACATGGGCAGCCAGAGTCAGGGGGCCGAGCGTCTGGCGAATGTGTTTATCTCCAAGTTGGATACCCTTCAGGCGAGTCTGACGGAGCTCTCCTCGATCCACAGTAGGGCCACCTCGGCGATCATCACGCAGCTAGGGAACGTCACAGATGGGGTCAGTCTACTTATGGAACAATCAAGACTGAGCAAGGAAGCCACATCCTCCTCGAAGAAACTCTAGCCTGCTTTTTTATTTTGACATGTATCGATTGCTTTACTCTTTGTACCCACATCTACATCAATACAATGAGTAGACAATTTTCTTCAATATTGTGCAAATTTAATCTCTAATTGCTTGTGTGATGTGCTTTCTTCCTTTTTGCTATGATGACAAAAAGGGAGAGAAAATATATTGAATAGACATGTAAAGGGAATCAATGCAAATCAATAAAAAAGAAAACTTTTAAAACACACAATAATTTATTCTTAGTGGATTCGATACCTCGAGGCTCATTATCTCTCTGTTGGGGCTCCTAACGGAGTAATCTCCAGAATCTATTCAAGGGATATTCGGAGATTAGTTGAATCATACTCAAGAGCAAATTGACAGATTTTCTCTCTAAAAACCAAAAATTTAAGTTCAAAAGCTTCAATGCACTAAAAGAAAATTCAGAGAATCAAAACAAAGTTGAATGCATGTGTTGAGGGGGAGAATCTGAATTTTTAAGAAAGCAAACTCATTAAATATATATAAGCCAAACAATTGATTGCATGACATGAAGGCTTATATAATTCCAAATGAAAGGGGAAGCTTTAACTTCAAAATTTACTGTTTCACACCTTTCAGTTTTGGATAAATTAAATAACTAGACACTTGAATTCATTTTGAAATTTTACTATAAATTTTCTTTTTGGTTGAGCAATTCACTTTACATATACTCAATGTTTTGTCATCATCAAAAAGGGGGAGATTGTGGAGTGATTGATTATAACCCTATTTGATTTTGATGAGCTCAAAGCATTTGAGTATATCTTATGTTTACTAATGAATTCAATCTAGTGTTTCAGTAAAATTCTTGTAAATTTATGGTTAAGTGTCTCTAGATTTGGTTCAAGATATTTTGGATAAGTTAAGAAGTCAATTTGAACCAAAGTCTGAGACTCGAGTCGACTCCGGGAGATTAGGAGTCGACTCCAAGCGTATCAGAAGCACTGGCACAGGCTCGAGTCGACTCCTGTACATTACGAGTCGACTCCGACTGAGAACAGACAGACAGACAGAATGATCCATCTTAGAACCTGTCAACGAGTCGACTCCTGAAGAGCGCGAGTCGACTCCGATACTGCCGAGTCGACTCCAGGGTAGTACGAGTCGACTCCAGGGAGTTACAGACAGAAAGACAGAGAAGTTATTTTGAACCCTGAGAGCCGAGTCGACTCCTGAGGAACTCGAGTCGACTCCGACGGTTGGCAGGTCGACTCCAAAGGAAGCAAGAGTCGACTCCCAGTGTGATACAAGGCAAAAGTCAGAGAGCAACTTTCGGACACTGAGAGCCGAGTCGACTCCCGCAAAGTCCGAGTCGACTCCAAGACAGCGCGACCCCAAAAAGATAGAAGACAGTATTTTCGTCTCTGAGAGGCGAGTCGACTCCAAGACAGTTCGAGTCGACTCCAAGGCAGCGCTACCCCAAAAAGACAGAAGACTGTTTTTCGGATACTGAGAGCCGAGTCGACTCCGCAACAGTTCGAGTCGACTCCAGGACGGCACGAGTCAAAAGACAGAAGACCGGGAGTTCGGACTCTGAGCGCCGAGTCGACTCCCAGAATTTCCGAGTCGACTCGAGTGAGCAAAGTTGAAGAATACATCTATGGATTCCTTGGAATGAGTCGACTCCAAAAGTGCCAGGTCAGCTCCAGACTTTGGGGAGTCGACTCCAGGTTAAGTCGAGTCGACTCCCAGTCGAGAAGAGCACTTTAATTCAAATCCAGAACAGTTGCCGAGCCGACTCCAGAAAAGTATGAGTCGACTCCTGCTGCAGCCGAGTCGACTCCAGATCGCGCGAGTCGACTCCGATCCCAATGAAAACATTGTCAGGATGTGCAGAATGTGCAGAACGGCTAGAAGATTGTGTCTAACGGCTAGTTTCCGTGGAGAATGGCTTAAATAGCCACAGAGAACTGTAGCAAGGTAGTGAAGCGACATTCCATTCAAAGAAAATAAGAAATCTTCATCTACCAAAGGATTTCAAAGGAAAAGAAGGAAGAGGGCCATTAACTCCATTCAACCAACTCTTCCCAGCATTAAAGGAGTCTCCTTCAGCCTTCAAGTCTTAAAGACATTCAAGAGGAGACCCAAAGTTCGAGAAGCCCTCCTCTACATCTTCATAAATTTGTTTGAGGGCTCTTAACTTCTCTCTTATTTATATCGCTGAATATCTGCTTGTTTAGAAGCTGTATTTTTCTGTTTGTTTTTTTAATCCATTTGGTCCTTACTTGATTCAATCAGGGGATTGAATCAAGGGTGTAAAAGTTTGTTGGTGAGCCTAGGTTGAAACCAACGTGTAAGGGTTTGATTGTGATCCCGAAAAAACAATCGGGTGGTTCTAGTCGGTGAGCCTGGGAAAACCGATCGAGTTCGTTGTGTTCTCGTAAAACAACAAGTTAGGTTGTGAGTTTGTAAAACAACCGGCTGTAATCCGAGGGGTTATAGCGAATTCCCAAGTGAGGCTTGGGGAGTGGACGTAGGAGCAAGGGTTAGCTCCGAACTACTATAAAATTATTGTGTTTGTGATTGCTTTGTTGTCTCTTACTTTCATTTCATTCACTGCACATAGCATCTAATTAATCAACTTGCAAAAAGTATTAATTAGTTATTCACAAACCATTTAATTGCAATAATTATTTTAAAATCCAATTCACCCCCCCCTCTTGGGTTGTCTATCTGGGCAACAGCCTTCGCGTTGACTATACCCTTTCGCCACTAGCCTTGCTTTATAGGTCTTTACCTTTTCATCCAAACCTATCTTCCTTTTGTAGATCCATTTGCATCCAATAGGTACAATACCTTCTGGTGGATCTACTAGGGTCCAGACTTGGTTGGAATGCATGGAGTCTAACTCCAACTATTTCTCGGAATCGATATCAGATATCGCCTCGTCATAGGTTTTGGGATCCTGTATGTGATCCCTATCTCCCACTAGGAACATTTCCTCGGTATCCTCTTCTAGTATACCTTACTAGATCTGCGAGGTGATTGAGGGACATCGTGTACTGGCTTAATATAAATAGGTTCTATAGGCACAATGGTTCGTTGCTATTTAGAGACTTTCTCTTCAAGCTCAATTTTCCTCCCACTGTCTTTGTCAAGGATAAACTATTTCCATGAAGATAGCATCTAGGCTCACAAACACTTTGTGATCCTTTGGGACGAAAAGTCATATCCTAATGACTCTTTAGGATATCCTATAAAACGAGCATTAATTGTCCTATCCTCTAGCTTGTCTGCCTGTAGTCGCTTGACGTGGCCCGGACATCCCCAAATCTTTGAGATGACCAAGACTTGGTTTCTTACCATGTCATATCTCATATGGTGTGGTAGGAACGGACTTTAGAGAAAACTCTATTCAATAAGTAAATAGCTGAAAATAGGGCATCTATCTAAAGAAACAAGGGTAAATTAGTGAAGCCCATCATGGACCGGACCATATCCAATAGAGTCCGATTCCTCCTCTCTGACACTCCATTGAGCTGAGGTGTACCAGGAGGAGTCCATTATGAAACTATACCATTCTCCTTGAGATAATCACGAAACTCTCTATTAAGGTGTTCACCTCCTCGATCTGATCGAAGAACCTTAATAAGTTTTTCTATTTATTTTTCTACTTCATATCTTAACTCTTTGAAACTTTCAAAAGTTTCAGATTTGTGTGTCATACACATTGAGGATGATAGTGTTATTTTGATGATTAACAAGCAATTATCTAGAGTATGTTATAAGTTAAATCGATACTTCATTTATAAGTCTATTACTCTCAGTATATTTGTATAAATTGATATAGATACATTTCATTATTTATTTGAATGAATCTAACCTTGAGATGCAGCAAAGTGTGGATTGAGTCGACCCAAAGGATGATTGGGTCGACCCCGGCACATCAAGAAAGTATTTGGCACACTTCTGCAAAAATGGCACAGATGAACAGTAAGTTGGGTCGACCCAAGGAAAGCATGAGTCGACCCAAACCTCAAGCCTCTCAAAGACTCAGAAAAATGGTTCTCTGAAAATACTGAGAGGGTCGACCCAAGATGAAGTTGAGTCGACCCAAGCTTGAGTCGACCCAAATCCTGAGAGGGTCGACCCAAAGGCAAGATAGAACAGAAGATAGAAAAGGTTCTCTGGAAACCCTGTTAGGGTCGACCCAAGAAGAAGTTGAGTCGACTCAACTGAACCTTGAGTCGACCCAAAGGAAGGTTGGGTCGACCCAAGTGAAGGAAGGCTGAATTGCAAGTTTCTGTGGTTCTGAGAGGGTCGACCCAAGGAAAGTTTGAGTCGACCCAAGTAAAAGTTGGGTCGACCCAAGGACAGGTTGAGCCGACCCAAACACGAGCAGAAGCATAACGGCTAGTTCTGCAGATGTACTTTTTGTCCTTCCAACAGTGAGTAACGGCTAGTTTTTGAATTCTAACCATTGGGGCTTGTCCAATGGATGCAGGAAACTATTTAAAGTGGCACTATTCATCAGATAAAACATCTTTTCCAAAGAATATCAAAGAGTACACAAGAAAGAGAAAGTGCCCTAATCTTCTTCATCCAAGTGCTTCATTCAAGAATCAAAGAAAGAGGTTGAGCAGATTCAAAGAGTCATCAAGAGCTCCATCCTCCCTTGAAGAGTGAAGCATCCTTGACAAAGAAGAGAGAAGTCACTACAAGCGATAAATAATTTCTAAACTCTTCTTTGTAGATTATATTGTTTTATTTGCTCATCTAGGAGTTTAAATCTTCTTTCTTTATTTGTTAAACTACTTGTAAAGGTTGGTTGGTTAGCCCGCAAAACCAACGGAATAGGTTGATTGGTGAACCCGGAAAACCAATTGTAAAGGTTCGTTGGTGAGCCCGTAAAACCAACAAAGGTTCGTTGGTGAGCCCGTAAAACCAACATCGGTTTTTGGTGAACCCGAAAAACCAAAGTGTAAAGGTTTTTGGATTGTGAGCCCGGAAAACAATCCAACTGTAATCCACGGGATTATAGTGAATTCCTAAGGGGTCGCTTGGGGAGTGGACGTAGGTGCTAAGGAGAGCACCGAACCACTATACTTCTTGTTGTTTGTATTGTGATTTGTTTAAGTTTACTAACTCATCATTTAACACAAGTAAGATAGTTAAAAGTAAAAGAAACCAATTCACCCCCCCTCTTGGCTTGTCACCTTGGGCAACAAGTGGTATCAGAGCAAGGTGCTCCAATAGTACTCATTGATCTCACAATCAAGAGTTAAAGATCATGACAATCCAAGTGGGATGTTCTATGAGTGAGGGGCAATCCACAAATAGACCACCTCTATTTAATGGCACAAACTACACATATTGGAAAGCTAGGATGAGGATATTCATTCAAGCTTTAGACTATGAATTATGGTATATCATTACTAGAGGACCTCACACACCCACACTTAATATAGAGGGCACTATCATACCCAAACCAGAAATGGATTGGAATGAAAGTGATAGAAGATTGGCACAGTTAAATGCAAAAGCTATTAATGTACTTTATTGCTCATTAGATGTAAGTGAATTTAATAGAATATCTACTTGCATCTCTGCTAAAAAAATTTGGGACAAACTTGAGGTCACTCATGAAGGGACCAATCAAGTTAAGGAGTCAAAAATAAACATATTAGTACACAATTATGAATTATTTAAAATGAAATCTACTGAGTCCATAACTGATATGTTTACTCGTTTTACTGAAATTATAAATGGGCTTAAGAGTTTAGGAAAGTCTTACACTAACTCTGAATTGGTGCGAAAAATTCTCAGGTCTCTACCAAGAATTTGGGAGGCCAAGGTAACCGCAATTCAGGAAGCTAAGGACCTCAACACGCTGCAATTAGAAGAACTTCTAGGATCACTCATGACCCATGAGTTGACAATGAGGCAAAATTCGGAAGATGAGGTCAAGAGAAGAAAGCCAATTGCCCTAAAGACTACCACCCTTAAACAACAAACTGAATCGGAAGATTCAGATGATGATGAGAAATTTGATGAAGAAGGGATGGCTATGCTTGGAAGAAAATTCAGAAAATTTATGAGAGATAAGAATAGATTTTATAAAAAGAAACCCTTCCTCAAAGATAGTTCAAGCAAAGAAAAGGGTAAGGACAAAGAAAAGAAAAAAGAAACTCCTATTTGCTATGAGTGTAACAAATCTGGGCATTATAAGATAGATTGCCCATATTTGAAATGGATGGCAAGAAAACTGAAAAAGAAGAACTTCATGGCTGAATGGAGTGAAAGTGAGGAGTCAAGTTCTGAAGAGGAAGATCATCAAGAGACGGCCCAAATGTGTCATATGGCCAATGACGATGAGGTAGATTCTGAACTTGACTGTGATTTTACTGTTGATGAATTACATGATGCATTCTTAGAACTCATGGAAGAACATAAGAAACTAATCAATAAAAATAAAGTTCTAAAAGAAGAAAATCAATCTCTTATCAAAGATAAGTTAAAACTGTCTCATAACTATGAAACATTAAGTAGGAAACTTACAAATGAAACCAAGAATCTAATTGCTGAAAATATTAAGTTAAAAGAAGATGCTGAAAAATATAAATCCTTAGTAGATAAATTTACACTTAGTTCTACCAAATTAAATATGATTCTTGATAGTCAAAAAGCTGTATATGATAAGGCTGGATTAGGATATAAAACAAATAGGAAACAAAAATTCTTAAAGAACATTTTTGTAAAAGCTAAAAGTGAAAATATTACTTGTCATTGCTGCAATAAATTAGGACATAGAGCATATGAATGTAACTATAGAAAGTCCAGTCAAAACAAATTAAGTAATAATCAAAAGATTAAATTCAGAAAAGTTTGGGTTCCAAAAGGAACATCAAGTACTAACCCTAAAGGACCCAACATAGTTTGGGTACCTAAAGCTCTTTCTTGATCTTGATTGCAGGGGTGTCTTGCAGCTGATAAAGTGGAAAAACGATGGTATCTAGATAGCGGCTGTTCAAGACACATAACCGGTGACGTAAATCAATTTGTCACCTTGGAATCAAAGAAGGGTGGAGTAGTAACCTATGGAGACAATGGTAAAGGGCATATCATTAGAAAGGGTAAAATTTTCATTACTCCATCTATTTTTATAGAAAATGTCTTATTAGTTAAGGGATTGAAACATAATTATGCTTAGCATAAGTCAATTTTGTGATAAAGGGTTTAAAGTCACATTTGAAGCATCTGTATGCATAATCACAAATCCTAAAGATAATAGCATTGTACTTGTAGGACAAAGGCAAAGAAATATTTACTTGGTAGATCTTCATGATTTAGGCAAGAAAAATGGATTATGCTTAACTACTAATGAAGAAAAGAAAAATAAAACAAGTTGGCTTTGGCATCGTAGACTAGGACATGCTAGTATGGAATTAATCTCAAAACTAGTCAAGAAGGAATTGATAAAGGATGTGCCAAAATTGATTTTTGAAAAAGACAAAATCTGTGGACCATGTTCATTGGGAAAACAAACTAAATCATCTTTCAAATCAAAGAATATAGTATCAACAACTAGGCCTTTTGAACTCATACATATGGATTTATTTGGACCCACTAGAACTGCGAGTCTAGGAGGAAAGAAGTATGGACTAGTTATTGTTGATGATTTTTCAAGATATACATGGGTTTCATTTTTGGCACATAAGAATGAAGCATTTTCAGAATTCTTGAAACTATATAATAATATCATAAATGAAAAGAAACTCACCTTAGTAGCAATTCGAAGTGATCATGGTACTGAATTTGAAAATCAACACTTTGAAGAATTTTGTACTAAAAATGGTATTTCACATCAATTTTCAGCACCTAGAACGCCTCAACAAAATGGGATTGTTGAAAGAAAAAATAGGATATTGGCAGAAATGGCACGCACAATGTTGTGTGAGTCAAATCTTCCAAAGTACTTTTGGGCTGAAGCTATAAGCACTGCTTGCCATATTCTAAATCGAGTTTTGATACGACCAATAACCAAGAAAACTCCTTATGAACTTTGAAAGAATAAGAAACCAACTGCTAAATATCTTAAAGTATTTGGATGTAGATGTTTCATCTTAAACAATGGCAAGGAGGATCTAAGTAAATTTGATGCCAAGTCAGATGAAGGTATCTTCTTAGGATACTCCACATCTAGCAGGGCATACAGAGTATTCAATAAAAGAACTCTAGTAGTGGAAGAGTCAGTCAATATTATATTTGATGAGTCTGATAGTGAGTCTGCTAGGAAAGAAAATATTATTGATGATGATACAGAAATTATTGACTTTGAAAAGTTGAATATTAATGACGTGCCAATTCAAGATAAGGGAGATGATTGCGTGCCACCACAATCTCAAAACTTGCCAAAGGAATGGAGGTATGCATATGGACACCCTAAAGACTTAATCATTGGTGATCTATCTCAAGGGGTAAGAACTCGATCATCTCTTAGAAATTTAAATGATTATCTTGCTTTTGTTTCACAATTAGAACCTAAGACTTATGAAGAAGCTGAAAAAGATACTAATTGGATAAATGCCATGCAAGAAGAATTAAATTAATTTAAAAGAAGTAATGTATGGACATTAACTGAAAGACCAAAGCATAACTCAGTAATTGGAACAAAATGGATATTTAGAAATAAATTAGATGAAAATGGAGTAGTTATAAGAAATAAGGCTAGACTTGTAGCTAAGGGATACAACCAAGAAGAAGGAATAGATTTTGACGAAACATTTGCTCCTGTAGCTAGATTAGAGGCTATTAGATTACTTCTAGCATTTGCATGTTTCATGGATTTCAAATTGTATCAAATGGATGTGAAGAGCGCATTCTTAAATGGTTTTATTGAGGAGGAAGTATATGTAGAACAACCTCCTGGTTTTGAGAATCATGAATTGCCAAATCATGTGTTTAAACTACATAAGGCATTATATGGATTAAAGCAAGCTCCTAGGGCTTGGTATGATCGATTAAGCAAATTTCTGCTTAATAATGACTTTAGTAGAGGAAATGTAGATAAAACACTATTTCTCAAAAGAAAGGACAAAAATCTATTAGTGGTTCAAATATATGTAGATGACATAATCTTTGGTGCCACAAATGATACTCTGTGCAAAGAATTTGCTGATTTAATGCATGGAGAATTCGAAATGAGTTTGATGGGAGAACTAAGCTTCTTTCTAGGATTACAAATCAAACAAACTAAGGAAGGCATTTTCATTCATCAAACTAAGTATACAAAGAAAATACTAAAGAAGTTTGGAAATGAAAATCATAAGGGAGTAGGCACTCCAATGAATCCTACTAGTAAGCTAGACAAAGATGAAAAAGGGAAGAGTATTGATATTAAGCTCTATAGAGGACTAATTGGATCCTTGCTCTACCTTACTGCTAGTAGACCCGACATCGTATTTAGTGTAGGAATATGTGCTAGATACCAATCGGATCCTAAGGAGTCACATTTAAGTGCTGTTAAAAGAATCCTTAGATATTTAAGAGGAACTACCAATATAGGATTATGGTACTCAAGAGACTTCTGTCTAAATTTGCTTGCATATTCAGATGCTGATTTTGCCGGATGCAAATTAGATAGGAAGAGCACAAGTGGCACATGTCAATTCTTAGGAAATAATTTAGTATCATGGTTTAGCAAAAAGCAGAATTCAGTGGCACTGTCCACAGCTGAAGCTGAATATATAGCTGCTGGTAGTTGTTGTGCTCAAGTACTATGGCTTAAGCAACAACTAGAAGACTATGGAGTTAAGCTAGATAATATTCCTATTAAATGTGATAACACTAGTGCCATCAATCTTACTAAAAATCCAGTTCAGCATTCTAAAGCCAAACATATAGAAATAAGGTATCATTTTATTAGGGATCATGTGCAAAATGGAAACATATGTATTGAACATATATGCACTGAAAAACAATTAGCCGACATATTTACAAAACCCTTGAGTGAAGATAGATTCTGCACGCTAAGGAGGGAATTAGGCATATGTGATCCTTTTTATTGAAGAAATATAAAAGGGAGCAAGTAGTCTCATGATACATTCCTCCAATTTCTAAAAACCCATGAAACATGAGTCAAACTTGTTATCTATAGATTCCTTACTCATGTATCATTGTCTCAGAAAGAATTTATAAGGATTGGAAGCAAGAAAAATTTTTAGAAGCAAAAAGGAAGAGAAAAGAAAAATTCTGCACTTGGGTCGACCCAACCCAGAATAGGGTCGACCCAACGTTGAGTCGACCCAAGAAATTTCTTGAGTCGACCCAACGTCGGGACCCCACTGTTCAAAGGGGGACCCGAGAGCACTATTAGGGCACTGTTTACCCTTGTCCTCTTCTGAATACTCTAATCCCCACTCTCCAAACTCCTCCACACAGTAGATTACCTTAAAATCTTGGAGAAATGGGACCCAAAAGAGCCGTAGCCAAGAGATCCGGAAGAGTCTCACGGATCCAACGTGAGGAAAGACAACCTACGGAGCCATCTACAGTGTCTCCACAACGTGAGGCACGTGCGGAGCCACCTCCTCCTCCTTCCCCCTCAGTTATACTTGCAAGATTTGCGGGGAGACCGGTTACAACGGGGAGAAGGATCCATTCCAAGTTCTTTGATCAAGAAGGGTTTAGGTTGAGGGAATGGATCCAAAGGCAAGGTTGGGAGTATCTTTGCTCCCTAGATGTGATGATCTACCCCGGATTAGTTCGGGAGTTCTATGCCTTCCTTAAAACTGGAATGGGAGGGCTTATTTCGGAAGTTCGAGGAGTTAGGGTTCGAGTTTCCGAGGAGAGTTTAAGTGAGCTACTTCATCTTCCCTGCGAAGGAGCCACTCCGGAAAAGCCAGAAAACAAGATGAGAGCTCTGCAGTTGATTATGGAAAATGAGGACTTTGACTTCTCAGAAAAGGTAATAGCAAGCTCTTTATCTGCTGAAATGAGATTATTGCTCAGTATCATAAATAGAATTTTATTTCCAAAGAGCGGGAGATTCGATCTCATCATAGAGCGAGATCTAGTAGTGATGGAGTATATTATTCAGGGTATTCCCCTGAATCTCCCGGCCATGATACTGAAGCAGATGAGGAAAGTGATCTGCAACTCCAGAGTATCACTACCTTATGGTATGATACTCGCGTTGATTTTTCGACAGCACGGTATATCTGTCGAGGGGGAGGCATCCAGGAGTCTGCTTCATACTGACACATACACTGCACGGACACTTATACGCATGGGATATGAGAAAGTGAACGGGCAGTGGATTAATACTGGAGCAGGGATTCAGGGTGAGGCACCAGAGGGTGATGCACCAGATCATGGAGACCCTATCCCTGAGGATGACGAGCATATGGATCATCCTACTGCACCTTCAGAGGCTGGACCATCGTCATCTGTTCCTCCGAGAGATACCGATGAGTTCTGGAGTAGGATGACTGAGATCATGTCAGCTCAAGCGAGGACTATCACTGACGGGCTGATGAGCAGATTAGATAGTATGTCAGCTCAGGCGAGAACTATTACTGATGGGCTGACGAGCCGACTGGACATCATGTCTGCTGAGATCAGTGATCTGAGGCAGCAGATAGGAGCACTCCGGAGAGAGAGAGAGACCCATGGACCATCTGTGCCACAGGCTGCTGAGTCAGAGATATCGGCACAGAGTCATCCAGCTCGTCGTGCTCCACGCCAGACACAGTCTCACCAGGCTCGACCTCCCCTCGCCACGTACACTAGGAGGATGAGGACTAGATCCCATGTTGCCCAGAGATGGTCACCCAAGAGGGGGGTGAATTGGGTGTTTTAAAAACTTTTGACTAATTAAAATAAAACACACGAATATATGCACTAAGGTAAAGAAGGAGGAATGAGAAAGGTCAATCGCAAACACAAGGTTTTATAGTGGTTCGGAGCTTCCACTGCTCCTACATCCACTCCCCAAATCACCTTTGGGAATTTCCACTATAATCCACGATTACAGTACGGTAGTTTTAAGAGTTCACTACCCAACTCGTTGTTTTACACCGGGCTCACAACAAACCCTAAAACCCCCAATTTCACTTAGGCTTGGGACGCCTTTCCCTTGTTCCAAGTCCCTTGACTGGAACAAGCACCACAACGAAAGAGTTTACAAAAGAAAGGAAAAGCTCTAAAAAGCAAATATTGCAATTATGAACAATAGAACCCGGAAGAATCCTTCTGCCGTTGGAAGCGTGGGAGATATTGATTCTTCCGATGTGGAGCGCGTAGGATTGAGTGTGAGCTTTGAATCCCAAGCGCACGAGAGTGATTGAGCTTGAAATCACTTGGGAAGCTTGAAAACACTTGATTTCTTCACTTGAATGCACTCACTCCCTTCAACTTTTCTTTCTTACTTCTCTCTTGAATGATCTAGCTTTGGGTTAGTGAAGAGTTGTTGAGAAGCACTTAAGAGGTCCCTTTTATAGCCCAAAAAGCAAATATAGCCGTTAGAGACAAAGAAAGAAGGATTTGAAATTCAAACCAAACCTGAAAAGCTGTCAGTCGCGTCTCAGTCACTCCGGGGACGTCTCCGCTTCAACGGGAGACGTCTCGGCTACAAGATTTTACTTTTTCCGTTGTCTGGGGTCGACTCGGCACTTTCAGGGGACGTCTCGGCTTGTTTGCACTTTTTGAATGGGGACGACTCCGCTGATCTGGGGACGACTCCTCTTCTTTATCTCCGAAGAACATGTCCTCTGGTATTTCCTGAGAGAGTCGACTCCGCTCCTTCAGGGGACGTCTCGGGTTGTCTGCACTTTATGCATGGGGACGACTCCGCTGTCTCAGGGTCGACTCCGCTTCCTTATCACCCAAAAAACCATTCTCTGGAAAACCCTGAGAGAGCCGTCTCCGCTATCTTGGGGACGACTCGGGAAGTCTCCTTTTTACTTGCGGGGACGACTCGGCTTACTGTGGGGACGTCTCGCGCATATCTCTTGAAAACTGCCTTTCTGCCGCCACTGAGAGAGTCGACTCCGCTACTGAGAGAGTCGACTCCGCTAACGCGGGGACGACTCGGCAGGTGTCGGGGACGTCTCCAAGTGTGCCGGTTCTTCCTGTTTGTCCCAGAGACGTCTCTGAAACTATCCGGAGACGTCTCGGCTGTCCCTGATCTGTTTTCTTTAACTCAAAATATTCTTCAATAAATTTATAAAAATTATGGGAACTTTCCTAGACATTTCTTAACAATATTCTTAATAAGACACATGAATTCCTCAATTAAATTGTTAAGATATAATGAAATTTTACTCTAGTGTTTTGTATTCATCAAAATCTATTAGGGGGTCAACAATCTCCCCCTTTTTGATGATGACAAAACACTGAGTATATGCAAAATTTGAGATTTAAACATATACACAGTATTTGATCAGATGTACAAGTATAATGTTTTGATTAGAACTAGATACAATGTGCATCACTCAAAGTATTCAATTTTCAGTTCTTTCCTTGTGCATAAGATTGATCTTTATAGTTCTTAAATGATTTTAGCATATCAACTGAATTTGAATCAAGTTAAAATGAAGTATTGATGCTGAGGATAATTGAAAGCTAGATTCTTTTTGACTCCCCCTTTCTTTTCCAGAAGGGCAATTATCTTAAGGTCAATATTCTTCAATTTTATCCTTTCTAAATCAACTTTGGAGTAAGATTATAAATTTTGCATTCCATATTCAATATCCATATATATAACTGCTCCCCCCTTTCACTATCTCTACATTCAATATCTACTCCCCCTTTTTGTCATCAACAATGAAGGGGACAAATTATCTCTATATTCAATATATTCAGTGTTCATTTTACTCCCCCTTTGATATTCAGGTTGTGCTCCCCCTGTTTCATATGCTTTGATACGTTGTGCCAAATCTGAATACTTAATGTATGTTATGAGATTCTTATGACACATCAAGAGGCACATTCACATTCATAGAAACACATACATAGAGTTGGCAATGTACACAGTTTTCAAAAGGGATTGTATTCATGTATCATTGTGAACCTTTGAAGTCAGTACATAGTCAAAAAGAAGAAATCATTACAAGTATTGATTTCTAATACAAAAGTGTTTCAAAAATAGCCTAGGATTTACAAAAAGAAGATCCTACAAGATATCCATCATCGGCGACGTTGCTCATGGGCCCTACCAGCTGTATTTTGTTCATAAACCTTACAAGCTGCATCTATGAATGTGTTGATGGAATCCATGAGGGTCTTAAATTGATCTCCCTGTGACTTGTGGAAATCTGCCACAAGTGCCTCAAACTCTATAGTTGCCATTTCAATTCTTCCTCTGAGTTGGGCAACTAAGGTGCTCACATTGCCATCTGGTTTTGTTAGCTCTTTAAGACTCTTGGAAATGCTCTTCAAGCTGTCCTTGAGCTCTAATGATCTGATGGTTTGGGTGGCACCCACACCAATTATCTCTTGTGTTGTAGCTTCAATTTGACTTCTAATATCCTTCATCTCTTGTAGAAGCCCTTCATGTGAAGCTCTGATGGGGGCCAACTCTGTGGAGATCATGGATCTCATCTCCTCCCTCATCTGCTGGCAAATGGCAGATGCTAAGGTGCGCATCTGATCCTCTGATAGAAAGGAGGGCCCACTAACTGGAGGAGGTGGTGGCATGGATGTGGAAGGTCCAGCTGAGCTGGAGGGAATATTAGGGATATCCATGTGGCTAGGTGGAGGAGAGTGATGGTCAGACTCATGATGTGGGATCTCAGGCTCTAGGATTTGGGTTTTTCTCTTTGGTACCTTGACCCACGATCCATCTATCTTATGAAATTCCATTCTTCTCATTGTGCCCTCATTGTAAAAGTCGGTGTTTCTCAAGGGCTTTGCAGGTTCATTTGTTGGAATGGGAACCTTGAAGTGTTTAAAGATTAAGGTAAAGATCATGCCATAGGGTATACTAAACCTAGAATACCTATGACATAAGGCAATGTAATTTAGCATGAGTCTAGGGAGGTTTAGAGGGATCCCTAGTAGGATGTGGTGCATTATAACTAAGTCTCGCTCCGAAACAAAATCGAAGCGACCGGTTTTAGGAAATAGGACCCGGTTGACAATACTTAAGAGAAGTCTCATCTCTGCATTTAGGTCCTGGGAATTGACAACATCAAGAGGGCCGCAGTCCTCTCTTCCTAAAAGTAAATTTAGGGCTGACTCCCTTTGGGGATGTGAGGTTGGAGCCTCACCGTCCCTAGGAATTTGTAAGACAGTGGATAGGACATCTTCATTGACTTCTACTAATGTCCCTTGGACATATCCAGTGTACCCTAGGTCCCCTAAGGCCATATTGCTAAAAAGTTCTCTAACTAGGCCGGGGTAGGTCGAGGTATTGAGGGTACAAAAGTGTTCCCACCCTTGGGCTCGGAGTCTCTCTCCAATAGAGAACCCCTCATGATCTAAAAAGGAGAAATCTATGTACCTTCCTGTCGTGACTGTGCGATTTGCACAGGAAATAGTCGTGGTTGGCGGAGCAACCGGAGGAGACGGCGCGGAGGGTTCTTCCCGTCGTTCCTCACCGTCGGCCGCTACCCTAGGTCGCCTTCCACGGGTCGTCCTAGCCTTCTTTGGTGCCATGGATGCTAGGGTTTGTGATGTAGAGCAAACGGAGGCTAGGTTTTGAGGTGGAGAGCAAATGGAGGATAGGGTTTTTCGTTTTGGTCGGGAATGAAGGAGAAAGCTCGAGTCGGCTCGAGCGATTTCGACCTATTTAAAAAGCCCTCCTTCGGTCCCCGAGACGTCTCCGCGACTAAGGCGAGACGTCTCCCCTGGGGGGACGTCTCTGCGATTTGCCAGAGACGTCTCCGGCACTGAAAAATTTCAGACTGAATTCTATCTTCTCCCAATTTTTGTTTAATCACCCTAATCAACATGATTTTTTTTTGATAAACTTAGAGTGAATTTGTTTGTGATCCTCCCCCTTAATGATACATCCTATAATAATTTGATAATGATTTTTGAATTATTAATATTGAAATGAGGAGTGTTTGACCAAATTTCGAATACCTATGAAATAGGCTCTGAAAATATCTCCATGAAGAGTCCAAGGGAGGGTAACCATCCTCCGGAAAGTCAAACAGTTCGTCATTTAGCTTAGATGAATTCATGTTTTCACTTATGTTTACCTTGAGGTTGATTATTAGTTTGAGTAGCAAAGCAATGCAATACAAATTCAACTCATTTGCTAGGATCATACAAGCTCAAGGCATTCCTTAAGAAGTTGAATCTATCTTTACAAAGGGGCTTTGTAAAGATATCAGCCAATTGATTTTCAGTGCATACATATTCAATCATCACATCATTTTTCAGCACATGATCCCTAATAAAATGATGCCTAATCTCTATATGCTTTGACTTAGAGTGTTGAACAGGATTTTTTGTTAAATTGATTGCACTTGTATTATCACACTTAATTGGTATATTATCCATTTTGATACCGAAGTCTTCAAGTTGTTGCTTAATCCAAAGAACTTGGGCACAACAGCTTCCAGCTGCAATGTACTCAGCCTCAACTGTGGACAAGGCAACTGAATTTTGTTTCTTGCTAAACCAAGAAACCAAATTAGCACCCAAGAATTGACATGTGCCACTTGTGCTTTTTCTGTCGAGTTTGCACCCGGCAAAATCAGCATCGGAATAAGCAATTAAATTTATGTCAGATTGTTTAGAATACCATAAGCCTACATTAGATGTCCCTACTAGATATCTAAAAATTCTCTTAACAGCTTGCAAGTGTGATTCCTTAGGACATGCTTGGTATCTAGCACACATACAAACACTAAATAATATATCTGGTCTACTAGCAGTAAGGTAAAGTAAAGAGCCTATCATACCTCTGTATAATTTGCAGTCTATACTTTTACCTTTTTCATCTTTGTCAAGCTTGCAACTTGAGCCCATGGGTGTGCTGATTTCTTTTGCATCCTTCATCTTGAATTTCTCCAACATTTCTTTGATATACTTGGTCTGACTGATGAAGATGCCTTCCTCTGATTGTTTTATTTGCAGCCCAAGGAAGAAGTTGAGCTCACCCATCATGCTCATTTCAAATTCTTCCTGCATAAGCTTGGCAAACTCTTGACAAAGACTATCATTAGTAGCACCAAAAATTATATCATCCACATAAATTTGTACAAGCAATAAGTCATTTCCTTTTCTTTTAATAAAGAGGGTTTTGTCTACATTTCCTCTCTTAAATTTGTTCTCAATTAGAAAATTACTTAATCTTTCATACCATGCCCTAGGAGCTTGCTTAAGTCCATACAATGCTTTATGCAATTTATACACATAATCTGGATGTAAGTGATTTTCAAAACCTGGTGGTTGTCCTACATAAACTTCCTCCATTATATAGCCATTTAAGAATGCACTTTTCACATCCATTTGATAGAGTTTAAAATCCATGAAGCATGCATATGCTAAAAGCAGTCTAATAGCCTCTAACCTAGCAACAGGAGCAAAAGTTTCATCAAAATCTATTCCTTCCTCCTGATTATATCCTTTGGCCACTAGCCTAGCTTTGTTTCTTATTATTATTCCATCTTCATCTAGTTTGTTTCTATACACCCACTTGGTGCCTATAATTGAAACATTAGGGGGTCTTTTCATTAGAGTCCAAACTTCATTTCTTTCGAATTGGTTTAATTCCTCTTGCATAGCATTCATCCAATTACCATCTTTTTCAGCTTCTTCTAGTGATTTAGGCTCTATTTGCGAAACGAAAGCAAGATAATTACTAGTGTTTCTTAAGGAGGATCTAGTTCTTATACCTTGTGAAGGATCACCAAGGATTAGATCCTTTGGATGACCATGTGCATACCTCCATTCTTTAGGAAGATCTTGATTTCTTGATGGAGGTTGGTCTTCTTCATCTCGCTGATTTGTATCTTCTTTGATCTCATCCTCATGTTGTTTGTCTTGAGTGGAGAGTTCCTTCATTTGGTCTTCAAGTATACCTACATCACCATCTTCTTCTTTTCTAGAAGAATCTCCATTAGTTTCATCAAAAACAACATGAATGGATTCTTCAACAACGAGAGTTCTCTTGTTGAAGACCCTGTATGCTCTACTAGATGAGGAATAACCTAAGAAGATCCCCTCATCTGATTTAGCACTAAATTTACTTAGATTGTCCTTTCCATTGTTCAAAATAAAGCATCGACAACCGAAAACATGAAAATAACTTATATTAGGTTTCTTACTTTTTATCAACTCATAAGGTGTTTTCTTTAAGATGGATCTAACTAAAGCACGATTTAAGATATAACATGAAGTATTTATTGCTTCAGCCCAAAAATACTTTGGTAGATCCGATTCGCACAACATGGTACGAGCCATATCTGCTAGTGTGCGATTCTTCCTTTCTACCACCCCATTTTGTTGGGGTGTCCTAGGTGCCGAGAAGTTGTGATTGATACCATTTTCTTCACAAAATTTTTCAAAATACTGATTTTCAAACTCGGTACCATGATCACTCCTAATTGCTTTTAGTTTAAGATTGAGTTCATTTGAAACCCTATTATGAAACTTGATAAAAGCGGGAAAGGACTCATCTTTGTGTGCAAGAAATGAAACCCATGTAAAACGTGAAAAATCATCAACAATTACAAGACCAAATTTCTTACCCCCTAGACTAGCAGTTCTAGTGGGTCCAAACAAATCCATGTGAATTAGTTCTAAGGGTTTTGATGTTGAAACTATGTTCTTAGACTTGAAAGAACTTCTTGTTTGTTTCCCTAATTGACATGCAGCACAAATTTTATTCTTTTCAAAGTCTATTTTTGGTAGTCCTTTGACTAGATCCTTTGTAATTAATTTTGAGATTAAATCCATGCTAACATGCCCTAACCTACGATGCCATAACCAACTAGTCTCATTGACTTTGGGATTCATGGCTACAAGACATTGGCCATCCTTCATGGTGAGATCATTAAGATCTACCATGTAAACATTTCCATGCCTATGTCCTGTGAGTATGATCTCATTGTCAAATGGACTACTAATTATGCATAGTGATGATTCAAATGATACTTTAAAGCTCTTGTCACAAAATTGACTTATACTTAACAAATTATGTTTTAGTCCATTAACTAACAATACATTGTCAATAAATGAGGAGGGTGATATGGAGATTTTACCAACACCAATAATTCGGCCTTTAGCATTGTCTCCAAATGTGACTACTCCTCCTTCTTTTGATTCCAAGGTGACGAAGAGACTCTTGTCACCGGTCATATGCCTTGAGCAACCACTATCAAGATACCACATTCTCTTTTTATTTCCGGCTGCAAGGCATACCTGCAAAATGATCATGTGAAGCTCTTAGGTACCCAAGTTTTCTTGGGTCCTTCGTGGTTAGTGTAGTTGGTTCCCTTAGGCACCCATACTTTAGTTATGTTTTTAGCTTTTACAAATGTACTCTTGTTAGTTTGGATTTTTCTTTGAATACAAGAGTAGGCTTTATGTCCATTCTTTCCACAAAGAAAGCATGTTGGTTTTTCAGTTTTTACGTCTTTTGCTTTTACAAAGAAATTCTTTAGATATTTTTGTTGCTTATTAGTTTTATATCCTAATCCGGCTTTATTGAAAACAGCTCTTTGATTTGAAAGAATAAGATTTAATTTTTCAGAGCTTTGTGTGAATTTTTCAACAATTGGTTTGTACTTATGTACCTCATTCTTAAAATTCAAATTTTCTTTAACTAGTTCTTCCATATCTTTTTTAAGAGATTCAACATTTTGAGCAAGTGAGGTATTATTGTCGAGTAGGGATTTTACTTTTAGACTTAATTCCTTAATTAGTGTTTTTGCCTTTTCATTTTCAATGCTTAGTTTTGAATTTTTGATTTCTAGGTTAGTAGTGTTAATATTTTTAACGCTCTCCTTTTCAATTAATAGGTTTTCAATATTTTCCTTTAGTTTTTGATTGGAGGTTTTTAATTCTTTATTCTTAGCTCCTAACATACTACAATCACCCATAAGTTCTTGAAAAGCTTCATATAATTCTTCTAAAGTAAAATTTATAGTTGGGTTTTGACATACCTCGTCGTCTTCGAATGCCATGAAGCACAAGTTGGCGGTCTCTTCCTTCTCTTCCTCGGAGGATGATGTGTCACTATCATCCCATGTTGCCTTCAATGCCTTCTTCTTCTCCTTTCCAAAATACTTCTTTTGTTGAGGGCATTTGGAACGAATGTGTCCCGGTCTCTTGCAATCATAGCATATGATTGGATCTCTTTCTTTTTCCTTTTCTTTTTCCCAATCATTTCTCCCTCCAAATTTCTTTCTTGGGAAAGGTTTCTTTCTTCTCATGAATTTCTTAAACTTCCTTACTATCAAACCCAAGTCCTCATCTTGGCTTTCTTCTTCACTCTCACTACTCTCTTCTTCACACACACTTGAGGTAGCCTTGAGTGCGATTGTCCTTTTCTTCGGCAACTCTTCTTCATGTTGCTTCATTGTGAGCTCATGCGTCATCAATGAGCCCAGTAGTTGTTCTAATCCCAAAGTGTTGAGGTCTTTGGCTTCTACGATCGCCGTGACCTTTGCTTCCCATGCTTTCGGCAAAGACCTGAGAATTTTACTCACAAGTTCTGGGTTAGTATAAGATTTACCCAAACTCTTTAGACCATTAATTATATCGGTAAAGCGAGTAAACATGCATGTGATGGTTTCATTGGGTTCCATCTTAAACAACTCATACTTGTGAACTAGAATGTTCACTTTAGACTCTTTGACTTGATTTGTACCCTCGTGGGTAACTTCAAGCCTATCCCATATTTCCTTAGCGGAAGTACATGTGGAGACTCTATTGAACTCATTTACATCTAGAGAACAAAATAATGAGTTCATGGCTCTAGAATTAAGTTGAGCCATCCTATCATCATTCTCATCCCAATCCTCCTCAGGTTTGGGAACTCGAATGCCATTAACTATGTGTGATGGTTCTTGTGGTCCCTTGACTATAACCCTCCACAAGGCATAGTCTTGTGCTTGAATGAAGATTCTCATTCTAGTCTTCCAATAGGTATAATTTGTCCCATTGAAGAGTGGAGGTCTATTGGTTGCTTGCCCCTCGGCAGGAACATTGTTAAAGGGTGTTGCCATCTAGATCTTTGGCTAAGACGGTTAGGTCTTTCAAGAAATACACAGAGCACCTGCTCTGATACCACTTGTTGCCCAGAGATGGTCACCCAAGAGGGGGGTGAATTGGGTGTTTTAAAAACTTTTGACTAATTAAAATAAAACACACGAATATATGCACTAAGGTAAAGAAGGAGGAATGAGAAAGGTCAATCGCAAACACAAGGTTTTATAGTAGTTCGGAGCTTCCACTACTCCTACATCCACTCTCCAAATCACCTTTGGGAATTTCCACTATAATCCACGATTACAGTACGGTAGTTTTGCGAGTTCACTACCCAACTCGTTGTTTTACACCGGGCTCACAACAAACCCTAAAACCCCCAATTTCACTTAGGCTTGGGATGCCTTTCCCTTGTTCCAAGTTCCTTGACTGGAACAAGCACCACAACGAAAGAGTTTACAAAAGAAAGGAAAGGCTCTAAAAAGCAAATATTGCAATTATGAACAATAGAACCCGGAAGAATCCTTTTGCCGTTGGAAGCGTGGGAGATATTGATTCTTCCGATGTGGAGCGCGTAGGATTGAGTGTGAGCTTTGAATCCCAAGCGCACGAGAGTGATTGAGCTTGAAATCACTTGGGAAGCTTGAAAACACTTGATTTCTTCACTTGAATGCACTCACTCCCTTCAACTTTTCTTTCTTACTTCTCTCTTGAATGATCTAGCTTTGGGTTGGTGAAGAGTTGTTGAGAAGCACTTAAGAGGTCCCTTTTATAGCCCAAAAAGCAAATATAGCCGTTAGAGACAAAGAAAGAAGGATTTGAAATTCAAACCAAACCTGAAAAGCTGTCAGTCGCGTCCCAGTCACTCCGGGGACATCTCCGCTTCAACGGGAGACGTCTCGGCTACAAGATTTTACTTTTTTCGTTGTCTGGGGTCGACTCGGCACTTTCAGGGGACGTCTCGGCTTGTTTGCACTTTTTGAATGGGGACGACTTCGCTGATCTGGGGACGACTCCTCTTCTTTATCTCCGAAGAACATGTCCTCTGGTATTTCCTGAGAGAGTCGACTCCGCTCCTTCAGGGGACGTCTCGGGTTGTCTGCACTTTATGCATGGGGACGACTCCGCTGTCTCAAGGTCGACTCCGCTTCCTTATCACCCAAAAAATCATTCTCTGGAAAATCCTGAGAGAGCCGTCTCCGCTATCTTGGGGACGACTCGGGAAGTCTCCTTTTTACTTGCAGGGACGACTCGGCTTACTGTGGGGACGTCTCGCGCATATCTCTTGAAAACTGCCTTTCTGCCGCCACTGAGAGAGTCGACTCCGCTACTGAGAGAGTCGACTCCGCTAACGCGGGGACGACTCGGCAGGTGTCGGAGACGTCTCCAAGTGTGCCGGTTCTTCCTGTTTGTCCCAGAGACGTCTCTGAAACTATCCGGAGACGTCTCGGCTGTCCCTGATCTGTTTTCTTTAACTCAAAATATTCTTCAATAAATTCATAAAAATTATGGAAACTTGCCTAGACATTTCTTAACAATATTCTTAATAAGACACATGAATTCCTCAATTAAATTGTTAAGATATAATGGAATTTTACTCTAGTGTTTTGTATTCATCAAAATCTATTAGGGGGTCAACATCCCAGCTATTAGATACTCCCTAGGCTGATATTAGCATTTCTGTTTAGAGCCTAGGCTAGATATCTAGTCTCATATGTATTTTGCTTTTATCATGTATCTTTCAACTTTGATTAAGGAACATTGTATTTGTTTTTGTTTTTGGGCATGAATGTACTAAAATGTTCCTATTTTGATCAATGAAGTTTGAATATTTGTTATTTATTGTGTCTTTTCCCATGCATCTGTTTGATGATAACAAAAAGGGGGAGAAGTAAAGAAAGAGTAATAGGGGGAGAAGTAAAGGTAGAGTGATAAGAGGAGAAGTAAAGAAAGAAGGAGAAATAATGAAATAACTTGTAAAACAAATTGAAAATCATATAGGAAAGCATATACATCCAAGGGGGAGCAATTTGCAACAATGAAAATGATCAAATCAAAAATTTCTATCAAATTTCAGAATTTGGCATATAGAATTTCAGAATTTGGCACGCACCTTTCACACCTCGATACATAACCTGAAACTCATGTTTTATCTCAAACTTTTGGAGTTTCATCTTTAATGAATTATAAATGAAAGGAGGAGCAATTCAAAAAGTCAAATTGGCAACATTTGAATAATATAGGGGGAGACTTCACTCTTATATATGAAAAGCTGAAATTCAGCAAGTTAAGCCCTTTCAAAAACTGATTTTAAGATAAGTATCAATAGGCTCAGACTCTTTATTTTGTAATCATCAAAAAGGGAGAGATTGAGGATGATAGTGTTATTTTGATGATTAACAAGCAATTATCTAGAGTATGTTATAAGTTAAATCGATACTTCATTTATAAGTCTATTACTCTCAGTATATTTGTATAAATTGATATAGATACATTTCATTGTTTATTTGAATGAATCTAACCTTGAGATGCAGCAAAGTGTGGATTGAGTCGACCCAAAGGATGATTGGGTCGACCCCGGCACATCAAGAAAGCATTTGGCACACTTCTGCAAAAATGGCATAGATGAACAGTAAGTTGGGTCGACCCAAGGAAAGCATGAGTCGACCCAAACCTCAAGCCTCTCAAAGACTCAGAAAAATGGTTCTCTGGAAATACTGAGAGGGTCGACCCAAGATGAAGTTGAGTCGACCCAAGCTTGAGTCGACCCAAACCCTGAGAGGGTCGACCCAAAGGCAAGACAGAATAGAAGACAGAAAAGGTTCTCTAGAAACCCTGTTAGGGTCGACCCAAGAAGAAGTTGAGTCGACCCAACTGAACCTTGAGTCGACCCAAAGAAAGGTTGGGTCGACCCAAGTGAAGGAAGGCTGAATTGCAAGTTTCTGTGGTTCTGAGAGGGTCGACCCAAGAAAAGTTTGAGTCGACCCAAGTGAAAGTTGGGTCGACCCAAGGACAGGTTGAGCCGACCCAAACACGGGCAGAAGCATAACGGCTAGTTCTGCAGATGTACTTTTTGTCCTTCCAACAGTGAGTAACGGCTAGTTTTTGAATTCTAACCATTGGGGCTTGTCCAATGGATGTAGGAAACTAGTTAAAGTGGCACTATCATCAGATAGAACATCTTTTCCAAAGAATATCAAAGAGTACACAAGAAAGAGAAAGTGCCCTAATCTTCTTCATCCAAGTGCTTCATTCAAGAATCAAAGAAAGGGGTTGAGCAGATTCAAAGAGTCATCAAGAGCTCCATCCTTCCTTGAAGAGTGAAGCATCCTTGACAAAGAAGAGAGAAGTCACTACAAGCGATAAATACTTTCTAAACTCTTCTTTGTAGATTATATTGTTTTATTTGCTCATCTAGGAGTTTAAATCTTCTTTCTTTATTTGTTAAACTACTTGTAAAGGTTGGTTGGTTAGCCCGCAAAACCAATGGAATAGGTTGATTGGTGAACCCGGAAAACCAATTGTAAAGGTTCGTTGGTGAGCCCGTAAAACCAACAAAGGTTCGTTGGTGAGCCCGTAAAACCAACATAGGTTTTTGGTGAACCCGGAAAACCAAAGTGTAAAGATTTTTGGATTGTGAGCCCGGAAAACAATCCAACTGTAATCCGCGGGATTATAGTGAATTCCCAAGGGGTCGCTTGGGGAGTGGACGTAGGTGCTAAGGAGAGCACCGAACCACTATACTTTTTGTTGTTTGTATTGTGATTTGTTTAAGTTTACTAACTCATCATTTAACACAAATAAGATAGTTAAAAGTAAAAGAAAGCAATTCACCCCCCCCCCCTCCTGGCTTGTCACCTTGGGCAACACACATATCCATACCGTGAGTAATCATCGGTAAATGAAGTAAAAATTACAACCCCTAGCTTGCACATCGAATGGGCCACACATATCAGTGTGTACTAGGGTAAGTATTTCAGTGGACCACCCTGTGTCCTACAAAGGATAATTTGGCCATCTTTCCTTGAAGGCAGAATTAACAAATCGAATATGACTCGAAAGTCAATGAGCCCAAAAGTTCATGTTTCTCCAATTTGTTTATTCTGTCTTCTCCTATATGGCCAAGCCTGAGGTGTCACAAATACTTTAGATTTATCTCATTTCTAGATCTATTAGATCCTATGGTATTCACTGTTTGCTCAGATATATTCACAGATACATCCATATGTATGTGATAGAGACTGTCAATCATAAAACCACGTTGAATCAATTTATTTTTCAAATAAATGGAACAGTAGTCTTATAAAAATCTTTCTGTGCTAAACAAGATATAGAAATCAAATTTTTGCTAACAACAGGTAACAGTCCCTAAGTATCCTGAGCATATCTGACATACCTTCTGAAGGTCTGTCACCCTTCATGTTTTTATGCTTTCCATGTATGTAGGACAGTTCCTCTTCCAATGGCCGTCCATGATGCAAATGAAAACATTTTTCCTTGCAATTGGCCTTTTTCTTGGAACTTCCTTACTTGGCGTTTTCTCAGTCTTCTGCTTCTTCGCAGGCTTCTTCTTCTTCCAAATAGACTCTCTCTTGGAATTAGAAACTAACTCGATAGCGAGAACGATGCCCCTTGAACTCTTTAAGGTCCCTAAGATAGTTACCAATTTATTTAACAATTCTATTTTGGTGCTTACAATCTTGTTCATATGATAATTTACTATAAACTGTTCATATGAAGCTAGAAGAGATTGTGGGATCAAATCTGTTACGGGGGAACTAAGCCGCCATGCTCCACGTGACCGGCACGCGCGCCCATGAAGACTACGGCTGTCCTTTGATCCAGCAATCCGACCCCGAGTCGGACATCTTCGGCTCCACAGCCCGACCTCGAGTCGGCTGCCCTTCGATCCAGCAGTCCGGCCCCGAGTCGGAAATCTTCGGCTTCGCGGCCCGACCCCGAGTCGGCTGCCCCTTAATCTAGCAATCCGACCCCAAGTCGGATATCCTCAGCACCGCAGCCCGACCCCGGGTCGGCTGCCCCCTGATCCAGCACTCCGACCCCGAGTCGGAGATCTCTTGATAACGACAGGCTGCTTCCCAGAGGCACGCCGAGGCCTCCTGCTCCACTACTCCCTGCAACGGCTGTATCCGATGCTGTTCCACGATCTCCTGTATCAGCCGTACAAAGCGGAACTCCACTACGCCCTGTCATGGCCGTACCCAGCGCTGCTCCACGACGCCCTGTAACGGCCATGTCAGTGGCCACTCCGTCGCGCCCACGATGACAAACCCCCCTCAGAGACCCCCCAGCCAGGTATATATGCGGCTGGGGGGAGAAGGGGGGGTAAGCAATATCTTCCAGAGCACTCTCTTGCTTGCGATTATTATCTCTCCTTCTCCTCCAATCTCCTCTGACTTGATCGTCGGAGGGCCCCCACTACCCCAGTGGTGGTGCGAGGCTTGCTCGCAGGTTTTCCGATGGAAGGTGGAGCGTAACCAACACCAACCAAGACAACTCAAACGGAACCCCGTTCACACCGCTGTGTCAATCGTTCTCGGTCCATTCTGCCAGGACCTTCTCATCGAAGCTGCGCGGGGTACGAGAGGCAGACCCGGGCGCGTTCTCCGACCCCCCAGTCCTTGAGGGGCCCGCACTCCAGTCGGTCCCCCTCGCGCCGCTCCTTGTCTCCCACCCACCGGTCGCGCTCCCTGGACCGGCGGGTGGACGATCTCCACAGACAACTCCAGGTCCTGAAGGGCCACTCCAAAGATCTCTTCGCCGACTTGGAGATCTCCTCCCAACCGGCGCTTGCCTCGAGGATCCTACGGACCCCAAATCCGCCGGGATTCAAAATGCCGGCGATCGAGCCCTATGACGGGGCGGCGGACCCGCGGGATCACGTGGAGAGTTTCAGGACTCTTATGCTCCTCCATGGAGCATCAGATCCCCTCCTCTGCAAGGCCTTCCCGGCGACCCTCCGTGGCCCAGCCAGGGCGTGGTTCGCCGGCCTGGAGGCTGACTCTATCCAGTCCTTTGACCAGTTCACTCGCCTCTTCATCAGCCATTTCGCCGTCAGTAGCCGGCGGCGATTGGTTTCCGACTCCCTCTTTGATGTCCGGCAAAACGAGGGAGAAAGCCTGCGGGATTACCTTACCCGCTTCAACAAGGCTACATTGGAGGTCCGGAACCTGAGCCAGGAGGTGGCTCTCTCAGCCCTGAAGCGTGGCTTCCGGAAGGGCAGACTCACCTTCTCCCTGGACAAACGCCTGCCGCGGAGCTTCCCGGAGCTGTTGTCTCGGGCGAACCAGTATGCAGACGCCGAGGAGGCAGCCGCCCACCGGAACAAGGAGGCCGCCGAGGCCCCTCTAAAGCTCGGGAAGAAAAGGCGAAAAGAGGCACCCCAGAGGAGGAGCCCGACGCCTCAACATCGGCGCAGAAGCCCGTCACCGGCGAGGAACCACGGCGCCCCACGCCCTCGTTCTCCGCACCGACGCTTCAACCGGTACACCCCACTCCTGGCCCCCCGGGCCCAGATCCTTATGGAGGTCAAGGGGCGGGAGAACCTCCCGGTCCCGAGGCAGATGAAGAAAATCCCTGGGAAGAGGCCCTCTCAAGCGTACTGTGAGTACCACCGAGACCACGGCCACGACACCGAAGACTGCTTCCAGCTTCGGGACGAGATCGAGGCTCTCATCCGCCGAGGGCGTCTCGGTCGATATGTAAACGACCGACGTCCCCCCGCAGACCCGCGCCCGGCCGACCCGGCCCCTCAGGAGCCTCGGGAGCAGAATCGACCCGTCGCGGGCGTGATCCACACCATCACTGGGGGCTGCTATCGGCCTGTGAGGAACGCAGGGGGCTCGGTGGAAGCATCAGGGGTGGCCGTCGCGAAGAGGCAGCGGGTCGGAAATGTAATCACTTTTTGTGATGAGGATGTAAAGGGGGTTCAGACCCCCCATGATGATGCCATGGTGATCTCCCTCACTATGGCGAACTATGATGTAAGGCGTGTTCTTGTGGATAGTGGAAGCTCAGCTGATATTTTGTTTTACGAGGCCTTCCAAAAGATGAGCTTGTCCCGACAAGTGTTGCACAAAACATCCACCCCCCTCATAGGATTCACTGGAGACGCTATCTCGGCCGAAGGTGTCGTTGAGCTGCCTGTGACTGCGGGCGTTGCACCCGCAGAAGCCACGGTGCGGCTCGGGTTCTTGGTCGTCCGTGTTCCCTCGGCCTATAACGCTATCCTCGGACGACCCGGACTGAACGCCCTTCGCGCGGTAGTCTCTACATACCATTTGCTAATGCGGTTCCCCACGGCGGCCGGGATTGGAGAGGTCCGAGGTGACCAACCGACCGCACGGCAATGTTTCCTAGCAACTCTCAAAGGGAAGAAGCCCGTGGAGGCCCTAAGCGTCGAGTCCCTTGACGCCAGAGACGAGGTGGCTTTGCGGCACGGGGAGCCGGCCGAGGGTGTGATCGAAGTTCCCCTTGAGGAGGGTCGCCCGGACCGTACGGTCCGGGTCGGTGCCAACCTCGACTCGGAAGCTCGGCTCAGGTTAGTGGAATTCCTCCGAGCCAATGCTGATGTATTTGCCTGGTCGGCGGCCGATGTACCCGGGATCGACCCGGAGGTCATTTCTCACGCCCTCAACGTCGACCCGACCCACCGACCAGTAAAGCAGAAGAAGAGACACTGTGCCCCAGATCGGATCCGGGTGGTCGACCAGGAGGTAGACAAACTCTTGGATGCAGGCTTCATAAGGGAGGTGAGCTACCCCGAGTGGCTGGCAAACGTCGTACTTGTCCGGAAGGCGAGCGGGAAGTGGAGGATGTGCGTCGACTACACCGACCTGAACAAGGCGTGCCCCAAGGATAGCTTTCCGCTTCCACGGATAGACCAACTGGTCGACGCGACTTCCGGCTATCAGCTGCTGTCTTTCATGGACGCCTTCTCCGGCTACAACCAAATAATGATGGCTCCACAGGACGAGGAGAAAACTGCCTTTATAACAGACCGGGGGCTGTACTGTTACAAGGTAATGCCCTTTGGTCTGAAGAATGCTGGCGCCACTTACCAGCGCCTCGTCAATAAAATCTTCAAGGAGCAGATTGGCCGGAACATGGAGGTGTACGTGGACGATATGCTGGTGAAGAGTCGCCATGCAGACTAGCACATTGCGGATCTGGAGGAGACTTTCGCCACCTTGCGGAAGTTTCGCGTGAAGCTGAACCCAGCGAAGTGCGCCTTTGGTGCTTCGGCCGGGAGGTTCCTCGGTTTCATTGTCAACCAGCGGGGGATCGAGGCCAACCCGGACAAAATCAAGGCCATCCAAGATATGTCCCCTCCGACCAAAGTGAAGGAGGTTCAGGAGCTCGCTGGAAGGGTCGCCGCGCTCGGACGATTTGTGGCAAAATCGGCCGAACGCTGCCAACCGTTCTTCAAGGTGTTGAAGCGTCCGAAAGACTTCCTTTGGACGGCCGAATGTCAAGTGGCATTCGACCAACTCAAGGAGTACTTGGCGTCTCCTCCCCTGCTGTTCAAGCCGCAAGAGGGGGAGATGCTCTACCTCTATCTGGCGGTCTCCCCAACCGCAGTCAGCGCAGTACTGGTTCGGGAAGAGGCAAAGCTCCAGAAGCCTGTGTACTACATCAGCCGGGTCCTACGGGATGCCGAGACGCGGTATGCGAAGGCGGAAAAGATCGCCTTCGCGCTGCTCACTGCGGCCAGGAGGCTTCGCCCCTATTTCCAGGCTCATCCTGTCACCCTCTTGACCGATCAACCATTGCGGCAGATCCTCAGCAATCCTGAGAATGCGGGACGGCTGGCGAAGTGGGCAGTAGAACTTGGTGAGTTCGACATCCGCTACCAGCCCCGACCCGCCATCAAGGCCCAGGTGCTCGCGGACTTCCTCGCTGAGTGCACTGTGCAGGAGGCGGAACCTAGGCCGCCGGAAACACCCAGCCTCGACCTCCCAATCTGGACGCTTCACATTGATGGGTCGTCGAACCCCGAAGGTGGAGGGGCCGGGCTGGTCCTTACCAGTCCCGATGGAGTGATAGCCGAGTATGCCTTGAGGTTCGGATTTCCAGTGACCAACAACGAGGCGGAATACGAGGCCCTAGTCACAGGACTCAAACTCACCAAGGAGCTCGGCATCCGGCGTTTGAAGGTCTTCACCGACTCCTAGCTGATGGTCGGGCAGGTCCGAGGGGAGTTCGAGGCTCGGAGCCCGACCATGCAGAGCTATGTCTGGAAGGTGCAAGCACTCATTCCCGACCTCGGCAGTGTTGACATTCAGCAGGTCCCAAGAAGCGAAAATGCCAGGGCCGACAGGCTGTCCCGCTTGGTGGGCGCAGACGCGCACAACTTGTCGAGGGCGATCTACCTGGAGACCCTGGATGCCCCGAGCATCGGCGAGGCCGGAGCGGTGATGGCGATTGATCCGGAGCCATCTTGGATGGACCCGCTCGTCGCCTACCTCGCCGAAGGAATCCTCCCAGAGGATGAAGATCAAGCTCGGCGACTCGTCATGAAGTCCGCCCACTACGTACTCTATGAAGGGAGGCTGTATCGGACCTCGTTCACCGCCCCCCTCTTAAGGTGCCTCCGCCCCTCGGAAGCGGCCTACGCCCTCAGCGAAGTCCACGAAGGCATCTGCGGATCGCACCTGGGGGCTAGGTCCTTGGCGCATAAGATCATGAGGCAAGGCTATTATTGGCCTACCTTGTTGGAGGACTCAAAGGATCATGTGCGGAAATGTGACGCCTGCCAGCGCCACGCCAACGTCCAGAGAGTCCCTTCTGTCCCCTTGGCACCAATCACTGCACCCTGGCCCTTCGCCCAGTGGGGAATGGATATCCTCGGACCATTCCCCGTCGCTTCAGCTCAGCGGAAATTTTTGATTGTTGCAATCGACTACTTCACCAAGTGGGTGGAGGCAGAGTCGCTGGCCACTATCACGGAGGTGCAAGTCCGGAAGTTCGTGAAGAAGAACATCATTGTCCGATTTGGGGTACCTCGGGTCGTCATCTCGGATAATGGGCGACAGTTCGACAACAAGCATTTCCGTGACTTCTGCGAGGAGTTCGGGATCGAGCATCGGTTCACATCTGAGTCGCATCCCCAAACCAACGGCGAGGCCGAGGTCACAAATCAGACAATCCTCCAAGGAATCAAAGCGCGAATCGGTCGGACGGGGCAAGCTTGGGTCGAAGAACTCGAGAATGTCCTTTGGGCGTATCGGACCACGCATCGGACCCCTACCGGGGAGACGCCTTTCAGCCTAACCTATGGCACGGAAGCCGTTGTCCCCGTGGAGCTCGGACTCCCCTCACCTCGGGTGGCCGCGCACCGACCCGAGGCCAATTCGGAACAACTCCGAGGGAACCTGGATCTCTTGGAAGAAGCGAGGGAAATGGCGCAGGTTCGAATGGCGATGTATCAGCGGAGGGTGGCCCGATATTACAACTCCAAGGTCCGACCGAAGCTTTTCAGAATCGGAGATCTGGTGCTAAGGCGAGCTAAAGCATCTCGACCTGCGAAAGGTGGGAAGCTCGCGCCAAATTGGGAAGGCCCATATAAGGTTCGCTGGGTAAACCGACCTGGCTCCTACTAGCTGGAGGCCCTAGATGGTCGAGAAATTCTAAGGAGCTGGAATTCCGCTAACCTGCGGATGTATTACCAGTAGAACGACGATGCCAGAAAGACAGTTCAAAAATGTATAACGCTTTGCATTTCAATAATTTCTGGTTACAACGGCGTGCTCGTGTGATTACAAGGAATTCCCAGGGGGGAATTAGGGTGTAAAGAAAGTAAAGAAGAGGTGGAGACTCCGAGGAGCTGAAGATCTGGGATTCCGAAACCTCCATCTGAAGCGGTTGCAATCCCGTCGGAAGTGGGTGCTTCCAACCGGAGGCGCCATCGGCGTCTCACGAAAGAGACGAAGAGCCGGCGCGGATGAAGAAGAAGTGGACGAAGGAGAAGTCCACACTGCCTCCAACCGGAGGCGCCATCCACGCCCCACGAAGAGGATGAGGAGCCGCCGCCGACGAAGCTCCCGCTGCCTCCAGAGGAACGCCACCTCCAAGGGATATTCCGGTCCTCCCCAGTGTTAGGGGAGAGAAGGAATACGAGGGGGAAGAGCATATGGAGGCGCGGTCCCGGATCAGGCGTCTGGTGCAGAGCTCAATCGGGAGGCTGAACTTCAAGGAGGGGAGATGTGATCCCGGATGAAACGCCTAGAGCGGAGTTCCGCCGGGGAGACCCTCCTTGCTGATCCCAGATGAAACGGCTAGTTGGCTGAAGTCGCGAGGGGCGCGCCTCCCGTTCCTTCGGCAGGAGTCTCTCAGCCATGCGCCAGAGAGAAGGTCCACGATCCATGGCAACTTGAACAGCTCCGGCTTGGCAGGCTCCATCGCACCTGCACCTATATTTATAGCCAAACTGCGGCCCTCCGGTCGTTCCGATACGGGTGGCTCCAATAAATGCGGGCGCATTGAATCCGGAGCCGATCCGGCTCTCAAGGCGTATCTTCCCGCGATTTCCTAAGCGTCATTCTCCTTAATCGCATTTTTTGTGCAGGACACTCCGGGTGCCCTGTACCCCTAGGTCCACGTATCTCCGCCCGTGCCCAGGCCGCATCCGCCTCGAAGAACGCGCGCATCGCGGCCGCTTAACTGACACTCCTCGCAAGCAGCAACTGGCGATCCGATTTCCCAGGTAACGCATCAATTAGCGTTTAATGCCCTTCTGGTGTTCCCCAGGCAACGCTTGGAGAAGAGGAGAAACACGATCGCAGCTGGCCACGGAGAAACCCCGTCGGGCTGCAAGCGACAGGCGCATGGCCAACGAGCGGAATTTCCCGAGGCACGGCCCTCGGATGCCAGGCTAACCCGATGATCATCCCGGGAGCAGACTAGCCTGAAGCCCCGACCGGTCGCCTTGGCTTGCGCCAGCCTTGGCCGACCAACGAGCGGAATCTCCCGAGGCTCGGTCCTCGGATGCCAGGCTAACCCGATGACCATCCCGGGACCAGACTAGCCTGAAGCCCCGACCGGTCGCCTCGGCTTGCGCCAGCCTTGGCCGACCAACGAGCGGAATCTCCCGAGGCTCGGCCCTCGGATGCCAGGCTAACCCGATGATCATCCCGGGAGCAGACTAGCCTGAAGCCCCGACCGGTCGCCTTGGCTTGCGCCAGCCTTGGCCGACCAACGAGCGGAATCTCCCGAGGCTCGGCCCTCGGATGCCAGGCTAACCCGATGACCATCCCGGGACCAGACTAGCCTGAAGCCCCGACCGGTCGCCTCGGCTTGCGCCAGCCTTGGCCGACCAACGAGCGGAATCTCCCGAGGCTCAGCCCTCGGATGCCAGGCTAACCCGATGATCATCCCGGGAGCAGACTAGCCTGAAGCCCCGACCGGTCGCCTTGGCTTGCGCCAGCCTTGGCCGACCAACGAGCGGAATCTCCCGAGGCTCGGCCCTCGGATGCCAGGCTAACCCGATGACCATCCCGGGACCAGACTAGCCTGAAGCCCCGACCGGTCGCCTCGGCTTGCGCCAGCCTTGGCCGACCAACGAGCGGAATCTCCCGAGGCTCGGCCCTCGGATGCCAGGCTAACCCGATGACCATCCCGGGAGCAGACTAGCCTGAAGCCCCGACCGGTCGCCTCGGCTTGCGCCAGCCTTGGCCGACCAACGAGCGGAATCTCCCGAGGCTCGGTCCTCGGATGCCAGGCTAACCCGATGACCATCCCGGGACCAGACTAGCCTGAAGCCCCGACCGGTCGCCTCGGCTTGCGCCAGCCTTGGCCGACCAACGAGCGGAATTTCCTGAGGCCTAACCCTCGGATGCCTGGCTTAGTGCCGGAAGAATTTCCTGAGGCCTAACCCTCGGATGCCTGGCTTAGTGCCGGAAGAATTTCCTGAGGCCTAACCCTCGGATGCCTGGCTTAGTACCGGAAGAATTTCCTGAGGCCTAACCCTCGGATGCCTGGCTTAGCGCCGGAAGAATTTCCTGAGGCCTAACCCTCGGATGCCTGGCTTAGTACCGGAAGAATTTCCTGAGGCCTAACCCTCGGATGCCTGGCTTAGTGCCGGAAGAATTTCCTGAGGCCTAACCCTCGGATGCCTGGCTTAGTGCCGGAAGAATTTCCTGAGGCCTAACCCTCGGATGCCTGGCTTAATACCGGAAGAATTTCCTGAGGCCTAACCCTCGGATGCCTGGCTTAGCGCCGGAAGAATTTCCTGAGGCCTAACCCTCGGATGCCTAGCTTAGTACCGGAAGAATTTTTTGAGGCCTAACCCTCGGATGCCTGGCTTAGTGCCGGAAGAATTTCCTGAGGCCTAACCCTCGGATGCCTGGCTTAGCGCCGGAAGAATTTCCTGAGGCCTAACCCTCGGATGCCTGGCTTAGTGCCGGAAGAATTTCCTGAGGCCTAACCCTCGGATGCCTGGCTTAGTGCCGGAAGAATTTCCTGAGGCCTAACCCTCGGATGCCTGGCTTAGCGCCGGAAGAATTTCCTGAGGCCTAACCCTCGGATGCCTGGCTTAGTGCCGGAAGAATTTCCTGAGGCCTAACCCTCGGATGCCTGGCTTAGCGCCGGAAGAATTTCCTGAGGCCTAACCCTCGGATGCCTGGCTTAGGGCCGGAAGAACTTCGAGAGTCAGGAGTCGGCAAGACGCCGCCAAGAGTTAAAAAGAAAAAAAAGAGGAGGACAAAAGCGAGATGAAGAAACATTCGACTTGTATTAATTTTCATTGTTTCAGGGCCAAGGCCCATACAATTTGGCAAAATGCCGACATACAAAAAAAGAGGACAACGAAAGGTACAAGACGTCAGCTTGGAGTAACCCCCGGGTCGGGAGCGTCGGGCTCGTCCGCAGGGGGTAGGGAGGCGGTAGGAGAATCAGCAGGCGATGGCGCCGGAGAGGAGTCGAGAAGGGAAATCCCACTCAGGTCAACTTCGGGGTACTTAGCCGACACCCTTGCCAGGCCCTCCTCGAAGCCTAAGATGAAGGATTCGGACCCCGCGTCCGACGCGTCACGGACGAACTCGTCAGACTGACGATAGGCCCGTACCGCCTCCGACATATCACGGGTGAACTCGGCGGACTGACGATAAGCCTGTACCGCCTGGCGCCCGATCTCCGCACTCTTCTCGGCCAGCGCCGCCTCTGCTCGCTCCGTAATCTGAGCCTTAGCCTCCAAGACCTTCGCCACAATCCGGTCTTCAGCCTCGGAGGAGACCCTCAGCAGATTAGCCTGAGCCTCCTTACGCTCCGCCTCGGCAGCAGTGCGAGCGGCCTCAGCTTCCTCCAGGCGCGAACGGAGCTCTTGGTCGTTCGCGCGGGACCTCTCCAAGGCTGACTCCAATTCGCCCAGTTTGGCTTCAAGAGACCGGGTTCGGTTGCGGGCGCTGTCGGCAGACCGCTGAGCCTTCTCCCACCTCTCTCGATAGTCCGCGACCTTCCGGGACTGCTTTTCAGCTCGTTCCTCCACCTTCTTAACCCTGCTTTCGAGGCCCGAGGCGACTTTGAGTTGCTCCCGAGCTTCCAACAGTTGCTTCTCGAGGGCGGCGAAGCCGAGTGCCCGCTCTTCGGCCTCCCGGAGCCTCGCCTCGAGGTCCCCGGTCGTCCTGCCCGCCACGGCCTGGCCTCCCTCTTCCACTGCTTTCAGTCGGTCCTCGGCCTTCGCCAGAAGCCCCGCCTGTTCCTTGTAGCACTCCTCTAGACGGATCATGTACTGGGCGAGCTAAGAGATAGGAAAAGTGAGGGCGTCAGGCGGAGAACAACAGAGCTAATAAATGGTGAAAAGCGGCCAGAAGAACACTCACCGACATGAGACAGACACAGCTGGCAGCCCCGACGTCAGAGACCCCCAACTCCCGGACCCGCCGACGGTCCTTCTCCAGCAGCACTGTTTCGATGAGGTTTCGGGCGCCATCGGTAGTGAAGGCTGACCCCGATTTCTCCCCGGAGCCGGATGGTGGTTCTGCAGCCTTACCCTTATCCATCGCCTGGGAAAGAGTCCTGCTGATTGTGCTCGGGGTGGGGGTCACTCCAGGAATTGATAGGGCCCCGCTCGGCCGGGGCCTCGGCGCGTCCCTCCTCGGATCATCAGGAGCCGGCTGAGTCGAAGGCCGGACCGGGGACCGATCACGCCCGACCCGTCCGTCTCGAGCGGGCTCGGATGATACCTCCGGAATAGCGGCAGTCTCACCACCGGAGGGCTGATACAGCGTCAGCTGCCGGTCCGTGCCCACGACGTCTCCCTGATCGGTGGGCCCGGACTCGTCGGTCGGCGTCGAAGGCACCTCCTTGCGGGACTTCTTCGCCGGCGGGGCCCCGCTCGGAGGAGCTCGTTTCCTCCTCCGGACCGCTTCCAGTAGGGACGACCTACCAACAGCCGGTCCCTTGTCCGACCGCATGACGTCGTCAATCTCTGCAACAAGAACGAGATGGTCGAGGGCTGAGAAACCGAAGGAAAGAACGAGACGAAAGAGGAGAAAAGAGTCAAAAAAGAAATGGTGGCGGGCTCACGGTCGGTGGGGACCGAGCTCAGACCGACATTCACCAAGGTATCCTCGGAAATAAGGCGGGCCACCGGGGGGAGCTGGCCCTCGGCAACCAACCCCTTCAAGGCGGCCAAGCCATCGGATTCCTCCCTCGACAGTCTCGATAGGCCGATCGGGGACTTCATCGGCGTCTCCCAGGTCGCCCTGATTTCCCAAGAGGGATCTACATCGATGAAGAAGAAACGCTCCTTCCAGCCGTGAATGGAGGAAGGAGCCTCTTTGACGAGGCCGCACCCTCGCCGCGCCGCAAAGCACCACCACCCTTTGTCCTGGGGGTGGCCACTCAGGCTGTAGAACTCCCAAAAAACATTCAGAGTGGCAGGAATCTCGTGCATGCGGCAGAGAACCTGGAAGACCGTCAGGGCACGCCACGAGTTCGGCACCAGTTGCGTCGGCGCAACTCTTAAACCCCGGAGTACCTGCACGACTAAGTCCGAAGGGGGAAAGCGGAACCCGGCCTGGAGAATGCCCTCATTGATGGCGATCTTCCCTGGAGGAGGATGGGACATCCTCTCCTCAGGCCCCGGGAGCGTAACGTTGCAGGCCTCGGGAAGGTGGTACCGAGCCACGAGTTTGTCTAAGTCCTCGGCGACCAGCTCCGACTTAATGCGGTCTGCTCTCACTTCGCCCATTCCTAATGGCCAATAAACCTACGGTCAGGACGGGGACAAGAAGGGGGGAAAGACCGGAACGCATGGGGTACACTAGTACAAAAGGAGAAAGTACGAAGAGCCCTAAGTAGAAGAATGGGGTAACTCACCGGAAGAGAAGGAAGAACGGCTCCGAGAGCGTCAAAGGAGAAGCAAGCGAACAGTCCGACGGCAACAACGGCAGCGCAAAGGGGAAACTCGAAAATGTCTGTAAAGAGGAAGACGGACAGGGGAGGGCCCCCGGTTAAATAGGCGGAAAGGCGGGTGATGCCTCGATGACGCCAGAGGACGCCTGGCCGCCGAAGGGTCGCTCGCGCCCCAAAGGCAAATCGACACCATTAAGGAAGGATGTCCGCCGAAATCCTCAGACTGCCAGGTCAGCAACAACCGCCATACGCCATAAAGAAGGCGGGGAGCTCGAAGCGCGCGCGCCTCTCCGAGGGATGGCGGCAATCTTGAAGCATCACTCCCTTCACCCGTTCCCCTTCTGGTTCCAGGCTCAGAAGTGGGGGGCTACTGTTACGGGGGAACTAAGCCGCCATGCTCCACGTGACCGGCACGCGCGCCCATGAAGACTACGGCTGTCCTTTGATCCAGCAATCCGACCCCGAGTCGGACATCTTCGGCTCCACAGCCCGACCTCGAGTCGGCTGCCCTTCGATCCAGCAGTCCGGCCCCGAGTCGGACATCTTCGGCTTCGCGGCCCGACCCCGAGTCGGCTGCCCCTTAATCTAGCAATCCGACCCCAAGTCGGATATCCTCAGCACCGCAGCCCGACCCCAGGTCGGCTGCCCCCTGATCCAGCACTCCGACCCCGAGTCGGAGATCTCTTGATAACGACAGGCTGCTTCCCAGAGGCACGCCGAGGCCTCCTGCTCCACTACTCTCTGCAACGGCTGTATCCGATGCTGTTCCACGATCTCCTGTATCAGCCGTACAAAGCGGAACTCCACTACGCCCTGTCATGGCCGTACCCAGCACTGCTCCACGACGCCCTGTAACGGCCATGTCAGTGGCCACTCCGTCGCGCCCACGATGACAAACCCCCCTCAGAGACCCCCCAGCCAGGTATATATGCGGCTGGGGGGAGAAGGGGGGGTAAGCAATATCTTCCAGAGCACTCTCTTGCTTGCGATTATTATCTCTCCTTCTCCTCCAATCTCCTCTGACTTGATCGTCGGAGGGCCCCCACTACCCCAGTGGTGGTGCGAGGCTTGCTCGCAGGTTTCCCGGTGGAAGGTGGAGCGTAACCAACACCAACCAAGACAACTCAAACGGAACCCCGTTCACACCGCTGTGTCAATCGTTCTCGGTTTGGACCACCAGCAACAAAATCCATTTGCAATTTCTTGTGCATAATCATGCCAAGCTTCTCAAGCTTCTCTAAGTCCTTTATCATGGTCAAACCATGATCATGGATAGACTGCCCATCACGCATCTTGGCCTTGAAGAGCCTTTTGGACATTCAAACCAAGCTGCGTGACTCTGATCACCATACAACTCTTGCAGGTGTTTTAATGTGTCCTTGGCAATCTTCATGTTCTCATGCTGGCATTATAATTTATTGGACATGGATGCCATTATGTAGCACCTAACTTTATTGTCATTGTTCGTCCACTTGGCATGCATCTTACGCTGATCAGTGATCGGATAGATTGGTAATACAGGGATTCCATGGTCTAGCTCATACCCTAATTTCTCACAATTCAAAACTATTTTGAAATTTGCTGAGCCAGTCTTTATAATTGGGTTTGGTCAAACGGTTGTTCTATAGGATATGAGTTAAAAATCTAGAAGCTGACATTATAATCCTCATAGAGTAAAGATTCTAGTTAGAATTTTGTACTTGATCCTTATTTGTTTTAGGGTCTTTTAGAACAAATGTACCTCCCACTATTTTCTCGAATTCCTCACACTCCCCTGGTAGGAAAACGGAAATCCTACACGACTAGGGTTTCTAGTAGGTACTGCGGTCTCACCAATCTACATGGCACCTCACCTAACAGTTATTGGTGACACATAGATGGATGAGTGTACAACTCTTGTACAATGCTTCTCAAGCATGTTGCAGTGCAACTTGGTCTCTAAGCCATGTAGACCTCACCTAACAGTTATTGGTCTCATTTCTTAGTTAAGTCAGACCCACCGTATAACCGTAGGAATAAAGTCGTCATTGGGTCCTCACCTAACAGTTATTGGTGCCCAACCCCACCTTTACCCTACAACATCTCATGTCTATAGAGAGGTCCAGCCCCCCGATGCAACTTGCCCACTGTATCCAGCCGAGACAAATCAACATCAGAAAGACCTTAGCAGCTCTACTACAGTGGAAGACCTATTGACTTAATATTGGTTAATCAAGTCTTAGCGTTTGCAACTTGAGCTCTTCATAAGAGGTAATCGAAAAATTGGCCAGGTAAGCAGGTGGGAGGCTCCCCTTACTCAGAGAGTAAGGTCTTAATTAAGTAACCACCTTTCATGCTTTCCTTGGACACCAATTAGATCAATTAATCTAATATGACTCGCTCATGTTGGTTCACTCTCGACTTAATTGAGGAGATTTTAATTTAGGTCTCATTGGGTTTGCTACATCACATGTAAACCTATCTATCCGACTCTCATTCACATCACATGCAAACGGCACATCACAGGCAGTTATAATCGCAGCATCAAATAAAGCTAAACTTTAAATAGGTGATGATCATGGATTCTGTTACGGGGGAACTTAGCCACCATGCCCCACGTGACCGGCACGCGCGCCCAGGAAGACTACGGCAGCCCCTTGATCCAGCAATCCGACCCCGAGTCGGACATCTTCGGCTCCGCAGCCCGACCCCGAGTCGGCAGCCCCTTGATCCAGCAATCCGACCCCGAGTCGGACATCTTCGGCTCCGCAGCCCGACCCCGAGTCGGCAGCCCCTTGATCCAGCAATCCGACCCCGAGTCGGACATCTTCGGCTCCGCAGCCCGACCCCGAGTCGGACATCTCTCGACAACGACAGGCTATTCCCCAGAGGCACGCCGCAGCCTCCTGCTCCACTACTCCCTGCAACGGTTGTATCTGGCGCTGCTCCACGATCCCCTATAACAGCCGTACAAGGCGGAGCTCCACTACGCCCTGTCATGGCCGTACCCAGCGCTGCCCCACGACGCCCTGTAACGGCCGTGTCAGTGGCAGCTCCATCGTGCCCCACGATGACGAACCCCCCTGAAAGACCCCCCAGCCTGGTATATATGCGGCTGGGAGGAGGAAGGGGGGTAAGCAAGAACTTCCAGAGCATTCTCTTACTTGCTACTATTATCTCTCCTTCTCCTCCAATCTCCTCTGACTTGATCATCGGAGGGCCCCCACTACCCCAGTGGTGGTGCGAGGCTTGCTTGCAGGTTTCCCGGTGGAAGATGGAGCGCAATCAACACCAACCAAGGCAACTCAAACGGAACCCCGTTCACACCGCTGTGCCAATCGTTCTCGGTTTGGACCACCAGCAACAGTTGGCGCTAGAAGGAGGGCCCGAATCTCAGAGCGATCATAATGGCACGGCGAGGTGGTCGTGGAGCTTCCAATGCCTCCGGTCGCGGGGCCTCTCGCGCCTCCGGCCGGGAGGCCGCTGCGTCTCCAACACATTCTCAGCAACACTCCACCGCTCCACCTCCCATTCAGATGGTCGAAGCCGCTCAGTTCGACCAGTTAGCCCAGCAGGTTCGCACCCTCGCGGAGGCAGTGCAGAACCTGCAGGGTGTGATGTCTCGGGCGCCGCAGCGGGCCCAGGAGCCGCTGCTCCCTGAGCGCTCACCTGTCCTCCTCAACCCGCGCTCCTTCCTCTCCCATGGGGAGGAGCGCCGGCGCGAGGAAGATTCTCGAGCACGGTCCATTCTGCCGGGACCTTCCCATCGGAGCTGCGCGGGGTACGAGAGGCGGGCCCGGGCGCGTTCCCAGATCCCCCAGTCCTCAAGGAACCCGCGCTCCAGTCGGTCCCCCTCTCGGTGCTCCTTGTCTCCCACCCATCGGTCGCGCTCCCTGGGCCGGCGGGTGGACGATCTCCACCGACAACTCCAGGTCCTGAAGGGCCACTCCAAAGATCCCTTCGCCGACTTGGAGATCTCCTCCCAGCCGGCGCTTGCCTCGAGGATCCTGCGGACCCCGAATCCGCCGGGGTTTAAAATGCCGGCGATCGAGCCCTATGACGGGGCGGCGGACCCGCGGGATCACGTCGAGAGTTTCAGGACCCTTATGCTCCTCCACGGAGCATCAGATCCTCTCCTCTGCAAGGCCTTCCCGGCGACCCTCCGTGGCCCGGCAAGGGCGTGGTTCGCCGGCTTGGAGGCTAACTCAATCCAGTCCTTCGACCAGTTTACTCGCCTCTTCATCACCCATTTCGCCGTCAGTAGCCGGCGGCGACTGGTCTCCGACTCCCTCTTTGATGTCCGGCAAAACAAGGGAGAAAGCTTGCGGGATTATCTTACCCGCTTCAACAAGGCTACGCTGGAAGTCCGGAACCTGAGCCAGGAGGTGGCTCTTTCAGCCCTGAAGCGTGGCTTCCGAAAGGGCAGACTCACCTTCTCCCTGGACAAACGCCTGCCGCGGAGCTTCCCGGAGCTGTTGTCCCGGGCGAACCAGTATGCGGACGCCGAGGAGGCGTCCGCGCACCGGAGCAAGGAGGCCGCCGAGATCCTTCCAAAGCTCGGGAAGAAAAGGCGAAAAGAGGCACGCCAGAGGAGGAGCCCGACGCCTCAATGTCGGCGCAGAAGCCTGTCGCCGGCGAGGAACAACGGCGCCCTACGCCCTCGTTCTCCGCCCCGACGTTTCAACCGGTACACTCCTCTCCTGACTCCCCGGGCCCAGATCCTCATGGAAATCAAGGGGCGGGAGGACCTCCCGGTCCCGAGACAGATGAAGAAGATTCCTGGGAGGAGGCCCTCTCGGGCGTACTGTGAGTACCACCGGGACCACGGCCACGACACCGAAGACTGCTTCCAGCTTCGGGACGAGATCGAGGCTCTCATCCGCCGAGGGCGTCTCGGTCGATATGTGAACGACCGACGTCCCCCCGCAGACCCGCGTCCGGCCGACCCGGCCCCTCAGGAGCCTCGGGAGCAGAATCGACCCGTCGCGGGCGTGATCCACACTATCACTGGGGGCTGCCCCCGGCCCGAGAGGAACGCAGGGGGCTCGACTGAAGCGTCAGGGGCAGCCGTCGCAAAGAGGCAGAGGGTCGGTAATGTAATCACTTTTTGTGATGAAGATGTAAAGGGGGTTCAGACCCCCCACGATGACGCCATGGTGATCTCCCTCACTATGGCAAACTATGATGTAAGGCGTGTTCTTGTGGATAGTGGAAGCTCAGCTGATATTTTGTTTTACGAGGCCTTCCAAAAGATGAGTTTGTCCAGACAATTGTTGCACAAAACATCCACCCCCCTCATAGGATTCACTGGTGACGCTATCTCGGCCGAAGGTGTCGTTGAGCTGCCTGTGACTGCGGGCGTTGCACCCGCAGAAGCCACGGTGCGGCTCGGGTTCTTGGTCGTCCGTGTTCCCTCGGCCTACAACGCTATCCTCGGACGATCCGGACTGAACGCCCTTCGCGCGGTGGTCTCTACGTACCACTTGCTCATGCGGTTCCCCACGGCGGCCGGGATTGGAGAGGTCCGAGGTGACCAACCGACCGCAAGGCAATGTTTCCAAGCAACTCTCAAAGGGAAGAAGCCCGTAGAAGCCTTAAGCGTCGAGTCCCTCGACGCCAGAGACGAGGTGGCCTTGCGGCACGGGGAGCCGGCCGAGGGTGTGATCGAAGTTCCCCTCGAGGAAGGTCGCCCGGACAGGACGATCCGGGTCGGCGCCAATCTCGACCTGGGAGCTCGGGCCCGGTTGGTGGAATTCCTCCGAGCCAATGTCGATGTGTTTGCCTGGTCGGCGGCCGATGTACCTGGGATCGACCCGGAGGTCATTTCTCACGCCCTCAACGTCGACCCGACCCACCGACCGGTAAAACAGAAGAAGAGACACTGTGCCCCGGATCGGATCCGAGTGGTCGACCAGGAGGTAGACAAGCTCTTGGAGGCAGGATTCATAAGGGAGGTCAGCTACCCCGAATGGCTGGCAAATGTCGTACTTGTCCGGAAGGCGAGCGGAAAGTGGAGGATGTGCGTCGACTACACCGACCTGAACAAGGCATGCCCCAAGGATAGCTTTCCGCTTCCGCGGATAGACCAACTGGTCGACGCGACTTCCGGATATCAGCTGCTGTCTTTCATGGACGCCTTCTCCGGCTACAACCAGATAATGATGGCTCCACAGGACGAGGAGAAAACTGCCTTTATAACAGACCGGGGGCTGTACTGTTACAAGGTAATGCCCTTCGGTCTGAAGAATGCTGGCGCCACTTACCAGCGCCTCGTCAACAAAATCTTCAAAGAGCAAATCGGCCGGAACATGGAGGTGTACGTGGACGATATGCTGGTGAAGAGCCGCCATGCAGACCAGCACATCGCGGATCTGGAGGAGACTTTCGCCACCTTGCGGAAGTTTCGCATGAAGCTGAACCCAGCGAAGTGCGCCTTTGGCGCTTCGGCCGGGAGGTTCCTCGGTTTCATTGTCAACCAGCGGGGGATTGAAGCCAACCCGGACAAAATCAAGGCCATCCAAGATATGTACCCTCCGACCAAAGTGAAGGAGGTTCAGGAGCTCGCTGGGAGGGTCGCCGCGCTCGGACGATTTGTGGCAAAATCGGCCGAACGCTGCCAACCTTTCTTCAAGGTGTTGAAACGCCCGAAAGACTTCCTCTGGACGGCCGAATGTCAAGCAGCATTCGACCAGCTCAAGGAATACTTGGCGTCTCCTCCCCTGCTGTCCAAGCCGCAAGAAGGGGAGATGCTCTACCTCTATCTGGCGGTCTCCCCAACCGCAGTCAGTGCGGTACTGGTTCGGGAAGAGGCAAAGCTCCAGAAGCCTGTGTACTACATCAGCCGGGTCCTACGGAATGCCGAGACGCGGTACACGAAGGCTGAAAAGATCGCCTTCGCGCTGCTGACCGCGACCAGGAGGCTTCGCCCCTATTTCCAGGCCCATTCTGTCACCCTCTTGACCGATCAACCGCTGCGGCAGATCCTCAGCAATCCAGAGAATGCGGGACGGCTGGTGAAGTGGGCAGTAGAACTTGGTGAGTTCGACATCCGCTACCAGCCCCGACCCGCCATCAAGGCCCAGGCGCTCGCGGATTTCCTCGCTGAGTGCACGGTGCAGGAGGCGGAACCTAGGTCGCCGGAAACACCCAGCCTCGACCTCCCGATTTGGACGCTTCACATCGATGGGTCGTCGAACCCCGAAGGTGGAGGGGCCGGGCTGGTCCTTACCAGTCCTGATGGAGTGATAGCCGAGTACGCCTTGAGGTTCGGATTTCCAGTGACCAACAACGAGGCGGAGTACGAGGCCTTAGTCACGAGACTCAAACTCACCAAGGAGCTCGGCATCCGGCGCCTGAAGGTCTTCACCGACTCCCAGCTGGTGGTCGGGCAGGTCCGTGGGGAGTTCGAGGCCCGGAACCCGACCATGCAGAATTACGTCCGGAAGGTGCAAGCACTCATTCCCGACCTCGGCAGTGTCGACATCCAGCAGGTCCCAAGAAGTGAAAATGCCAGGGCCGACAGGTTGTCCCGCTTAGTGGGCGCAGACGCGCACAACTTGTCGAGGGCGATCTACCTGGAGACCCTGGATGCCCCGAGCATCGGCGAGGCTGAAGCGGTGATGGCGATTGATCCGGAGCCGTCTTGGATGGACCCGCTTGTCGCCTACCTCGCCGAAGGGATCCTCCCTGAAGACGAAGATCAAGCTCGGCGACTTGTTATGAAGTCCGCCCACTACGTACTCTATGAAGGGAGGCTGTATCGGACCTCGTTCACCGCCCCCCTCTTAAAGTGCCTCCGCCCCTCGGAAGCGGCCTACGTCCTCGGCGAAGTCCACGAAGGCGTTTGCGGATCACACTTGGGGTCTAGTTCCTTGGCGCACAAGATCATGAGGCAAGGCTATTATTGGCCTACCTTGTTGGAGGACTCAAAGGATCATGTACGGAAATGTGACGCCTACCAGCGCCACGCCAACGTCCAGAGAGTCCCTTCTGTCCCCTTGGCACCAATCACTGCACCCTGGCCCTTCGCCCAGTGGGGAATGGATATCCTCGGACCATTCCCCGTCGCTCCAGCTCAGCGGAAATTTTTGATTGTTGCAATCGACTACTTCACCAAGTGGGTGGAGGCAGAGCCGCTGGCCACTATCACGGAGGCGCAAGTCCGGAAGTTCGTGAAGAAGAACATCATTGTCCGATTTGGGGTACCTCAGGTCCTCATCTCGGATAATGGTCGACAGTTCGACAACAAGCATTTCCGTGACTTCTGCGAGGAGTTCGGGGTCGAGCATCGGTTCACATCTGTGTCGCATCCCCAAACCAACGGCGAGGCCGAGGTCACAAATCGGACAATCCTCCAAGGAATCAAAGCGCGAATCGGTCGGACGGGGCAAGCTTGGGTCGAAGAACTCGAGAATGTCCTTTGGGCGTATCGGACCACGCATCGGACCCCTACCGGGGAGACGCCTTTCAGCCTAACCTATGGCACGGAAGCCGTTGTCCCCGTGGAGCTCGGACTCCCCTCACCTCGGGTGGCCGCACACCGACCCGAGGCCAATTCGGAGCAACTGCGAGGGAACCTGGATCTCTTGGAAGAAGCGAGGGAAATGGCGCAGGTTCGGATGGCGATGTATCAGCGGAGGGTGGCCCGATATTACAACTCCAAGGTCCGACCGAAGCTTTTCAGAATCGGAGATCTGGTGCTAAGGCGAGCTAAAGCATCTCAACCTGCGGAAGGTGGGAAGCTAGCGCCAAATTGGGAAGGCCCGTATAGGGTTCGCTGGGTAAACCGACCTGGCTCCTACCAGTTGGAGGCCCTAGATGGTCGAGAAATTCCAAGGAGCTGGAATTCCGCTAACCTGCGGATGTATTACCAGTAGAACAACAATGCCAGAAAGACAGTTCAAAAATGTATAACACTTTTCATTTCAATAATTTCTGGTTACAATGGCGTGCTCGTGTGATTACAAGGAATTCCCAGAGGGGAATTAGGGTGTAAAGAAAGTAAAGAAGAGGTGGAGACTCCGAGGAGCTGAAGATCTGGGATCCCGAAACCTCCATCCGAAGCGGCTGCAATCCCACCGGAAGTGGGTGCTTCCAACCGGAGGCGCCATCGACGTCTCACGAAAAAGACGAAGAGCCGGTGCGGATGAAGAAGAAGTGGACGAAGGAGAAGTCCACACTGCTCCTACCCAGAGGCGCCATCCACGCCTCACGAAAAAGACGAGGAGCCACCGCAGAAGAAGCTCCCGCTGCCTCCAGGGGAACGCCACCTCCAAGGGATATTCCGGTCCTCCCCAGTGTTAGGGGAGAGAAGGGATACAAGGGAGAAGAGCATATGGAGGCGCGGTCCCGGATCAAGCGTCTGGTGCGGAGCTCATCGGGAGGCTGAACTTCAAGGAGGGGAGACGTGATCCCGGATGAAACGCCTAGAGCGGAGTTCCGCCGGAGAGAACCTCCTTGTTGATCCCAGATGAAACGGCTAGTTGGCGGAAGTCGCGAAGGGCGCGCCTCCCGTTCCTTCGGTAGGGGTCTCTCAACCATGCGCCAGAGAGGAGGCCCACGATCCATGGCAACCTGAACAGCTCCGGCTTGGCAGGCTCCATCGCACCTGCACCTATATTTATAGCCAAACTGCGGCCCCCCGGTCGTTCCGATGCGGGTGGCTCCAATAAATGCGGGCGCATTGAATCCGGAGCCGATCCGGCTCTCGAGGCGTATCTTCCCGCGATTTCCTAAGCGTTATTCTCCTTAATCGCATTCTTTGTGCAGGACACTCCGGGTGGCCTGTACCCCTAGATCCACATATCTCCGCTCGCGCCCAGGCCGCATCCGCCTCGAAGAACGCGCGTATCGCGGCCGCTTAACTGACACTCCTCGCAAGCAGCAACTGGTGATCCGATTTCCCAGGTAACCCCTCAATTAGCATTTAATGCCCATCTGGTGTTCCCCAGGCGACGCTTGGAGAGGAGGAGAAACACGATCGCAGCTGGCCACGGAGAAATTCCGTCGGGCGGCAAGCGACAGGCGCACGACCAGCGAGCGAAATTTTCCGAGGCCCGGCCCTCGGATGCCAGGCTAACCCGATGACCATCCCGAGAGCAGACTAGCCTGAAGCCCCGACCGGTCGCCTCGGCTTGCGCCAGCCTTGGCCGACCAACGAGCGAAATTTCCCGAGGCTCGGCCCTCGGATGCCAGGCTAACCCGATGATCATCCCGGGAGCAGACTAGCCTGAAGCCCCGACCGGTCGCCTCGGCTTGCGCCAGCCTTGGCCGACCAACGAGCGAAATTTCCTGAGGCTCGGCCCTCGGATGCCAGGCTAACTCGATGATCATCCCAGGAGCAGACTAGCCTGAAGCCCCGACCGGTCGCCTCGGCTTGCGCCAGCCTTGGCCGACCAACGAGCGGAATTTCTCGAGGCTCGGCCCTCGGATGCCAGGCTAACCCGATGATCATCCCGGGAGCAGACTAGCCTGAAGCCCCGACCGGTCGCCTCGGCTTGCGCCAGCCTTGGCCGACCAACGAGCGGAATTTTCCGAGGCTCGGCCCTCGGATGCCAGGCTAACCCGATGATCATCCCGGGAGCAGACTAGCCTGAAGCCCCGACCGGTTGCCTCGGCTTGCGCCAGCCTTGGCCGACCAACGAGCAAAATTTCCCGAGGCTCGGCCCTCGGATGCCAGGCTAACCCGATGATCATCCCGGGAGCAGACTAGCCTGAAGCCCCGACCGGTCGCCTCGGCTTGCGCCAGCCTTGGCCGACCAACGAGCGGAATTTTTCGAGGCTCGGCCCTCGGATGCCAGGCTAACCCGATGATCATCCCGAGAGCAGACTAGCCTGAAGCCCCGACCGGTCGCCTCGGCTTGCGCCAGCCTTGGCCGACCAACGAGCGGAATTTCCCGAGGCTCGGCCCTCGGATGCCAGGCTAACCCGATGATCATCTCGGGAGCAGACTAGCCTGAAGCCCCGACCGGTCGCCTCGGCTTGCGCCAGCCTTGGCCGACCAACGAGCGGAATTTCCCGAGGCTCGGCCCTCGGATGCCAGGCTAACCCGATGATCATCCCGGGAGCAGACTAGCCTGAAGCCCCGATCGGTCGCCTCGGCTTGCGCCAGCCTTGGCCGACCAACGAGCGGAATTTCCCGAGGCTCGACCCTCGGATGCCAGGCTAACCCGATGACCATCCCGGGAGCAGACTAGCCTGAAGCCCCGACCGGTCGCCTCGGCTTGCGCCAGCCTTGGCCGACCAACGAGCGGAATTTCCCGAGGCTCGGCCCTCGGATGCCAGGCTAACCCGATGATCATCCCGGGAGCAGACTAGCCTGAAGCCCCGACCGGTCGCCTCGGCTTGCGCTAGCCTTGGCCGACCAACGAGCGGAATTTCCCGAGGCTCGGCCCTCGGATGCCAGGCTAACCCGATGATCATCCCGGGAGCAGACTAGCCTGAAGTCCCGACCGGTCGCCTCGGCTTGCGCCAGCCTTGGCCGACCAACGAGCGGAATTTTCCGAGGCTCGGCCCTCGGATGCCAGGCTAACCCGATGATCATCCCGGGAGCAGACTAGCCTGAAGCCCCGACCGGTCGCCTCGGCTTGCGCCAGCCTTGGCCGACCAACGAGCGGAATTTCCCGAGGCTCGGCCCTCGGATGCTAGGCTAACCCGATGATCATCCCGGGAGCAGACTAGCCTGAAGCCCCGACCGGTCGCCTCGGCTTGCGCCAGCCTTGGCCGACCAACGAGCGGAATTTCCCGAGGCTCGGCCCTCGGATGCCAGGCTAACCCGATGATCATCCCGGGAGCAGACTAGCCTGAAGCCCCGACCGGTCGCCTCGGCTTGCGCCAGCCTTGGCCGACCAACGAGCGGAATTTCCTGAGGCCTGACAACCCTCGGATGCCAGGCTAACCCGATGATCATCCCGGGAGCAGACTAGCCTGAATCCCCGACCGGTCGCCTCGGCTTGCGCCAGCCTTGGCCGACCAACGAGCGGAATTTCCTGAGGCCTGACAACCCTCAGATGCCAGGCTAACCCGATGATCATCCCGGGAGTAGACTAGCCTGAAGCCCCGATCGGTCGCCTCGGCTTGCGCCAGCCTTGGCCGACCAACGAGCGGAATCTCCCGAGGCTCGGCCCTCGGATGCCAGGCTAACCCGATGATCATCCCGAGAGCAGACTAGCCTGAAGCCCCGACCGGTCGCCTCGGCTTGCGCCAGCCTTGGCCGACCAACGAGCGGAACCTCCCGAGGCTTGGCCCTCGGATGCCAGGCTAACCCGATGATCATCCCGGGAGCAAACTAGCCTGAAGCCCCGACCGGTCGCCTCGGCTTGCGCCAGCCTTGGCCGACCAACGAGCGGAATTTCCTGAAGCCTAACCCTCGGATGCCTGGCTTAGCGCCGGAAGAAGTTCCTGAGGCCTAACCCTCGGATGCCTGGCTTAGCGCCGGAAGAAGTTCCTGAGGCCTAACCCTCGGATGCCTGGCCTAGCGCCAAAAGAATTTCCTGAGGCCTAACCCTCGGATGCCTGGCTTAGTGCCGGAAGAATTTTCTGAGGCCTAACCCTCGGATGCCTGGCCTAGTGCCGGAAGAATTTTCTGAGGCCTAACCCTCGGATGCCTGGCCTAGTGCCGGAAGAATTTCCTGAGGCCCAACCCTCGTATGCCTGGCTTAGCGCCGGAAGAATTTCCTGAGGCCTAACCCTCGGATGCCTGGCTTAGTGCTGGAAGAATTTCCTGAGGCCTAACCCTCGGATGCCTGGCCTAGTGCCGGAAGAATTTCCTGAGGCCTAACCCTCGGATGCCTGGCCTAGTGCCGGAAGAATTTTCTGAGGCCCAACCCTCGGATGCCTGGCTTAGCGCCGGAAGAATTTCCCGAGGCCTAACCCTCGGATGCCTGGCTTAGTGCCGGAAGAATTTCCTGAGGCCTAACCCTCGGATGCCCGGCTTAGCGCCGGAAGAAGTTCCTGAGGCCTAACCCTCGGATGCCTGGCTTAGAGCCGGAAGAATTCCCTGAGGCCTAACCCTCAGATACCTGGCCTAGCACCAGAAGAATTTCAAGAGTCGGGAGTCAGCGAGACGCTACCAAGAGTTAAAAAGAAGAAGGACGAAAGTGAAATGAAGAAACTCTATTTGCATTAACTTTCATTGTTTCAGGGCCGAGACCCATACAACTTGGCAAAATGCCAACACACAAAGAAAAGAACAAAAATACAGAAGGTCAGCTTGGAGGAACCCCCGGGTCGGGAACGCCGGGCACGTCCGCAGGGGGAAGGGAGGCGGTTGGAGAATCAGCAGGCAATGGCGCCGGAGAGGAGTCTAGAAGAGAGATCCCACTCAGGTCAATTTCGGGGTACTTAGCCGACACCCTTGTCAGGCCTTCCTCGAAGCCTAAGATAAAGGAGTCGGACCCCGCGTCCGACATGTCACGGACGAACTCGTCAGACTGACGATGGGCCTGTACCGCCTCCGACATATCACGGGTGAACTCGGTGGACTGACGATAAGCCTGTACCGCCTGACGCCCGATTTCCGCACTCTTCTCGGCCGGCGCCGCCTCTGCCCGCTCCATAATCTGAGCTTTCGCCTCCAAGACCTTCGCCACAATCCGGTCGTCCGCCTCGGAGGAGATCCTCAGCAGATCAGCCTGAGCCTCCTTGTGCTTCGCCTCGGCCGCAATGCGAGCAGCCTCAGCCTCCTCCAGGCGCGACTGAAGCTCCTGGTCGCTCGCGCGGGACTTCTCCAAGGCCGACTCCAATTCGCCCAGCTTGGCTTCAAGAGACCGGGTTCGGTTGCGGGCGTTGTCGGCTGACCGCTGGGCCTTCTCCCACCTCTCCCGGTAGTCGGCAGCCTTCCGGGACTGCTTCTCGGCCCGCTCCTCCGCCTTCTTGATCTCGCCCTCGAGACCCGAGGCAACCTTGAGTTGCTCCTGAGCCTCCAACAGTTGCTTCTCAAGGGTGACGAAGCCGAGTTCCCGCTCTTCGGCCACCTGAAGCCTCATCTCGAGGTCCCTGGTCGTCCTCCCCGCCGCAGCCTGACCTCCCTCCTCTACTGCCTTCAGTTGGCTCTCGGCCCTCGCCAGAAGCCTCGCCTGTTCCTCGTAGCACTCCTCCAGGCGGATCATGTACTGGGCGAGCTAAGAGATAGGAAAAACGAGGGCGTCAGGCGGGGATCAACAGAGCCTATAAATGATGAAAGCGACCAAAAGAACACTCACCGACATGAGACAGACGCAGCTGGCAGCCCCAATGTCAGGGACCCTCATCTCCCGGACCTGCCTGCGGTCCTTCTCCAGCAGCACCGTCTCGATGAGGTTTCGGGCGCCGGCGAAAGTGAAGGCCGACCCCGACTTCTCCCCGAAGTCGGACGGTGGTTCTGCAGCCTTACCCTTACCCGTCGCTTGGGGAAGAGTCATGCTGACCATGCTCGGGGCGGGGACCGCCCCTGGAATTGACAGGGTCCCGCTCGGCCGGGGCCTCGGCGCGTCCCTCCTCGTATCATCCGGAGCCGACCGAGTCGAAGGCTGGGCTGGGGACCGATCACGTCCGACCCGTCCATCTCGGGCGCGCCCGGGTGATGCCTCCGGAGAAACGGTAGTCTCGGCATCGGAGGGCTGATACAGCGTCAACTGCCGGTCCGCGCCCGCGGCGTCCCCCTGATCGGTGGGTCCGGACCCGTCTGTCGGCGTCGGAGTCGCCTGCCGGCGAGACTTCTTCGCCGGTGGGGCCCCGCTCGGAGGAGCTCGTTTCTTCCTCCGGACTGCTTCCAGTAGGGACGTCCTACCAACAGCCGTTGCCTTGTCCGACCGCATGACGTCGTCGATCTCTGCAAAAAGGACGAGGTGGTCGGAGGTTGAGAAACTGAAAGAAAGAACGAGACGAAAGAGGAGAAAAGAGCTAAAAAAGAAATGGTGGCGGGCTCACGGTCAGCGGGGACCGAGCTCAGACCGATGTTCACCAAGGTATCCTCGGAAATAAGGCGAGCCACCGAGGGGAGCCGGCCCTCGGCAACCAACCCCTTCAAGACGGCGACGCCATCGGATTCCTCCCTCGACAACCTCGATAGGCCAATCGGGGACTTCATCGGCGTCTCCCAGGTTGCCCTGATTCCCCAAGAGGGATCTGCGTCAATGAAAAAGAAGCGCCCCTTCCAGCCGTGAATGGAGGTAGGAGCCTCCTTGACGAGGCCGCACCCTCGCCGCGCCGCAAAGCACCACCACCCTTTGTCCTGGGGGTGGCCGCTCAGGCCGTAGCATTCCCAAAAGACATTCAGGGTGGCGGGAACCTCGTGCATGCGGCAGAGAACCTGAAAGGCCGTCAGGGCGCGCCATGAGTTCGGCACCAGTTGCGTCGGCGCCACTCTTAAACCCCGAAGCACCTGAACGACTAAGTCCGAGGGGGGAAAGCGGAACCCGGCCTGAAGAATGCCCTCATTGATGGCAACCTTCCCTGGAGGAGGATGGGACATCCTCTCCTCAGGCCCCGGGAGCGTAACATTGCAGGCCTCGGGAAGGTGGTATCGAGCCACGAACCTATCTAGGTCTTCGGCGACCAGCTCCGACTTAATGCGGTCTGCTCTCACTTCGCCCATCCCTAATGGCCAGTGAATCTACGGTCAGGACGGGGTCAAGAAAGGGGAAAGGACCGGAACGACTGGAGTACACTAATACAAAAGGAGAAAGTATGGAGAGCCTTAAATTGAAGAATGGGGCAACTCACCGGAAGAGAAGGAAGAACGGCTCCGAGAGCGTCAAAAGAGGAGCAAGCGAACAGTCCGACGGCAATGACGGCAGCGCAAAGGAGAAACTCGAAGATGTCTGTAAAGAGAAAGGCGGACGGAGGAGGGCCCCCGGTTAAATAGGCGGAAAGGTGGGTGACGCCTCGGTGACGCCAGAGGACGCCTGGCTGCCGAAGGGTCGCTCGCGCCCCAAAGGCGAATCGACGCCATTAAGGAAGGATGTCCGCCGAAATCCTCAGACTGCCAGGTCAGCAACAACCGCCATACGCCATAAAGAAGGCGGGGAGCTCGAAGCGCGCGCGCCTCTCCGAGGGATGGCGGCAATCTCGAAGCATCACTCCCTTCACCCGTTCCCCTTCTGGTTCCAGGCTCGGAAGTGGGGGGCTACTGTTACGGGGGAACTTAGCCACCATGCCCCACGTGACCGGCACGCGCGCCCAGGAAGACTACGGCAGCCCCTTGATCCAGCAATCCGACCCCGAGTCGGACATCTTCGGCTCCGCAGCCCGACCCCGAGTCGGCAGCCCCTTGATCCAGCAATCCGACCCCGAGTTGGACATCTTCGGCTCCGCAGCCCGACCCCGAGTCGGCAGCCCCTTGATCCAGCAATCCGACCCCGAGTCGGACATCTTCGGCTCCGCAGCCCGACCCCGAGTCGGACATCTCTCGACAACGACAGGCTATTCCCCAGAGGCACGCCGCAGCCTCCTGCTCCACTACTCCCTGCAACGGTTGTATCTGGCGCTGCTCCACGATCCCCTGTAACAGCCGTACAAGGCGGAGCTCCACTATGCCCTGTCATGGCCGTACCCAGCGCTGCCCCACGACGCCCTGTAACGGCCGTGTCAGTGGCAGCTCCATCGTGCCCCACAATGACGAACCCCCCTGAAAGACCCCCCAGCCTGGTATATATGCGGCTGGGAGGAGGAGGGGGGGTAAGCAAGAACTTCCAGAGCATTCTCTTACTTGCTACTATTATCTCTCCTTCTCCTCCAATCTCCTCTGACTTGATCGTCGGAGGGCCCCCACTACCCCAATGGTGGTGCGAGGCTTGCTTGCAGGTTTTCCGGTGGAAGGTGGAGCGCAATCAACACCAACCAAGGCAACTCAAACGGAACCCCGTTCACACCGCTGTGCCAATCGTTCTCGGTTTGGACCACCAGCAACAGATTCTAATTAGGTCGTATTACAAGCACATGCACGTCAATCGATCAATTGGTCTTCAACTCTTGAATTGGTTCCAAGCCTCCTTGATTCGATCCTTGATCAACTCTTGATCCAATCGCCATCAACCGCTTAGATCGCCGTTCATCTCATGCCTTGTCTTCAACTTGATCGTTGACGTACATCACATCACAGAAATACAACCAAATGTAAAATAAAAATAATAATAAATTACATCCCCTTTTAGGAGGCACGCAGGCCTCTCAAAACATCAAATAAGATGCATGCAAGCATCTGAAAAATTACATGACATTACAGATCACATCGCAGGTCATTACATTTGATACCAAAAGGGTTTGAATCCTATGATCATCACCACATGCAACAATTATAATTTTCAGATCTGAAATCTAACTGATTATCTCATGACATAGGTTGCTGATCATGCTAATCATGATTCTAAACTTTGTATCCCATTAACAATGCAATTAGAATCATCCTTTTATCACATAAAAATCTGCATGCAAAAATCAGCATCCTAGAAAAAATCTGTATGCAGAAAATTTTCAGCATGCATAATCATTTAAATTTCAGATCTAATAAGCCTATGAATAATTAGTCCTTACCTTAATCTATGATGCCTAGGCTCTGATACCACTGTTAGAATACCCGCCCATGCCGCAGAAAAATTTCAAAAATTTCAGATGCAGCGGAAGAGGCATGCGCGGGATCAACCGTTCATCACATGAACGTTGTTTAAAACCGTTCGTAAATAGATAAGGATTAAAAAATTTTTAAAAAATATTAGAAGATCATATCTTCACCTTGTGTGGGTAGATGATCACCGCAAACTGATGATCGTGGTTTTTGGATGAAGGTTCGCTTGAAGCCGTTCAAGTGCCCGGCCTCTACGGGTATCCACACGAAGCAGGAACCGATCCAAGCTTTCTATCTCCCCGGGGTGCTAGCTCCCTTGCAGAGATAACTTTGATGGCTAATGTCCTCCCTTTTAATCAACCCTTGATTGTGCTTGGGAGGAGGAAGAAGAAGGATGAAGAAAGGAAGAAGATCAAAGTCCCTGCAGCCTTCTTTCTTTTCCCTGCGTTGGAAGGAAGAAGGGAGGATGAAGAGGCCACCTTTCTTTTTCTTCCTTTGCTTGCGGCTGAACCAAGGAAAGGGGAGGAGAGGGGGCCACGAATTGGAGAGGGAGAGGGCTTCAATGAATGCCCTAGGTCAGCCCCACGCCTCCTCTTAAATAGCATGTGGAGCTCCTACTTTGTCGAAGCTCCTTGATTAAATTCTAAGAGGGGCGCCGGCCCCTCTTCTTTGTCACACCAAGCAAGGAAAAGGAGGAGGGGCGTGTGCCCCTCCTTCATGGTTAACCTAATCCTCCTCTAAGGAGGATTAGGAAGGTCACTCTTGGTTAGGTCCTAATCTAATTAGGTTTGGACTAAGGGTGAACCAATTTAGGTTTTAATCTAGGTAAGTCCTAATCTAATTAGAACTTGATGAGCCATGACTCAATTGAAACCTTCAATCCTAATCTAATTAGGAGTCATCTTGATTCATTAGATTAATAATTAATTGGGACTTAAGAAGTCCTAATCCCATTAGGATTTATTTAATTCTAGTCCTAATCCAATTAGGACTCTAATTTGAATTCGAAGTCCTAATCCGATTAGGACTCTAGAAATCCTACTCCAAGTAGGAGTCCAAATTTAATTCAAAACTCCTAATCTCATTAGGATTATAGGAATCCTACTCCATGTAGGAATCCTAGTCCTACTCCAAATAGGATTCCAAGTCCAAGTAGGAATCTCATTCCAAGTAGGAATTCTAGTCCTAATCCAATTAGGACTCCAAGAATCCAACGCCAAGTAGGACTCTTGTTTCAAGTCCAATTAATTAATTCCCTTTGTTCCTTCTTCAACTTATTATCAATCGAATTGATTACTTGTGATTCCTAATCACGATTCAACCATCGGATCGGTCAATGCCTCTAGTGTGTGTGATCCCATAGGTTCTACTCTGACTGGTAGTGAGATATATTGTGATCTCTATCACAATATCATTGAAAACTCCTTTCAATGAGTCGGAATGATTCCAACTCTACTCATTAAGGATTATCGATCATCAAGATAATCCCTATGAGTCCCACCATCCACCAGTGACACCTAGCAGTATGTAGTGGCTACCCAGCAGAATAGAATGATGAACCTCTAAGTGCAGTTATCATATGATACAGTCCTTCTATCGTGGATCCCTACAAGACGGAGGTCATGGATAACTCGTCAAACCCCTTCGTCTGTCATATGTCAAGATTTATTCGACTTAAGTTCGAGAGTAGAAAACTCTTTCTCCACTATACAATCTGCCCCGGCCGAGGTCTTACGAACTCAGTCTTATAAATCACATAGGATCTCTCCTTATCTATCAAGGTTGATAGATTCCTTATAGATGCATATCCTACTCCTACAGTGAACCTACTGCAGCCAATCTACACTGCATGGACCCAAATGGCTAGAGACCATGTATACGTGCAGTCAAACTACAATAACCTCACTGTGAGTAGCCGAAGCATCGCAGGTCAAAGGACCAGTCACACTACTGCAACATCAAGTAAGTCACTGACGAGTGGATAGACATCCAAGTGACTTCTTGTCTTGGTCACGCTCAGTACCCTTGTTCTCTAACAAGCACTTACACAATTGCTCCAGTGTCCCTACACTGTGGACTCAAGACTCGTCCATCAAAGAAAGCAATATGTGCACTAATCTCAGCGGATCAATCACCGTCCTCGTGATGATCCATCGATCAGGAGCAATTCAGAAATTAATCAGCAATGACACATACCTCAAATTCTCAACTCTTGAGAATATGTGTCATCATCTTATTAATTCCTTGGATGATTCATGGACACATAAGAACATGAATGAAAAGAATGCCCAACTTAAATAGGTCAAGTACAAATTTATGTTCCAGAATAAAATAATGCGTCAGCCAAATTGGCTTCTAGGGCATACTTCTAACATGAACATATCAGAACCTTGAATGAGTTGTTTGCACCCGCATCTGCTAGTCCCCCTACTTGCATAGTATTACCAATTAATAATGCAGCCCAATTCGAGATTCGGGCTGCAACAATAAATATGTTACCCAAGTTTCATGGGTTCGAGAGTGAACAACCCTACATTCATCTAAACAAATTTTTGACAATCTGTCAAACGTTTAGAAATCAAAACTTAGATAAAGAGGGTATTAAATTAAGGTTGTTTTCCATGACTTTAGAGGATCGTGCTGCTGCATGGCTGTATTCCCTTGCTTCAAATTCCATCACATCATGGGAACAAACTATCTAGGAAGTTCATGACAAAATTTTACCCCATGATTAAAACAGAAAAAATTAAGGATGTCATAAGAACTTTTAGAGGAAAATCTGAGAAGGAATTTTTCCAACTTTGAAAAAGATTCCATGATCTTTTGGTCAAGTGCCCGCACCATGGGATTGACAAGGCTGATCTAGAACATTTCTTTTACAATGGACTACCTCCGGCACATAGAAACATGATCGAGTCCATGCACAAAGGTAGGTTCATGAACCAAACCCCGGATCAAGCCTATGAATTTCTTGTTGACTTAGCCGAGAACGCCCAAAATTGGAGTTGCTATGGTTGTTGCCCAGAGATGGTCACCCAAGAGGGGGGTGAATTGGGTGTTTTAAAAACTTTTGACTAATTAAAATAAAACACACGAATATATGCACAAAGGTAAAGAAGGAGGAATGAGAAAGGTCAATCGCAAACACAAGGTTTTACAGTGGTTCGGAGCTTCCACTGCTCCTACATCCACTCCCCAAATCACCTTTGGGAATTTTCACTATAATCCACGATTACAGTACGGTAGTTTTGCGAGTTTACTACCCAACTCGTTGTTTTACACCGGGCTCACAACAAACCCTACAATCCGGTAGTTTTGTTAGAAATATGCCCTAGAAGCCAATTTGGCTGACGCATTATTTTATTTTGGGACATAAATTTGTACTTGACCTAATAATGAATTTATTAGGATGGGCATTCTTTTCATTCATGTTCTTATGCGTCCATGAATCGTCCAAGGAATTAATAAGATGATGACGCATATTCTCAAGAGTTGAGAATTTGAGGCATGTGTCATTGGTGATTAATTCCTGAATTGCTCCTGATAGATGGATCCATCACGAGGGACGGTGATCGATCCGCTGAGATTAGTGCACAGATCACTTAGTCAGATGGATGAGTCTTGAGTCCACAGTGTAGGGACACTGGAGTGATTGTGTAAGTACTTGTTAGAGAACAAGGGTACTGAGCGTGACCAAAGCAAGTAGTCACTTGGATGTCTATCCACTCGTCAGTGACTTACTTGATGCTGCAGTTGTATGACTGGTCCTTTGACCTGCAATGCCTCGGCTATTTACAGTGAGGTTGCTGTAGTTTGACGAGCACATAAACATGGGCCCTATCCATTTGGGTCCTTGTGGTGCAGATTGGCTGCAGTAGGTTCATTGCAGGAGTAGGGGTGCATCTAGATGGAATCTATCGACCTTGATCGATTAGGAGAGATCCTATGTGATTTATGAGACTGAGTTCGTAAATCCTTGGCCAAGGTAGTTTTTGGAAAAAGAGTTTTCCAATCTCGAACTGGAGTCGAATAAATTTTACATATTACAGATGATGGGGTTTGACGAGTTATCCATGACCTCCATCCTGTTCGGATCCACGATAGAGGGACTGTATCATATGCTAACTGCACCTAGAGGTTCATCTATTCTACTCTGCTGGGTTGCCACTACATGCTGCTAGGTGTCACTGGTGGATTGTGAGACTCAGAGGCATTCACTTGATGATCAGTGAACCCGAATGAGAAGAGTTGGAATTGTTCCAACCCATTGAAAGGAGTTTCAATGATATTGTGATAGGGATCACAACATATCTCACTACCAGACAGAATAGAACCTATGGGGTCACACACAATAGAGGATCTGATCGATCTAATGGTTGGATTGTGATTTGGAATCACAATAGTTTGTAATTGTCAATTTGATTGATAATTAGTTTAACCCACTAAGAGTTAGTGAGTTGAAGAAGGAATTAATTGTAATTGGATTGCAATTTGATTGAATCAATTGGACTTAATTAATTGGGCTCGATCTTATATGATAAGGTTCAAGAGTCCTACTTGGAGTAGGACACCTAGAGTTCTAATTAGATTAGGACTTCAAATTATTAGAGTCCTACTTGGAGTAGGATTGCTAAAGTTCTAATTGGATTAGGACTAAAATTATAAAAGTCCTAATTGGATTGGACTAAAATTATATGAGTCCTAATTGGATTAGGATTCCTAGAGTCCTAATTAATTTTGGTCCAATAGATAAAGATGACTCCTAATTAGATTAGGATTCATGTGAATCAAATAGGGAGACTAATTGGGTTCTACTTAGATTAAGATTCAATGAACCAAGGGCCACCTAATTCCTAATTTGATTAGGATTAGAAGGGAGGGGCAAGAGCCCCTCCCTTCCTCGGATGCTCCCGGGATCCGCATCCCGGATGACCGGGATGCGCGACCCGGATGGACGGGACTCGCGTCCCGGATGCCCGGGACGCGAGACCCGTTTTGGCCAAACATTGGTGCGGCTCCTCCTAACTTCTAGGAGGAGTCCACACCTAGGGCTTCAAAGAAAAAGAATAAAAAAGGGGGCAGCCCCCTTTGGGATAAATTCTTGGTGGTTCTTTTTAGGTGAGCGGCCTCCATCTCTCCCTCTCTTCCTTCTTCCATCTGCAAGGTAAAAGAGGAGCAGCAAGGATGTTTGATTCTTCCTCCTCTTCATCAGATGCATGGAAGAAAACAAAGAGAGAAAGGTGTTTCTCTCTTCCTCCTTCTTCTTCCATGGTAAAGAAAAGAAAAGAAAGCGTTTCTTCCTTCTCCTTCTTTCTCCTCTTGGAATCAATCAAGAGTTGATTGCTTAGAGAAGTTCCAACCATCAAAAGGGATCTCTGCAAGGGAGCTAGCACCCCGGTGAGATCGCAACCTCGATCAATCCAGATCTTCGTGTGGATACCCGTAGAGGCCGGACACTTGTGCGGCTTCAAGCGAACCTGATTTCCACGATCATCAAATAGCGGTGAAGATCTACCCGCTCAAAGGTAAAGATTTGATCTTTATAATTTTAATTGTAGATCTGAAAATTAATCAAGTATCTAATTTTAATCCTTTCCTTCAGATTTCATGATCTTCTGAGTTAGAGAACTCAGAATTTTTTTGAAATCTACGTTCCTCTGGACGTTCATGAGATGAACGACTCCGCGCGCGTCTTTCCGCTGCGATCGTCGCAACGCGTGTGAGGGTAAACTGACAGTGGTATCAGAGCCAAGTTTTTTTTTTAGGATTAAGATTAACATTAATAGACTTGATTAGGATTTTATTAGATCTGAATTTTAATATTCATGCTTGCTGAAATTTTCTGCGTGCTGAAATTTCAGATTTCAGAAATTTCAGCATGCTGATTTTTATTCTTATGATGTTGCATGTTGATTTTAAATTACAATGAGATTGAAATAATTAAAAATCATGTCTTGTATAATCAGAGATTCAGTTGGTAGCATGATTAAAATTAAAATTATCAGATCTGAAATTATATGCATGAGATGCATGTGATAAGAATCAATCATGGATTCATGATCATAAAAATATATTTTTCTGTTTATGCCTATGCTTAAAAGGAAAATTATATATGCATGAGATGAATAAGATATGATCAAATCATGGATTCATGATAATTAAAGGATGTCAACTCGAGTCGACTTAAGGTTAACTCGAGTTGACTCCAAGCATACATGAGTCGACCCCTGTTTGAGGATGTGTTTAAAATGTATGCATGAGATGTATGTATTAGTTAAACAAAATTTATTTGCATGAGATGTAAATAAAATTCTTAAAAATAGAACATTTACATAAGATGTAAACTGAAACAATTATGTCATTTACATAAGATGTAATCACATAATATATGAAAGAGTTTCATATTTACATAGGATGTAAACTTGAACCAATGTAACATTTACATAAGATGTAATTATATAACATTTGGTTTGGGATAGATTGTTACATTAAATGCAAATCCTTTGAGACCTAAAACCTCCTCAATCAGTCGAGAGTGAACGATGCATTGAGCTAGCCATATTTGATTAATTGATCTAATTGGTGTCTAGGAAAGCATTAAAGGTGGTTACTTAATTAGGACTTTACTCTCTGAGTAAGGGGAGCCTCCCACCTGCTTACCTGGCCAATTGATCGATTACCTCCTATGAATAGCTCAAAGTTGGAATCACTAAGACTAGATTACCTAATATTAAGTCTTAAGGTCTTCCACCATAGTAGAGTTGCTAAGGTCTTTCCGGCGTTGATTTGTCTCGGCTGGATACAGTGGGCAAGTTGCATCGGGGGACTGGACCTCTCTATTGGCATGAGATGTTGTGGGGTAGAGGTGGGGTTGGGTACCAATAACTGTTAGGTGAGGGCCCAATGACGACTTTACTTCTGCGGGAATTACGGTGGGTCTGACTTAACTAAGGAACGGGACCAATAACTGTTAGGTGAGGTTCTTATGACTTGGAGACCAAGTAGGCTACAACTTGCTTGAGAAGCATTGTACAAAGAGTTGTACACTTATCATTTATGTGTCATCAATAACTGTTAGGTGAGGTGGCATGTAAATTGGTGGGACCGTAGCACCCCACTTGAAATCTAGAGTCGCAGGTTTCCGTTTCTCTACCGGAGGAGTGTAAGAGATTCGAGAAAATAGTGGGAGGTGTTTGTTTTAAATGTCCTTAAAACAAATAGAGTTCAAGTACAAAATTCTAACTAGAATTTTTACTCTCTGAGGATTATAAAGTCAGCTTCCAAACTCTTAACTCATATCCTAAAGAACCACCGTTTGACCAAACCCAATTATAAAGACTGGCTCTGCAATTTCAAAATAGTTTTAAATTGTGTGAAATTAGGGTGTGTGCTAGACCATGAATTTTCTGCATTACCAGTCCGTCTGATCACTGATCAGCATAAGATGCATGTCAAGTGGACGAACAATGACAATAAAATTAGGTGCTATATAATGGCATCAATGTCCAATGAACTTTAATGCCAGCATGAGAACATGAAGACTGCCGGGGATATATTGAATCACATGCAAGAGTTGTAGGGTGAACAGAGTCGCGCAGCATGGTTTGAAGTGTCTAAAAGGCTCTTCAAGGCCAAGATACGCGAAGGGCAGTTCGTCCATAATCATAGTTTGACCATGATAAAGGATTTTGAGGAGCTTGAGAAGCTCGGCATGACCATGCACAAGAAATTGCAAACGGATTTGATCCCGCAATCCCTTCCAGCTTCATATGAACAGTTTATAGTAAACTATCATATGAACAAGACTGTATGCACTAAAACAGAATTGTTAAATAAATTGGTAACTACCTTAGGAACCTTGAAGAGTTCAAGGGGCATAGTTTTCGCTGTCGAGTTGGCTTCTACTTCCAAGAGAGAGTCTACCTGGAAGAAGAAGAAGCCTGCGAAGAAGCAGAAGACCAGGAAAAGGCCAAGTAAAAAAGTTCCAAGAAAAGGGCCGATTGCAAGGGAAAGTATTTTCATTGCATTGTGGACGGCCATTGCAAGAGGAACTGTCCTACATACATGGGAAGCATAAAAAGCAAGAAAGGGTGACACACCTTAAGAAGGTATGTCAGATATGCTCAGGATACTTAGGAACTGTTACCTACTGCTAGCAGAAATTTGATTTCTGTATCTTGTTTAGCACAAAAAGATTTTTATAAGACTGCTGTTCCATTTATTTGAGAAATAAATTGGTTCCACGTGGTTTATGATTGACAGTCTCTATCACTTACATTTGGATGTACCTGTAAAATTATCTGAGCAAATAGTGAGTACCATAGGATCCAAAAGATCTAGAGATGAGATAAATCTAAAGTATTTGTGGCTCCTCAGGCTTGGCCATATAGGAGAAGATAGAGAAACATGGGCTTTCGACTCATTGACTTCCAAGTCATATCCGATTTGTGAATTCTACCTTCAAGGAAAGATGGCCAAATTACCCTTTGTAGGACACGGGAAGAGGTCCACTGAAATACTTATCCTAGTACACACTGACGTGTGTAGCCCATTCGATGTGCAAGCTAGGAAAAATAATTGTTTACTTCATTTACCGATGATTACTCACGGTATTGATATGTGTATGAGACACAAATCTGAAGCTTTTGAAAAGTTCAAAGAGTTCGGATATGAAGTAGAAAAACAAATAGGAAAACTCATTAAGGTTCTTCGATCGGATCGAGAAGGTAAACACCTTAGTGGAGAGTTCCGAGATTATCTCAAGAAGAATGGTATAGTTTCACAATGGACCCCTCCTGGTACATCTCAGCTCAACGGGGTGTCTGAGAAGGAGAATCAGACCCTATTGGATATGGTCAGGTCCATGATGAGCTTCACTGATTTACCCTTGTTTCTTTAGCGAGATACCCTATTTTCAGCTATTTACTTATTGAATAGAATTTTCTCTAAATCTGTTCCTACCATACCGTATGAGATATGACATGGTAAGAAGCCAAGTTTTAGTTATCTCAAGATTTGGGGATGTCCGGCCCACATCAAGCGACAACAGGCGGACAAGTTAGAGGATAAGACAATTAATACTCATTTTATTGGATATCCTAAAGAGTCATTAGGATACGATTTTTCCATCCCAATGGATCACAAAGTGTTTGTGAGCCGACATGCAATCTACATTGAAAAATAGTTTATCCTTGATAGAGGCAGTGGGAGAAAAATTGAGCTCGAAGAGAAAGTCTCTGAAGAGCAACGAGTCATTGTGCCTATAGAACCTATTCGTAGTGAGCCAGTACATGTTGTATCTCCTCCACCTCGTAAGTTTAGTAGGATCTTCCATCCTCCTGAAAGGTACTTAGGTATGCTTACAGAGGATGAAGAGGAAGTGTTCCATGGGAGATAGGGATCAAGGTAAGGATCCCAATACCTACAACGAGGCGATGTTAGACATCGATTCTGAGCAATGGTTGGAAGCAATGAAGTCAGAGATGGACTCCATGCATTCCAACCAAGTCTGGACCTTAGTAGATCCACCAGAAGGTATAGTACCTATTGGTTGTAATTAGATTTACAAAAGGACAAAAAGGTTTGAATGGCTAGGTAGAGACCTATAAGGCAAGGCTAGTAGCAAAAGGTTATAATCGATACGAAGGCATTGATTATCAGGATACCTTTTCACCTGTAGCCATGCTGAAGTCTATTCAAATATTGCTCGCTGTTGCAGCATATCATGATATTGTGATGGTGATCACAAGGTCTGTAAACTGCAAATATCCATCTATGGACTAAAGCAAGCATCTCGGAGTTGGAAAACTCATTTCAACGATGTAATCAAATCGTTTGATTTCATCAAGAACGAAGAGGAACCATGTGTTTATAAGAAGGTTAGTGGGAGGGCTATTGTATTTCTCGTATTGTACGCGGATGATATCCTTCTTGTTGGGAATGATATTCCCATGCTAACTAAAGTCAAGGTATGGTTGTCTAAGAAATTATCTATGAAAGACCTTGGGAAAGTATCATATATTTTGGAAATTAAGGTCTATAAAGATATATCTAAAAGGATGCTTGTCCTATCACGGAATATGTACATAGAGGGAGTGCTGAAGAGGTTCGGCATGGAAACCTCTGAAAGGAGATTATTACTCCTTAGGCATGGGATAAATCACTCTAAGAAGATGTGCCCCAACACATCTGAAGAGATTTAGCGGATGAGCAAGATCCCTTATGCTTTGGCTATAGGGAGCCTCATGTATGCCATGCTATGTACATGACCTGATATAGCACATGCTGTGAGTGTCACGAGCATATATCAGTCAAATCCAGGCAACGAGCACTGGATAGCTGTGAAGAACAGTCGTAGGTACTTGAGAAGAACTAAGGACATGTTCTTGGTCTTTAGGAGAAGATCAGAGTTAAAGGTAGAAGGATACACACATTTGATGATAGAAAGTCTACATTAGAATATGTGCAATGGTGTTCGGTAATTTGGAAGAGTTCCAAACAATCGATCATTACAGATTCTACCTTAAAAACTGAATGTATCGCCACCTCTAAGGGTGCAGTGGAAACCTTCTGGATTAAGAAGTTTATTGCAGAATTAGGTGTAATGTCATCCGATGCTATAACACTATACTGCGATAACAATGGCACCATAGCACTAGCTAAGGAGCCAAGGTCTCACCAGAAGTCTAAGCACATAGAGCGGTAGTTTAACCTGATATGCGACTATCTCGAAAAGAAATAAGTAGAGGCATAGAGAGTAGACTCCACAGTCAACGTGGTAGACCCATTCACTAAGAAGCTAAGTCAGCAGAAAATTGAAGCACATCTTGAGAAGATGGGGCTTAGATTTATGGCTGATTGGCTTTAGTGCAAGTGGGAGATTGTTAGAAATATGCCCTAGAAGCCAATTTGGCTGACGCATTATTTTGTTTTGGGACATAAATTTGTACTTGACCTAATAATGAATTTATTAGGATGGGCATTCTTTTCATTCATGTTCTTATGCGTCCATGAATCGTCCAAGGAATTAATAAGATGATGACGCATATTCTCAAGAGTTGAGAATTTGAGGCATGTGTCATTGGTGATTAATTCCTGAATTGCTCCTGATCGATGGATCCATCACGAGGGACGGTGATCGATCCGCTGAGATTAGTGCACAGATCACTTAGTCAGATGGATGAGTCTTGAGTCCACAGTGTAGGGACACTGGAGTGATTGTGTAAGTACTTGTTAGAGAACAAGGGTACTGAGCGTGACCAAAGCAAGTAGTCACTTGGATGTCTATCCACTCGTCAGTGACTTACTTGATGCTGCAGTTGTATGACTGGTCCTTTGACCTGCAATGCCTCGGCTATTTACAGTGAGGTTGCTGTAGTTTGACGAGCACATAAACATGGGCCCTATCCATTTGGGTCCTTGTGGTGCAGATTGGCTGCAGTAGGTTCATTGCAGGAGTAGGGGTGCATCTAGATGGAATCTATCGACCTTGATAGATTAGGAGAGATCCTATGTGATTTATGAGACTGAGTTCGTAAATCCTTGGCCAAGGTAGTTTTTGGAAAAAGAGTTTTCCAATCTCGAACTGGAGTCGAATAAATTTTACATATGACAGATGATGGGGTTTGACGAGTTATCCATGACCTCCATCCTGTTCGGATCCACGATAGAGGGACTGTATCATACGCTAACTGCACCTAGAGGTTCATCTATTCTACTCTGCTGGGTTGCCACTACATGCTGCTAGGTGTCACTGGTGGATTGTGAGACTCAGAGGCATTCACTTGATGATCAGTGAACCCGAATGAGAAGAGTTGGAATTGTTCCAACCCATTGAAAGGAGTTTCAATGATATTGTGATAGGGATCACAACATATCTCACTACCAGACAGAATAGAACCTATGGGGTCACACACAATAGAGGATCTGATCGATCTAATGGTTGGATTGTGATTTGGAATCACAATAGTTTGTAATTGTCAATTTGATTGATAATTAGTTTAACCCACTAAGAGTTAGTGAGTTGAAGAAGGAATTAATTGTAATTGGATTGCAATTTGATTGAATCAATTGGACTTAATTAATTGGGCTCGATCTTATATGATAAGGTTCAAGAGTCCTACTTGGAGTAGGACACCTAGAGTTCTAATTAGATTAGGACTTCAAATTATTAGAGTCCTACTTGGAGTAGGATTGCTAAAGTTCTAATTGGATTAGGACTAAAATTATAAAAGTCCTAATTGGATTAGGACTAAAATTATATGAGTCCTAATTGGATTAGGATTCCTAGAGTCCTAATTAATTTTGGTCCAATAGATAAAGATGACTCCTAATTAGATTAGGATTCATGTGAATCAAATAGGGAGACTAATTGGGTTCTACTTAGATTAAGATTCAATGAACCAAGGGCCACCTAATTCCTAATTTGATTAGGATTAGAAGGGAGGGGCAAGAGCCCCTCCCTTCCTCGGATGCTCCCGGGATCCGCATCCCGGATGACCGGGATGCGCGACCCGGATGGACGGGACTCGCGTCCCGGATGCCCGGGACGCGAGACCCGTTTTGGCCAAACATTGGTGCGGCTCCTCCTAACTTCTAGGAGGAGTCCACACCTAAGGCTTCAAAGAAAAAGAATAAAAAAGGGGGCAGCCCCCTTTGGGATAAATTCTTGGTGGTTCTTTTTAGGCGAGCGGCCTCCATCTCTCCCTCTCTTCCTTCTTCCATCTGCAAGGTAAAAGAGGAGCAGCAAGGATGTTTGATTCTTCCTCCTCTTCATCAGATGCATGGAAGAAAACAAAGAGAGAAAGGTGTTTCTCTCTTCCTCCTTCTTCCATGGTAAAGAAAAGAAAAGAAAGCGTTTCTTCCTTCTCCTTCTTTCTCCTCTTGGAAACAATCAAGAGTTGATTGCTTAGAGAAGTTCCAACCATCAAAAGGGATCTCTGCAAGGGAGCTAGCACCCCGGTGAGATCGCAACCTCGATCAATCCAGATCTTCGTGTGGATACCCGTAGAGGCCGGACACTTGTGCGGCTTCAAGCGAACCTGATTTCCACGATCATCAAATAGCGGTGAAGATCTACCCGCTCAAAGGTAAAGATTTGATCTTTATAATTTTAATTGTAGATCTGAAAATTAATCAAGTATCTAATTTTAATCCTTTCCTTCAGATTTCATGATCTTCTGAGTTAGAGAACTCAGAATTTTTTTGAAATCTACGTTCCTCTGGACGTTCATGAGATGAACGACTCCGCGCGCGTCTTTCCGCTGCGATCGTCGCAACGCGTGTGAGGGTAAACCGACAAGTTTTTCGAGTGAACTACCTAACTCGTTGTTTTACCCCGGGCTAACAACGAACCCTAAAACCTCCAATTTCACTTAGGCTTGGGACGCCTTTTCCTTGTTCCAAGTCCCTTGACTGGAACAAGCACCACAACGAAAGAGTTTACAAAAGAAAGGAAAAGCTCTAAAAAGCAAATATTGCAATTATGAACAATAGAACCCGGAAGAATCCTTTTGCCGTTGGAAGCGTGGGAGATATTGATTCTTCCGATGTGGAGCACGTAGGATTGAGTGTGAGCTTTGAATCCCAAGCGCACGAGAGTGATTGAGCTTGAAATCACTTGGGAAGCTTGAAAACACTTGATTTCTTCACTTGAATGCACTCACTCCCTTGAACTTTTCTTTCTTACTTCTCTCTTGAATGATCTAGCTTTTAGGTTGGTGAAGAGTTGTTGAGAAGCACTTAAGAGGTCCCTTTTATAGCCCAAAAAGCAAATATAGCCGTTAGAGACAAAGAAAGAAGGATTTGAAATTCAAACCAAACCTGAAAAGCTGTCAGTCGCGTCCCAGTCGCTCCGGGGACGTCTCCGCTTCAACGGGAGACGTCTCGGCTACAAGATTTTACTTTTTCCGTTGTCTGGGGTCGACTCGGCACTTTCAGGGGACGTCTCGGCTTGTTTGCACTTTTTGAATGGGGACGACTCCGCTGATCTGGGGACGACTCCGCTTCTTTATCTCCGAAGAACATGTCCTCTGGTATTTCCTGAGAGAGTCGACTCCGCTCCTTCAGGGGACGTCTCGGGTTGTCTGCACTTTATGCATGGGGACGACTCCACTGTCTCAGGGTCGACTCCGCTTCCTTTATCACCCAAAAAACCATTCTCTGGAAAACCCTGAGAGAGCCGTCTCCGCTATCTTGGGGACGACTCGGGAAGTCTCCTTTTTACTTGCGGGGACGACTCGGCTTACTGTGGGGACGTCTCGCGCATATCTCTTGAAAACTGCCTTTCTGCCGCCACTGAGAGAGTCGACTCTGCTACTGAGAGAGTCGACTCCGCTAACGCGGGGACGACTCGGCAGGTGTCGGGGACGTCTCCAAGTGTGCCGGTTCTTCCTGTTTGAGCCAGAGACGTCTCTGAAACTATCCGGAGACGTCTCGGCTGTCCCTGATCTGTTTTCTTTAACTCAAAATATTCTTCAATAAATTCATAAAAATTATGGGAACTTGCCTAGACATTTCTTAACAATATTCTTAATAAGACACATGAATTCCTCAATTAAATTGTTAAGATATAATGGAATTTTACTCTAGTGTTTTGTATTCATCAAAATCTATTAGGGGGTCAACAATCTCCCCCTTTTTGATGATGACAAAACACTGAGTATATGCAAAATTTGAGATTTAAACATATACACAGTATTTGATCAGATGTACAAGTATAATGTTTTGATTAGAACTAGATATAATGTGCATCACTCAAAGTATTCAATTTTCAGTTCTTTCCTTGTGCATAAGATTGATCTTTATAGTTCTTAAATGATTTTAGCATATCAACTGAATTTGAATCAAGTTAAAATGAAGTATTGATGCTGAGGATAATTGAAAGCTAGATTCTTTTTGACTCCCCCTTTCTTTTCCAGAAGGGCAATTATCTTAAGGTCAATATTCTTCAATTTTATCTTTTCTAAATCAACTTTGGAGTATGATTATAAATTTTGCATTCCATATTCAATATCCATATATATAACTGCTCCCCCCTTTCACTATCTCTACATTCAATATCTACTCCCCCTTTTTGTCATCAACAATGAAGGGGACAAATTATCTCTATATTCAATATATTCAGTGTTCATTTTACTCCCCCTTTGATATTCAGGTTGTGCTCCCCCTGTTTCATATGCTTTGATACGTTGTGCCAAATCTGAATACTTAATGTATGTTATGAGATTCTTATGACACATCAAGAGGCACATTCACATTCATAGAAACACATACATAGAGTTGGCAATGTACACAGTTTTCAAAAGGGATTGTATTCATGTATCATTGTGAACCTTTGAAGTCAGTACATAGTCAAAAAGAAGAAATCATTACAAGTATTGATTTCTAATACAAAAGTGTTTCAAAAATAGCCTAGGATTTACAAAAAGAAGATCCTACAAGATATCCATCATCGGCGACGTTGCTCATGGGCCCTACCAGCTGTATTTTGTTCATAAACCTTACAAGCTGCATCTATGAATGTGTTGATGGAATCCATGAGGGTCTTAAATTGATCTCCCTGTGACTTGTGGAAACCTGCCACAAGTGCCTCAAACTCTATAGTTGCCATTTCAATTCTTCCTCTGAGTTGGGCAACTAAGGTGCTCACATTGCCATCTGGTTTTGTTAGCTCTTTAAGACTCTTGGAAATGCTCTTCAAGCTGTCCTTGAGCTCTAATGATCTGATGGTTTGGGTGGCACCCACACCAATTATTTCTTGTGTTGTAGCTTCAATTTGACTTCTAATATCCTTCATCTCTTGTAGAAGCCCGTCATGTGAAGCTCTGATGGGGGCCAACTCTGTGGAGATCATGGATCTCATCTCCTCCCTCATCTGCTGGCAAATGGCAGATGCTAAGGTGCGCATCTGATCCTCTGACAGAAAGGAGGGCCCACTAACTGGAGGAGGTGGTGGCATGGATGTGGAAGGTCCAGCTGAGCTGGAGGGAATATCAGGGATATCCATGTGGCTAGGTGGAGGAGAGTGATGGTCAGACTCATGATGTGGGATCTCAGGCTCTAGGATTTGGGTTTTTCTCTTTGGTACCTTGACCCACGATCCATCTATCTTGTGAAATTCCATTCTTCTCATTGTGCCCTCATTGTAATAGTCGGTGTTTCTCAAGGGCTTTGCAGGTTCATTTGTTGGAATGGGAACCTTGAAGTGTTTAAAGATTAAGGTAAAGATCATGCCATAGGGTATACTAAACCTAGAATACCTATGACATAGGGCAATGTAATTTAGCATGAGTCTAGGGAGGTTTAGAGGGATCCCTAGTAGGATGTGGTGCATTATAACTAAGTCTCGCTCCGAAACAAAATCGAAGCGACCGGTTTTAGGAAATAGGACCCGGTTGACAATACTTAAGAGAAGTCTCATCTCTGCATTTAGGTCCTGGGAATTGACAACATCAAGAGGGCCGCAGTCCTCTCTTCCTAAAAGTAAATTTAGGGCTGACTCCCTTTGGGGATGTGAGGTTGGAGCCTCACCGTCCCTAGGAATTTGTAAGACAGTGGATAGGACATCTTCATTGACTTCTACTAATGTCCCTTGGACATATCCAGTGTACCCTAGGTCCCCTAAGGCCATATTGCTAAAAAGTTCTCTAACTAGGCCGGGGTAGGTCGAGGTATTGAGGGTACAAAAGTGTTCCCACCCTTGGGCTCGGAGTCTCTCTCCAATAGAGAACCCCTCATGATCTAAAAAGGAGAAATCTATGTACCTTCCTGTCGTGACTGTGCGATTTGCACAGGAAATAGTCGTGGTTGGCGGAGCAACCGGAGGAGACGGCGCGGAGGGTTCTTCCCGTCGTTCCTCACCGTCGGCCGCTACCCTAGGTCGCCTTCCACGGGTCGTCCTAGCCTTCTTTGGTGCCATGGATGCTAGGGTTTGTGATGTAGAGCAAACGGAGGCTAGGATTTGAGGTGGAGAGCAAATGGAGGCTAGGGTTTTTCGTTTTGGTCGGGAATGAAGGAGAAAGCTCGAGTCGGCTCGAGCGATTTCGACCTATTTAAAAAGCCCTCCTTCGGTCCCCGAGACGTCTCCGCGACTAAGGCGAGACGTCTCCCCTGGGGGGACGTCTCTGCGATTTGCCAGAGACGTCTCCGGCACTGAAAAATTTCAGACTGAATTCTATCTTCTCCCAATTTTTGTTTAATCACCCTAATCAACATGATTTTTTTTTTTGATAAACTTAGAGTGAATTTGTTTGTGATCCTCCCCCTTAATGATACATCCTATAATAATTTGATAATGATTTTTGAATTATTAATATTGAAATGAGGATTGTTTGACCAAATTTCGAATACCTATGAAATAGGCTCTGAAAATATCTCCATGAAGAGTCCAAGGGAGGGTAACCATCCTCCGGAAAGTCAAACAGTTCGTCATTTAGCTTAGATGAATTCATGTTTTCACTTATGTTTACCTTGAGGTTGATTATTAGTTTGAGTAGCAAAGCAATGCAATACAAATTCAACTCATTTGCTAGGATCATACAAGCTCAAGGCATTCCTTAAGAAATTGAATCTTTCTTTACAAAGGGGCTTTGTAAAGATATCAGCTAATTGATTTTCAGTACATACATATTCAATCATCACATCATTTTTCAGCACATGATCCCTAATAAAATGATGCCTAATCTCTATATGCTTTGACTTAGAGTGTTGGACAGGATTTTTTGTTAAGTTAATTGCACTTGTATTATCACATTTAATTGGTATATTATCCATTTTGATACCGAAGTCTTCAAGTTGTTGCTTAATCCAAAGAACTTGGGCACAACAGCTTCCAGCTGCAATGTACTCAGCCTCAGCTGTGGACAAGGCAACTGAATTTTGTTTCTTGCTAAACCAAGAAACCAAATTGGCACCCAAGAGTTGACATGTGCCACTTGTGCTTTTTCTGTCGAGTTTGCACCCGGCAAAATCAGCATCGGAATAAGCAATTAAGTTTATGTCAGATTGTTTAGAATACCATAAACCTACATTAGATGTCCCTACTAGATATCTAAATATTCTTTTAACAGCTTGCAAGTGTGATTCCTTAGGACATGCTTGGTATCTAGCACACATACAAACACTGAATAATATATCTGGTCTACTAGCAGTAAGGTAAAGTAGAGAGCCTATCATACCTCTGTACAATTTGCAGTCTATACTTTTACCTTTTTCATCTTTGTCAAGCTTGCAACTTGAGCTCATGGGTGTGCTGATTTCCTTTGCATCCTTCATCTTGAATTTTTCCAGCATTTCTTTGATGTATTTGGACTGACTGATGAAGATGCCTTCCTCTGATTGTTTTATTTGTAGCCCAAGGAAGAAGTTGAGCTCACCCATCATGCTCATTTCAAATTCTCCCTGCATAAGCTTGGCAAACTCTTGACAAAGACTATCATTAGTAGCACCAAAAATTATATCATCCACATAAATTTGTACAAGCAATAAGTCATTTCCTTTTCTTTTAATAAAGAGGGTTTTGTCTACATTTCCTCTCTTAAATTTGTTCTCAATTAGGAAATTGCTTAATCTTTCATACCATGCCCTAGGAGCTTGCTTAAGTCCATACAATGCTTTATGCAATTTATACACATAATCTGGATGTAAGTGATTTTCAAAACCTGGAGGTTGTCCTACATAAACTTCTTCCATTATATAGCCATTTAAGAATGCACTTTTTACATCCATTTGATAGAGTTTAAAATCCATGAAGCATGCATATGCTAAAAGCAGTCTAATAGCCTCTAACCTAGCAACAGGAGCAAAAGTTTCATCAAAATCTATTCCTTCCTCCTGATTATATCCTTTGGCCACTAGCCTAGCTTTGTTTCTTATTACTATTCTATCTTCATCTAGTTTATTTCTATACACCCACTTGGTGCCTATAATTGAAACATTAGGGGGTCTTTTCATTAGAGTCCAAACTTCATTTCTTTCGAATTGGTTTAATTCCTCTTGCATAGCATTCATCCAATTATCATCTTTTTCAGCTTCTTCTAGTGATTTAGGCTCTATTTGCGAAACGAAGGCAAGATAATTACTAGTGTTTCTTAAAGAGGATCTAGTTCTTATACCTTGTGAAGGATCACCAAGGATTAGATCCTTTGGATGACCATGTGCATACCTCCATTCTTTAGGAAGATCTTGATTTCTTGATGGAGGTTGATCTTCTTCATCTCGCTGATTTGTATCTTTTTTGATCTCATCCTCATGTTGTTTGTCTTGAGTGGAGAGTTCCTTCATTTGGTCTTCAAGTATACCTACATCACCATCTTCTTCGTTTCTAGAAGAATCTCCATTAGTTTCATCAAAAACAACATGAATGGATTCTTCAACAACGAGAGTTCTCTTGTTGAAGACCCTGTATGCTCTACTAGATGAGGAGTAACCTAAGAAGATCCCCTCATCTGATTTAGCACTAAATTTACTGAGATTGTCCTTTCCATTGTTCAAAATAAAGCATCGACAACCGAAAACATGAAAATAACTTATATTTGGTTTCTTACCTTTTATCAACTCATACGGTGTTTTCTTTAAGATGGATCTAACTAAAGCACGATTTAAGATATAACATGAAGTATTTATTGCTTCAGCCCAAAAATATTTTGGTAGATCCGATTCGCACAACATGGTACGAGCCATATCTGCTAGTGTGCGATTCTTCCTTTCTACCACCCCATTTTGTTGGGGTGTCCTAGGTGCCGAGAAATTGTGATTGATACCATTTTCGTCACAAAACTTTTCAAAGTGCTGATTTTCAAACTCGGTACCATGATCACTCCTAATTGCTTTTAGTTTAAGATTGAGTTCATTCGAAACCCTATTATGAAACTTGATAAAAGCAGGAAAGGACTCATCTTTATGTGCAAGAAATGAAACCCATGTAAAACGTGAAAAATCATCAATAATTACAAGACCAAATTTCTCACCCCCTAGACTAGCAGTTCTAGTGGGTCCAAACAAATCCATGTGAATTAGTTCTAAGGGTTTTGTTGTTGAGACTATATTCTTAGACTTGAAGGAACTTCTTGTTTGTTTCCCTAATTGACATGCAGCACAAATTTTATTCTTCTCAAAGTCTATTTTTGGTAGTCCTTTGACTAGATCTTTTGTAATTAATTTGGAGATTAAGTCCATGCTAGCATGCCCTAACCTACGATGCCATAACCAACTAGTCTCATTGACTTTGGGATTCATGGCTACAAGACATTGGCCATCCTTCATGGTGAGATCATCAAGATCTACCATGTAAACATTTCCATGCCTATGTCCTGTGAGTATGATCTCATTATCATTTGGACTACTAATTATGCATAGTGATGATTCAAATGACACTTTAAAGCCCTTGTCACAAAATTGACTTATACTTAATAAATTATGTTTTAGTCCATTAACTAACAATACATTATCAATAAATGAGGAGGGTGATATGGAGATTTTACCCATACCAATAATTCGGCCTTTAGCATTATCTCCAAATGTGACTACTCCTCCTTCTTTTGATTCCAAGGTGACGAAGAGACTCTTGTCACCGGTCATATGCCTTGAGCAACCACTATCAAGATACCACATTCTCTTTTTATTCCCGGCTGCAAGGCATACCTGCAAAATGATCATGTGAAGCTCTTAGGTACCCAAGTTTTCTTGGGTCCTTCGTGGTTAGTGTAGTTGGTTCCCTTAGGCACCCATACTTTAGTTATGCTTTTAGCTTTTACAAATGTATTCTTGTTAGTTTGGATTTTTCTTTGAATACAAGAGTAGGCTTTATGTCCATTCTTTCCACAAAGAAAGCATGTTAGTTTTTCAGTTTTTACGTCTTTTGCTTTTACAAAGAAATTCTTTAGATACTTTTGTTGCTCATTAGTTTTATATCCTAATCCGGCTTTATTAAAAACAGCTCTTTGATTTGAAAGAATAAGATTTAATTTTTCAGAGCTTTGTGTAAATTTTTCAACAATTGGTTTGTATTTATGTACCTCATTCTTAAGATTCAAATTTTCTTTGACTAGTTCTTCCTTATCCTTTTTAAGAGATTCAACATTTTGTGCAAGTGAGGTATTATTATCGAGTAGGGATTTTACTTTTAGATTTAATTCCTTAATTAGTGTTTTTGCCTTTTCATTTTCAATGCTCAGTTTTGAATTTTTGATTTCTAGGTTAGTAGTGTTAATATTTTTAATGCTCTCCTTTTCAATTAATAAGTTTTCAATATTTTTCTTTAGTTTTTGATTGGAGGCTTTTAATTCTTTATTCTTTGCTCCTAACATACTACAATCACCCATAAGTTCTTGAAAAGCCTCATATAATTCTTCTAAAGTAAAATTTATGGTTGGGTTTTGACATACCTCGTCGTCTTCGAACGCCATGAAGCATAGATTGGCGGTCTCTTCCTTCTCTTCCTCGGAGGATGATGTGTCACTATCATCCCATGTTGCCTTCAATGCCTTCTTCTTCTTCTTTCCAAAATACTTCTTTTGTTGAGGGCATTCGGAACGAATATGTCCCGGTCTCTTGCAATCATAGCATACGATTGGGTCTCTTTCTTTTTCCTTTTCTTTTTCCCAATCATTTCTCCCTCCAAATTTCTTTCTTGGGAAGGGTTTCTTTCTTCTCATGAATTTTTTAAACTTCCTTACTATCAAACCCAAGTCCTCATCTTGACTTTCTTCTTCACTCTCACTGCTCTCTTCTTCACATACACTTGAGGTAGCCTTGAGTGCGATTGTCTTTTTCTTTGGCAACTCTTCTTCATGCTGCTTCATCGTGAGCTCATGCGTCATCAATGAGCCCAAGAGTTGTTCTAGCCCCAAAGTGTTGAGGTCTTTGGCTTCTACAATCGCCGTGACCTTTGCTTCCCATGCTTTTGGCAGTGACCTGAGAATTTTACTCACAAGTTCGGGGTTAGTGTAAGATTTGCCCAAGCTTTTTAGGCCATTAATAATTTCGGTAAAACGTGTAAACATGCATGTGATGGTTTCATTAGGTTCCATCTTAAACAATTCATATTTGTGAACTAGAATGTTCACTTTGGACTCTTTGACTTGATTTGTACCCTCGTGGGTAACTTCAAGCCTATCCCATACTTTCTTAGCGGAACTACATGTAGAGACTCTATTGAACTCATTTACATCTAAAGAACAAAATAGTGAGTTCATGGCTCTAGAATTGAGTTGAGCCATCCTATCATCATTCTCATCCCAATCCTCCTCAGGTTTGGGAACTCGAATGCCATTAACCACATGTGACGGTTCTTGTGGTCCCTTGACTATAACCCTCCACAAGGCATAGTCTTGTGCTTGAATGAAGATTCTCATTCTAGTCTTCCAATAGGTATAATTTGTCCCATTGAAGAGTGGAGGTCTATTGGTTGCTTGCCCCTCGGCAGGGACATTGTTAAAGGGTGTTGCCATCTAGATCTTTGGCTAAGACGGTTAGGTCTTTCAAGAAATACACAGAGCACCAGCTCTGATACCACTTGTTGCCCAGAGATGGTCACCCAAGAGGGGGGTGAATTGGGTGTTTTAAAAACTTTTGACTAATTAAAATAAAACACACGAATATATGCACTAAGGTAAAGAAGGAGGAATGAGAAAGGTCAATCGCAAACACAAGGTTTTATAGTGGTTCGGAGCTTCCACTGCTCCTACATCCACTCCCCAAATCACCTTTGGGAATTTCCACTATAATCCACGATTACAGTACGGTAGTTTTGCGAGTTTACTACCCAACTCGTTGTTTTACACCGGGCTCACAACAAACCCTACAATCCGGTAGTTTTTCGAGTGAACTACCCAACTCGTTGTTTTACCCCGGGCTAACAACGAACCCTAAAACCTCCAATTTCACTTAGGCTTGGGACGCCTTTCCCTTGTTCCAAGTCCCTTGACTGGAACAAGCACCACAACGAAAGAGTTTACAAAAGAAAGGAAAAGCTCTAAAAAGCAAATATTGCAATTATGAACAATAGAACTCGGAAGAATCCTTTTGCCGTTGGAAGCGTGGGAGATATTGATTCTTCCGATGTGGAGCACGTAGGATTGAGTGTGAGCTTTGAATCCCAAGCGCACGAGAGTGATTGAGCTTGAAATCACTTTGGAAGCTTGAAAATACTTGATTTCTTCACTTGAATGCACTCACTCCCTTGAACTTTTCTTTCTTACTTCTCTCTTGAATGATCTAGCTTTTGGGTTGGTGAAGAGTTGTTGAGAAGCACTTAAGAGGTCCCTTTTATAGCCCAAAAAGCAAATATAGCCGTTAGAGACAAAAAAAGAAGGATTTGAAATTCAAACCAAACCTGAAAAGCTGTCAGTCGCGTCCCAGTCGCTCCGGGGACGTCTCCGCTTCAACGGGAGACGTCTCGGCTACAAGATTTTACTTTTTCCGTTGTCTGGGTCGACTCGGCACTTTCAGGGGACGTCTCGGCTTGTTTGCACTTTTTGAATGGGGACGACTCCGCTTCTTTATCTCCGAAGAACATGTCCTCTGGTATTTCCTGAGAGAGTCGACTCCGCTCCTTCAGGGGACGTCTCGGGTTGTCTGCACTTTATGCATGGGGACGACTCCACTGTCTCAGGGTCGACTCCGCTTCCTTATCACCCAAAAAACCATTCTCTGGAAAACCCTGAGAGAGCCGTCTCCGCTATCTTGGGGACGACTCGGGAAGTCTCCTTTTTACTTGCGGGGACGACTCGGCTTACTGTGGGGACGTCTCGCGCATATCTCTTGAAAACTGCCTTTCTGCCGCCACTGAGAGAGTCGACTCCGCTAACGCGGGGACGACTCGGCAGGTGTCGGGGACGTCTCCAAGTGTGCCGGTTCTTCCTGTTTGTGCCAGAGACGTCTCTGAAACTATCCGGAGACGTCTCGGCTGTCCCTGATCTGTTTTCTTTAACTCAAAATATTCTTCAATAAATTCATAAAAATTATGGGAACTTGCCTAGACATTTCTTAACAATATTCTTAATAAGACACATGAATTCCTCAATTAAATTGTTAAGATATAATGGAATTTTACTCTAGTATTTTGTATTCATCAAAATCTATTAGGGGGTCAACAATGGTGAGGAAGTAAATAGAGATGAGTTCGGATCTAGAAAACTAGGTAATTATGAAATGAAAGCAGACCCAGAACTCAAAAATGTCATGTCCAATCTGGTGACTGGAATGAACAACTTAAGCAAAAAGTTTGATGCTTTCACTGTTTCCACTAGCTCGAGTTCATATAAAGAGTTAAATCCCATCATGAAAGTGGATCACGAGTCACATAGTTTATGTATCTTGTGTAATAGTTCTGAGCATCTAGTGGAGTGTTGTCCTAGTTTACCCAACATTAAGGCTGAGCAAGCAAATCCTCTAAACTCATATAGTGCCTTCAAGAAGCCCACTCCCAATTCATTCAGCCCAGTCTACCACCCTGATAATAGGTTCCACCCAAATTTCTCATACAAGCAAAATGAACCTATTCAGCATCAAGGTGGTCCACCAGGTTTTCAGAAGAATTTTTCCAGGATAGGTCCATCACAAATAAACCAATCATTGGCTCCACCTATTCCTACTTATAGTGCCCCTATCCCACAGCAACCTTCACAATTAGAAACCATGATGGCTAATATGATGAAGCAGCAACAAGACTTCATCCAACAACAACAACAGACCAACATGGCTCAAACCCAGACTAACCAATTCCATGCGCAAGCGATTGCAAAACTTGAGGTTAGTCTGAGCCAAATAGCCAACTCTCTAGGGGATAGGAAGAAAGGTGAATTGCCCAGTCAGCCAGTACCTAACCCTAGTAGACAATAGAATCAAGGGCCGAGAGGCCAGTTTCATATTGATTCTAGTGGAAACCCTACCCATGAAGTCCAGGCAATTACCACTTTACGGTCTGGCAAGCAAGTGGACAACAAAGTCCAACTTCCTGTGCAAGAAAAAGAAGAAAAGCATGAAACAAACCCCACCCAGAAAAAGGCACAAGAACAGGGAACACAAGGAATAGAGGAGAAACCAATAGAGACGTACACACCCAAGGCTCCCTTTCCTAGTAGACTACAAGACTCAAAGAAAAAATCTCAATACGATGAAATCATGGAAGTCTTTAAAAATGTTCAAATAAATTTACCCTTCCTAGATGCCATCAGACAGATTCCCTCTTATACAAAATTCTTAAAAGACCTAACTACGGTGAAAAGGAAAACCAGTATTCCTAGGCAAGCTGTGATGGCGGCACAAGCCTCATCTCTTATTCAACAACAGATTGCCTCAAAATACAAGGACCCTGGTTGCCCCACTGTTGAAATTAAAATAGGAGAAACCATCATTCGGAGAGCCCTATTAGACTTAGGAGCAAGTGTAAACCTATTACCCTATTCTGTCTACACCGAACTAGGTTTGGAGGAATTAAAGCCCATAAACATTACTTTGTCATTAGCAGATAGGACTGTGAAGTATCCCAAAGGAATTGTGGAGGATGTGATTGTAAAAGTTAATGAATTCTACTATCCTGTGGATTTTATAGTCCTTGAAACTGAACCAGTAAAAAATCCAGAAAGTCACATCCCGGTGATCCTAGGTAGACCATTTTTGGCCACTTCAAATGCTGTGATTAGTTGCCAAAATGGAATAATGACTCTAGCCTTTGGGAACATTACTGTCCAACTCAATGTTTTTCATAGTAGTAGTCAGTCAACTGAGATGGATGATTTGGAAGAAATTCACATGATTGAGAACATAATTAGCAGTTCTTTTGAAGAGTCGAGTTATTCTGACCCATTAGAAAGATGTTTGGCTAATTTTGGTCAAGATTGTGAGTCAAGTCAAGAGGTTAATGCATTGTTAGATTCCATTCTTGTGATGGATACTAGTAGACGGGCCACCAAGTTTGAATCATTGCCTATTTCGGAATCTCAGCTAGTGCCATCCAATGTCAAACCTCCACAACTAGAACTTAAAGACCTTCCCAAAAACTTGAAGTATGCATTTTTTGGAGAAAACAAGACCTTACCTGTTATAATTGCATCGAATCTAACTAAAGAACAGGAAGAGAAGCTGTTAAGTATCCTTCGGAAGAATCAGGAAGCTATCGGTTGGTCTATAGCTGATATTAAGGAAATTAGTCCTTCTGTGGTCCAACATAAAATCCATCTAGAAGAAGATGCAAAAATCTCTAGAGAACCACAAAGACGACTTAATCCAATCATGAAGGATGTGGTTCTAGCTGAAATCATTAAACTCTTAGATGCAGGGATTATATATCCTTTTTCTGATAGTCAGTGGGTAAGCCCAGTTCAAGTCATACCTAAAAAGTCTGGCATCACTGTGGTGAAAAATTATCACAATGAGTTAGTCCCTACTCGAGTCCAAACGGGATGGCGAGTATGCATCGACTATAGGAAGCTTAGTGCCATGACTAGGAAAGACCATTTTCCTCTACCCTTCATCGATCAAATGCTAGAACGGCTAGCTGGCCACTCCCATTACTGTTTCCTCGATGGTTATTCTGGATATAACCAAATTCCAATTGCACGTGAGGATCAAGAGAAAACCACATTCACCTGTCCTTATGGCACTTTTGCCTATCGTCGCATGCCTTTTGGGTTATGCAATGCACCGGCTACATTCCAGCAGTGTATGATGAGCATTTTCTCCGACATGGTGGAGAAATTTTTAGAAGTTTTCATGGATGATTTTTCTGTATTTGGATCCAATTTTGATGAATGTCTGCACCACTTGACACTTGTTGTAGAACGCTGTAAAGAGAAAAACTTAGTTCTTAACTGGGAGAAGTGTCATTTCATGGTAGAATCAGGTATTGTTTTAGGACACATTGTATCACAAAGGGGAATTGAGGTGGATAAGGCCAAAGTAGAATTAATTGCTAAATTGCCACCTCCTAAGACTATTAGGGAAATTCGATCATTTTTAGGGCATGCGGGTTTTTACCGCCGCTTTATCAGGGATTTTAGTAAAATATCAAAACCCTTATGTGATTTGTTGGCCAAAGATGCTGTTTGCAATTTTTCACCAACTTGTGTAACTGCTTTCGAAAGACTGAAGTCTGAATTGACTTCAGCACCCATCATAAGGTGTCCTGATTGGAGTCGTCCTTTTGAAATCATGTGTGATGCATCCGATTATGCCATAGGTGCTGTCTTAGGTTAGCGAGTAGAGAAGCTTCCCCATGTTATTCATTATGCGAGCAAAACTCTGAATGACGCCCAACTCAACTATTCCACCACTGAAAAAGAATTGTTGGCAGTTGTTTTTGCCCTAGATAAATTTCGCCCCTACCTGATAGGATCTAAGGTTCTTGTTTATTCCGATCATGCCGCCCTTAAGTACCTTCTCACAAAGAAGGATGCTAAGGCAAGGCTCATTCGTTGGATCCTATTGCTCCAGGAATTTGATCTTGAAATTCGAGACAAAAGGGATCTGAAAATGTAGTAGCTGACCACTTGTCCAGACTGATTGTTGAGTCATCTGCAGAATCCTTACCTGTATCCAAAACTTTTTCGGATGAACAACTAATGATGATTTTCCATACCAATGTTCCATGGTATGCTGACATAGTCAACTACCTCGTTACTGAACAAATGCCCAACTCTTGGACCAAATAGGAGAAATTTTGCTTCCTAGCTCGTGTGAAGTGGTATTTTTGGGATGAACCATACCTATTTAAATATTGCCCTGATCAGATCATCCGACAGTGTATCCCTGAATACGAACAAAGGAAAGTCCTTTCCTTTTGTCATGACCACGCTTGTGGTGGTCATTTCAGTGGTAAAAAGACGGCTGCAAAGGTTTTGCAGTGCGGATTCTATTGGCCCACACTATTTCATGACTCACACGAGTATTGTAAAGCATGTGACCGATGTCAAAGACTAGGAAAAATTTCAAGAAAAAATGAGATGCCCCTGAACCCGATCTTAATTGTAGAAATCTTTGATGTTTGGGATATTGACTTTATGGGTCCTTTTCCTATGTCATTTGGGCACCAGTACATACTCCTAGCTGTTGACTATGTGTCTAAGTGGATTGAGAGAGAGACTGAAAACCATTGGAAGATCAATCGGGACCTCGAAAAGGTTTTCTAGGATTTTTGGAGGTTTTTGTTTGAAAGAGTGTTTGAAGACTGAAAACGCTCTAAGGGGTATGAAATGTTTCAGGTTCAACGTTTCAGAGAGAGAGAGAGAGAGTCCTTAGAATCCATTTCAAATAGTTCCACTTTAGTCGACTCATTCAACTTATAAGTCGTCTCCTGTAGATCAGGGATCGACTCTTTTAACTTAAGAGTCGTCCCTTACTACATGAGTCAACTTCTCATTCACATGAGTCGTCTCCTCAAACATTTCAAGAGACAAAATATTTTTAAATAAGATTTAAAAATCGATTGCTCACCACATATCAAATCAACTAAAATTCAACCAATAATAGTCAACCAAAATATACAATTTAACCCATCTTTCTTCTTGATTAGAAGCACCAAAGAGAAGAAAGGACTTTGGCTAGGACGAATAATCTCCGTTTTTAACATTTCCGCCACCTGTTTTTCAAGTTCACTCCTTTGAAAGTGAGTGTACCTATATGGGCGCACATTGACTGCAGTGACTGATAGTCAACTTTAAAGACCACGCAATAGCACGTATCTAGTAGGATAGTGATTACGGGTATCGATCCACAGGGATTAGGGTATAGTTGTTTTCTTAAAAATAAAAATATTTAAAAGGATGAATTTGTGAAACTAAGCAATTTAATAAAAGAAAATGCAATTAAAAGGATATCAGTTTAAGGGAACCTAGGGCAATGAATTCACCACTAACATCGGAACAAGGGTTATTTATATTTTATTTCGTTCTTGGATTAACATGCAAATTGGCTACAAGCCTAATAAGCATTTAAATAAAAATTCACAAAAGTAATTTGGGCATAATCCATCTTCAGTTGGCATGAAATGTCTACCCTAATCTAAGATGGTAGCACACTGCATCTTCCTTAAGCATGGACTATCTTATATTTACTTAGTGATCATGAAGAACAGTTGTACGAACATCATACTTAAAATCACAGAAATTAAATATGATTCAAAAAAAAGAAATTCATTAAAAACAATAAGTTCATACAACCCCAAGAATATAAAATAAAATATAAAATCCGTGTTCCTTTGTTAGGGCTGCATCCAGCCCTGGAGAAGAGCTCAGCTTCCATGCAGTGGTGGACGGCGGCAGCAGCACAGCAGCAGCAGGTCGGTCCTTCTTTATTTCTTCCTTTGGGAAATATTTCCAAAATACCCAAAAGGTTTCTCTCTCCTAGCTCTATGGGATTCGGCCTGTGAACCCAAGCTGCTTCTTCTCCTGGTGAACTATGTGGGATTCCGCCTCTGAGAAGTGATGATGGGAGCAGCCCCCGGTGGGGGAAGAGGGAATGCCCCCCGGTGGGGAAGGAGGAATGCCTTCTCTGTTTCCTGGCTTGGCCTTTTATAGGCTGCCCACCTCAATAAGCTTGGACTTATCTGTGGGAAGTGAACGAGATGTGAGGATACGCTCGTGATGCTGCTGGATTCCAGACGCGAAGCAAGGGATTTAAGCTTATCCGTGGATACCGGAGGCTGAACGGATAGAAGCTTGGTGTGCATGATCTGTGCTGGCTTTCATCCGGACACGCAGAGGAGGGAGCTTCAACTCAGGCGCGGGATATGGATGAATCACGGAGAACCGCTGAGATGGCGAATCCGGAAGGAGGTTGGGATACTCTATTCTGTGATGCAGGGATTCGGAAGAATGGAGTTGATCCATAAGTTGGAAAGAAAAACTTGGATGTCGTGAAGCTCGGGAGGATGAAGCCGAGGAAGCTGATCCAAAAGATGAAGTCCTGCTGGATTTGGTGCTTATCCCATGGGAGAAAGAAGGATCTCGGTTGGTTTGGATGCTGGGATGATTCGGTTGATGGTTGATCCGTGGGATAAAGATGAATTCAGAACAGGGGAACTGGGACGTATCTTGGATGTTATTCGGAGAAGAGGATGGGGCTTGGATGATGATAGGAAGGCTGGGAGCTAGCGGAATCTAGTTGGGATCATTCGGCTGTGGGTGTGTGAGAAGATCTCGGAACAGGGGAGTGATGCAAGACGCGGGCGGCTGGCAGCTGGGACTTGAGCTTATCCGGGAGAGGATGCTCTGTTCCGTGAAGCTTGGATGGAGTGTTTGATTCGAATGGGATGAAGCCAAATCATGGGATGATTGCAGATGAAATCTGGGAGGAGGTGACGTGGAGATTAATCCGGAAGAAGGTTGCTATTTCGAAACAGGGGAAGAGGATGCTGTTGTTAGCTTGATGTGGCTGAGAAGAAATCCGGATTGGGATGAAGGTGGATCACGGACGAAGGATACGGCTGGGGAAGAAGCTGGGATCCGGTTCTAATCCGTGAAGCTGGGGAAGTTTGGATAAAGATTGGTTGGTTTGGGAGGACGTTTGGATTCGGCTGGGTCTTGGTTCCGAACGGGAGGAAGAAGAGGATCTGCTTGGGATCTAACGGTTGCTGGGTTCATGCGGACGGAAGAGAAAATGATTTGCTGGATCCAAATGAAACGCACACGGGAGGTTTGAGCCGGAAGCAAGAGGAAGAAGCTGGGATCAATCCGGAGTGCGTGATGCCTGGAAGGAATTGTCACGGGTGGAAGCGGTTTGCACGTAGAATTTTAGGAAGATTTTGAATAACTAATCGCGGATGTGATAATGACTAGATAGTACAACGTAACGAAAGTTTGAACTTGATTGGATGCGAAAGAAATAGGGGAGTGGGGCTGGACCGGGGTGCGTATCATTCGGGTTCAGGGATCATCCCAAATGAATTTGACTCGACCTGCATACATTAGACTCGACCAATAAAATAAAGAAAATCAATCAAACTTGAATAATTTATTTAAAATGAAATGCTGAAGGAAAACATATTTTCTCATGTTTAAATTTAAAATATGTGCATAAAAATAATGATAAGTGTTATGAGTAAGATATTAATTTATGCATTATTTAACACTTATCACACCCCCAGACCTACATTTTGCTAGTCCTCGAGCAAAATAAAAAACTAACTCACTTTCGCAGGAATCGCGATTGCATTTACCGTATGCAATAAGGCTTTAAACCCCTAGGTGGCCCTAGTGGACGAGTTTTGTCTCGTGAGGATTTCCAGCTCAGATACCCACAAACTGCTGTCTCTACCTAAAGAATTTATTTTACTGTTTTATAAAATCTAATTTCAAATGCATAAGTGCTAAGAATTTCAAAAGCACACAAAGTTTTAATTACTAAGTCAGCCCAAATCCTAGGTCAGTATGCAACTTAAGTTGAAGTTATTAAGTTTCTGTTAGAGAGTTGTAAGACTAATTTATACTTGGGTGCTCGGTGAAATCTGGACCATACACAAGCTAAGGCTTTAGATCCCCAAAATACTGCTAAAGCTAGTAGTTTCCAAGAATTGGTCAGATAAGACCTAATCACTAATTCAAAATCATCCTATCTTGCAGGATTTCGAGAGTTGTGGATGTTTACTTTAATACCTCATGGGCTTTATCTGTAATATTCCAGTTTACTCGAATTTTTACAACGACGGCTTTCACACTATCGTGTTTTTCGAGGTCAATTTTATTTTCTCTTTCTCTTTTTTTTTTTGAGATTTATAAATTGTGCACTTTTACTCTTGTAATGATTCCTCCGTGTAGCGAGCATTCAGTCAACAACTCCCACACCAGATGGCATAAGGTGTTGGGCATCAAGACTCCCCTACGGACCTATGCTCGGGTTCATCATCACAAACCCGCTGACCTTTGACAATAGGTAGCCCTTTTCGATGTTCCTGACTAAATTCACTCCTCTCTTTTTTTTTCTCTTTTTTTTTTAAATAAATATGGGATAATAGTGAATTAGATAGGTATGATTCATCAGGACTCAAGGTTGCTACCAGACTTAACAACATAATGTTGAACCTAACCCTTAGAAGTGCAGACCATGTGTGTTGTGAAATTTCAAAGTAAAAATTATCTTACAACTCACTAAAAGAACTTTTAATGAAAAGAACTCAAATTGACTTACTCCTGACTAGTCACTGGGCTTTTTAGATTTTATATACTTTGTGTATTTATCATTTCAACACTAAGGCATAGAAATTAGGTTTTTTTTTTTAATCAAAAATTCGAACAACTGATTTGAAAATGCGAAAAATTTCTTCAAAAATTCGAATCCTATACCCCCCAACCTAGATCAGACATTGTCCTCAATGTTTTTTTTTTGAATATTATATTATTATTTTTATTTTTTTATATATTTTTTTATTTTTTTATTTTAGTTTGGACGAAAATATGATGCATATGGAGGATAGAAGCATTTTACCGTAGTTGCATCAGTAATATGAGGGATCCTGTTAAGAAAATAAAAAAAATGCAAAAATAACCTACGAAAATTGGGTTGCCTCCCAACAAGCGCTAAGTTTAACGTCTTCAGCCAGACGGAGCGCATCCTTATCAAATCATACCGGGTATAGTTGATTCTAATGTTCTGATCTCAGCTCGAATATTCTTAAGGGTCCGTTCTATTTCAGAGTCAAAAGGTAATAGTTCAGGAGATCTGGAATGACACCCAAGCATGCACCAATGCTTTTCAGATCAGTCACGTACAGTCAAGCATGCACTAAAAGAAAAACACATCAACTCCTTGTATTTGCCCTAAAATCACTAGACAGCTCCTAACTGGTTTGAAGAGGGCACCTAAGCCTCCAATCCGGTCTAATGAACTTAGTTGACCAGGTAAGCTCCCAGGTAAGTGGGGGGGTCACGATGCATTCGCAAAGGTCACACTTAAAAACCACTTGCCTCGAACAGATGAACTGTCTCCCTTAAGGGACAAAGCTTGCCTAGACATCAACTGAGCCATAGAGCAAAATTGGTGCAACTCTCGGTGATCTTCGTCCTATTGAGCTCGAATGTCCCTAGGGGCCAACGTCTAATTGATTTTAATTAAAGTGATAGCTATGTGAGAATTGATTCACCTAATTTGGGCAAGAATGTGGTGATGAAATCCAGTTCTTATCTTGTTGGGGTGATTGCCCTTACTATGTGCAGATTAATTGGTGTATGTGTATCAAGCATGCATTCACACTTTTGCTGAATTTAAAATCAAACAATCACCACACAAGGAAATTTAAATAAGAAAGATTTAGATGTTACCAAAGGGAATTTCCCCAGCAATTTTTAAAGCAAACCTTTACCGTATTCCTTTTCCAATAGTTCCTTTTTTTGATCGCCCCAGATTTTCTCTTCGATTCCTGATTAAATAATACCAAAATAAAAATCAAGAATTAGTAAGAAAGAAGAAAGGGGATAATTAAAGTAACAAAAATAGAAAATACTTTTATTTTATTTTAGAGATATATATTTATTATTATTATTATTATTATTTGAAAGTTTTTTTTTAATATTTTATGAAAAAAAACAACTATGCTAGCAATCCCCGGCAATGGCGCCAAAAATTGATAGTCAACTTTAAAGACCACGCAATAGCACGTATCTAGTAGGATAGTGATTATGGGTATCGATCCACAGGGATTGGGGTATAGTTGTTTTCTTAAAAATAAAAATATTTAAAAGGATGAATTTGTGAAACTAAGCAATTTAATAAAAGAAAATGCAATTAAAAGGATATCAGTTTAAGGGAACCTAGGGCAATGAATTCACCACTAACATCGAAACAAGGGTTATTTATATTTTATTTCGTTCTTGGATTAACATGCAAATTGGCTACAAGCCTAATAAGCATTTAAATAAAAATTCACAAAAGTAATTTGGGCATAATCCATCTTCAGTTGGCATGAAATGTCTACCCTAATCTAAGGTGGTAGCACACTGCATCTTCCTTAAGCATGGACTATCTTATATTTACTTAGTGATCATGAAGAACAGTTGTACGAACATCATACTTAAAATCACAGAAATTAAATATGATTCAAAAAAAAAGAAATTCATTAAAAACAATAAGTTCATACAACCCCAAGAATATAAAATAAAATATAAAACCCGTGTTCCTTTGTTAGGACTGCATCCAGCCCTGGAGAAGAGCTCAGCTTCCATGCAGTGGTGGACGGCGGCAGCAGCACAGTAGCAGCAGATCGGTCCTTCTTTATTTCTTCCTTTGGGAAATATTCCCAAAATACCCAAAAGGTTTCTCTCTCCTGGCTCTATGGGATTCGGCCTGTGAACCCAAGCTTCTTCTTCTCCTGGTGAACTATGTGGGATTCCACCTCTGAGAAGTGATGATGGGAGCAGCCCCGGTGGGGGAAGAGGGAATGCCCCCCCGGTGGGGAAGAGGGAATGCCTTCTCTGTTTCCTGGCTTGGCCTTTTATAGGCTGCCCACCTCAATAAGCTTGGACTTATCTGTGGGAAGTGATCGAGATGTGAGGATACGCTCGCGATGCTGCTGGATTCCAGACGCGAAGCAAGGGATTTAAGCTTATCCGTGGATATCGAAGGCTGAACGGATGGAAGCTTGGTGTGCGTGATCTGTGCTGGCTTTCATCCGGACACGCAGAGGAGGGAGCTTCAACTCGGGCGCGGGATATGGATGAATCACGGAGAACCGCTGAGATGGCGAATCCGGAAGGAGGTTGGGATACTCTGTTCTGTGATGCAGGGATTCGGAAGAATGGAGTTGATCCATAAGTTGGAAAGAAAAACTTGGATGTCGTGAAGCTCGGGAGGATGAAGCCGAGGAAGCTGATCCAAAAGATGAAGTCCTGCTGGATTTGGTGCTTATCCCATGGGAGAAAGAAGGATCTCGGTTGGTTTGGAAGCTGGGATGATTCGGTTGATGGTTGATCCGTGGGATAAAGATGAATTCAGAACAGGGGAACTGGGACGTATCTTGGATGTTATTCGGAGAAGAGGATGGGGCTTGGATGATGATAGGAAGGCTGGGAGCTAGCGGAATCTAGTTGGGATCATTCGGCTGTGGGTGTGTGAGAAGATCTCGGAACAGGGGAGTGATGCAAGACGCGGGCGGCTGGCAGCTGGGACTTGAGCTTATCCGGGAGAGGATGCTCTGTTCCGTGAAGCTTGGATGGAGTGTTTGATTCGAATGGGATGAAGCCAAATCGTTGGTTGATTGCAGACGAAATCTGGGAGGAGGTGACGTGGAGATTAATCCGGAAGAAGGTTGCTGTTTCGAAACAGGGGAAGAGGATGCTGTTGTTAGCTTGATGTGGCTGAGAAGAAATCCGGATTGGGATGAAGGTGGATCACGGACGAAGGATACGGCTGGGGAAGAAGCTGGGATCCGGTTCTAATCCGTGAAGCTGGGGAAGTTTGGATAAAGATTGGTTGGTTTGGGAGGACGTTTGGATTCGGCTGGGTCTTGGTTCTGAACGGGAGGAAGAAGAGGATCTGCTTGGGATCTAACGGTTGCTGGGTTCATGCAGACGGAAGAGAAAATGATTTGCTGGATCCAAATGAAACGCACACGGGAGGTTTGAGCCGGAAGCAAGAGGAAGAAGCTGGGATCAATCCGGAGTGCGTGATGCCTGGAAGGAATTGTCACGGGGGGAAGCGGTTTGCACGTAGAATTTTAGGAAGATTTTGAATAACTAATCGCGGATGTGATAATGACTAGATAGTACAACGTAACGAATGTTTGAACTTGATTGGATGCGAAAGAAATAGGGGAGTGGGGCTGGATCGGGGTGCGTATCATTCGGGTTCAGGGATCATCCCGAATGAATTTGACTTGACCTGCATACATTAGACTCGACCAATAAAATAAAGAAAATCAATCAAACTTGAATAATTTATTTAAAATAAAATGCTGAAGGAAAACTTATTTTCTCATGTTTAAATTTAAAATATGTGCATAAAAATAATGATAAGTGTTATGAGTAAGATATTAATTTATGCATTATTTAACACTTATCAGTGACTCCTTCCTTCAGGGGAATCCGGTGGTCAACATCACGTGCTGGTGGCAATGAACGTGGCTCATCGAACAGGAGTGTGAACTCGTCAAGCAACTCTTTTATTTCGAATGGTAAAGTTTCCTGGTCCATGTCTTGATCCCTTCTTTTCATGGTTAATGCAAATAAGGCCCCGCCACCATGCAATTCCTTATGCAGTGACTGCACTGAAATTTCTTTAGTTGTTGAATGACATTGCCCCCGCAATAGCCGAGACTCTCCTTCTCAGATGAATCTCATGGTCAAGTTCCTCCAATCACACAACACGGGTCCAAGACTTTCAAGCCATTGAATTCCCAGTACAATATCGAGCCCCTGCAATGGTAAGGCAAATAATGTAATCTTAAATTTAAAGCCTTGAACCTCCAGAGGTACCTCCTCATTTTTCTCATGACAAGAAAGTTGGCCACCATCTACAATCCGGATGGTGAAGCCATCTGTGGTGGTCACTGGAAGGCGTATGGCTGGAGCCGCTGTCCACCAGCACAGTAACGGGTTGCTTCTCCACTTGCGCCAGCAACTTCATGGTTTGCGGACCCTTCCAGCCGGAGAATGCATGCAATGTAATTTCGGCCTGCTCCTCCGCTTCTTCTCACTCCAATTCATACATAATTAGTCTGTTTCTCGGCTGGTTGGTGCATTCTTCTTCATCGGTAATAGTTGCATTTTCAATCAGGAATAGTTGCGGAGTCTTACAACAATGTCCAGGCGTGAAACGTTTGTTGCAATTGAAGCATAGTCCCCATTCGCGCCTTCACTGCATTTCGTCCCACGACAGCCTCTTTATGGATGAACCAACCACCTGTTTTGTTGCTGTGGGGACCGGAGTTGGTGGAGTTGCCGCCATGAACCGAGCCGGAGTTGGCCGAACAGATTCTGTACGCAACTGTTTCCGTCGTCGAGTGATCTGTTCGTCCTTCATTCTGGCGACGCTGATAGCTTCCCTTAGTGTTCGTGGTTTGGACATCCGCACTTCATCGGCAATTTCGTCCTTCAGTCCTCCGAGAAAGGTCCCAATTAATAATGCTGATTGCAGCCATCCCACGACCTTGTTTGCAAGATGTTCAAAGTCCCGTTGGTAATCTCGCAAGGTTCCAATCTGTTTCACTCTAGAGAGGGCTTCATCAAAGCTTTCAAATTCTATAGGGCCAAAACGACACCACAGCTCCCTTTCAAATACTTCCCACGTGATGACGATGCCTTCGTCCCTCTGCACCCACTTAAGCCATTGCCACCATTAGTTGGCTTCTCCTTCCAAATGAAAGGAAGCCACCGCAACCCTCTGGTCATCAGCAATTTCTTGATACTCAAAATATTGCATGGCCCTACTCAACCATTCAATTGGATCATCCCCTGCAAAACGTGGAAAATCCATTTTGATAAATCTGGAACCACCAGTGTTAGAACTACCTTCATTCCGGGATGATGGTTGTCGAGAAGAGGATCCTCTTTCAGCATGGGAATGAATGGTTCTCAGTCCATTCAGTGCTGCCAGCACCTCCTCCATTCGTTCTTCCAGACCCCGTATTTGCCCTCGAGTATCTGCGGATTCTGCAACAACGCACATCTGCCCTTCACGAACATCTTGCATGTCGTATTCTAGCCTCTCTAATCTCTCCTTGTGGGTGCCCATCTTAACGTGGCTCTGATACCAAGTTGATGGAGCTTGAGTGGTGAATAACCAGAACAAAGGGAAACTGGATATATTAAAAGAATGAAACAAGGTTGAAGACAACCATGAGTACAAAAGGAAATATTTCTCTGCTCTCCACTCCTATGCCTCCTGGCTTATTTATAATGGTTTCCTAACGGCTACAAGCTGCAATATTAATAGGATAACTAAGAAATAGCAAAGAAATCAGCAACTAATCTGCGAGTCCTTGTTTCCTTCATGCCTCTGAAGCCCCACGAATACATTCCCGAAGTACTTGGGATTTGGCCTCCTGTTACGGATGGTTCTATCAACGGACACAATTCGAATCGCAATTTAACATGCCCTTCCAACACAGAAAGAAATATTTTATTAATTTGATGGCTCTCATGTGATATTTTATTAATGCTCATTCGTGGCTCAATTGCTTTAATGCAATCGAGGAATCCTCAATTATTCTGACCATCGAGATTCCTGTCTGCCTATTGTTAAAGCTTCATATGCAGCATGGTTGTTTGAGCAGGCGAAGCCTAGTTGAAATGAACGTTGCATCCATTTTTCCAGTAGTAGTGGGACACAATAAGGATCCCTGCGCCTGACTTTATCAGTCTTTGAGCCATCAAATATATAGCTCGATTCTTCCGAAACGAGTTTCTAACTGTTGCAGAATACCACCCTCGGTAAGCATGGGTGATTTGCTAAGAAATCGACTAACAATTGGCCTTTCACTGATTTATATGGCATGTATTGCAAAGTATATATAGACAGGGCTACCATCCATTTGCCAATCGTACCATGTATACATAATATCTTAATTTCATGCAGGTTTAATACAAAGCCAAACACAATTATATCTATGAGCTTTGGGCTCCTTGGCTTCAACTGAGTTCAGCCCTGTTCGTAATATAATTGCTCAGGCTGATATCTTCTTCATACTTATATTCGGCCTCCCATTTATCCGTTCTTAAACACTTCAGTCATATCATTCTTTTTTTTTTCTTTTTTTTTTGATGAAAATGGCAATTCATATAGCTCTTATGTGAGTACTATTGTCCTCTTTTTTAACATCTATGTATTAGTCACTTCTAAATTAACGCCACTTGTCAACCTGTTTAACCTACCACCTGATGTGTGTTTAAATGAAGTGCAAACAATACCAGAATGCTTTCTGTACCAAAAAAGAGATTTCTATGCGACTGAACATGTTCTCAAACGTGACCTTACTCTCTCCCCCGCTCTCAAATTGTTTCTTTTATCACTGGATCTCTCCTGGACACATTAAAGACATTGCCTGCATAAGTTTTAGTAGGCATACTGGTAGCCCTAATCAAAACCATTATTCCAAGGGTGCGTTTGGTGCATCACTAAGATAGAAATCAAAATGGATTGGAATACAGATCGGAATGATCATATTTCCTAACATATTTGGTTTGTGACTGAAATCGGAATTGAAATTAAAATGGTTAATTAGTATATTTTTAAAAAATCAATTAAACAGAGAAGTTTTATTGGAAAATCAATTTTTTTAAAGTAAAACTAGCATTATGGAATTTGAATATAGGGAGGAGGGTCTAGATTGGATTTTGAAGGATTGGAGAATAGAAATAGAAATGGAACCCCTCCTCAATCAAATAGTTGGAGCGGGAATCACTCATGCCTATTCCCGTTTCAAGTCTAACTCTTTTCAACCAAATGTTTTCTAAAAGAAGTCTTCATATTTTGAGGGGAACTTTTGGCTATTACCTATTATATATTAAATATATAGAAGTAGTTGAGGGTTACAATTATTAGGTAACTGCTTTTCTTGATATCAAATATGCAAATGGATATCTTTTATTTGTTAGTAGAATTTTTGTTTACTAGAGATCTTATAAGAAAACAATCATCTTTGGGAGCACTATAGAAGCCAGACCGAATTCCTCTACAGACTATTAATATTGATTCATGGCAAATAAAAAAACTCTTATCTAAATTTCCGTTGGTACCAAAACCTGTTCCTCACAACCACTCCAATAGTAATGCATCAAATCTATTATTGAATTAAAAATTCAAAATTAGTAATAAAAAATTGAATTATCATACTTCAATAAGAGATGAGTCTCTGATAAGACATAGGAAGCATTTCATAATCATTAACAGTAGAAAAGAAACTGGTTGAGCGATCATGTTAGGGCACTATTCTAGAAAATCATCTCCTTCTCATTCCTATCACCTTCAAAAATGAAATTAGTGACAATTATTTGCTAAGTTCAAGTTTTACTCATCATAGGTTGAAGATAGAAAGTCTAAAACGTAATAGTTCACAAATATCTTTTCAGGGCTAATATAGAGGGTGGCTGTAAAGGACTATGACTAATGCTTTTAGTTTTTTGTCAATATTTTTGGTTTTTTGTCATATCTATTATCCTGTACATTTATTTCTTGGTCGGAATTAGCTAACTTAAATAAGTATTGATTAAATCTCTTTCGTTTCCCCTATTTTCTTTTCTCAATATTACCGTCTCCTCAATGAGTGTAAATTTTTAAATTTGCTAACTTAAACAAGAAGTATTGACTAGATGATGTTTGAATATTTCTGTTTTCTCCAAAAAAAGGCAAAAGGAATAAAATACAACTATATGGCAAAACTTAGCCCTAAGAATAAGTCTGAAAAACTGATCAGAGCTAGTGGTGTTAGAAACCCACCCATGCCGCAGAAAATTCAAAAAATTCAGATGCAGCGGAAGAGGCATGTGCGGGATCAACCATTCATCGCATGAACGTTGTTTAAAAACCGTTCGTAGATAGATAAGGATTAAAAACTTTTAAATAACATTAGAAGATCATATCTTCACCTTTGTGCGGGTAGATGATCACCGCAAACTGATGATCGTGGTTTAGGATGAAGGTTCGCTTGAAGCCGTTCAAGTGCCCGGCCTCTACGGGTATCCACACGAAGCAGAAAACCGATCCAAGCTTTCTATCTCCCCGGGGTGCTAGCTCCCTTGCAGAGATAACTTTGATGGCTGATATCCTCCCTTTCAATCAATCCTTGATTGTGCTTGGGAGGAGGAAGAAGAAGGATGAAGAGAAGAAGAGGAACGAAGCCCTGCAGCCTTCTTTTTCTTCCTTGCGTTGGAACCAAACGGTGGAGGAAGAAGGAGGCCACCAAGATCCTTTTTTTTCCTTTGTTGTTGGTGGCTGAAAAGAGAGGAGAGGAGGGTGGCCACGTGATGGAGAGGAGGAGGGCTTCACTTATCATTAGGGCACCTCCTTTCAAAGCCTTATAAAGGCATCTAGGGCTCCTATTAGGTTTAGTCCAAATCATGAATCAATTGGGTTCAATCTATGCTAGTCCTAATCCAATTAGAACTTGAATGAACCATGACTCAATTGAACTCTTCAATCCTAATCCAATTAGGAGTCATGTTGATTCATTAGATTAATAATTAATTAGGACTTAAGAAATCCTAATCCAATTAGGACTTGTTTAATTCTAGTCCTAATCCAATTAGGACTCTAATTTGAATTCGAAGTCCTAATCCGATTAGGACTCTAGGAATCCTACTCCAAGTAAGAATCCAAATTTAATTCAAAACTCCTAATCTAATTAGGATTGTAGGAATCCTACTCCAAATAGGATTCCCAGTCCTACTCCAAATAGGAATCCCAGTCCAAGTAGGAATCCCAGTCCAAGTAGGAATCTCAGTCCAAGTAGGATTCCTAGTCCTAATCCAATTAGGACTCTAGGAATCCTACTCCAAGTAGGACTCTTGTTTTAAGTCCAATTAATTAATTCTCTTTGTTCCTTCTTCAGCTTATTATCAATCGAATTGATTACTTGTGATTCCTAATCACGATTCAACCATCGGATCGGTCAATGCCTCTAGTGTGTGTGACCCCATAGGTTCTACTCTGACTGGTAGTGAGATATATTGTGATCTCTATCACAATATCATTGAAAACTCCTTTCAATGGGTCGGAACGATTCCAACTCTACTCATTAGGGCTTATCGATCATCGAGATAATCCCTATGAGTCCCACCATCCACCAGTGACACCTAGCAGCATGTAGTGGCTACCCAGCAGAATAGAATGATGAACCTCTAGGTGCAGTTATCGTGTGATACAGTCCTACTATCGTGGATCCCTACAGGACGGAGGTCATGGATAACTCGTCAAACCCCTTCGTCTGTCATATGTCAAGATTTATTTGACTCGAGTTCGATAGTGAAAACTCTTTCTCCACTTTCTATTACTGGCCTGGCCAAGGTCTTAGAACTCAGTCTAACAAATCACATAGGATCACTCCTCTTCTATCAAGGTCGATAGATTCCATGTAAGTGCATATCCTACTCCTACAGTGAACTTAATGCAACCAATCTACCCTACAAGGACCCATATGACTAGAGACCATGTATACGTGTAGTCAAACTACAATAACCTCACTGTGAGTAGCTGAAGCACCGCAGGTCAAAGGACCAGTCATACTACTGCAACATCAAGCAAGTCACTGACGAGTGGATAGACATCCAAGTGACTTCTTGTCTTGGTCACGCTCAGTACCCTTGTTCTGTAACAAGCACCTGCACTATCACTTCAGTGTTCCTACACTGTGGACTCAAGTCTCGTCCATCCAGAAGGAAAGTGATCTGTTCACTGATCGGATCGATCACCGTCCTCGTGATGATCCATTGATCAGGAGCATTTAGAAATTAATCACCAATGATACATGGCTCAAATTCTCAACTCTTGAGAATATACATCATCATCTTATTAATTTCTTGGACGATTCATAGACACATAATTAATATGAATGAAAAGATGCCTTTTATTTATTCAATAATAAATAGTCAAGTACAAAATTATGTCCCTAGAATTAACAATGTGTCAGCCAGATTGGCTTCTAGGGCATACATCTAACAATCTCCCACTTGCACTAAAGCCAATCAGTCATATATCTAAGCCCCATCTTCTCAAGGTGGGCTTCAGTCTTTTGCTGACTTAGCTGCTTAGTGAACGGGTCTGCCATGTTATCCGCGGAGTCTACTCTCTGCACCTCTACATATTTCTTCTCAATATAGTCGCGTATGAGGTAGAAGCGCCGCTCTATGTGCTTGGACTTCTGATGAGACCTTGGCTCCATAGCTAGTGCTATGGTGCCAATGTTATCGCAGTAAAGTGTTATGACATCTAATGACATTACACCTAACTCTGCAATGAACTTTTAACTAGAAGGTTTCCACTGCACCCTTAGATACGGCTTAACATTCAGCTTCTAAGGTAGAATCTATAATGATTGGTTGTTTGGAACTCTTCCAACTTACTGAACCACCATTGCACATATCTTGATGTAGACTTTCTATCATCAATATGTGTGCATCCTTCTACCTTCAACTCTGATCTTCTCCCAAAGACCAAGAACATGTTCTTAGTTCTTCTCAAGTACTTAAGACTGTTCTTCACAGCTATCCAGTGCTTTTTGTCTGGATCTGATTGACATATGCTCGTGACACTCACAGCATGTACTATATCAAGTCATGTACATAGCATGGCATACATGAGGCTCCCTATTGCTGATGCATAGGAGATCTTGCTCATGCGTTGAATCTCTTCAGATGTGTTGGGGCACATCTTCTTGGAGAGATTAATTCCATGCCTTTGGGGTAAGAGACCCCTTTTAGAGTTTTCCATGCTTAACATTTTCAGCACTTCCTCTATGTACATCTTCTGTGATAGGCAAGCATCCTTTTAGATCTATCTCTATAGACCTTTATTCCCAAAATATAGGATGCTTCCCCAAGGTCTTTCATGGAGAACCTTTTTGACAACCTGATCTTGACCGAGGTTAGCATGGGAATATCATTCCCTATCAGGAGGATGTCGTCCACGTACAGTACGAGAAATACAACAGCACTCCCACTAACCCTTTTGTAAACACATGGTTCCTCTTCGTTTTTGATGAAATCAAACGTTTTGATTGCGTCATCGAAACGAGTGTTCCAACTCCGAGATGCTTGCTTTAGTCCATAGATGGACTTTTGCAGCTTGCAGACCTTGTGATCTCCATCACTGGAAGTGAAACCCAAAGGCTGTTCCATATAGATGTCTTCATCAAGATATCCATTCAGGAAAGCTGTTTTCACATCCATCTGCCAGATTTCATAATCATGAAATGCTACAATGGCAAGCAATGTTCGGATGAATTTCAGCATAGCTACAGGTGAAAAGGTCTCCTGATAGTCAATGCCCTCGCGCTGACTATACCCTTTCGCCACAAGCTTTGCCTTATAGGTCTCTACCTCTCCATCCGAACCTAGCTTCCTTTTGTAGATCCATTTGCATCCAATAGGTACAATACCTTCTGGTGGATCTACTAAGGTCCAGACTTGGTTGGAATGCATGGAGTCTAACTCCAATTATTTCTCGGAATCGATATCAGATATCGCCTCGTCGTAGGTTTTGGAATCCTGCGTGTGATCCCTATCTCCCACTAGGAACATTTCCTCGGTATCCTCTTCTAGTATACCTAAGTATCTATTGGGAGGATGGGAGACCCTACTAGATCTGTGAGGTGGTTGAGGGACATCGTGTACTGGCTCTGTATGAATGGGTTCGATAGGATCCATGACTCGTTGCTTTTCAGAGACTTTCTCTTCAAGCTCAATTTTCCTCCCACTATCTCTATCAAGGATAAACTGGTTTTCCAAGAAGATGGCATGACGGCTCACAAACACATTGTGCTCCTCTGAGACGTAAAAATTGTATCCTAATGACTCTTTAGAATATCCTATAAAACGAGCACTTATGGTCCTAGCCTCTAGTTTGTCCGCCTGTAGTCTTTTGACGTGGGCCGGACATCCCCAAATCTTGAGATGACCAAGACTTGGTTTCTTACCATGCCATATCTCATACGGTGTGGTAGGAACGGATTTAGAGGGAACTCTATTCAACAAGTAAATAGCTGAAAATAGAGCATCCATCTAAAGAAACAAGGGTAAATCAGTGAAGCTCATCATGGACTCGACCATATCAATAGAGTCCGATTCCTCCTCTCTGACACTCCATTGAGCTGAGGTGTACCAGGAGGAGTCCATTTATGAAACTATACCATTCTCCTTGAGATAATCATGGAACTCTCCATTAAGGTATTCACTTCCTCGATCTGATCGAAGAACCTTAATGAGTTTTTGTGCTTATTTTTCTACTTCATATCTAAGCTTTTTGAACCTTTCAAAAGTTTCATATTTGTGTCTCATACACATATTCATACCGTGAGTAATCATTGGTAAAATGAAGTAAAAAATTACAATCCCTAGCCTGCACATCAAATGGGCCACACACATCAGTGTGTACTAGGGTAAGTATTTCAGTGGACCTCCCTGTGTCCTATAAAGGATAATTTAGCCATCTTTCCTTGAAGGCAGAATTCACAAATCAAATATGACTCAAAAGTCAATGAGCCCAAAAGCTCATGTTTCTCCAATTTGTTTATTCTGTCTTCTCCTATATGGCCAAGCCTGAGGTGCCATAAATACTTTAGATTTATCTCATTTTTGGATCTATTAGATCCTATGGTATTCACTGTTTGCTCATATATATTCATAGATACATCCATATGTATGTGATAGAGACTGTCAATCATAAAACCATTTTGAATCAATTTAATTTTCAAATAAATAAAAATTTTTCTGTGCTAAATAAAATACAGAAATCAAATTTCTGCTAGCACTAGGTACCAGTCCCTAAGTATCCTGAGCATATCTGACAAACCTTCTGAAGGTCTGTCACCCTTTATGTTCTTTATGCTTTTCCATGTATGTAGGACAGTTCCTCTTCCAATGGCCGTCCATGATGCAATGGAAACATTTTTCCTTGCAATTGGCCTTTTTCTTGGAACTTCCTCATTTGACATTTTCTCGGTCTTCTGTTTCTTCGCAGGCTTTTTCTTCTTCCAAATAGACTCTCTCTTGAAAGTAGAGACCAACTTGACAGCGAAAACGATGCCCCTTGAACTTCTTCAAGGTCCCTAAGTTAGTTACCAATTTATTTAATAATTCTATTTTGGTGCATACAATCTTGTTCATATGGTAGTTTACTATAAACTATTCATATGAAGCTGGAAGGGATTGCGGGATCAAATCCGTTTGCAATTCCTTGTGCATGGTCATGCCAAGCTTCTCAAGCTTCTCTAAGTCCTTTATCATGGTCAAACCATGATCATGGACAGACTGCCCATCGTGCATCTTGGCTTTGAAGAGCCTCTTGGACACTTCAAACCGAGCTGCGTGACTCTGATCACCATACAACTCTTGCAGGTGATTTAATATATCCCTGGCAGTCTTCATGTTCTCATGCTGGCATTGTAATGCATTGGACATGGATGCCATTGTGCAGCACCTAACTTTATTGTCATTGTTCGTCCACTTAACAAGCGTCTTACGCTGATCAGTGATCGGACGGATTGGTAACACGGAGATTCCATGGTCTAGCACATACCCGAATTTCTCACAATTCAAAACTATTTTTGAAATTTGCTGAGCCAATCTTTATAATTGGGTTTGGTCAAACGGTTGTTCTATAGGATATGAGTTAAGAGTCTAGAAGCTGACTTTATAATCCTCAGAGAGTAAAGATTCTAGTTAGGCTTTTGTACTTGATCATAATATGTTCTAAGGTCTTTTAGACCAAATGTGACTCCCACTATTTTCTCGAATTCCTCACACTCCCCTGGTAGGAAAACGGAAATCACACACGACTAGAATTTCTAGTGGGTACTGTGGTCCCACCGATTTACATGCCACCTCACCTAACAGTTATTGGTGACACATAGATTGATGAATGTACAACTCTTGTACAATGCTTCTCAAGCATGTTGCAGTGTAACTTGGTCTCTAAGTCATGAAAACCTCACCTAACAGTTATTGGTCCCATTTCTTAGTTAAGTCAGACCCACCGTATAACCGTAGGAATAAAGTCGTCATTGGGTCCTCACCTAACAGTTATTGGTGCCCAACCCCACCTTTACCCTACAACATCTCATGTCTATAAAGAGGTCCAGCCCTCCGATGCAACTTGACCACTGTATCCAGCCGAGACAAATCAACATCAGAAAGACCTTAGCAGCTCTACTACAGTGGAAGACCTATTGACTTAATATTGGTTAATCAGGTCTTACTGTTTGCAACTTGAGCTCTTCATAAGAGGTAATCGAACAATTGGCCAGGTAAGCAGGTGGGAGGCTCCCCTTACTCAGAGAGTAAGGTCCTAATTAAGTAACTACCTTTCATGCTTTCCTAGACACCAATTAGATCAATTAATCTAATATGACTTGCTCATGTTGGTTCACTCTTGACTTGATTGAGGAGGTTTTAATTTAGGTCTCAATTGGGTTTGTTACATCACATGTAAACCTATCTACCCGGCTTTCATTCACATCACATGCAAACGGCACATTGCAGACAGTTATAATCGCAGCAATAATTAAAGCTAAACTTTAAATAGGTGATGATCATGGATTCTAGTTAGGTCGTATTACAAGCACATGCACGTCAATCGATCAACTGGTCTTCAACTCTTGAATTGGTTCCAAGCCTCCTTGATTCGATCCTTGACCAACTCTTGATCCAATCGCCATCAACCGCTTAGACCCCTGCTCATCTCATGCATCATCTTCGACTTGATCGTTGACGTACATCACATCACAGAAATACAATCAGATATAAAATAAAAATAATAATAAATTACATCTCCTTTTAGGAGGCACGCAGGCCTCTCAAAACATCAAATAAGATGCATGCAAGCATCTGAAAAATTACATGACATCACATATCACATCGTAGGTCATTACATTTGATACCAAAAGGGTTTGAATCCTATGATCATCACCACATGCAGCAATTATAATTTTCAGATCTGAAAACTAACTGATTATCTCATGACATAGGTTGCTGATTATGCTAATCATGATTCTAAACTTTGTAATCTCATTAACAATGCAATTAGAATCATCATCTTATCATATAAAAATCAGCATGCAAAAATCAGCACCCTAGAAAAAATATGCATGCAGCATAATCTTTCAATTTTCAGATCTAATAAGCCTATTAATAATTAATCCTTACCTTAATCTACGAAGCCTAGGCTCTGATACCACTGTTAGAAACCCACCCATGCCGCAGAAAATTCAAAAAATTCAGATGCAGCGGAAGAGGCATGTGCGGGATCAACCGTTCATCGCATGAACGTTGTTTAAAAACCGTTCGTAGATAGATAAGGATTAAAAACTTTTAAATAATATTAGAAGATCATATCTTCACCTTTGTGCGGGTAGATGATCACCGCAAACTGATGATCGTGGTTTAGGATGAAGGTTCGCTTGAAGCCGTTCAAGTGCCCGGCCTCTACGGGTATCCACACGAAGCAGAAAACCGATCCAAGATTTCTATCTCCCCGGGGTGCTAGCTCCCTTGCAGAGATAACTTTGATGGCTGATATCCTCCCTTTCAATCAATCCTTGATTGTGCTTGGGAGGAGGAAGAAGAAGGATGAAGAGAAGAAGAGGAACGAAGCCCTGCAGCCTTCTTTTTCTTCCTTGCGTTGGAACCAAACGGTGGAGGAAGAAGGAGGCCACCAAGATCCTTTTTTTTCCTTTGTTGTTGGTGGCTGAAAAGAGAGGAGAGGAGGGTGGCCACGTGATGGAGAGGAGGAGGGCTTCACTTATCATTAGGGCACCTCCTTTCAAAGCCTTATAAAGGCATCTAGGGCTCCTATTTGGTTTAGTCCAAATCATGAATCAATTGTGTTCAATCTATGCTAGTCCTAATCCAATTAGAACTTGAATGAACCATGACTCAATTGAACTCTTCAATCCTAATCCAATTAGGAGTCATGTTGATTCATTAGATTAATAATTAATTAGGACTTAAGAAATCCTAATCCAATTAGGACTTGTTTAATTCTAGTCCTAATCCAATTAGGACTCTAATTTGAATTCGAAGTCCTAATCCGATTAGGACTCTAGGAATCCTACTCCAAGTAAGAATCCAAATTTAATTCAAAACTCCTAATCTAATTAGGATTATAGGAATCCTACTCCAAGTAGGAATCCTATTCCTACTCCAAATAGGATTCCCAGTCCAAGTAGGAATCCCAGTCCAAGTAGGAATCTCAGTCTAAGTAGGATTCCTAGTCCTAATCCAATTAGGACTCTAGGAATCCTACTCCAAGTAGGACTCTTGTTTTAAGTCCAATTAATTAATTCTCTTTGTTCCTTCTTCAGCTTATTATCAATCGAATTGATTACTTGTGATTCCTAATCACGATTCAACCATCGGATCGGTCAATGCCTCTAGTGTGTGTGACCCCATAGGTTCTACTCTGACTGGTAGTGAGATATATTGTGATCTCTATCACAATATCATTGAAAATTCCTTTCAATGGGTCGGAACGATTCCAACTCTACTCATTAGGGCTTATCGATCATCGAGATAATCCCTATGAGTCCCACCATCCACCAGTGACACCTAGCAGCATGTAGTGGCTACCCAGCAGAATAGAATGATGAACCTCTAGGTGCAGTTATCGTGTGATACAGTCCTACTATCGTGGATCCCTACAGGACGGAGGTCATGGATAACTCGTCAAACCCCTTCGTCTGTCATATGTCAAGATTTATTTGACTCGAGTTCGATAGTGGAAAACTCTTTCTCCACTTTCTATTACTGCCCTGGCCAAGGTCTTAGAACTCAGTCTAACAAATCACATAGGATCACTCCTCTTCTATCAAGGTCGATAGATTCCATGTAAGTGCATACCCTACTCCTACAGTGAACTTAATGCAACCAATCTACACTACAAGGACCCATATGACTAGAGACCATGTATATGTGTAATCAAACTACAATAACCTCACTGTGAGTAGCTGAAGCACCGCAGGTCAAAGGACCAGTCATACTACTGCAACATCAAGCAAGTCACTGACGAGTGGATAGACATCCAAGTGACTTCTTGTCTTGGTCACGCTCAGTACCCTTGTTCTGTAACAAGCACCTGCACTATCACTTCAGTGTCCCTATACTGTGGACTCAAGTCTCGTCCATCCAGAAGGAAAGTGATCTGTGCACTGATCGGATCGATCACCATCCTCGTGATGATCCATTGATCAGGAGCATTTAGAAATTAATCACCAATGATACATGGCTCAAATTCTCAACTCTTGAGAATATGCATCATCATCTTATTAATTTCTTGGACGATTCATAGACACATAATTAATATGAATGAAAAGATGCCTTTTATTTATTCAATAATAAATAGTCAAGTACAAAATTATGTCCCTAGAATTAACAATGTGTCAGCCAGATTGGCTTCTAGGGCATACATCTAACAAGTGGTAGAACCATAGATTTCTAGTGCGATCATGTTAAGACATAGGAAGCATTTCATGATCATTAACAGTAGGTACATGGCCTAATTGGAGATCTCTTGAATAAGGTTCAATTTAGTAGAAAAGAAGCTGGTTGAGCGATCATGTTAGGACACTATTCTAGAAAATCATCTCCTTCTCATTCCTATCACCTTCAAAAATGAAAGTAGTGACAATTATTTACTAAGTTCAAGTTTTACTCATCATAGGTTGAAGATAGAAAGTCAACGACGTAATAGGTCACAAATATCTTTTCAGCGCTAATATAGAGGGTCGCTGTAAAGGACTATGACCAATGCTTTTAGTTTTGTCAATATTTTTGGTTTTTTGTCATACCTATGACCCTGTACGTTTATTTCTTGGTCGGAATTAGCTAACTTAAATAAGTATTGATTAAATCTCTAAAGGTCCCCCTATTTTCTTTTCTCAATATTACCGTCTCCTCAATGTGTAGATTTTTAAATTTGCTTACTTAAACAAGAAGTATTGACTAGATGATGTTTGAATATTTATGTTTTCTCCAAAAAAGGCAAAAGGAATAAAATACAACTATATGGTAAAACTTAGCCCTAAAAATAAGTCTGAAAAACTGATCAGAGCTAGTGGTAGAACCATAGATTTCTAGTGCGACTCCACTGCATTGAGAAGAATCAATCATCGAAGTCCAGAGCTTCCCAATTTGAGAGTGTGAAAGAAAATTTAGCAAGGGTAGGCAACACATACATATTGCCTTTGAAGTTATCAATGATCCAAATATAAGAAAGTTAAACCAATAGATGGTAGTATCATGGTTGAAAAGAATTTTTATAGCATGGCAACATCAACCAATTAACTGAACAACAAAAAAAAATTGATGCAAGCTGAACAATAAAAACTGGTGAATTTGGATTTACAAGCAGGGACCCAAATTTGCAACTTAATGGAAGAAATGAAAAATTATTTTACTCGGGATTAGAAAACTAGAGTAGCTAGACTATTAGATCAACGACTCTAATTTCAATCTCACTAAGCCCAGAAAGTTCATAAACACTGGTATTGGAAGATCTCCAGAATATATTATATATGTTTTATCTTGCCTCACATGATTATCTTCATTTTTTTCAATTTTTCGTAATAGATCTGACCTTATTCGTTTATTTCCTGGTTGGAAATTTGTAACTTGCTACGTTCTTTCAGAAAAATGGAAAATGCTCATGGAGCAACAGCTTAACTGAATAGCAAAACTACTGACAAAAATTCTTAGCAAAAAAAAAACATAACAAAAAAACAAAAGCAAAACTTATTAGAGCTAGAGGCAAAATCATAAGAGTTCTAGTCTGGTTCTACTGTAATGAGGGGACTTGATAAGCAAAGAGGAAAACTGCAGCAGTCCAAATCTTCCCATGACGAGAGGTGCAGAAAACAAATTGATAGGGTCTGACAACATATTACTACATTGCCTTTGAAGTCATCAATGAACAAAACATGAGAAAGTTGATGAATTGTAATGTCATGCTTAACTCCAACATCAATCAACTAACTGAAGAAAATAAATTGACTGGTGCGCAAGGTGAAGGGCTAACAAATACAGAAATTGAATTTAAAACAAGGGAGACAAATGTGCAACTTAAATAAGAAACAGGCCATTATTTAACATTAATATAAAAAAGCACAGCATTTATACTTTTGCTGAAATGACTATAAAATCACACTTACTAAACACAGAAAGTTCGTAAAATTGGCAGATGAAGATCTCCAAAATATCTAAACCTTAAGTTTATTTAAACTAATGTATTACTTTAGACTAATGTTGGAATTGTGAGACATTGTAGTTGAATTAATTAAAGAAATAAAGTTTGCATATTATTAGTCAAATTGTTCCATTGCATATTTGTGATATCATGTTGAGATGTCTTGTGGAAAGAGTTCCCTATGAGTATGCGGCGGTTGACGTGACCTCCGCCTCACGATCTCGAGTCGGGGGTATGACGAGTAAATAGCCAATTGCCATTACATTGTTATAGTTTGGGTCATAAAACCATGCTAAACAGGCCCAAACTTGGCTGCAAATCAACTACAAATTTAATTACCATCCAAATAGTAATTTCTACTGGAGCATTCAAATTTTAAGGTGCACGTATACTATGGCTGTCGAACTTTCTTAATCTATAGTGTCAAGTAAACTACGGAAGAATGGATATGTGGAAAAATTTGATACTTCTAACTCAGTTAGGAACAACTTACTCGTCCGTTCGAACTTATTTTTGGTTGCTTTCTTATCTCATTTAGTTCGTGTAATATTGAGTTCTTTGTATCTCAATGAAATAAAATTTTATTCTTCTCTAGGATCATGGAATTCAATTTTGAGTAGGTGGACATGGTGGGGTAAATGCTGGTTGTCACAGTTACATTGGCAACCAATTCAAGTATGTAGAAGCAATTGCATGTTTCTGTTCTAGTTGCACAAAATAGCAGGAACAAACATTATTCTTGATATCACTCCTTTGATTTGTTAAATAAATCATGTGCAGCCATACGAAGTCAACTATAAGTCAATGGGCTACAGAATTAAGGCCACATAGCACTCAATTGAATGTTCTTCGAGTATTTCGTTCTCCGTTTTTTTTCAATTATTTTTATGCGATATTCCATGTAATTTATGGTTAACCTATACATGTTATTCTCATAGGCCCCAAAGAAAGCACAAAAAATTCATGCCCACCATATCAATTAATGGAGTATCCTACCATCAAATGGCACGGATGATACATGGTCTTTAACCTCTTTAACCACAGCTTAATGTCAATGTATTTCTATTGTAATTCTTTATTTTGTCATTCTTTGGTAGTAAGAATTTGCAGTGGAAACACTGATTTTCCCTTTACTTCTCAAATAGTTTCATTTGTTAATCCTTTTCTTCCCTTTCATGCAGCCAGGGCTGCTTCTCCAAAGATATGCGTTCACTACGTGATTCTTCAAAGCTATTTTTTTTAAAGATTTATTATACCAATCAATTGTAAATATATCCATAAGAATCAGAAAATAAAATATTCACAAATTGGGAGAGAGCCACTATCATAGAAGTTCACAATATGGTCTTAGTGTGATATGCCATATATGATGTCATTGGGTCTCGTGAGGCCCAGCCTCGTTGGTTCAGCTTGTTGGCCCAACTCAACATCCAAATTTTTGAAGGCTCGTCTGAACCAAAAATAGGGCAGAGCCCTGCTTGAGCATGGTGGAGAAGGACGAGTCCTCCTCCTCCTTGGACTCTACTGGAGATTAGAAAATCCTAGTTTCCGCTCTATACAAGGCTCTCCCAACTCTCCTTCAAGCACCACTGACGATTGCCAACCATTGTCACCTCTTTCCCCTCTTTTTTCTTCTTGTGTGTCTTCTACTTAGGGTCATTGTGCTTACCATAATCACAACTATAACCCACTTGAGTTGAAGTAAGGACTTGAAATCATTAGATCGACCATCTTCTCCCACTTCCGTGACCCTTACTTAGAAGCCCGATGCCGGCCGGTGATTGCTGGAATTTGGCTGAGAAGGAGCAAAACCCTTGTTTTCTTTGTTTTTATGTAAAAACTTGTCTTCTTCTTCTATTTTCTAGCTAGTTGCATAGCCGGTGCTTGTCACTAGGGGCTCTCTCCAATGCCCCACAGCGGTTTATGGCCATTGGCGAGGTACCTATCATCGGAATGCTCTGTTCCACGGTTTAAGAGGTCAGAACTCCTTTTTTTTTTTTGATAAATTTATTGTTGTCGACTGCCTTTTGGCCGGCCATAGGTCCCCAGACCCCAGGCACTATCTGTAGCACCCTCTTCCCTTCCTCTTCTTGAGTAGGGAGAGAGTTCTATTCTCTCCTTTCTCTCTCTTCCCATCCTTTCTCTTTGTTGTTTCTTTCTCTAAAGTTGATTGGACTCTGTAAGTATGACTCTTAGTGATTTTGGATCGACCTAGGTGAAGAGTCCTGATCCAGGGTTATCAGGCAGCGTGTTAGCTCTCAACCTGACCCTTGTCGACACTGTTAGATTTGATCGTCCCGATCTTTGAGAACCATGAAAATTGGGATTACTTGCAATATAAACTACGACACTGTCATCATAATACACTTTCATTGTTTTTGTACATCTTTTTGCTATATGATTTAAGTTCAATCATTATATAATGGATGACCAGGATAGTTCCTTATTTGATTTGCAACCTCTAGCTTCCAGCCCAAGTATTGATGGAAAATACAGTAATATGAAGATTATAGTAGGCCTTTCTTTATGAAAGAGAAGAGACTTCCTCTATTTCGATCTCTCCCACTGCAAAGAACAGAATGTGACAGCCACCACCACTTCTCTCCCTACTAAACTCTCTCTCCTCCACTGCTACGCTATTATATAGCTACCAGGACACCTGTCTTTTTTTATTTCCCCTTCTAGATCTCTATCACCCTGCCTAGTATTCTTTAACTAAACACGATCTCATTCCCCCGTTTCCATCCTCCCTTGCATATGGAGGTGGCATGATGCCTTTTTATCCTTTGTCTTATGCTGGAACCTAGCAACTCTATCTCCATGGCCTCCTTTCACCAACCCAGCCATTGCCTCCATCCTTTTCTACCAAATTGCCTATCCATCCCTACTCCTTTGGGCCTTTTGCATCCCACTCACCAAAATCATAATATTGACCCTTCAGCATTGGATGATGCATCTTCCTTTACGACACCTTTGGTAATGAATTATGTTTCAGTACCTCGAATTCCACCAAGAAGGTGCCTACATCTTCATGAAGGCATGATAAGTCGACATTGGAGGAGGTGACAACCATCACCATCTTTTTGCCCCTCAAATATCATTCTCTAATTATCCAACAAAATCATTCACAATGGACCATTACCATTGAAAGTAGATCACCAAAACATTGCTACAAAGGCATTCTACCCTTTTTCATAACGAATGGCTGAGATGTAAAATCACTTTAAGTAAAAAAATGTTAAAGAAGCTTTCTGGCAAAACTCAACTTCAAAAGTTAGGCCTTATGCACATTTGATGAAACAAATGGCAATCACTGTATGCAAAAAAATAGCAATATGTATCGTACCAATATAAACCAAGCAATAGGATACAATGCAGAAGTAGCCAAAGATCACTTATTGCGCAACAGGGGAGGACAAGAAGACTTCATAATCACCAGATCAAGTAATAGGGAGCACTTGGAACTAATGGGTGCTCATGGTGTGTTCTATTCTGCAATTAGGCATTTGAGCCTCCTCTGAAATTTCCATGACCATGATAATTCCCGATAGTTTGTAGCAACTTCAGATAGAACCCTTCAAGCTTGCAACCAATAAGTCATGCATATCATTATTTGTTTTTTTTTTTCATGTGCAGTCTCTGTTCCAATATTAGAATTCTCGTGCCAATTACTACAGTTGATTTGGTTTAAGGGAATTAATCAATAACAAAATAATAAAAAAATAAGCAACAATATCACTATGTTCATTGTAGCATTGTCATTTAGTTTGAAATCAAGACATATGTGGTAGTATCACCATCAATCAATATTAATAACTACATTTGTACATGCATGAAATCAATTTAAAGGGGGGTTAAAAGTATGTATTAAAAGAATAAGACAATATTATATAAGCTTTTTTTACTAACTCGTAGCAATGATAATACCAGCATTGTCATTAGTAAAAATATTAACACAAATATTTTTCAGGGAGCACAACCATTAAGATTGAAAATTTTGCCTAGTGTTGCTGTATAGGTTGGTTATTCACATTCATATCTCTAATAGAAGCACACATATCAATGTGCGTGTCACTGTGAGCAGGAACAAAGTAACATTACCATTATTTGAACTAGGAGACATGAATATCACCACACGTAGGCTCTTAAAATAAACAGTAGTCTGTAGGCAACAGGAAGGCCCAACTCCTTGAAATCATCAAGAAGAAATTCAGAGAACCTAGAAGCCAAGAAAGGTCAAAGCCCAGGAAACCAGTATACCTTGCATTTGATTTGCATAGATCTCTGAAAACAGCATTTTTTACATGCAAACAGTGCTTTAATGATTCAGCTCGTGCACTAGAGATCACATGTAGGAATGCTTGTGCAACGCGCCTTCAAGAAAACTCCCAATTTCTAATTTTTGATTTATCTGAAACCTCTCTAACATGATGTAACATAACTCTTTAGAAGACAAAGGGTACCAGAAACCTGAACTAGTACTCCCAATAGTTGACGTAAGAATCAAACGTATTCAGATGTAACAAACAGAAAACCTGCCTTTTCTGTGGTGCACCGACCCTATCCTTGAGTCCAATAGAATCATACCTTGTGCAAGTGGAAAGGGATGGTAGCATCTAAGCAAGCGTCTTAGTAGTCAAAGTACAGGGGATGCAATTTAAAAGTAAAAGTATATGGTAGATGAAGATAGCACGTTCACAATTTCTAAATTCAAACTCAAAGGCCAAAAATTTCCTTAAAAAAATATAAAAGGCTAGAAAAGCCAGGTTCCATTTTTACACCCTTCAAGAGGAAGCCTCATGTGACCATGTGGTCATTAACATATCAATGGAAATAGAAGAACCTTCTAACTGTCTTTTCCTTTCTTACTATATGAAAAGAAAACAGGAAAATAAAAAGGAAAAAGGATTTCTGATGCTAGAATCAGCCAGAATTAGATAAACGAGCCCATTTGACATCAATTATTCAGTCTGAGAAAATAGAGAGAACATGAAACTTGGGAGATAAAGGAAACCAGACCACGGGAGCAAGAAGAACCTCTTTTGAACATACTGCCGCACCTTAGCTTCGAAGAGGATCAGAACGGCAACAAGCTGGCTCTTAATTTCCCTCGCTTCTCCTGGCCGACTTCTGCTCGAAATACCCCCTTCCGACCAGTTCCCACTTGGCTCCAAAGTTCTTATCGAGGGACCTCCTTCACCCCCGACCACCACCCCGCCGCCGCCACCCCCCCTCCCCCCCCCCCCCGGGCGGCCTGACGCCGTTGTTTGCAGTCCGTCTATCGTTTAGTCCCACATCGGTTATAAGACTTAAAATGGAAGGTTTCTTGTAAGGAAGAGACATAAATAAAGCAATTTTCGGGGGCGAAGGGAAGAAGAAGTATCACCACATCAATTTTGCACGAAAGTGCTTTAAACCCTAAACCATCTCTTAAATGAGTATCTCTTGGTTAAGGTACTTTTTCCGGTATTTATACCTTAAAAAAAAATACCGACGCCCTGTGGTGATGCTTCAAAGTTGGTTTGCGTCCAGCGTCACGAAGGCAAGTAGGTGGCGAGCTGCGGGTGGCTCTAGCTTACTCAGCGGTTAGCCGACATCCCTCGCCTTCGTAGTAGCCCCCATTTTTGGCATATTTGTATAGAGACGAAAGTGATATCATTGCTCTTTAGGCTCCATGATCGGAGAACGAGCCGTAGACTTTATTTACGCCCCTTAAATGCATAGGGTTGCATTCACTCCAGTCCATAGGCAGCAGCTCCTTCGCCGTTCCGAAGTCTCAAATCTAGATGCACAAATATAATTCATAAATTAAATATTTATAATATTTAAAAATAATAAATAAGAAGAGTAAACTAATAAATAATTAACTTGATAATATAATAATTAAAAAAATGGCCTGAAGCCTGTCTTAAAAAAAGTTTATAACTCCCATATTAATATAATAATAAAAAAAATGGCCTGGATCGAAGCACGCTGATGTGCTGTCCTAAAAAAGTTTATAACCTCCATGCATGGGTCTGCTAGCACAAATCTTCTAAAGATACGACGACTAAATACAGAACCACGTCTTCTCCGTCAGTGCGCCTCCAGGAAAGAAATAAGAGCACGTTCACGCTTGCAGATAGTTCAAAAGAAACTTAGAAAAATTATGAGGAGAAGAAAAATTTTCTTTATTTCTTTTCTTCTCAATGATTCTTAGAGCCCTTTTTATCTATACTCTTGGAATAGGGAGAAGAGAAATTTTTGATTGTATTTGAAATGATCCTTAGAGCCCTTTATATAGGCTCAGGCATGTCAAAAGAAGAAGATTCTCCTCCCGCGGATTGATGACGTGTCTTCTTGTGTTTCTTTGATTCTTCGGCTTATTGCATCTTGGTCGTTCATGCTTCCTTCCTTCTTTGAGGGGCCTTTCCATGCTTGCTCTTACGCTAGATGCATGACACTTGTCATGGTTTGAATTCCCATGTTTGCTCTGTTGCTTGTGCATGGATGCTTGCCACTTGACCGTTGACTAATTTAGTTTTCAAAATTTTAAAATATTTAATTTAATTCAACAATCCCCCACATAAATTAAATATTTAAAAAATTTAAAATCAAAATAAAGTGCTGAGTATCTTATATTATGTAATAGGTGTAGGTACCTTTCAGTTTGAACATTCACTTAGTGACAATTGATTACCTCTATGGAGCCAAGGTGGACTATGCCTTGAACCTTGGTCCATGGCTCAGATTTCATCAACAGCACACATAATATAGCGTAAACATGCTCGAAGCGGGTTTGCGCTTTACGGCCATGCGCAGATATCTCTTCATGTGTATTAATAGGGAATAGCCCACTTCCCACAGTCACGGCCTCACGACTACACGCATATAGGTGAATCCTAAAAAGGGTAGCAAGTAGGTACCCTGCCTCATGGGTCTCGGATTCATTAAGAGTAAAAACTCAACCTAACTCTTGCGTTTTATGAGCACTGTTGCCCTAGGAATAGGAAAAACAAATAGTGCTCCTTATTAGTCACTTATATAGCTTGTTTCTATCCATTGAACCTTTTCAGGTTGGATTACCACCATGGTGAATTTACTTATGGGCTTAGCCCCATCCTCCTCGACAACTCTAGAACCACTATTTTAGACAATCCTTTGGTAAGCTGATCAGCTAGATTCCTTTCGGATCTTACAAAATTTAGTGCAATCAAGTTATTCTTTAATTTGTATCTCAATGATTTATGGCGCACTTTCAAGTGCCTATTCATTTTAACATTTGCATTTTCTTGATTGCATTTATCTATAGCAAATCTGCAGTCACAATGAATAGATATAGAAGGTAATGGTGAAGTCTTAAGAGGCAAATCTATCAGTAGATCTCTAAGCCACTCGGCCTCAATGCTAGTGGTATCTAGGGCAATCATTTCAGATTCCATGGTGCTCCTAGCTACTACAGTTTGTTTGGTAGACTTTCATGATACAGCTGCACCTCTTAAAAGGAAGACAAAACTAGTGATGGATTTGGTGTCAACTGTATCACTGATCCAGTTGGCATCACTATAGCTTTCTAAAAAGTAGGATAACCATAATAGTGTAATCCCAGAGGTATGGTACCCTTAAGGTATCTGAGAATTCTTTCTAGAGCAGTCCAATGATAATTATTAGGATTGTAAGTATATCTACTCAGTTGGTTCACAGAGTATGCTATATCAGGTCTGATATAATTTGCCAGAAATCCTAAAGAATCAATGATCTGGGCATACAAGCTTTGATTGACGGGATCACCTAAGTTCTTCTTTAGATGAAGAGATGGATTATAGGGAGTAGATACAGGATGACAATCAGAGTAGTAAAACTTTTTAAGAATCTTCTCCACATAGTGGCTTTGGGACAAAGTTATTCCATCTTCATTCCTCATGATTTTAGTATTAAGGATTAGGTCTGCTTCTCATAAATCTTTCATGTCAAATTTTAGAGATAAAAATTGTTTTGCTTCATTAATAATTTTTAAGTCTGCTCCAAAAATTAGGATATCATCTACATATAAACATAAGATTATAATTTTGTTATTCTTCTTTTTATAATATACACATTCATCTGTGTTATTAATTTTAAATCCATTAGTTAGGATTATTTCATCAAATTTAATGTGCCATTGTTTGGAGGCTTGTTTTAGACCATAAAGAGATCTAATCAACCTACATATCTTTTTCTCTTGATCTAGGACAATGAAACCTTCGGGTTGGTTCATGTAGATCTCTTCATCTAGGTTCCCATTCAAGAAAGTGGTTTTAACATCCATTTGATGTCTAACCAACTTATGAATGGAAGCCAAGGCAACAAGAATTCTAATGGTAGTGATTCTAGCTACAGAGGCATAAACATCAAAGAAGTCAATCCCAGATTTTTGAGTAAAACCTTTGGCTACTAACCTAGCCTTATATTTGTCTAAAGTTCCATCTGGCCTAAGTTTCTTCTTAAAGATCCATTTACACCCTATGGGTTTACTTCCTGAGAGGTAGGTCTGCCAATTCCCAAGTGTGATTTTGGATTATGGATTGCATTTCATTATCTATTGCTTCTTTCCAAAGGGGGCATCCAGAGATTTCAAGTCATCCTCTAAAGAAGTAGGAGAATCTTCTATTAGGAATGTGTAGTAGTCTTCTCCAAAGTTCTTTTCAACTCTAGTTCTTTTACTTCTTCTAGGTTCAGTTTTTTCTTCTTCTTCTCTAAATCTGGTTTTACTAGAACTAGTCCCTAAATTATTATTGGTATTTATTTGATCATTTATCCTTGTTTTAAAAGGAAATATACTTTCAAAGTAGATTGCATCTCTTGCTTCCATGATGATGTTGTTATTAATTTCATTTATTTGAGAGTTAAACACTAAAAATCTATTAGCATTACTCTCAATTGCATATCCTATAAATATTGCATCTACTATTTTTGGTCCAATTTTCTTTCTTTTATTTTCTAGTATTTTTTTACTTTAGCTAAGCACCCCTACACTTTTAAGTATTTTAAGTTAGGTTTTCTATATTTTTAGATTTCATATGGAGTTTTATCATTATGTTTGAATGGAATTCTATTCAAGATATAAGATGCAATTACTAGTGCTTCCCCCCAAAGATTTTCTGGTGTACCTGAACTAATTAACATAGAGTTAACCATATCCATTAAGGTTCTATTCTTTCTCTCAGCTACTCCATTAAATTGGGGTGAATAAGCAGCTGTCACTTCATGAATTATTCCATGTTCTTCACAGAACTGGGTCAGCTCAAATGAGGTATATTTACCTCTTATCAGACCTTAAGATTTTAATCTTTTTATCTAGTTGGTTTTCAGCCTCTGCTTTATAGACTTTGATTTTTATTTAGGACCTCATTTTTAGCTTCAATAAGATAGAGGTGACAGTATCTAGAAAGATCATCTATGAAAGTTACAAAATATTTGTTTCTATCCCTTGAGGTTCTTCCTAAGTCACATACATCACTATGTATGAGTTCAAGGAGATCAAAATCTCTACTTACAGAATGAAAGGATCTTTTAGGTAATTTGGCCTCTACACATATCTCACATTTGTCATTATTCTTAAGTTCTGATTTTGGGATTAAGTTCAAGTGCATTAAAAATCAAATATAACGATCAAAGATATTTTCTCACAAAAGGTCTATGACTCTCTTATATAAACCTAAGACTCATATGCCATCCATGGCTTGTTGGCGGGATAATTGAAACTACTTCCTAATCATCCACATGGGGTGAAATTCAAATTCAAATTCAAACTTCTCCCATGCAGGGCACATGCTGAAAATCAAATGGGGAAGAAGAGCAAATGGGTTAGACCCATTATTGACTTTAGTAGTACTCTCACCAATGGCTGAAATCAAGCCTAGGGTGGTGATCCAGAATCGCATTTGATTCCGCCACCTCCTAAAGTTTTGACCATCAAACTTTTCAGATTTAGCACTATGATTTTCAGATGTGTGGGAAGCCATTAATTTGTAGCTTAACACAATTTTGACACATGTACAAAAGAGAAGATTTATGTCAAATTATTGCACTGATATCTAATTTGAACTTTAGATGTCTAATTGAAAAATCCAAAGAATAACAGCCAGATCGATGGTGGAGCACTTGGCTCACTTAAGTACCAGCTTTTCTTAGGCATGTATGCCTTTTTGACAAGATTTTCTTAGACACCGTTATTCAATAGATAATTTCACTAGATATCGTTCAATTTTATCCTAAGTGCAATATTAAGCTAACTCCTATGAATTAACCAATTTCCAAATTTTCGCTTGAATGAAATCTGAAAATTACTCCGTAAGGAGTCCAAATGGAGGTATTAATAAACCTCTTGGAGGTTAAGCAATCTAATATTTTGCTTAAAAAATTAAGTACTAAAGTAAAGCTAGCATAAATGTGTAACAGCTAAAATAGAACAATTTATAATTATGCAGCAAAATATTTAATAAATATTGCAATCTAAAATCTAGTGCTAACAGTACATAAACTTTTTTGGATTGTTAGCCTAGATGCACAAATATAATTGATAAATTAAATATTTATAATATTCAAAAATAATAAATAAGAAGAATAAACTAGCAAATAATTAACTTGACAATATAATAATAAAATAAAAAAAGAGAGAGAAGATGGCCTGTGGATCGAAGCACGCTTATGCGCTGTCCCAAAAAAGTTTATGCCCCCCATGCACGGGTCTGCTGGCACAAATCTCCTAGAGATATGACGACCCAATACAGAACCACGTCTTTTCCATCAGTGCGCCTCCAGGAAAGAAAGAAGAGCACGTTCATGCTTGCAGATAGCTCAAAAGAAACTTAGAAAAATTATGAGAAGAAGAAAAAAAAAATTTATTTCTTTTCTCCCCAATGATCCCTAGAGCCCTTTTTATCTAGACTCTTGGAATAAGGAGAAAAGAATATTTTGATTGTATTTGAAATTATCCTTAGAACCCTTTATATAGGCTCAGGTATGTCAAAAGAAGAAGATTCTCCTCTCGCAGATTGATGACGTGTCTTCTTGTACTTCTTTGATTCTTCGGCTTATTGCATCTTGGTCGTTCATGCTTCCTTCCTTCTTTGAGGGGCCTTTCTATGCTTGCTCTTGCGCTGGATGCATGACACTTGTCATGGTTTGCTTTCTTTGGAAATTTTTCCATGTTTGCTCCCTTGCTTGTGCATGGATGCTTGCCACTTGGCCGTTGACTAATTTAGTTTCAAAATTTTAAAATATTTAATTTAATTCAACAGCGACAACCTTCCGCCTCGGCCCGATTCCGACCTTTTCGCTGCCTCTTGGCTCTCATTCAGTCGTTTGCTCCTCTCCCCCTAGTCATTGCCATCCCTTCTTCTCTTCCTCCTCGACTCAGGTAAGCCCTAGATTTAACTTCTTTTCCTTCTTTCTTGTTGTTTCTTTGTTTTGAGGAGGGTCGAAGCCATTCCTTGCTGCACGCCGCTAAATAGAGGATTGCACGCCCATCCCTTGCTCCACCGACCACCGAGAGAGGGCTGACTCTCTCCCTCTCCTTTTGTGAGATCCTGGAACTGGGGCCGATCCATTTGATCGGCCCAATTTTAGGCGCACGTTAGGCAGCAGGATGGAAGGATCCATCCCGAAAAAGAAGGAAGCCCTGTTTTAGGGATTCTTCTCCTTCTCCTGTGAGGCCATCCGAAGAAGTGTAGCCACCCGAGAGAGATAGAGAGAGAGAGGGAGGGAGGGAGCCGTTGAAGCCAGTCTTCTTTGATCCGGGTGGTCTTCTCCTTCCATTGCCGCCGAAGAGAAAGAAAGTCGCCGGATCCTCACCGAAACTGAGGTAAGAGTTCATACTCCTCTTCTCTTCATCTCTTGGCACTTGGATGTGATTCTTCATATGTTTGAGCCGGCCAATCGTCGGAGTTTGGATTCGGGATAGGGCGCTCTATTTCTTCACCGTCGGCTCGTGTTCACCACCATCGGCTCGCGTTCATCGCCGTCGGCAGGCGAGGTTGGCCGAGCCTACCTCGCCACCTCTTGCCGCTGATGGGGCTGACCGCTGCGGCCACCCTTGGACTCGACTGAGGAGGGAAGAAGAAGAAAGAAGGGGGAAAGAGGAGGAGTCGGGAAAAGAGAAGAAGGAAGAAGAAAGAAAAGGGGGGAAAGAGAAGAAGTCGGGAGAAGGTTCTGAAGAAGGAGAGAAGAAAAAGAAAAGAGAAGAAAAGAAAAGAAAAAGAAAAGAAAAGAAAAGAAAAGAAAAGAAAAAGAAAAGAGAAGAAAAGAAAAAGAAAAGAAAAAGAAAAGAGAAGAAAAGAAAAGAAAAGAAAAAGAAAAGAAAAAGAAAAGAAAAGAAAGAAAGAAAAAGAAAAGAAAGAAAGAATAATAATAATAATAATAATAATGAAATAAAGGGAGGAGGGTGGTTTACGGGTATGAACCCGAATCCAAACCCCAACCCGGGGTGCTAGGCACTTCGGTAGGGTCGGCCCTGGGAGGATGTTAAGATTTAAGTTTTATATATATATCATGATGAATTTTAAAAGAAAAATATGATTTTTGGATATTAGGTTCTGCGAGAAATTTGTGAGATTAATAGGATTTGTTGTGGATCGCGTTCAATGTAAGTAATGAACTGCCTTCTCTAGATTCTTCATTTATATAATATTATTTTTGCATCGAATAGATTGTTAATGAATTAATATATGATTTATGAACTTTACGAGATGATGATTTGAATGAAAAATAGATATATGAATTGGAATAATATTTTTCGGACTATTGTTATATTTACTGTTCTTGCATCGTATATGCATATTTAGATCGGATTATGATATATCTATTATGTTACAAAAGAATTTTGATGTGCATCAGATTTGGAACCCTCAGTCTGACTATGTTTTGGACCCTACTAATTGGGGGTTAAGTGTGGTATTCTGGCCCACTCCGCAGGATATAAGTGCGGTATTCTGGTCTACTCCGCAGAATATAAGTGCGGCTCTATTTCTAGCCTAGCCACAGGGCATAAGTGTGGTCGTAGTTAAAGGCTGATGAGATGAATGTGATTTATTTCGAATCAGATTTATGATTATGTATATGGATATTTGAAAGATACGTGCTGACCCAAAGATTGATTTAAAGATTGATTTTGATGATCACAAAATCTTGAAGTATAATTACTAATATTTGTGTTGCAAGAAGAAAGATAATTTGTTTTGCAAGGAACATAACAAGTTGGAAAAATATAAGAAGGCCTCAAAAGCTCTTAAGAAAAGTTGGAAGAAAGCCATACTTCATTGGCCTAAGGTTCAAGTTCAAAGGATTCAAGTTGGAAGAGCAAACTCCAAGAAAAATTCAAAAGAACAGTTCTCGAGTCGATTCTTGGAAGTTTAGAGTCGACTCTGATACTCTAGAGTTTCAAGGAACAGTGCTCTAGTCGACTCCTACTGTTCACGAGCCGACTCTTGCAGAAAAAGACAGAGAGTTGATTTTCAGCGCTACAGTGCTCGAGTCGACTCCAGCTACAGTCGAGTCGACTCCCAGCTACAGTGCCGAGTCGACTCCTACTTCATTCGAGCCGTCTCTCTCAGTCAGGACAGAAAGTAGTTTTCAGTGCTACAGTTCTCGAGTCGACTCCAGCTACAATCGAGTCGACTCCCAGCTACAGTGTCAGGCAGACTCCTATTCACGAGTCGACTCCTGCTTCAGGAGTCATAACGGCTAGTTTTTTCTCAACTCCAATGGCTCTATTTTTGTCTCTAACGACTAGATCTTTGTTTCCACGCCATCCAAAGCTATAAAATCAAGGGAAGAGCTAGGGAAGAAGTTAAGCAAGAGGGAGAAAACACATAGGGAAGAGATTTCAAAGGGATTTTAAGAAAAACCTCCCAAAAGCACAAAAGGGCTATTCAAAGCAAAAGAGAGAGAGAAGAAGAGCATCTTAGTGAATCCCAAGGCTTCCTCTCCAACTGTGTACTACCTCAATGATCCTCTACCTCGTGCGAAATCAGAAGAGAGTCAAGTAAAGAAGAAGCCGAGTTCCTTCATCTACAAAATTTGTTTGAGGGCTTCTTCTCTTTACTCTATTTGTTTATATTTGTTATATCTGCTTGTTTAAGAAGCTTGTATTTGTTTTAAACTTCTATTCTGACATCTTCTAACTTGATTCAATCAAGGCGTTAAGGGTTATTGGTGAGCCAGTAAAAACCAATGTTGTAGGTTGTAGTTGGTAATCCGGAAAAAACCAACTGGGTTGGATTGTGAGCCCGTGAAAACAGTCGGATTGGTTCTAGTCGGTGAGCCTGTGAAAACCGACCAAGTTCGTTGTGATCTCGTAAAAACAACAAGTTAGGTTATGAGCTTGTAAAACAACCGGCTGTAATCTAAGGGATTATAGTGAAATTTTCAAGAGATCTTGGGAAGTGGATATAGATGCTGGGGTGCACTGAACGATTATACATCTTTATATTTGTGATGCCTTATCTTTTGTGCTTCATACCTTACATTCATACTTGACTGTGTAATATCCCTAGCATTGTTTTCTATTGATTTATATGTGATTGTCTAAAGGTTGCTTAGCTTCCACTCCATTCATACCATTCACACAGATTAAAATTGATCATACAACTATAAGTTAATTTTAGATCAATTACCCCTTAAAGCCATAGTGTAGTTGCTCTAGCTTAATCTTCCACTGCTTTACTTGTAATTGCCTAGAGCTCAAGTAAGATAACATCTTATCATTCCGCTGCTTTCAATTCAAAGTTAATTAGGGAACATAATTTTTAGAAAACCCAATTCACCCCCCTCTTGGGTTGTCACCTTGGGCAACAAGTGGTATCAGAGCAGGTGCTCTAAGGTTAAATGTTGATCTCACGATCAAGATCCAAAGATCATAACAACTCAAATAGATAGTTTTCTAGGAGAGGGACAATTAATTGATAGACCTCCACTATTTAGTGGCATAAACTATATACATTGGAAAGCACACATGCGCAGAGAAATCCTCCTTTTTTAGGGGTCTAGAGGAAGAAGAAGCAATTGCGCAACAAGCCCCGTGACCGGGATAGGGATAGGAAAGAGTGTGATTGGTTGTGTACCTTTTCTAAAGAACTATCCATTCCTGCCTCTTCCTCTTGCTTGTAGCGATTGAAGTGACTCTTGCTTGTTCCTTTCGGTGCCGATGCCTATATTATATCCACAGTGACTACCAATTCCAGCTTGCTTTTTTTCCTACTCACACTCCTAAGCCAATACTCCGAAACCTATTATTCTGGCTTTCCAAAGTGGTGAGCAGCATTCATTCAACCCGTGGTTCTATAAGACAAGCACATGATTACGATCTATGGAATATTATAGTCAATGGGCCACACACAAACATCAATCATAATAAGAAAATGGTTCAGCAAAATGCAAAAGCCATGAATATTCTATATTGTGCATTAGATGATAGTAAACTTAATTGTATGAATTTCCTAATTTGTAGGGATTGCATGGTGCATGAAATAGGATGGTCTGCGGCTGAACTTTGGACGCATGAATTTCTATCTTTTAGGAATTCAAAATGCACAAAATTTGGATATGTTTATCTCCTCTTAGCTACCAAACCACCAAAATTTTTTGGAAATTTTATCAGCCAAATTAATTGGCTAAATTAGGAATGAGGCGTGGGGGGATCTTTTGGCTATAAAAGACCCCTATGCCTTGGGTTCAAAATATTTAATATTTAGAGGTTTCCAAAAATTCTGAAAAAAATTTCTGAGGGCCTCCATCCTTTCTTCTCCTTCTTCCTCATGTCCATCCTCCATCTTCTTGAAGAACAATCAAAGGTTGAGTGTTTAGAAGGAGAAAGCTTCAACCATTGCAGCGTTCCTGCGCGAGCTAGCACTCCCGTGGAAGATGATCTACCTAGGGCTTCGCGTGTACTTCTCGTAGAGGCCATTCGTGTGCGTGGCTACGAAGTCAAGGATCAGATCCACAAGTTTCTTCCATCATAAAAGGTATTAATCCCACATCAATATTTTATTTTGGAGTCAGGGTCTAGGTCCGATTTTCCGAGGTTTTACCCTCCTTTGGGGCTCCTCATGGAGTTATCTCCAAATCCATTCGATGGATATTCGGAAATTAATTGGAATAGAGTGTTTACCTTTCAAATCTGATATTTAATCATGCATGAAAGTTTTAGCATAATTGTTCAAACGATTCCGGCATAATCCTATGTAACACTTAAGGTGCTAATTTCTAGATTTGATCTTGTAAGCATGCATGAATTAAATTGTTTGATTCTGTTTTTTCGCTGTATTTTTGAAACTTAAAAAGAACTACGTATGGCTTGATCCCCCTTATGAAGGGATACGTAGGCAACCCGATCTGGTTCAGCCATAGTTTTCAAACAAAAAAAAATTCAGCATGCTTAACACCGAAGAACCTAGGATTCACTTTTAGTGGTATCAGAGCTAGGTTTATGTTTAAACTTTTATGTTTTAATTCTTGCAATTAAATCTGAAATCATTAACATATTTATATTAGGTCTAAAGTATTTTTTTATAATTGATTTAACTTCTGATTATGCATGATTAAGTAGATCTGAAATTTTGGATGCATATGATGCATGTTTGTGTTAGGATTAGTAACATGAATAAATCTGAAATCATAATATTGTTTAGATTAGATCTAAATAAAATTCATGATTCATATGATCTCTGATTTTAATGAACAAATCAGATCTGAAAATAAAAGTGAAAAAACAAATTCATAAGATGTATGTTGTTTGTATTAATTCATGTTGTTATGTATATGTGATGCATGAACATAAAACATAATGACTTAAATATGAATTAAATCTGATTACATGTGATTAATTACAAAAACTCAGATCTGAAAATGTGTTTTAAGAATTGAAAGATTGTAATTAATATGTAATTAAAAAGAAATATGCAATGATCAAAACTTTCATAAATCTAAACTTAATTGAGAATTAAGTATTATGAAATAGAATTGTAACTCAATTAATTGACATTGCATAATTTTTTGGGCATATGGGTTAGCTTGAATCAAGTTCCTAGGATTGGGTTAGACCTAAGGTTAGAATCATACATGGACAAATAGAATTAATTGATCAAATCTAATTAAGTAGTAACTAGATTAGGTCAAGAAAATTCTAGGTCAATTTACAATAGTTGTAGATGGATCAAGTCCATGTCTTTGATTAGACCAAGATGGAACTTGATTTAGGCTCAGAGGTGCAGCCCAAGTCATTTGAGTAATCAAATCGAAATTGATTAACTAGTCGGTGTCTAAGGTAAGTTTGGCAGTTTTGACCGGTGGTTTTTAATTGGAAGCTGAGGATCCTAGTGTTATTTTGATGCTTACAAAGCCATTGAGGCCATATGGAAGTGCTAATGCTATTAACTTAATTAATCCAGTACATAAGTGAGTAAGGAAGAAAGATTTGATACATTCTTGATATGCTTTGTTTGATACATTTAAAAGAACCTTCAAGAGTGTATCTAAAAACAAATTATAATGAAAGAACTTGAGAAAGAACTAATTTATAGTTTAATATGCCTTAGAGTCAAGTTATTTTGATTGAAGCTTAACTCTGTCATTTACATGCTTAATGAGCTTAAACTTTAATGTGCCAAGCATCCTAAGGAGAAAGAAATGATTTGCAATGTTGTTACTTCTTTTATATGTTTAATGTGCAAATCTAACCTTAAGTTGCAGCAAAGTATGGAATGAGTCGACCCCAAGATTGGTGGAGTCGATCTCGGCACATCATGGAACCATTAGGCACACTTCTGAAAAAATGGCACGGATGAACAGTAGTTGAGTCGACCCCACCTTGAGTCGACCCCAACTGAACATGAGTCGACCCTAAGACTGTGTCATTCAAAACTGGATCTCTAGAATTCCTGGGAGGGTCGACCCCAATGTAACTTGAGTCGACCCCACCTTGAGTCGACCCCAACTGAACATGAGTCGACCCCAAGGCTGTCATTCAAAATTGGGTCTCTAGAATTTCTGAGAGGGTCGATCCCAATGGAACTTGAGTCGACCCCACTGAACCTTGAGTCGACCCCAGTGAAAAACAGTTGAAATATAAGGTTCTGTGTTTCCTAAGAGGGCCGACCCTAATGTAGCATGAGTCGACCCCAGTGAAAGTTGGGTCGACCCCAGTGAAAGTTGAGTCGACCTCAAGTCTGATGAACAGTGGTTTGAGTCGACCTCAGGAAAGTTTGGATCGACCCCAGCACGGCTGACAGCAGAACGGCTAGTTCTGCAGAAGTACTTTTTGAGCTTCCAACGGCTATAAACGGCTAGTTTCTCCATTCCAACGGCTAGGAAGTCATCTTTGGAGGTTGGAGAAGTATTTAAGAACTACTATTCATCAAAGGAAGGTATCTTGGTGGGAATCTAAGTGTGCATTCAAGAGAAAGAGGAAATCCAAGAAAGTAAGGTTGTTGCTTCAAGTTCAAACCCAAAAGAAGTGTGTTGAGTAGAATTCAAGTACCTTCAAGAGCTCAACCAATTCATTGAAGAGTGAAGCAACCTTGGGAAAGAAGAGAAGAGCAATCTACAAAGCGATAATTATTTTCTACTCTCTCTTCTTTTTGTGCATACTTGTTATATTTGCTTATTTAGGAGCTTTAAACTTCTTTTCTATTATTCATTGTAAGGTTTGTTGGTGAGCCCGTAAAACCAACGGTGTAGGTTGTTGGTGAGCCCGCAAAACCAACGTTAGGTTGTTGGTAAGCCCGTAAAACCAACGTAGGTTGTTGGTAAGCCAGTAAAACCAACGTAGGTTGTTAGTGAGCCCGCAAAACCAACGTTAAGTTGTCGGTAAGCCCGTAAAACCAATGTAGGTTGTTGGTAAGTCCGTAAAACCAACGTAGATTGTTGGTAAGCCAGTAAAACCAACATAGGTTATTGATGAGCCCGAAAAAACCAACTCAGGTTATTGGTGAGCCCGCAAAACTAACATTGAGGTTTGTTGGTGAACCCGTAAAACCAATTGTGAAGATTCGTTGGTGAGCCCGTAAAGCCAACATAGGTTTTTGGTAATTCCGGAAAACCAAAGTGTAAAGGTTTTTGGATTGTGAGCCCGGAAAACAATCCAACTGTAATCTGACGGATTATAGTGAATTCCCAAGAAGAGGCTTGGGGAGTGGATGTAGGTGCTTGGGGTGCACTGAACCACTATACATTGTCTTATTTGTGTTGTGCTTGTTTTTGTATTTATTCTTGCTTTATATTTGATTTTTGCTCTAGGGTAAGTTCGCACAAATAAGCTTAAGAAAGCTTCCACCCCAATTAATAGGAAAACATTTAAAGCACCAAAAATTTAGAAAAACCCAATTCACCCCCCCCCCCCCTCTTGGGTTGTCACCTTGGGCAACAAGTGGTATCAGAGCAGGTGCTCTCTTGTCATTTATAGTCTTAACCGACTAGAGCCAAAGATCATGGCAACCCCGCATAATATGTTATTTACCGAGGGACTTTCCATAAACAGACCTCCACTATTTGATGAAAATAACTATATCCAATGGAAAGCTAGAATGAAAATCTTTGTTCAATCACCAAACTATGAGTTATGGAATATCATAACAAATGGCCCTCACTCACTCTCTCACACTATTAATGAAAAAGACTTAGCACAATTGAATGCTAATGCTATGAATATACTATATTGTGCTATCCATGAAACTGGATTTAATGAAATCTCTGCATGCTTATCTGCTAAGGAGATAGATCTGGTACATGGCTTATCTGATCTCATCGGATCGATCACCATCCTCGTGATGATCCATCGATCAGGAGCGTTTAGAAATTAATCACTAATGATACATGGCTCAAATTCTCAACTCTTGAGAATATGCATCATCATCTTATTAATTCCTTGGACGACTCATAGACACAATAACAATATGAATGAAAAAGATGCCTTTCATTTATTCAATAATAAATAGTCAAGTACAAAATTATGTCCCTATAATTAACAATGTGTCAGCCAGATTGGCTTCTAGGGCATACATCAATATGGCACACGCCCCTCCTCTTTTTTCTTGCTTGGTGCGGCAAAGAAGAGGGGTCGGCGCCCCTTTTGGAAGTTTAAGCCACTGTTTATCTTCTTTCTCCCTCCTTGCATCGGGGTCGTCCACCTTCCTCCCGTCGATCCCGCGTCGTGCCCACCACGTTCATGCCATTTCTTCTTCCGGATTTCCAGCTCCACGCCGCAACCAGCATCTCCGCCTCGTCTTCTGCCTGTGACGCAGCCCGCAGCCGAGATCCAGCTCCGCCATCAAGCCGCGTCGAAATCCCAGCGTCTCCGCCTCCTCCTCCGCCTGTGGTGCATCCGGATCCCATCCCAGTCTCCGCAATCCCAGCTGGCTGCAATCAACGATCCAGCTCCTCCGCGATCGATCCTCCCAGCCGCATCAACCGCGTGCCATCCGCCGCCCGTTCCACCTCCCAGCAGCCGGAAATCACTCCTCCATGATCAACGCTTCCAGCATCCCATGAAATCAAGCATCTAGCCGTCTCCCTCTGCCGGATTTGAGCCATTCCAACCGTCCGCGATCCCATGGAATTGGCGAATCCTTCTTCTTTCACTCCACATTAATCCCGCAGCCAGCTCCCATCGGATGAGCATCCGGGATTCGCATCCTCACCAGCGTACTCCCAGGGGATCCATCACCGATGAGAGGGTCTATATGAAGAAGCCATCGGCAAAGAGAAGGGGGGAGGAGGGTGAGAAGAACCAAGGAATAGAGCATGCTCTATTATGGTGCCGAGAAGAATAAAAAAAAAAAGAGGGATGCTGTGAGCGGATGAGTTAGAGAAAGAAAAAAAAAAGGAGAAAAAGAAGGAAGGACTTGAGACGGATGGCGTGGAGCATCTCAGCAAGCCGATCAAAGTCGCCAAGCATCATGAGCAGCTAAACCTCGGTTTAGGGGTTTGATGAAGCCATAGAGGAGTATTCATTTCATTTTTATTGATTTGAGTTTGTATTGTAACAGTGTTGCATGATGAAGAATTTATCAATTGATCTTTATGATTTATCCAATTTATGTGAATCATTTATCTTGCATAAAATATTTTATATAGATTGATCTATTTCATCGAATCCAACACCTGTGGTTTGGAGGAGATATTCATGTGACATCGATTTCATGTTTAATGATTTAATGATCAGATGCATCATGCTAGGTTAGACAGGTCATGCTTATCGTTAGAGTAGATGGTTTGTGCTAGACTTAGATAATTCATGCTGGGAATTAATTATAATTTTCTTTTATGATTGCTTTGGCTTGTAGTCGGAAGCAATCAAGTCTTAAATACAACTCAATCATTGAAAGCGTCACGAATATAAATCTATCGGTGGATTCTAGCCCTAAACACCTCCCTCCATAGATAATTCATACTATTACATCCATATTAATTCTTAGTTTTTATCATTTACTCTAGCTTATACCCTTTGAAGTAACTATTCAATTAGAAAAAAATAACTTGTCTCCAATCCCTGTAGACCGACACCCGTAATCACTATCCTACGGGATACGTGCTATTGCGTGGTTTATTTTTGAAATTGAAATAACCGATCAGCCGGACATCCCCAAATCTTGAGATGACCAAGACTCGGCTTCTTACCATGCCATATCTCATACGATGTGGTAGGAATGGATTTAGAGGAAACTCTATTCAATAAGTAAATTGCGGATAATAAGGCATCTTCCCAAAGAAACATAGGTAGAACAGTGAAGCTCATCATGGATCGGACCATATCCAATAGAGTCCGATTTCTCCTTTCTGACACCCCATTGAGTTGAGGTGTTCCTGGAGGCGTCTATTGTGAGACTATGCTATTCTTCTTGAGATAGTCCCGGAATTTTCCACTAAGGTATTCTCCTCCTCGATCTGATCGAAGAACCTTAAGGGTTTTTCCAGTCTGTTTTTCTACTTCATTTCTGAATTCTTTGAACTTTTCAAAAGACTCAGATTTGTATCTTATAAGATACACATATTCATATCGTGAATAGTCATCGGTAAAGGTAATGAAGTACGAATAACGACCCCTGGATGACACATCAAATGGGCCACACACATCAGTGTGTACCAGGATAAGTATTTCAATGGTCCTCTCCCCATGTCCTACAAAAGGTAATCTAGCCATTTTTCCTTTAAGATAGGACTCACAAACTGGATATGACTTGGAAGTCAATGGGCCGAGAAGCCCATCTTTCTCCATTTTGTTCATTCTGTCCTCTCCAATATGGCCAAGTCTGAGGTGCCACAAATACTTCTGGTTTATCTCATCTCTGAATCTTTTAGATCCTATGGCATTCACTACTTGCTCAGACACATTCACAGACACATCAATATGCAAGTGATAGAGACTGTCGATCATGAAACCACGTGCAACTAATTTATTTCTGAAATAAATAGAACAGTAGTTTTTGTCAAATGTCAAAACATGACCATCCTGTGCTAAACATGAAACAGAAATCAAATTCCTGCTAGCAGCAGGGACATAATAACAGTCTCTAAGCAATAAACTAAATCCAGACGGTAATCGCAGAGGATAGGTGCCCACAGCTACAGCAGCAACTCTTACCCCGTTGCCTATCCGAAGGGTCACTGCACCTTCCACTAGCCTCCTACTTTCCTTTAGACCCTGCATAGTAGTGCACAAATAAGCACTAGAACCAGAATCTATAATCCAACTAGAAGTAGAAGAAATCGTAAGATTAGTTTCAATTACGAGCAAGTCTAACATACCTTCAGAAGGTGTGTCCTTTTTGTTCTTCAGGCTCTCGAGGTATGAAAAGCAGTTCCTTTTCCAATGGCCGTTGACGTTGCAGTAGAAATATTTTTCTTTGTCATCAGCTTTTTTCTTATGAACTTCCTTCTTAGGCTTCTTGTCTTTCTTCTGCTTCTTAGCAGGCTTCTTTTTCTTCCAAGTAGACTTTCTCTTAGAACCATAAGTCAGCTCAGTAGTCAGAACAGAGCCCCTTGAACCTTTCAAGGCTCCCACAGCAGTTACCAATATATTCAGTAGTTCAGTTTTCGTGCATTCAATTTTATTCATATGGTAGTTTACTATAAACTGACCAAATGAATCAGGAAGGGATTGCAGGATCAGATCTATCTGCAGTTCCTTATGCATGGTCATACCGAGCTTCTCAAGCTCCTCTAGGTCCTTGATCATAGAGAGACAGTGATCATGGACAGACTGCCCTTCGCGCATCTTTGCCTTGAAAATTCTCTTGGATACTTCAAAATGTGCAGTGCGGCTCTGCTCACCATACAGCTCTTGCAGATGAGCCAGTATTTCCCTAGCAGTCTTCATGTTCTCATGCTGGCATTGAAGTTCATTAGTCATGGATGCCATGATGTAGCACTTGACTTTAATATCATCGTCCGTCCATTTTTCATGCGTCTCACGCTGATCATCGGTCGAACGTGATGGTAACCTGGGGATGTCACTCTCGAGCACATACCCTAATTTCTCACAACTCAGAACTATTTTGAGGTTTCTCAGCCAGTCTTTGTAATTGGTTCCAGTCAGTCGGTTGGTTTCAAGAATACGGATCAAAGGGTTTGAAGCTGACATTGTGATCTGTAGAGAGTAAAGATTCTAGTTAGACTTTATACTTGAACTCTATTTGTTTTAGAATCTTTTAAAACAAATATGCTCCCACTATTTTCTCGAATTCCTCATACTCCCCTGATGGAGAAACGAAAACCCTACGCGACTAGGATTTCTAGTGGGTACTACGGTCTCACCGATTTACATGTCGTCTCACCTAACAGTTATTGGTGATATATAAATGGATGAGTGTACAACTCTTGTACAATGTTTCTCAAGCATATTGCAGTGGTATTTGGTCTCTAAGTGATGAAGATCTCACCTAACAGTTATTGGCCCCATTACTTAGTTAAGTCAGACCCACCATATAACCGCAGAAATAAAGTCGTCATTGGGTCCTCACCTAACAGTTATTGGTGCCCAATCCCACCTTTACTCCACAACATCTCATGTCTAATAGAGAGGTCCAGTCCTCCGATGCAACTTGCCCACTGTGTCCAGCCGAGATAAATCAACACCGGAAAGACCTTAGCAGCTTTACTACGATGGAAGACCTATGGACTTAATATTGCATAATCATATCTTGGTGTTTGCAACTTGAGTTCTTCATAAGAGGTAATCGAACAATTGGCCAGGTAAGCAGGTGGGAGGCTCCCCTTACTCGGAGAGTAAGGTCCTAATTAAGTAACCACCTTTTAGGCTTGCCTAGACACCAATTAGATCAATTAATCTAATATGACTAACTCATGTTGGTTCACCCTTGATTGATTAGGGAGGTTTCGATTTAGGTCTCACTCGATCGCGTATTCACATCTCATGCAAATATAAATCTACCCGCATAAACATAAGCATTAAACATCCAGGCATTTATCAAAAATAAAATTAAATGGTGATGATCATGGATCCAGGATGGGGTCATTTTACAAGCACATGCACGTCAATTGGTTTGATCGTCTTCAACTCTTGACTCAATCTTGATCCTCTAGGTCCAATTGTGATCAACTTTTTGATCCATCTTCAATCAACCCTTGATCTCGATCCGCGCATGTTGAGCTTGTTGATGTACATATCGATCAACCATCGACGTACAACACACATCACAGATTACATCCCAGATTGCTTTAAAAATTAAAATAAAAATAAAGAATAAATTACAACCCTTTTCATGAGACACGCAGGTCTCTAATACATGAATTTAAGATGCACGCAGGCATCTGAAAATTAAAATTGTATGCATCACAGAACATCGCAGAATATTTCAGCACATTCAAAGGGTCCATCCATAATCATCACCATACGCATCACATGCATAAAAATTATTTTCAGATCTGTAATTTAATTGATTATTTCATCTCATTACTTGCTGATCATGCTAGATTTGATTCTAAATATTTGTAATCACATTATAGCATTAGAATCATTAATCTAAGTATCCAATAATTAGTATGCAGAAAAATCAGCAAGCTGAAAATTCTGCATACATAAATTTCAGCAAGCATAATTCCTTAAATTTCAGATCTAAAATACCTTGAAAAATTTAATTCTAATCTTAATCTACATAACCATAGCTATGATACCACTGTTAGCATCCCTCATATGCCATAAAAATTTCGAAATAATTTTCAGATTGCAGCGGAAAATATATGCGGGATCCGTTCATCGCATAAACATTTTAAAACCTTTCGTTTGTAGATAGATTAGAATTAAATTATTTTACCATTTTAAAATCATTAAGAAGATCAGATCTTCACCTTGTGTGGGTAGATGGTCTCCGTAAATCTGATTCACGTGGTATTCGATGAGGGTTCAGTGGAAGCCGCACACGCATCCGGCCTCTACAGGTATCCATACGAAGTATTGAGTCGATCGAAGCCTTTGGATCTCCCCGGGGTGCTAGCTGTCTTGCAGAGAAGGCTTGATGGCTAAAGTCCTCTCCTTTGAATCAATCTTTGATTGCCTTGAGAGGAGGAAGAAGAAGGAAAGATCTAGGAAGAGGAAACAAGGCTCTTTGCAGCCTTTTCTTTTTCTCCTGCGCTGGACCCAAAGAAGAGGAAGAAGAAGGCCACACCACCCTTTCTTTTTCTCCCTTTTCTCTTGCGGCTGAAAGGAGGAAGAAGACGGAAGGTTGCTGCCGTGAACACTCAGAAAAAAATATTAGAGGAAGGGCCAAAACACCTCCTCCTTTTAATTTCCCATGAGATAAGGATGAGCTCCTATTTTTTAGGAGCTCACCCTTATCTTTTTTATTCGGCAGCATGGAGGGGCTTACGCCCCTCCTTTTTCTTCCACGCAATTCCCTAGGGGAGGGGCATGGTTCCCTCCCTCATATCCCATTTTATTAGCCATTTAATCAAATTAAGTGGCAAGATGGTTTGGGTTCATTTCATGAGTCCAATCCTATTCAAAATAGGATTTTTATGAACCCATTTCAATTTTCTCCTTATCCTAATCTAATTAGGATTTAATTGAACTATGACTCTATTAAACTCTTCAATCCTAATCCAATTAGAAGTCATGAAATTAATTAGATTAAATTTAAAATTAATTAGGACTTAAGAAAATCCTAATCTAATCAGGACTTGTTCAAATTTCAGCCCTAAGACAATTAGGACTTTAGAAATCCTATTCCAAGTAGAACTCTAATTTAATTTGAAATCCTAATCCAATTAGGACTTCATGAATCCCACTCCAAGTAGGACTCATGATCAAGTCCAATTAAGTAAATCCAATTAATTTAATTAAATTGCAATCCGATTGCAATTATTCCTTCTTCTAACCACTAACTCTTAGCGGGTTTTCAATTTATCAATCTAATTGATCATTTGTGATTTCTAATCACATTCAACCATCGGATCGCTCAATACCTCTAATGCGTGTGACCCCATAGGTTCTATTCTGACTGGTAGTGAGATATATTGTGATCTCTATCATAATATTATTGAAAACTCCTTTCAATGGGTTGAAATAATTTCAATTCAACTCACCAGGGATTATCGACCATCAAGATGATCCCTGTGAGTCTCACCATCCACCAGTGACACCTAGCAGTATGTAGTGGTTACCCAGCAGAATAGAATGATGAACTTCTAGGTGCAGTTATCGTATGATACAGTCCTTCTATCGTGGATCCCTACAGACCAGAGGTCATGGATAACTCGTCAAATCCTATCGTCTGTCATATGTCTAGATTTATTCGACTTGAGTTCGAAAGTGGAAAACTCTTTCTCCACTTTATATTACTGCCCTGGCCAAAGTCTTAGAACTCAGTCTAATAAATCACATAGGATCACTCCTCTTCTATCAAGGTCGATAGATTCCATGTAAGTGCATACCCTACTCCTACAGTGAACCTACTGCAGCCAATCTACACAACAAGGACCCATATGACTAGAGACCATGTATATGTGCAGTCAAACTACAATAATCTCACTGTGAATAGCCGAAGCATCGTAGGTCAAAGGACCAGTCACACTACTGCAACATCAAGCAAGTCACTGACGAGTGGATATACATCCAAGTGACTTTTTGTCTTGGTCACGCTCAGTATCCTTGTTCTCTAACAAGCACCTGCACTATCACTTCAGTGTCCCTACACTGTGAACTCGAATCTCATCCATCCATAAGGAAAGCGATCTGTGCACTGATCGGATCGATCACCGTCCTCGTGATGATCCATTGATCAGGAGCATTTAGAAATTAATCACCAATGATACATGGCTCAAATTCTCAACTCTTGAGAATATGTATCATCATCTTATTAATTTCTTGGACGATTCATAGACACATAAACAATATGAATGAAAAGATGCCCATTTATTATTCAATAATAATAAAGTCAAGTACAAATTTATGTTCCAGAATTAATAATGTGTCCGCTAGATTGGCTTCTAGGGCATACATCTAACATACGTCATTTACGATGTGTACTTGATGTGTTAAGAAAAGAAAAACTATATGCTAACCATAAAAGGTGTAGTTTTTGCATGGACGAGGTTATTTTTCTTAGTTTTGTTGTAAGTGCACGAGAAATAGAGATTGATGACGAGAAGGTAAGGGCAATTAAAGAGTGGCCAACACCTAAGAGCATAACCGAGGTAAGAAGTTTTCATGGTTTAGCTAGTTTTTATAGGCGTTTTGTCAAGAATTTTAGCACACTTACTGCACCTCTCACTAAAGTCATTAAAAAATCTGTTCGTTTTAAATGGGGCAATAAACAGGAGCATGCATTTAATGTTATTAAAGATAAGTTATGTTCTGCATCTGTATTAGCGTTACCTAACTTTGATAAAATTTTTGAAATTGAGTGTGATGCCTCGAGAGTTGGTATAGGAGCTGTTTTGATGCAGGAGATATAGCCTATTGCTTATTTTAGTGAAAAGTTAAACGGGGCAGCCTTGAACTATCCAACATATGACAAGGAGCTTTATGCACTTATGAGGGCGTTAGAGACTTGGCAACACTATCTTTGGCCCAAAGAATTTGTCATTCACACAGATCATGAATCTTTGAAGCATCTTAAGGGTCAAGAAAAGTTGAACAAAAGACATGCTCGATGGCTAGAATTTATTGAAACCTTTTCGTACGTCTTCAAATACAAGCAAGGTAAGGAGAATATAGTTGCAGACGCCTTATCCCGAAGGTATGTTCTTCTTACTTCTCTAAATGCAAGGTTGCTTGGTTTTGAGTATGTCAAGGAATTGTATGCCAATGATCATGACTTTGCTGATGTGTTTGTTGCTTGTGAAAAGGGAGCAATTGGTAAATTTTATAGAGTTGATGGGTATTTGTTCAAGAAAAATAAGTTATGTGTGCCTCAATGCTCTATGCGTGAATTGCTTGTCAAAGAATCACATAGGGGAGGGTTAATGGGGCACTTTGGTGTCAAAAAGACCTTAGCAGTCTTGCTTGAATATTTTTTTTGGCCTAGGATGCGACGTGATGTAGAACGAATCTGTGATAGATGTATCACTTGTAAGAAGGCTAAATCCAGGGTCTTCCACATGGATTTTATACGCCTTTGCCTGTACCTAGTGAACCATGGGTAGACATCTCAATGGACTTCATTCTGGGGCTGCCTAGATCAAAGAAAGGTAAGGATTCAATATTTGTGGTAGTTGATAGGTTTTCTAAAATGGCCTATTTTATTCCTTGCCATAAAATTGATGATGCCACCCATATTGCTAATTTATTCTTCAAGGAAATTGTGAGACTTCAAGGTGTCCCTAAAAGTATTGTTTCTGATAGGGATGTAAAGTTTCTTAGTTACTTTTGGAAGGTCTTGTGGGAAAAGCTTAGTACTAAGTTGTTATTTTCTACAGCTTATCATCCACAGATCGACGGTCAAACTGAGATCGTTAATCGAACTTTAACTCAATTGCTTCGGACTGTTGTTCAAAAGAATTTGAAGAGTTGGAAAGATTGCTTGCCTTTCATTGAGTTTGCATATAATAGAACTGTGCATTCATCTACTGCATATTCACCTTTTGAGATAGTTTATGGTTTTAATCCACTAACTCTTTTGGATTTGCTACCTTTGCCTATTGATGCAAGAGTTAGCCTTGATGGGAAGAAGAAAGCTGCAATGGTAAAGCAACTTCATGAATGTGTTAAGCAACACATTGAGAAGAAAAATGAGCAATATGCATCTAAGGTTAACAAAGGATGAAAGCAGGTTATTTTTGAGCCAGGTGATTGGGTGTGGGTGCATATGAGAAAGGAGAGGTTTCCAGCACAAAGGAAGTACAAGCTGAATCCTAGAGGGGATGGCCCATTTTAAGCTCTTGAGAAGATCAATGACAATGCTTACAAGATAGATCTTTCAGGAGACTATAACATTAGTGCTATATTCAATGTTGCTGATCTTTCTCCCTTTGATGTAGGTGATGATTCGAGGATGAATCCTTTTGAGGAAAGGGAGAATGATGCGACTCATTAAGAGGAACAAGCTGAGTCAAGTATATCAAGTGATCCTTTGCACATTCCAAGTGGGCTTATTATAAAGTCCCAGGCTAAAAGACTTAGAGAAGCTCTGATTGGGCTTGTTCTAAACATATGGGCTGGGCAAGCTTTAAGTGGATCTACAGATATAAAGCTCGATTTGAGCAATTCATAAGAAGTCATCAATGTCATTCAAGTAGAAGATCGGAGCTGTTGATGACACTTGGGCCAAATCTACCATAAATAAAGAAGTCTTGCTGAATTTCATACATAGGCTGATTCATTTGAACCTGGACTTCATTAATTTGAGCTCAACATGGTGTTTTTATCTTCATTTAATGGGCTGTACGAATTTATGAAGACTTTTTATCATTTGAAACTTCTCATTAGTTGCTTTGTCTTTCCCATGCTTGGAGGGATGTTCCAAGGTAGTTAATTAATGCTTTGTGTTTCCCATGCTTGGAGGGGTGTTCCAAGGTAGTTAATTAATGCCTTGTGTTTTCCATGCTTGGAGGGGTATTCCAAGACTAGTATTTACGTTTGAGGTCATGTAGAGAATAAAAAAATGATGAGTTTGTTCTGAAATAATTTGGGAGAAGCTTTCTCTTATGTTCTTCATTGAACTACCTAAACTTTTCAAGGATTGATCAACCTTGTAGCGTTTCAGCACTTTGGGTTCTTGTTTCATCATATTCAAGGGTTCTAGTGGATCATCCAAAAATCTAGTTTTTGCTTTCTCGGGGTTAGAATACCATCTTGTTCGTGGGTTCTAAGAATCTAATCCTTGTGGGTTCGCATCACTACCCATGAGGAGCATCGTGGCACAGAGGGGAGTGAGGATTGACGCAGTTTGTGGAGTATGTTCGGAGGTGGAGGAGTCCATCTACCATGTGCTCATCGAGTGCCCATGGGATAGTCAGATATGGAGGAGTGCAGGGGCACATCATGATCAATGGTTGAGGTGGTCATCCATCAAGGAGTTTCCACTTTTTCTGGAGGCATCAGCGTTAGAGTCGAGGATGGAGGAGACAGGGACTCGTGCTGCCTACTTGGCCTACCATTCTTGGTTGGACAGGAACGCCCGAGTCTTTGAGAGTGGTAGCTCATCCTCGAGGGTGGTGGCGGCCAGAGCATTGCTGCACGCGGCGGAGTTCATTAGTACTGTTGAGATTTCACCTACCGGGTTGGCTAGGGATATCTGGGGCCCCCTTCTTGCTCTTGCAGTGCCCAGATATGTGTACGTATCCGGGTGCCCCCACCTCCTAGTTTTCTGAAGGTGAATTTTGATGGCAGTGTGACTGAGGACGGGAGCTGCGGCGGCGTAGGATCGTCATCAGAGATCATGAGTCTAAATTGGTGGTGGCGGGGGGTCAGCGGATTTTTGAGTCATCGGTGGTGTGTGATGAGCTTAGAGCCGCCTAGGAGGGCATCTCCTTTGCCCGACGGACAATGGGTGCGGATCGGTTCATTTTTGAGGGGACTCGACCACGGTGATCGATCAGGGTCGGGGTCGTGCTGGTGAGGGTAGGCCGTTGCTTCTCGACATTCGCAGACTACGACAAGAGTGTGACATCCTTCAGGTCACACACCTACTAGGAAGCGATTGGTGCAGCGGTTTGGCTTGCCTCCTATGCGGCCCATCACTTCGGAGGCTTTGTTTGGCTGGAGTATACCAGAGTGCCAGGTTCTTTATCCGCTTTGTTGTTTTCTAATTTTGTTGGTTGCATCCACATCTGGTGTGCACTATCGTTGTACGTAAAAAAAAAAAAAAAAAAAAAAAAAAAGAAAGAAAAAAGAAGAAAAGAAAAGAAAGAAGAAAAGAAGAAGAAGAAGAAGAAGAAGATGAAGAAGCGCAGCGCATAAAGAGGAGCCACTGGATAGAACGTCCCTCTAGTTGTGGTCCTCGAGCAAACACGAGGTCTACCACGGCAGGTTCGAAAGCTCCACCATCAAACTCCCTCCCCCCCTCGTACGCTCTCTTTATCTCCGCATCCCTTGCTTCTCTTGTCCGCGTTCGGTTTCCAGACCAACTCTAAAAGCGCCAAGCCTCGCCCTCCCTTCAATTTTTCACAAATGGAGTTGTGCATGGCGACGCTCTCTCGTGCCCACACTGCCGTTGCCCCGTTTCTCTCTGCGCCTCCGCTCTCGTCGCGCGTGAGCTCCTTGTTAACCAAACCAGTCATCTCTTTGTTCAGTTGCGTTTGTTTTCTTTTCTCCCTGCATTTTCCCATTTTCTCTGTTATGATAAATCTAGGTTGGCTGTCTGGCTGTCTTCAGGTACGCGATTTCAGGAAACTCAGTGTAGTCTGCCTTTGTAGAATTAACTCCGAATCCACCGAGTCTCCCAAGGTACTTGGCTTGTTGGGTTCTCTTCCGAGCATACTTTGAACTGTCTTATTTGTTGGATGCCTGTTTGGCACTGGTTCTGTTTTGTGTTTTTTTGTTTATCTACAAATCAGTGAAATACCCCATGATGATTGGCATTTGCACAAAAATTAGGATTTTCCTTGCTTTTATTGTCACTCTTTTTTTTTTTCATATGATAAATCTTTGATACCAAAAGCTCTGACGATTTTTACCAAACAATTTCAGAAAACAAAAGGGTTTCAACATTCATGATGTTCCATCTAGTCCATTTTTATTCTTGGGTTTTTGAAAGCAAAAACAGAAAGCAGAAGCAATGTGAAAAGGACCCTTACTTATACGGACTTACAGAGAGCAGTGGAACATGTAAAATACATCTGACCTAATTATGTTGGTTGGAATGTCTTGATTTCTTCATTTTATGTTGAATTACTTTGCTTGGTTGTTTCAATTTTGCATGACACTTTATGTGGAGAACCTTGTTGTTTTCTTGTTACTGTGGTAATTTGAAAAACACAGATTACTCTGCAAAGATGTTCCGTGCATGATGATAATAACATGCTAACAACCTTGTTTTTCCCTTCCACTGTGAAATTGGCCAAGTGGATCAAAGTAATGTTACAATTGGCTCTCCACCTGGTGTTAACCTGCAAGTAATTGGTGCCAAATTTCTGGCTGCTGTCCAAGAGAAGATGTAATGAGGCAAATTTGAAGGCAGCAATAGACCAGTTTTGCTGATGCAGTTAACTGCGACCCTCCAAGGTTTCCCGATACTTTGAAAGAGTTGAGGCATAGAAGTAATGATGCAAAATTTGATGCAGGAAGCTGTTCCTTTTGTGATACGATAGATCCAAACAGTCAAATGTGAAAGATTCCCCATTCTAGGTCAAATCTGATAAAAATGCTTTTCTTAGAGTGCCTTAAGGGATCGGTTATTGTTAACTTAAAGAATAAAATTCTTTGCCTATCACTAATAGGAACATAGTTCGCCGTATCGGCCCGAACTGGACGGTACAAGGCGTACCGTACCATACTAGTTTGGTACCGTACTTGGTATGGGTGGCATATCGATACTCAGTACGCCACAAAAATTCCGTACCGTACCGTACCGATACTATGCTAATATGGGGTCTGGTACCAAGATGGTGAACCTTGAATAAGAACGTCCACTAGCACCAACATTTTTTCTGCCTTCTTCTCTTATATATCACTATCCCACACATCTAGCCCCAAAATAAATCATTATATTATGATTACCATTGTTACTGTTCTCATTGCCATTCTTAACCTTGTTATTGGAATGAAAATTACTTTGGCGAGCCTATTACTTGTGCTCCCCCTATTGTACCACACCTGATTATTGTCAAAATGTGGTAGACTAGTACCACATTGACCAGTTATTCTATTCTATCCCAGATTAGAATCATCCTCCATATATGGTGTAGGTGTTTTTCCTTTTCTTATCAAATTGGTTAGTGAGTCTTACTTTTCTAAGAATTTTTTGTCAATGTTTTGTGGTAAATGTGCACAGGATGAACATTTTTCATCCTCGCTTGCTGCTGTAGGCTCTTGGGCTTATCATATTGTATGGGTGGAAGATAAGCTAATCCATTTTTCTAATAGTTGGTCAGTGGTTTGTTGTGGATAATCATGAATCTTTTCTGATGGTTGTCCCAGTTATAGGATGAAAATATCTATCTTAGAACTCTCAAAATGATATTTCTTATTTTCAGCAATGCATTCCTTTCATACTGAATCCTTTAACTGGATAAAAACAGTTTAGAAATGAAAAAGAAATATTTAATCATGTAATACATTACAAATTTGTTAGCTTTAAAAATGCAAATCCCAAGTTTTTTATTGGATTCACCATCTTGATTTACTAAGCAACCGTTATTTTGATGTGTCTAGGACCCAGTAACAACTTTGGAACACTGTACCGTTTAATGCTGAAATAAGGGATTGACTTTTAGGTTCTTTAATAATAAATCATATATGCACCTTAACTCTGAACTCTGAAGATAAACAACTAGCATCATTAGAATTTTGAGGACTATTCTCAAATGAATCAATGCAAAACATCATTTTCAAGATTCAGCTGGAATATGTCAATGGCATTTTTCAACCCTTTCATCCGCTCCACATCATGCTTTGCATTCTTTCCAAATTGGAAATTGAGATTAAAGATGTACCCTGAACAACCTACATGCTTGTCCTTGAAAAGTTCTCGAACTACATGAATTCTCTAGTGGAACTGTTCACCCAGTACTTTCAACCTTCCTTTTTTCTGACTGTACAAGGAAAGCTTTATCTAATTCGTGGTTTTATAAAGATAGCCTGCCAAGGCCCCGCTAACACAATTCAATATCTTGATGGTACCATAAGCAGTTGCTTTTGAAATGTCAGCATCATGCTTAGCTAGGAATGCTCTGCAACGTCCTACAAGAAATTTACTCAAGTGCAAACAGGAACCCCCAATAGCAGTTTGAACCAAGGTTCTAAATACCAATGCTGAACCCTGTACCATTTTTCCATTAGAACGGTAGGATACCAGTGCCAATGAAATGTATGGAAACTGACAATTTTAGAAAAAATGAAGAACTTTTTGTATATAGTCAGTACGACAGTGTTTGTATGCACTGGAATGGACTGGTATGGCCTGTACATACCAGTAAACAAGGTTTTGGTGTCCTGGCACCCATTTTGCGTTGCAATGTACTGGTCATACCATCGCTTTCTAGTGGTTTTTGAAACTGTGGTGTTAATGTTTTCTTGCCTTTTCCTAAAGGCTGTCGTGGTGTATCGTCTATTGATTCTAGGTGTGTATGTCTGAGGTTGCTTTGCAAAATAAGGTAATTCGAGGTGTAGATCATAAAGGATGGCAAGATACTATTGTATTCTTGATGGAGCTTGCACAGGGGCAGTTGATCTTGATCCTGGTAGTGTTGTAGCTGTTGCTTGTGCCATCTGGGTGCTTGTGATCTGGTTTCTTCATTGATTTTTCTTCAGTTGCTGTGGGATCTATTCTGTGGGAACTTCAAATAGCTCAGTTTGGTTTCTTTAATTGTTTCTTTTTTCCTGTGGCTTTATTGCTTGTGTTTTTGGTTTTGTCTTGAGCCAGTGTTGAGTTTGCTGTTTTGTTCAGATGGTGGGTTTCAATGGGGTCTTTTATTGTTGTAGTTCTTTTAGTTTTCTTTTTGAGTTTGGTTCAGGTATTCCTTGTATCATTTGTCTAGGCAGGAGTTTTGCCAAATACTGATCCACTTTTGGATGGTTTTCTTAAAAGGGAAAAAAATGCGCATGACGCCCCAAAATAGGAGCTCATGTATGTTATTGAATTCACTTAGCACTCAATCATAGTTATATATGAGGCAAATAATTTCTCTTTGATCATACATCTTTAGATTGGTCCCTGCCATCCTGCATAATAACCAGCATATGAAGCCCAATATAAATGCTGTGCTTCTATTTAATGTGCTACTAGATGCAATGTTAAATGCATAATTGTTGTTGGCAAGCTTAATCCTTTCTATATTAGTTTTTCTGAACTACCACACCTGTAAGAAATGTCCCAAAAAATCTGCAATGAGTCTATCAACAGAAAAAGAAACCGATTGTCAGACAGAAAACAAACTTGATAATGCTGATCATTTCTTACTTGGATTAATCAGACATCACGGCAAACCCCTTATCAGCCCAAACCATTTGAAACATGCTTATCCCTTGCATTTTTAACTGCAATCTCAATATTAGCATTGGAATGCTATAATGAAGCTCATGTGGGGTTTGTGGTTTTATACACAAGCCCATCACTTCAGGATATGGATTGCCATTTCCATGATGAATATTGAGGTAATACGTTCATAATTATGGGCAAAAAATATTAAACCATACCTTCTGAGAAGTTTTTACAAGTCTTTCATCTCCTTTGTGATGGAAGTTGTGCAGAATTGTTACATGGGCCTACTAGGCCCATGGTAATAAACTCTAATGCAAGAATGGTCTGGCATGTGGTAATCGCAAGAAAATAACTTTCTGGATATTGAAAATTTTTCTTCATGACCCCATTCTCAAGCAATGTGAACACTAACAAAATTCTCGTGGTTACCCTCCTTATTGTCATCCTCAATAATGTCATCACCATCTCAACACAGAGTATCAGCTAGCATCATTTAACTCCTTTATTAGATTCTTTCGTTCATGCAACCCCTTTTTTAGATTCTTTCGTTCATTCAACCCCTTTTTAAGATTCTTTCGTTCATTCAACCCCTTTTTAAGATTCTTTCGTTCATTTAGTCCCTTTATTAGATTCTTTCTTCTCGCTGCTATAATATCCTTCTTACTAGTTTACAAGCTCCAATTTCTGCTTTGATTCTAGTAAGGCCCTTTTCACTTGAGGCACCATTGCCTATTATTTGAGCCAAATGCTCCTTGAACTCATCCCCTTCCCACACTAACCACTTGAGCCAACACAACTTGGATCAAACACATATGCAGCCAAAAATTAATATTTGAATCTCAATAAGAGTAAAAGGTAAAAAAAAAAAAAATCAAATTCATCCAAATTCATTAGTAACTTTGATTAAGTTTTCAAGATCAAATATGATAGAATTAGTCCTTTCAAACAAATCCCACTTTTTTCGCAGTCTCTTTAAAGAAATATACACCATATGAAAATTTGTTAATCTTTTCTTTATGAATCCATTTCCAAACTTAATGAAAGCAAATTTAATTGTTATTAAAAAAATTAATCAAGATATATTGCTTTATTTTTCTTTAACATTGTGAAAACCCTTTTCCATTTCTGTAGTTCACTCAACTCTTTCTTTAACTAAGTCATTTGTTCATTGAGGATTCTATTGTCAAGAAATTTTACAATAATATCAAGTCCTAAAAAAATAGATAAGTTTTGTTGAAAACCATACATGAATAGCCAACTAAAAAAATGCAAAACTCACGAAAACCATAAATTGTTCCTCCAAATGTTGTTTCATCCTCATATTTGTGTTAGATTAAAATTCCTATGGGTGTTCAAGGATAGTTAGTTTTATTCCAATTGTATAAATGGTCCTAACATTATGCTCATTTTCCTTGTTCCCTAGCATTAAAGAACATTGTTGTTTATCCTGGTACATCTATGGATTGCTATGGTACTTGTGGGTAGTTGATGGTAGAATCAACTATGCTCAAATAAAAAGGGAGTTTGTATCAAGCATGGTTGGCCGTACTGCTTGGTTCGCCGAACCGATGGGGAATCGGGATAGTTCACCTTGTCGGCTTGGAAAATAGGCTGACTCTAGTGGTTCGATAATAAACCCCTCCCCCCAGCTCGTGATCTCGAAATAAACTACCCCTTTTTCACTTAGCTTGCGATCGCGAAATAAAAGCCCCCTTCGCACCAGCTCGCGATCGTTATGGAGGACCTTCTCACAATGGTGTTCGAGAGAAACCCCCCTCATCCCCGCCTCTCTCTCTCGCTTTGCTAGGGTTAGGGTTAGGTCTAGGGTTTACCTCAGTCCTCCCCCTTGATCCCTCCCTCCCTCTCCCTCTTCCTTCTTCCATCCGCCCTCTCCCTCTCCCTCTTTCTTTGCCCCACTCTTCCTCTCCCCTTTTCTCGCTCTTTTCCTCTCCCTATTTGCGATATGCCTTGGAATGGCACAGTATGGACTCAAAGTGTACCGAACTGGTCGTCGATTGGTATGACCTCCGGCACCAGTTTGGTGAATCTTGGTATCAAATGTTGTATGTCAGACTTTGATGTATTTGATTTTAGTAAAAATAAATGGTGAAGAGGGACTTACAAAATCGATGGTCGATAATTTTGACCTGACTATTATTTTGTGGAATGATCCATTGTTTCTCTATATGAAAGCAATTATTTTAGGTAAATCTTCTTTCCAAATTTGCTTTATAGTGCTAAAAATTTGGGAAATTTGAATTGGATAGACAAATGCATAAAATCCATCTTTGTAGGTTTAGGTCTTACTATCTTTTTGTAAACCTCTTGACCAAGGATTTGAGCACCCCTCCTTATCACGCCATAAACACAATTTTCATTTTAGTTTAGGCCTTCCAATCTCTCTATAGACCTTTTAACCTTGCTTCAAGCACCCCTCTTCATATCTTTGTTGCATGTCTATCCCATCACAATTGGTTTTTCATCCCTTTCTTGTCAGTTAGTGCGACTCTTGTACCTCTTCGATCATATTCCTTCCTTTGACCTTTCTAGTTTATTACACATCCTTTAACACTCTCATTTCTGTCATGTTGATCTTGCTATGTCCTTGTGTACTAATATCATATTTTTTGTCGTATTATGAATTTTAATGTCGTATTGATGGTTTCAATGAGCTAATGTAGTATGTAAATAAAGCATCATGTAGATTCTTTAGACAATGCACTTGCATTTATATTAAATCTTTGATATCATGAAAAACTTCATTTAACGATGCTAAAAGCATGTGTTTCCTTTTTAATTGCTTTTCTGTTATAATTTTATCAAGGAAAAATGTTTACTGTTGATGATTTTGCATCTCTGAAAAGAGCAAACATTTCCCTTGTTGATATAAGCAGCTATATCATTTTATTTCAGGACACTCAGATGGTTGTATCAATAACTGGAGCTACTGGTTTTATTGGTCGAAGATTGGTTCAAAAGTTACTTTCAGGTTTTAATTGGACAATCACCTAGCAAGAAATCTGTATATCAATACGATGCTAAATTTACATGCATAAGATTGATTACTTTTCTTCATGAAGTTTCTTACTTAACCTTCAGGGTTGGTGCACCACTTAGATGTATGTATATTAACATACTTTGCACCAATTTGGATGTTTGTTCATCTTGATATATGCTGAAAATTTTCTGTTTGTGAAGAATGATTTCTCTTTTTTGTCGGGTATTTCGTAAAATCACGGTTGGCTGAACCATTCTGAACCGTCTGTTCTGGATCCCAACTGTTCTTCAATTCGGCTCAGTAAGAGGTCTAAACCAGGCTGAACCGAATAGAATTGAATGGAACTACCGGTTTCACTCAATTTGGGGCAGTTTGGGCGCCTTACCTCCTTAATAATTGAGGGTAAGATAGAGAAAGCCATACTATGGCCTTATTTGCCTTCTCTTCTTCAGAAATAATGTTTTTGGATAAAAAGGAGAGTGAAGAGGGATTTCTTGCTGGTTTTGAGGCTAAATCCCACCAAAACCTGGTATAATCCCTTCCATTCTCCCCATTCCTTTTTCTTTTTTTTTTCTTGTGCCTAAAATAGGTCAAAAATGGGAGAAGCAGTAGACATCATGCTTAATTTTTGTATTTTGGCATGCTTTCAAAATATGTTGTGAAAATTGCAGCGGATCAGCAATAGTCTTTGGCAAGGAGGAAGAGATATTGCATGAATAAATTAACTTTTAAAAGGTCACCAAATTTGAAGGTGGTTGAAATAAGTAATAAGGACCATTCCAATGAGACCATGATGGTAGGTGGAAAACAATTTGTTTTAATCTATATTGTGCATTAGTGATATTAAATTAATATCAATTTACCTTCTTCGTTGTAAAAATGCGAACAGCCACATAAGGTAGTACACATCATATGTTTGCAAGGTGTTGAAACCAAACAACGTCAACATAACTGCTAGCCGTAATGTGATGCCTTCTCTTGGTGCTTTTATGATGATGACATGTTGATATGTGACATCACTAGCCTAATAATTTTTACATTAAACATGGGAGTTGGGACTAAAATATTGCCCAAGTAATGCAAAATATGTAAACTATCATAATAACATATTCTGTACAACCAATGCGAACAAAGGAATTAACCACGTGCACAACTTTATATAATTCATCATGAATTAAAGTCCTAATTAGCACAATTAATATGTCATGGTCTTATAATGCCAGTGGCTTATTGGCATGCAAAACCGTTACTGTATCAACTATATGCCAGCATTGGCTGGTAGCGCGCTAGCGAAGCATGGCATAGTATGTACCACGCTAGTGTTCCACCAGCACACCAGCATGACAGCATGCAATGCCTTAATCTAGGCAAGCTAGTACAATCTAGTGCAAACCTTGTAGTTATTAAGGCCTTGTAACCTAACATCAGGCTTATCATAATTTAAAGAAAATGTCCCATATTATATGGTAATATGGCACTTGAATACTCTTATATTCATATGCTTAGAAAGTATTGCTTGGTACTGAAATTGCTTTCATCAAAATATACTTAGTTCACATATTGAGCAACTGCATAATGGCCACCTTTTATTATTTGATGTTTTATTTATTTTCCTTTTATATTGGATATAACATTTTCATCATCCAGGATTTTGACTCCACATGATGATGACCTATTTGCTTAGGCAACAAGAAAGATCTTTTGTTCATTTCTATAGACATGGACTTCAAATTGCAGCCAAAGTAGATGGCATCCAATATCTTTAATTTCTAACTTTTAACTACTTAAATAATTCCTTCGAATGTAGACATGTTTTCTTTCTTTGTGCTTTTATCCCCTTTACCGTTCGTTGTTAGTGAAATTCTTTAATGCAAGGTTCGTTGTCTCGGTACTGGACCCTGTACCAGTGCCATACAAGTACTGTGTCGTTATACACCTCCCGTACTGGATACCGGTACCGAACGGGTAGGGTACGGTCTGCCCTGTACCACCCGGTTTGAGCCGGTATGGCAAACCATTCTTTTATGTTTATCAAAGGGTCTTGTTGATTTTTTTGTAATTCAAAATTCTGCTTTGTGAGAACTTGTTAACCTATAGTTGTTTCTTTAGATATAGTTACAATTTAATTGTATAATTGCAAAGTTTCATTCCCACATTTTAGATTACTTTTGTTTTGGTCCTAATTGCAGATAAACACAAAGTTCGTGTTTTAACACGATCCAGAACAAAGGCACAATTCGTTTTTCCTGGTAAGAAGGTAATAATGTTTCTCGTATTTTACGATATAAACATGTGTAAGTTGTGAATTTATCTAAACATAAACTCAATTATTTTGAAGAGATGGAAGCTTATAGTTTTGTCTTAATTACAAAGATCTTCCTTTTATATGTTATCAGCAACCATAGTTAACTTTAACATGGATTATTTTCTAGTTTGGTTCTTTGGCATTAATTTTTGTTTTGAAGATTAATGCTAGTCCCTATAATCCTATATCAAAGCATGGTAATGATATCAGACTAGTAAAAGATATTAAATAGAAGGGGAAGAGGAGGTAGAAGGAGAAAAGTGATATTAGAGAAAGAGAGGAGAGAAAGATAGAGGCGCGAGAAAGAACAGAAGAGGAAAAGATTCTTTATTCACCATAATGCCCGATCCATACAACATGTTTTTTTTATTAATAAAGGTGCCTCGAGCACTAATTAGGATAGAGAACGAAAAATATGCCCTTAATAAGTGTCCAGTAGACATGTTAAATTTCAGCTTATTTAGCCTTATATAGAGATTCAATAACAAAGGAAACTATCTAGTAAGACCAAAAATGCATAAAAATTGAGAACAGTTAATATAACAAAAAAAAAAAATCCTTAGTTCATCAACCCCCTAGGCTAGTGCAATCAATCATGCCCAACGTAACTGGTTACTTGTCTTCAACTAATCTCACCATGAAGCCCTAGTGAGCATGTCTTTAAGAATAATATCGGATATATGGTATGGTAATCTCCTTGTTAATCTTGTCAGAAACAAAGATGAAATCTTCCTTGATATTTTTGGCCCTCTAAAGAAAAACTGGATTGTTAGAAATGACTTAGCTGCTTGATTGTCACATAACATACGAATATGTCAAATTGTAGAATTCCAACTTAATGAAGAGCAAGGCCTTATTAGTTCAAATGTAGCAAATGCAATAGTTTTATTATGAGGAGCAATGCAGGCAGGGTCGGCGGAACCGGTATCGGGCACTGTACCAATTACCTAGCAGGACGAGTCGGTATGTGCCTGCGCTGTGCCGTGCCGGGCCCGTACCGACACAATAGAAGAGGTGAGGGAGAGGGAGAACACGAGAGAAAAAAAAGAGAGGAGGCTGAGGGAGGCCGGCGGAGGGTCGGAGAGCCGCTGCGCGGAGGCGGAGGCTGGAGAGTTGGTGGGGAGTCGCAGAAGAGGGGCTTGCTCCGGTCCCTGTTTCAAACGAAACTAGGGCCGGGGGGTCTTTTTATTTTTAATATTTATAAGCAAAACTTAGCAAACCAATTGCGGACTTCACTTAAGTGAAGTGTGGTGGCTCTTCGGCCTCCACCTTCGCGGCCGGCCTCGACCTTCCTCTCTCTTCCTCTTTGCTCCTACCTCCCCCGCTCTCTCTTTTTCTCTTTTTTCTTCTTCTCTTCCTCTGACGTGGGTCTTATTTTCGTTGTCAGAATAGTCTCGGTTTGCGGCCGATATGACTCGGGACTCTCCGAATTGGGCAGTTCGGGACAGTTCCGCCGACCTTGAATGCATGTGTTTGTTAAATCTCCAATCTACCATTTGGTGGAAAGATTTTGGGTACTTAAACATGGCCAAGCATGGTCTGTTGTGTTGGTACTGGGCACCGAACCAGTTGTCTAGTGGCATGGATCGGCATGGGCCCGTGCAGTGCCGTGCCGGGCCTGTACCGACACAATAGAGAAGGCAGGAGAGAGGGCGAATGAGAGAGAAAAAGAGAGAATGAGGAGCAAGGGAGGGAGACCGGCAGAGGGCTGTCGGAGGCTGGCAGAGGGCTGCCGGAGGCCGACGCTTGGGCAGTAGGCAGAGGCCGTGGCCGCTCTCCTATTTTGCTGGCCCTCCGCTAGCCTCCGCCACCCTCCATCGGCCTCCCCCCCTCTCCTGCTTGCTCTCTTTTCCTCTTTTTCCTTCTCCTCTAGAATTGAGTTTTGTTTTTGTTGCCGGAACTGTCCCAGTCCGCTGTTAGGAAGGTTCAGTATGACCGGAATTGCTCGATTCGGGACGATTTTGTTGACCCTGTGGCCAAGGATTCTAAATTATAACTACTAGCTAGTCTTTCTGGGTGAGGTCTTGGATCATTACAAATAGTGTCAGTGTACCTGGCCTATAACCCATTTGTGATTAGGGGACACTAGGGCTGTTTTATGATTAACCTTGAATTGATCATGGTGCTTGTGATTCTGATTGGTCCCTTACCTGGCAAGGATGCCAAGTCTGAAATGGGGGGAGTGTGTGACACTATTTGTTACTAGTCTTGGCCACTATAAGTTATAATTTATCTTTCGAATTGACCATGTTTCCATTTACAACCAGCCTTATATTTCTGCATCAGTTAGATGTTCTCCTTGATCAACAAATAGCTTCAAGTTAAGCCACATTGGTGTTTTGCAAGTTCATAACTAGGAAGAATTGTATCCTAAGAAGATCTAGGACATACTTTTTATGACGGAGCCACTCATTTTTATGAATTGACTATTTTAATTTCCAAAAAATAGTGAGGTTGTCTCAAATCATTGTTCTCATATTTCTTTTGCTAGAATTGTTTTAGAATGCCTCCCTCCATCATATCATCATTGATGAAAAATATCATCAACTTGAACAATAAAGATAATCATAGTATCATACCATGAGGAGTATTTTAGTAATTAGGAAGTAATTAGCTTGGCTACATTTTTAAACAATCAAAATGTATAATTGAACTTCTTAAGTTGGTAGGACACATTGGAAGAGTAGGATGACTCGTTGCTAGGTGAGCATAATGACCCCCCTATGCCTAATTGTGAGATTGCACTAGAGGCTTCGACACATGATGTAAATTAGTGGATTTAGGAGCACTTAATGGAAATATTGGGTGACCCATGGTAGAGACAGGGTGGTGGAGCAGACCATGTTAAGGATTCATATAAGGAGAAAGAGCACTGTATGTTGCACTCCACCACTAGTTAGGATATGAACTAACGAGTTAGGTGGTGAGGAAAATAGGAAAAAAGAAAAGAAAGAGAGAGGAGAGATGCTTGTCTTACTAGAGAAGCTGGTGTTGTCTAAGCAACATCTGCTGTGCCGGTACCGAGCTCCGAACCAGTTTCCGTCGACACGGGTTGGTACAGCCCCACGCCGTGTGCTGCCGGCCCTATGCCGACATAGTAGAAGAGGCGGAGGAGAGGGAGAATGGGAGAGAGGAAAAGAGAGAGAAGGGGGAGGCCAAGGGAGGCCGGCGGAGAGCCAGCGGAGGGTTGGAGAGCCGTCGTGCAGAGAAGGCGGAGGTTGGAGAGCCGTTGCGCAGAGGAGACAGAGGCTAGAGAAACGCGGAGGAGGGGCTCCGCCTCTGGTCCCCTGTTTCATTTGAAACAGGGGCCCAGAGGGGGCTCCTCCACTTGGCGGCTCCTCAGCCTCTGCCGGCTGGCCCCGGCTGGCCCCTCTCTTTCTTCCTTTCTTTCTCTCTCTTTCTTTTTTCCTCTTTTTTCTTTTCTTTCTCCCCCTCCATTGCTGGTCTCGATTTTGTTGCTGGAACCATCCCGGTCCACAGCCGGTATGGCTTGGAATGCTGCAAACTAGGCGGTTCGGGACGGTTCCACCAATCATGGGTCTAACAACCATGGTCTGCCGAGCTAGCCCATACTGGCTGGTTCAGCACGTACCGTATCGGTACCGGCGCCAACTGGTACGGTTCAGCCGTGAAAAATGGTTTCGACCTATGGGGCCGGAACCGACCAGTTTTTCCGGCATACCTGTGCAAACCGGACCGGTTAACACTGGCCCACGTGCGGGGCAGCGCGCTCGAGTGCGGGACAGGGCGTCCGCGCGGTTCTTCGCGATGGAAACCGCACCTGCGTGGGGCAGCACGCCCGCGCGGGAGATTTATTGCCACAGAGTGGCATTTAATGCAGGGCGTGCGCATCCGCGCGCGCGGCTTTTTTCTGCACGCACTTAGCTCTATCAGTACTAGTTCGGTACCGGTTCAAACCAGTTCGAACTGGAACCATACCGGTCTGGTAGGCGATTGGTACGCCTACCGGTACCGATACGACGTACCTTGCTAACAACAAAATTGGGAGTGTTCAAGCTTGCTCTTATCTATGAACTTGCAAGAAATCAGATGTCATTTGAGAAGCTTAAGGGCCCTTACTAAAGATATTTTAAGAAGAAAAGAGGACAAAGAATTAAAAATCTTCAAAAGGCAATACACAAATTTTGAAGGCAATCTAAAAGAATCCCCAAACCATGTATGGGAAAAGCTTTAGTTTGTTTCTTCCTGCAACAAGAATCAAGTATTGGCAATTGAATATCAGCTAGTAAATTTTGACAAGGATGAGAAGATGAGTTTTTAGAAGGAAACCTTGATAAGGATGAAGAAAAAATGAAAATACAGAGTATGGTGCAAAGGATGAAAAAGAAATCAATATTGAGTGAGAAAGTGAAAGGTGGAAGAAAATATTTTGAAGTTTGAAGAAATTTGAAAATGTTAAAAAAGAGAAAATAATAGAAATTGAAATTGGAAAAGATGGAGAGGTCAAAGAGACAAAAGGTGAAGAAGTTAGAATTGAAAATTTTGGCTAAAAAGATTGGATGCAAAAAGGAAGATACAAATTATTATGTAGTCATGAATTTAGAAAGTTGAGAAATGGTTAATTTTTGTATGAAGCCAAAATAATTGAAAATATGGAAAGCTCTGTTGCATTTTGGAGTGAAAACATTCTTAATGATGCAAGTTGGATAAATATGGAAGCATTTTCGATTGAGTAGAGCAAGTGCAAGCACCATGGAAGAAGAATTACAATCAGAGGTTCTCATGTGCAAGAAGAAAGAACATGCTTGTTTAGTGAAGAAATTCTAACAAGCATAGAGTTCTTATAAATTTTTCACATTAATGGAAGTGGCTGTTATAATTGTGGCATTCAAAAGCATTGGATATTCCGAAGAGAACATGTTTCCAAGCCCCCTCAAGGCTATAATTTTAGGAAGGTAAATTTCTTGGATAGAAGAAATTTTGGTTTAATTTGAGGGGCTGATTGAATAGCAAACCAAATTTCATAAAGTATTGAATGTTAGCACAAAAGTCAAGTTATTTTGGATAGAGCTTTCATTATGGGTCTTTTTGTGTTCCTAAATGATGTCCCTTAAAGCAGGGTCGGTAGAACCGTCTTGAATTAGGTGGTTCCGGCCGTTCCAAGCCGTACCGGCAGCTCACCGGTACAATTCTGACAATAAAAACGAACCGTTGTTGGAGTCGAACAAGGAGAAGGAAAGAGAGAGTGAGGTCGGAGGGAGAGAGAGGGAGAAGTCGGGAGGCCGGCGGAGGCCGCGGCCGGTCTCCTGTTTCGAACAAAATAGAGGTCCGTCTGCGGCCTTAAAAATTTCACTTATTCACTTAAAAATCACAACATTTTTAAGGCTGCGGCTGGACCCCTGTTAAGTTTGAAACAGGGGAACCGGTTGCAACCTCGCCTCTGCCGGCTTTCGCCAGCCTTCCGCCGGCGTTCGCCACCCTCTGCCGGCGTCCCTCCCTCTCTCCCGCTTTTCTCTCTCTTTTCCTCTCTTCTACGGTCTGCGTGCCCTCTCCTCCGTCGGTACAGGCCCGACAAGGCCCATATCAACTCGTGTTGCTGGAGAACCGGTATGGTTCCTGGTACCGGTTTCGCCGACCTTGCCTTAGAGTGCCATGAAACTATTTAAGAGTTGTGCCTTTCAGGTTATAGCAATGCATATATGCAGAAGGTATGTCCAGAGTCATTTCTAGCTGTACAAAGCCTTGTGATGGGTCATTTTATAGGTGAACAGGAAGTGATGGAATGAAAATATTAGTGTGTTGTTCTCAATTTATTCTCTCATAATCCTCACCTCCATGCTAGAGTCGAATGATTTAGATTCTATTTACTTCTATTATCTCCAACATAGACAATGTAAAGACGCATGATGATGATAGGAAGACTCTTAAAAAGGTTTGTTATACCACCCCCAACCATTCAGTTCGGGCGTACCCAACCGTACCAAGGGCAAACCGGCATGATTTTGCCCCTTGGTTCGAAAAATCAGGCGAGGGAGAAGGAGGAGAGAGAAGAAGAGAGAGAGAGAGGGAGGGAGAGGGAGAGGGAGAGATCGAGAGAGAGGGAGGGAGGCCGAAAGAGGGGTAGGCCGATGAGTTATCCCTTGTTTCGAAGCCTCTCTTCTGGATTCCCTCCCCTCCCTCTCCCTCCCTCCCCTCCCTCTCCCTCTCTCTTTTCCTCTCTCCTTCTCCCTCTCCTCCTCCCTCTCTCTTTTCCTCTCTCCTTCTCCCTCTCCTCCTCCCTCTCTCTTTTCCTCTCTCCTTCTCCCTCTCCTCCCTCTTTGGCTTGCGCTGTGTAGGTGATATTGTACCACCCTTGCTGAAACCTTTTAATCCAAGCTTTTCTCGATCCTCTAAGGACACCGGTGATGTGGACAATGATAGCAGCTCTGACAATTCCCTAGCACTTCAAATATTGGATGAACAATCAATATGAGGACTTGAATAAGCCAATTATTGAATTAAAACACAGCAACTTTTTCTGCACTACAGCAAACACTAATATTTTATATTGTGGAATAAATTATAAGCCCTGACCAACATTTAGTAGTCGTATGAACACCTTTGACGTCTAATTTCTTTTTGGAATCAATGAAAGAAATGCCATTATCTATTTAAAATATCCCTATTCCAACATGGGTTTGTTTGAATAAAGATGGCTAGAATCACCTCTTAACAAATGGCTCAAAGTAAAGTGAATTCAAAGTACTACTAAATCCCAATCCAGACTATTAACCAAGCCCAAAAAAGTAATGTTAATTTTCTTATTGACAAAAGACGGCGGTTTAAAGTGTTTGAAATATTTTCATGGAGTGCTCAGCTGGCATACCTCTATGCATGCAAATTGGAGGTAGTCAGTATGCTGAAAACTTCAACCTCGAAAAGTTCCATCATTTTAAACCTTGGCAGGATTTCCTTTCTCCACCTTGGATATGTCTAACAACTTTTCTTCCCCCTAAATTAGTCATACCCATTGCCTTAATCAACTTAGGCATGCATTGATCTGGTCTATATAGCATATGAACTCGCAACTTCTGTACTTGAAAATGTCATGTCCACCATCAATCCCATTGGCAGCTACTCCTGTAAAGTGCTATGTGTAAGAAAACATTTTCATTTGAAGAGAATCCCTATTCTTTAACTGGAATACTAGCACACTATTCTGAGTTTCTTTGATGATCATTCTCCAAACACCTTAGTTTCCATCCAAATTCTCTTGGCCATCTTTAGTTCTCAAAGAAGATGGCTTCTTCAAGCTTTGGTGCAGGATGTTGGAGAACTAATATAAAGTGTAAATTTTTCTTTCATAGTTTCAATTATCCTTCTTTCTTGCTTTGTTCTATTTCTCTAGATACCATAAACTGCTTTTAACTCTATTCATGTATCTGGTTATCCGTTATCAAATTTCTTATTAAGTTTGTCAGTATGTAATGTTGGTAAGGAAGAATATGTTCGACTTTCTTGGCACCGAGGTTTGCAATATTGGTGCATACCGCCTTGTACTGCACAATTCTACTGGTATGTGGAACTGACCCCTCTATTGGGCATACTGAGACTGTACGGACATGGTACCAATTCTAGATCCAATACTGAGTTTGCAAACCTTGGCTAGCATTGTAAGATTTTTTTACTAATAATGTTAATATGCATTGATGTTTCGTACTAAGGATACAAAAATATTTATTTTTATAAAGTTGATTATCATCCTTTCAAGTTTTAACTGATCAAAAGTAAAGAGTATCTTTAGACACATCTTATCAACAATTGCTGGTCTTTGCTATATACATAATTGATTGGATAATCTGGGTCATTCGCTTTGGCATTTCCAATTTCTTATATTTACTTGTTAATGAAATGCAGTTGAGAATTTTCCTGAAATTATAATTGCTGAGGAAGAAGAATGGAGAAAATGCATTGAAGGGTCAAATGCTGTTGTTAACTTAGCTGGAATGCCCATAAGTACAAGATGGTCACCTGAGGTTGGTTGGTAGAAATAACTGGCATTCCTTCATCATCCCATAATTCTTAAATCAATATCTTTCTACAATATATCTCATCTCTTAAAACATGTAAAAAATTTGTCTATCTATTAGTTTATCTTTTTCTTATTTATCTTTTGTATATCTTTCATGCTTTGATGGTTGAGTACATGTGAACACAATTTGTATAACACTGCTATTTCTTTAGCCATATTATTAACTTGCAATTTGACTAATATTATGTCTTATTTAATCTGATTGAGGATATATGTAAATTGGCTATATACCAGTTTCTGTGAGTGCATCCAATCATGTTTTCTAAAATGTTAGAGAGCTTCTTGCATTTCTATATAGTTTATATTTACATTATCTTATCTATTTGAGCTTTTGAATTTGAATATATGAAAATGAATGTCTGGTTACTGGAAATAAGAAATTATTCTAGATGGATCTGAACCATCTTGAGACTGAATACCTAATATTCAAATTTCTATTTTAAAATTTAAATAGTAAATAGAATGCCGTATTGTTTCAAGTTGGAGTATAAATGCATGCATTTGTTTTTTCCTTGGAAAGTCCAGTTTTAACTTTTAATAATATCTGAAACAATAAATTAGACTCTTTTTATATTTTGAAGTTCATTTAGTCAAGCTATAAGTTTGCTTCAGAAGAATCAGGACATGCTTTAGAGGCTTTCAATACTTTAAGGTGTGGTTTTGTGTAGTTAGAGACGGTGTTATTTATCATACTGTGCATATGCAACAAAGGCATGCTCAATCTTTGTATATAAGCTCATGCCAGTTTTATATGCATAGGTTCTATCTATATGCACACTGTTCTCATGTCAATGATTGATTATATGCATATGCATCTCATAATGAGAAGCAAATTCACTACCATGCACATGATTATATCAAAACTTGAATAAATGGACACCAAATTTAGATTGAGAGTAGCTTGCATGCCCCAAAATAAGCTTCTAATTTTATAATTATTTATTGGATTTTTTTTAATTTTTAATCCAAAAATATATTTTTAATTTAAATAATTATATATTTAACGAAAATTAAAGATTTTAGTGGGATTGTGTAGATCATCCATAGATCTAAAATATTTCATGAAATTATGCCAAAATCATAAATTTTGGCATGACCTTATTTTGTTTTTTTTTTGATATTTTTTGGCATTGAAAAAAAAAGGAGAAATGAGGTAGGGGAGCTGGTTTGAACTGGTGTGAACCACCCGGTTCGAACTGGTTTCGCTTCGAACCATCCAGTTTGGAGCGGTTCAGGGTGGATCCAGTTTTTCATAGCCTAGCCGACTCGGTTCCTCACTGGTTCAGCTCGGTACGGCCTGAACTGGGTAGTTTGGGCCGGTTCTGCAAACCTTGAGTTCAACATTAAATGTGGTGATTAATCCTGATCGCATATACACATATATACATACATAAATACCTGTATTCATGCATGAACATACATGTTTAACATACATACATACGTATGTACATACATACATACGTATGTATAAATGTATGCACACATATGCCTATACATATACCTATATATGTAAATGTACTTGTATATGTGTGCATTTTTTAGCTTTTTTCATGTATTCAAAATGAAAGGTTATTATTTTCGACTTGTATTGTCCATGTTTGCTCAAAAAATTGGTGGTGACTTTGATTAGAAAATGTGATTGTGTGCTCATTAATCATCCACATATTGGCAAAAGGGGCTAAGTTTGGGCATAATCTCTTTCCATATGTCAGGATTTACAAAATGAAGTCTTCTAATAAGAAATGAAGTCTTCTATAAGAAATGCACATTGTTTCCATTTTGTTTATACTTTTGTGAGGACCCATTTTTGCAAGTATGTGGCCCCTTTTGTTTTCTCTCTTCTAATGCAGATAAGATTTAGGTGGCAAAGTACTACAACCGTTAAATGTGAAATTGATAATTCAAAAATTCTTGGTTTCGATGATTCAAGAACAAATACCAAATATCAAGCACGCTTCCCATTGTTAATTGACCTATATGAATTTGTTTGGCAATTATGTATGTGATATGTCTATTCATAAGTCTGATTTTTTTTTTTTTTTACTGGATTGCAGATCAAAAAGGAGATTAAGCAAAGCCGTATTAGTGTTACCTCAAAGGTACTTAGTCTTATCCTTAAAAAGCAATGTGCATTTTCCACATGAATGTTTCATAACTACTATGGCTTTCTACAAAAACAAAGATAGCGTGCAAGTGGTCAGAATCTGCTCCTTTCAATTTTCTTCATCTAATTATTTGTACTTGATTTGCTAAAGGTCGTAGGTTTAATAAACCACACTAGTGCGGAAGTCCGACCTTCAGTTTTGGTCAGTGCAACAGCTATTGGTTATTATGGTGCGTGATTTATATGATTTTGGTTTTCATCCAATCTTTCCATTTTCTTGAATCTTCATATAAATGTGTACACAGCTATATGTATTATGTTCACCTAATCCACCCCTCTTAGGATCCTGGATTGCTAGGATTGTAACTGGGTTATGACCCTTATATGTGTGTATGCACCACCGACATGGACAGATAAAGACACATGCACACACATATATATGTACATATACATCTATACCACTTTGCTTTTTTGAATTGCAAAAAATTTACTGTTCCTACTGCTTCTATCTTAATTGTCAAGAAGTTATCTTGAAATATTATACTTTCAAAAGTTTATACATAATAATGTTAATTTGTTTAGTTTATTATCCTTGTGCGAGAAGCATTGTCAAAAGTCACTTGGTTGTGGCTTGCCTTGCTACTCACATAATGGAAAGGCTCTCTAAGATCCCTCAAGGCTCATGGGAGAAGCTTTTTAGAGTGACGTGTATAAATGGTTCATGTGAGGCATGCACATTGTACATGAAGTAAATCTGTTTATGGGATGGCTAGATGATGGATCTTTTAATAATTTTGCGTGACATTGTGTATGGACATAAATTCAGGCCTTTGGTGAGATGTGTTCTTATAAATTAACCATTGAGATCTATGAAATTTTGGCATGGACATGTGATACTGAACTAACTTTGGAAATCAGTGCAAATCAAAGTGCCAACATCCTTTATGTTGCTTCTTCTTGCATTATATTTCTTTTCATTTTTTTCCCAAAAGAAAAATTGATCCAAACCAATCCTGTTTAAATGACATGTAAGCAGTTATGCGTGTGCATGTGCAAGCATGTACTTTTGCAGGAGCGGACCTGTGTTAGCTGTGAAACAATCAAATATGTTTTTGCATCTTTGTCCCATTGCGATAATGTGTTATGCAAATTAAATTAGTGATATGTACATTTTGTACACATAAACATACTGCGTGAACACATGCAAGTATGAAAATGGGGCCATGTTATTGCATGTGAATATGACAAATCTCTGTTTATCTGTTTTCTTCCCTTTTAACTATCACACAGTTGTATGAGAAATAAACTGATAATTGTATCTTATGCATAATTATGTATTTAATGTCAAGGATGGCATCATCCTTATCTAATATCTAAGCATGATTTGCAGCAACTGGATGTCTTCCATAATGACAATTCAGCAGTCTTGTGCTGCTTGTTTTGTAGTAATAATTTACAAATCACAGTTAGATAACAAATTTCATTTCTTAAGTCCTATGTCATTATGAAAGAGGTTAAGACCCTAAAATATGGCATCAATATATAAATTATAGGACTGGCTTAGATATTCCTGTTTATCAAGTTGCAAGCTTGTATTTTTTAAAAATAGAAAGTTAGAAACATCTTCAAAATATGGGTACATGATTTTTTCCAAACAAGCATGTTTTCAATTACCTTAAACAAGGAAAAGCCCTGTTGCTTGTAACTATGTTTACTTTAACCAAACTTAATAATTCTAAGAAAAACAAACATATTATAACTTGACTTCTTGAATTATGTTCTTATCGAGGTATACTTCTTACTTACTTTCTTACAGGCACAAGTGAAACTCAAGTCTTTGATGAGACTAGTCCTTCAGGAAATGACTACCTATCAGAGGTGATGAATCATGAGCACATATCTTTTCTTCCTGAGGCTTATTACATATTGTAATAAAAGAATGGTGGCATATTCATGATCTACATGAATTTCTACTACTTATTCTTCCTCTTTGCTAATTCATGGTTACATTCAACTTGAGTGTTGCGGGGATTCTATACAGGGTCAAAGTTATTGACAAAAAATGATACAATCATTTGATAATGGATGTAGATGAGTCTTGAAGAAATTCTATGGAGGACCAAAGTTACTGGCTCTTTTCTTTTGCACCCAAATTTTTTAGAAATGCATGTAGATGAGAATGATACTGAAAAATCAAAATGCAAATAACTAGGAATCATTGGGTTATATGACTGAAATTTGTCTAATCCATGATCGGCGGAACCATCCCGAACTGCCTAGTTCGCGGTGTTCCAAGCCGTACCGGTGGTGGACCGGGACGATTTCGGCAATGAAAACGAGAACCGACGATGAAGGGAGGGAGAGGGAGACGAAGGAAGAGAGAGGAAGGTGGAGGCTGGCCGGCAGAGGCTGGGGAGCCGCCGCGCGGTGGTGGAAGAGGGGCTCTCCCTCCGGTCCTCGGTTTTGTTAGAAACAGGGGCCCAGAGGGGGCCCCTTTAATTTTTGAAATTTTTAAGTGAAAGCTGGCAAACTCATTTAAGTGAAGTCGGCAATTTGCCGACTTTCACTTAAAAATTTCCAAAATAAAAAGGGCCCCTCTAGGCCCTTGCTTCGATCGAAACAGGGGATTGGAGGCGGAGCCCCTCCTCCACCTCCTCCGTGGCAGCTCCCTGGCCCTCCGCTGGCCTCCCTTAGCCTTCCCCTTCTTTCTCTCTTTTTCTTTCCTATTGTCCATGCCCCCCACCTCTTCTACTATGTCGGTACGGGCTCGGCACGACTCGAGGCCGTACCGACCCGTGCCGCCGGGCATCCGGTCTAGTGCCCTGTACCGGCACAACAGTCCTTGGTCTGATCATTTATGAAGTTGTATGTTTATATTGGATACTTGTGTTTTGTTACTATTCTACATGCTTTGTGATTGTTGTGAATAATGACCAGATTCAGCATGTGCAATGCATGTGATTGTTTAGGAAGAAACTGTTGATATGTGAATAGTACCTGTAGGAGTGGGACTCGTCGAAGAAGTAGCTAAAACCTAAACAGCTGAAATCCTTTTGTTAGAAAATATGTAGATGGCCAGATTTATGTTCTAAATAATTTTCATGCATGGGCCAACTAATTCTTTTAAAAAGGCTTAACTAGATGAAAGCATCGGACTTTAAGTCATCCATTTCCCATAAGAAAAAAGGAAATGCACAGGCTTCAGTCTGGCTTGCATGATGGACTCCAATGCCTTTCGCATTGTATATGGGAGATACTGGGTTATGAAACTAACATATACATTTTCTGAATATGTTTATGAGAATCTTACGCTATAACATATTTGTGGCATTGAATATGTTTACACATAAACATACCAAAAGGAAAAAGGTTGCACTTAATCTCATCACCGTTGCAGTCTTGGTAGGCTTAGCAGCTGATGGGTGCTATAACATAATATTTTATCAACCAGACAATATCATGTATCTGAGAGTAGTACATTAAATCGATGATGGAAGAGTTCTTAGTGCAGCTATTGACAATTTGTGCACAACCAAGTGATAATGGCTCCATGCAAAAGACTACTTAAATAGCATATATGTAACAACCCAGGACCTCACCCAAAATGGCTAGACGGAAGGTATTATATGGGTTCCTTGATCCTGTATAAGTACCCAAGATCTACCCAGCGAATAACCGATGTGGGACTAAACACACGCCCGCACGGGTCCTCACATACTCCCCCTGTTCAAGCCCTGACGTCCTCGTCAGGCTAAGGGTTCAAATCTATTCAAATCTAATCAAATCTAATCACAAACACCACGATTGTCCCAGGGTCAACCCTAATAGATCCGTGCTGCAGTGTCCCCTAGTCCACATAGGTTATGGGCCGGGTCTGCTCTGATACCATTTGTAACAACTCAGGACTTCATCTAAAATGGCTAGCCAGAAGGTATTGTTTGGGTTCCTTGATCCTGTATAAGTATCCAAGATCTACTCAGCAAATAACCGATGTGGGACTAAACACACGCCCGCACGGATCCTCACATACTCCCGTTCAAGCTCTGACGTCCTCGTCAGGCTAAGGGTTCAAATCCATTCAAATCTAATCACAAACACCACAATCGGTCCGTGGTCAATCCCAATGAATCCGTGCTGCAGTGTCCCCTAGTCCACATAAGTTATGGGCCGGGCCCGCTCTGATACCATTTGTAACAACCCAGGACCTCACCCAAAATGGCTAGCCAGAAGGTATTATATGGGTTCCTTGATCCTGTATAAGTATCCAAGATTTATCCAGCGAATAACCGATGTGGGACTAAACACACGCCCGCACGGGTCCTCACAATGTAGATCATCATTTCATCAAATGGACGCGTGACATAGTGGAAACCATATAAATCAGTTCCTTACTAATCTAAGAAGCAAAATTCATTGTCCAATATAATGTTGGTACTAGACATCTAACAATGTTTCCTTTTGGCTCTTTTAGAAGAACAAATAGCAAAAACAGAATGTCTCATAAAGTGGTCAAATCAATTAATCTCAATAAAATAAATAATGTTAGAGTACAAAGTTGTATAAGTCTGACTTTCAGTAGAATGAAGCAGTAGGGATAGACTTCTCTTCAAATAACTTATACACAGATAGGATGTCTAAGAATGTAGACCCACGCATGATATTTGGAGGCAAGAGGGAAAGCCTTGGTGCAATGATAAAGTTGTTCCATTATGATCTTAATGTCATGAGTTTGAAACATGAATTAGGCTCTTTGCACATGGAGGTAAGGCTGTGTACATCTAACATCTCCAGACCCTGTAGTGGCAAACAAAGTTTGTCGTCTCGGTACCGGACCCCGTATTGGTGCTACACTAGCACAGTGTCGGTACGGTATGGTACAAATTTTTTTTGGCATATCGAGTGTCGGTACGCCACCTATACCAGGTACTAGTACTAAATTGGTATGGTATGATAGGCCTCGTACCGTCCAGTTCGGGCTAGTATGGCATACCATGGGCCAGAGCCTCTGATACTAGGCTGCCTTTTTATGTGAAATATGGAGGTTGATTGTTGGCCTTGAGCCATATGAGCAATATTTATTGTGCTGAACTCCATACAAAGAAAGGAAGGAAAGGTGAATTTGTATACTTGTTATTTGATTATAAGTATTGGCTGTAACTAGGATTAATATTCTTGATATGGACTTTTTGGATTTTAGAACAGAGAACTTACTAGTATCAAGATATATAGAGTCCTGATAAAAGCTAATGCAAGTTAAGTTCTTGTTACTAGGTAAAGTAGCATTTGCTCTCCATTGTGCAATCAACTTATGAATGTCATTCAGGAAAAATCCAGAAGATGGTATTCGGGTACCGACCGTAAGCCATTTCGGCATATTAGATTTTATGGTTACCTTAATATTAGAAAGAAACAAAGATAAATATTTTCTGAATTATTTTCATTTGCTAGTATACGTAATATCTAGTTTGTCCATTATAATTGTTTTTGCTTAGATTTATAAGAAACTTTATATTAATGTTTATTGCTGAAGATTGTCTTAATGCATGAGGTTTCCACCTAGGTGAGGGTTAGTGTCTATAGCTTTACCTTTGCATGTGGACAAGCTGTTTCCATATTTCTGACCTATGACATCATGTCACAATGGAGCAACATTATCGTTGCAACCAAGGTTTGCCGTATTGATCGATACCGTACTGTACCATACATTTGGTATCATACCGGGTGTACCGTATTGTACTGCCATTGAACCATTGCATAGTCTTCTACCGTACCGACATTCAGTATGCTTCATCGTTTCGTACCATTTCGCATACTGACATTGTAATAGGATAGTACCGGTATGGGGTCCGGTACCAAGATGGCAAACTTGGTTACAACAAAGCTCACCCTCATTTGTCACGGTGCATTTTATTGGTATATGACAATTGATGCCTATCTTTATGGATAACTATTGTAAATTGATAAACGGAGCATGCTGAAAAGAATTATTTTCTTTTTTGTTATTCTAGGCCAAGTAGTCAGTTGGTCAAGGATTGTCGAATCGGGCCGAACTGCTTGGTTCGCCTACTATTTTCAGTTCTAGCCCCTTACTGGCTGGAACCCATATAGAACCGGCTGGAACTGGTCACTTACTGGCCAGTTTGGTGTAGATTCGGTGTGAACCGGACGGTTCACACCAAGTTAACCTGGGTCCAAATCGGGTCCGATTCGCACCGAGTCAACCTGGTTCCAAATCGGGTTGACATTGTAGCTGTTTACCTAATACTTTTTAAAGCATCATGTGTGTGTTCGGACTCTCGGCCACTTCTCATTCTTAAATACGCCAAAAATATCATCGATTCAGGCTATTAGGAGAAAGATCGAAGGCTAAATAAGGTGTGCTTCCTCATCCCTATCCTATTCCCTTCTTTCTTTTGGGGGCTTGAAAAAATAGCTCAAAATTAGAAAATAAGAAAAGATTATGTCAAAATTTTTGATTTGGGCTTATTTTTTATATGTTGTAGATCTATGGACGATCTACATGCTGACATAAATATTTTTAATTTTAGGATTAAATATAATTTTTAAAAATTAAAAATATATATTTGAATTAAAATATATATTTTTAAAATAAATAAAAACTAAAAAAATATAAAATTAAAAATATATTTATTTGCATGCAAGCTACTCTCCATAAAAAATTGGTGTCCATTCATTTAAGTTTTGGTACGATAATGCGCATAGTGGCTTAAGCCTAAATTTAGAAAAAAAATTGAGAAATAAGTAGCCTTTGATGCATGTCTGAGGGTTTAGAAAAGTATATGTAGCATCTATTATTGGGTTCTATATGGATCTGAACTGAAATTAATTTTTTAAAATACTAGTATTTAAAAATTACTTTTAAATTCAAAAAAATAATTTAAAATATATAAATAATACCAAAAATTATAAAAAATTAGTTGTACGTATTACATAATTTAGAAGTAATTTTTGGGGTAGAAATCATATTTTTTTGAATTTATAATATTTAAGCATATTTTAAAATTTAAAAATTATTAAAAATATATAAATAAATAAAAAATAAAAAATAGGATAATATATTAGATAAATTAGATGTATTTTTTAAGATAAAAAAAATATCTTGATCGTAAATTAATTTTGCTATTTTATAATAATTGATAAATTGACATACTTGATAAATCTGCAGAAATAGAGCTATCAAGAAAAAAGAATCCAGAGCATGACATTGGCTGGGATCATAGGCAAATGGTCTCGGGCTGGCATCATTGGAAGTACAGCTGGTGCAATATAAAGTTCAAGGAAGGAGGGGTAATCAGGTTGAAGTAGCACTTAGCTCGTGGTTATCTCGATGCATCTATGTGCCGAAAAATGCCCACAGAAGGTTCGACAGCTGATGAAGTACTTTGCTGATTTTAGAGTTGCGAAGGAGAGGGTTGCCAAGAAAAAGGTGGACCGTCGAGCGGCAGAGCCACCTTCTTATCATTCTAGAAAGTCAGAGAAGGCATCTCGTCCAAATAACGAGGAGGCACGGATCCGGGTTGTCATGCAGGCGTGCTGGATAATCAGTGACAGCAGGATGAGGTGGCCAGGCATAGGGCTTGATTTGAGCCCTCGTATTATGACTCAGGCTTCGGTTCTACGAGCAGCAGACCAGATCTAGAGTTCAGAAGGACCACCTCACTTAGGAAGGCCGTCAGTAGAGGCGGTGGCTGGATTTCTCTTATGCTTGGAGCTTTTGGTAGGAAAAAGAAGTTATCTAAAGAGATTCCACCAGCAACAGCAATCCATGATTTAGCCCCATTTGGCAGAGCTATTGGTAGTAGAGCTTTCGGAAGTAGAGCTTTCTGAAATAGAGCTTGTATAAAAAGCAATTTACTGATTGTTAACTACATTTTTAAAATGCTGTAGAACTTTAATATATATTTGGTAACAAACTAAGAAAGTACTTTTGGTGTGACAAAATTACCATAAAAGATATTGCATAGTATTATATAACAGAGCATAATAAAATATAATATGTATTAATACATAAATATATGATATAGTATTATATTGCTGCAATATAATATAATATGATATAATATAGTAATATAATATTGTATACTATAGCATAATAATATAACATAATTTGATAATATATAACATAACATATCAATATATTATGATATAATGTAATATAGTATTATATTTATAGTATAATACAATAATAAAGATATAAAATATTATAATTATTAATATTATATATTAATATTTTATTAATATAATATTTTTAGGAACTAATTTTTGGGTTTCTTATTTTTTTGTTGTAAAGGGATATTTTCTATAATTATAATATTTTATCATGGGTATTTTGGTCCAAAAAAGAAATTTTATAAATCAAAACAGCTTTTCGATCATGCTACAAGTGCTTTTCTGAAGAAGCTCCATTTTAGAGCTTCTTCCAAACATCTCTATTTTTTCCAAAAGTACTTTTGGAGGCCACCAAAAGCTCCGCCCAACGAGGCCTTAGATCCACAGAGCTTTCTGAAGTAGAGCTTGTATAAAAAGCAATTTACTGATTGGTAACTACATTTTTAAAATGCTGCAGAACTTTAATATATATTTGGTAACAAACTAAGAAAATACTTTTGGTGTGACTAAATTATCATAAAAGATATTGCATAGTATTATATAACAGAGCATAATAAAATATAATATGTATTAAATATTAATACATAAATATATGATATAGTATTATATTGCTGCAATATAATATAATATGATATAATAAGTAATATAATATTGTATACCATAGCATAATAATATAATATAATTTGATAATATATAATATAACATATCAATATATTATGATATAATGTAATATAGTATTATATTTATAGTATAATACAATAATAAAGATATAAAATATTATAATTATTAATATTATATATTAATATTTTATTAATATATTATTTTTAGGATCTAATTTTTGGGTTTCTTATTTTTTTTGTTGTAAAGGGACATTTTCTATAATTATAATATTTTATCATGGTTTTTTGGTCCAAAAAAGAAATTTTATAAATCAAAACAGCTTTTCGATCATGCTACAAGTGCTTTTTCGAAGAAGCTCCGTTTGAGAGCTTCTTCCAAACATCTCTATTTCATCCAATAGTACTTTTGGAGGGTTAGAAAGTGCTTTCTGGCCCACCAAAAGCTCCGCCCAATGAGGCCTTAGATCCACATGCCTTTTCCAATAAAGATTCGAAGCAACAGTGGGTTGTCTAAATGTTGAAGAAGGATAAGAAGAAAGATATATGGCAAGCTATTGAATTCTGGTTCCACTTCAGCCCCATCCAGCAATGTGGCTAACAATACGTACTATAGGTCTGCCATTTTTGCCATACAGGCTACCGGTCCCGGATAGATCCTGCAGGCCCGAAGGATATCTATGGATTGACAGAATAAGGAGCTAGAAAAATGGATTGCTTTCTACAAGAGCAAATGGCCCACATATGGATTGACTATGATATGTGATGGTTGGACTCAAGGTCGGCGAAATCGGTACTGGGCACTGTCCTGGTTCTCTGGCAGCACGAGTCGGTACAGGCCCGTGGCCGACTCACTCTCCCTCTTCCTCCCTCTCCCTCCCTCCCTCCCCCGCTTTGGCAATGATTTTCTTTTCTGTTATTGGAACCATACCAGTGAGCCGTTCGTATGGCTTGGATCAGTCGGAACCGCCCGGTTCAAGACAGTTCCGCCGATCCTGGTTGGACCGATCCTACCAAGTGGAGCATCAACTTTCTGATAAACTGTGATAAGAAATTTTTGTTCCATAAGTGGTTGATGCTTCTGATCAGGCGCATTATGTCGCGTACATCCTCAATCTAATTAAAGGTGATTGATTAGGTAGGAGAGGAGAATGTCATGTAGGTCATCACTGAGAATAGGCCACAATATAAAGCCACTGGGAAGATCTTGATGGAGCGACGGCCTTATATTTTCTAGATCCTATGTGCTGTATATTGATCGACTTCATATTGATGGACATTGCGAAGATTCGTAGGGTGCAGCAGATAGTGGAGACATCCCAAACCATCACCTGGTATATTTATAATCATACGTGAGTCATTTCACTGATTAAGAGGTATGCAGTGGGAAAGATCTTAAGTCCAGGAGTCATACGATTTGCTACAAACTACGTTGTATTTGATAGCCTTCTTGAGAAACTACTCCATTTAGTGCCGGCCCTCACATATCTACTTTTCTGTTATTCGGAACTGAAGGACTTGGTGATAAAGCAGACATTCTGGCAGCGGGCCACTACGATAGTGAAGGCTATCAGACTATTGGATGAAGTGCTTCAGGCTGTGAACATCATGAGATACCCCAAGATGGGTTTCCTATATCATATGATGGAGAGGGCAAAGATTCAGATCATCGAGGCAGATCCGATGCATGTCTAGAAGTACATTAATATCATTGAGCCGCAATAGGACTACCAAATGGGTAGGTACTTGCATTTAGTAGGTAAGTAAGAATATTGAAAATTAAAATCCTGTACTTGTATAATATTACTACGACAATAACGAACTCTGTTTGCAGTATACTACTTGAACCCTCGGTTCCAGTACAGATAGCTAGAATCGATATAGATGACGAACTTCTGCCGCTCTGCATAATGTCATTTACAAGATGGAGCCTGATTCAAAAGTCTTGGTCTTATATATATAAGACGTAAGTTAACTTAAATGACACGTGTAATTTAACGGGTATCTTCTATTATTAATATAGTACATGGTTTGTTTTCATAGACCAAAATATTTAAAGAGGGTAACGACAACTTTAGAGTCTCCGCTGCTATCGTAAGTAAGAAAAGTATGAATCCAGGTATATTACACATCAGAAGGACATTTACCTGGCATTAGATAGTTACTAATATGGTACTATCTTATATTTAATTTTTTTGAATATTTTTGCAGCTGAATGTGTTACGCCTCGAGCCCGAGGCGCGGCAGATGCCGCACGCCCGCACGGCGGGCTGTACAGGCGTGCAAGGCATTGGATCATATCAAAGCAAATACAGATATTCAAAATTGACATAATTATTGAAATTTATTCAAAAGCAACCTTACAAAATTTCAAAATAACATTTGCCAACATAATTCAAATGTTCAGAACTAATCTAAAATGCTAATAACTGAAGGAATAATAGCGCAAATCTAACGCACTCTCCAATTCCATGCGATCAAGCCTCTGGATCCGAAAAACAGAGAAAATAAAATAATGAGCTACACTAGCCCAGTAAGCAACAAAATACCCCAAAGTGGGGTCAGAGCATATCAGGTCAAAATACAAGATAATGACTGGAATAAATCATAAATAACATCGTTTTACTGTTTTCAAAACTTATTATCATTTTTCAAAAACTCTGATACCAGAATCTCAACATAATAGGCTACGGCCACGTAACCCAGTGGCATGGGTTGCACAAGGTGCCAAATCCACTATATTTATCCACCGATGGCGGCCGGTGTTGTACAAAAGTGCCAAATCCACTATATTTATCCACCGATGGCAGCCGGTGTCCAGAAACCACTATTCTAATCACCGGTGGCGCAGTGTCGAAACTGGTTCCTCATAGATTACAAGTCGACAGGTCCAACGTATAATCCCCATTGGCGGAGCCAGAATAGAACAGAACAGATCATAGCCATGCTGAGAATGCATATATATAAAAATAGATTTCATAAACTGTACAGTCATATTTCACGGATTTCAGAGCATATAACATGATTTTGAAATAAAATTTAACATGTCAGACCCATTTTACTAAATACAAAACATATTTCAAAATTTAATCCAGTAATAATTATTTTACCAAATAATTTAGGAAAAAGCACTTTGAAGCATTAAGTTACTTCTTCTCGCTTAATCCCTACTTCAGATAGGCGGATCAGGTTCACCTGTTTAAATTTAATTAATTCCTTGTTAATTTCAGAACTAAGCAAAATCCAAAAATAATACTATTGGACACGGCTCAACAGGGCCCAGAGTTGGCCCATAATGGGCATAGCCCGATAGGGCCCATATCGGACACGGCCCAATGGGCCCGCATAGACCCAGCTAAATAGGGCCCCCAAGGTTGGCTTCTAATTGGTTCATTTATGCAATAAAAATTTATTGCAGGGACTAATACTTAATTACAGGGTATTGTTCTATAATAAAACTTGAGTAAAGGGACCAAACAAATATATTTGAGGGCCTTTATGTAATAAATCTTTCTTATAGGGATCAAACATAATTTACAGAAGGCTCTTTTATGCAATAATATACTATCAAGGGCTTAACTATAAAATTGCATTTATTGGCCAAATGGGTTCGGGTTTCGGGTTCCGGGCTTCGGGTCTAAACTGGGTTTCGGATTTTGGGTTTCAGATCTAAACTGGATTTCGGGTTTCGGGTTCGAACCGGGCCCAAGTTGGGCCCGCAGTGAATAGGGCCCGTGAACAGGGCCCTTCTTCCCCAAACCCCCACGAACAGGGTAAGAAGAAGAAGAGGAAGAAGGGACCGGCTGGGGGGGGGGGGGGTTAGCCTAGGCGGCCGGGAGCTGTTGCCCGGTCGACAGCCGGCCGACTGCAGTGGCGGCCGGCGGCTGCTGCGGCGACGGGCGTCGAAGGAAAACCGAATGATCTCGGTTTGGGGCCAAAGCAAAGGAAGGAAATTGTGGAGTGATTGATTATAACCCTATTTGATTTTGATGAGCTCAAAGCATTTGAGTATATCTTTTGTTTACTAATGAATTCAATCAAGTGTTTCAGTGAAAATCTTGTCTAAGTGTTTCTAGATTTGGTTCAAGATATTTTGGATAAGTTAAGAAGTCAGTTTGAACCAAAGTCTGAGACTCGAGTCGACTCCGGGATATTACGAGTCGACTCCAAGCGTATCAGAAGCACTGGCATGGGCTCGAGTCGACTCCGGAATATTACGAGTCGACTCCGACTGAGAACAGACAGATGAACAGAAAGACAATTTATAACCTGTCAGCGAGTCGACTCCTGAAGTGCGCGAGTCGACTCCAATGCTTACCGAGTCGACTCCGGAGTAGTTTGAGTCGACTCCAGGGAGTTACAGACAAAAAGTCAAAGAGCAAGTTTCGACCCTGAGAGCCGAGTCGACTCCTGAGGAACGCGAGTCGACTCCGATGGTTGGCAGGTCGACTCCAAAGAAAGCGAGAGTCGACTCTCAGTTGTATTCAAGGCAAAAGTCAGAGAGCAGTTTTCGGACACTGAGATCCGAGTCGACTCCCGCAATGCGCGAGTCGACTCCGAGACAACGCGACCCCAAAAAGACAGTAGACCAAATTGTTGTCTCTGAGAGCCGAGTCGACTCCAAGACAGCTCGAGTCGACTCCAAGGCAGCGCTACACCAAACAGGCAGAAGACTGAGTTTCGGAAACTGAGAGCCGAGTCGACTCCGGAACAGTTCGAGTCGACTCCAAGACTGGACGAGCCAAAAGACAGAAGATAGGGAGTTCGGGCTCTGAGCGCCGAGTCGACTTCCAGGACTGTCGAGTCGACTCGAGTGGGCCAAGTTGAAAAATAGCTCCATGAATTTCATGGGATGAGCCGACTCCAAGAATGCCAAGTCAGCTCCAGTTTTTGGCGAGTCGACTTCGGGTTAAGTCGAGTCGACTCCCAGTCGAGGAGGTCACTTTAATTCAAATTCGGAACAGTTGCCGAGCCGACTCCAGAAAAGCATGAGTCGACTCCTGTTACAGCCGAGTCGACTCCAGATCGCGCGAGTCGACTCCGACCCCAACGGACACATTTCAGGATGTGCAGAGTGTGCAGAACGGGCAGAAAAATGTGTCTAACGGCTAGTTTCCGTGGGGGATGGCTTAAATAGCCACAGAGGACTGTAGCAAGGCAGAAAAATACTATTCCACTCAAAGAAATCAAGCATCCTTTCTCCGCAAACTGATTTCAACGGAAAAGAAGGAAGAGGGCCATTAACTCCATTCAACCGACTCTTCCCAGCATTAAAAGAAGTCTCCTCCTGCCTTCAAGTCTTCCAGATTTTCAAGAGGAGACCCAAAGTTCAAGAAGCCCTTCTCTTCTCCAACTCAAACGTGTTTGAGGGCTCTTAACTTTACTCTTATTAATATCGCTGTATATCTGCTTTTTAGAAGCTCTGTTTTTTTCTATTTGTCTTTGTTCTTTCCATCTTGTCCTTACTTGATTCAATCAGGGAATTGAATCAAGGGTATATAGGTTTGTTGGTGAGCCTAGGTTGAAACCAACGGTGTAAGGGTTCGATTGTGATCCCGGAAAAACAATCGGGGTGGTTCTAGTCGGTGAGCCTGGGAAAACCGACCGAGTTCGTTGTGACCTCGTAAAACAACAAGTATGGTTGTGAGCTTGGAAAACAACCGGCTGTAATCCGAGGGGTTATAGTGAATTTCCAAGTGAGACTTGGGGAGTGGACGTAGGAGCAAGGGTTAGCTCCGAACCACTATAAAAACATTGTGTTTGTGATTGCTTGTGTCTCTCTCTCTTACTCTCATTTCACTCACAGCACAGCAACTAATTAATCATCTTGCAACAGTATTAATTAGTCATCCACAAACGTTTTAATTGCAAAATTATTTTAAAACCCAATTCACCCCCCCTCTTGGGTTGTCTATCTGGGCAACAAGTGGTATCAGAGCCTAAACTCTTCTACCCTAAGAGTAAAAGATCAAAATGACAACCCCATTTGGATCTTCCCACATTGAGGGTCAGTCCACCCAAAGACCCCCATTCTTTAATGGATCCGACTACTCATATTGGAAGGCTAGGATGAAAATATTTATCCAAGCCCAAGACTATGAGATGTGGACCATTATATTAAATGGACCATACATCCCATCCATTTATGTAGAGGGTGTCACTGTACCCAAACTTGAAAAGGATTGGGATGACCATGACATGAGAAAGGCACAACTCAATGCCAAAGCAATGAATGTGCTTTACTGTGCATTAGATAGGAATGAATTCAATAGGGTCTCTACTTGCAATTCTGCAAAAGAGATTTGGGAGAGACTCGAAGTGATCCATGAGGGCACGAATCAAGTCAAAGAATCCAAAATAAATATATTGGTTCATAAGTATGAACTATTTAAGATGGATTCTAATGAAACAATCACTTGCATGTTCACTAGATTTACTGACATTGTCAATGGCCTAAAAAGCCTTGGCAAAAACTATACTAACAGTGATCTTGTCAGGAAGATTCTTCGCTGTCTACCAAGGTCATGGGAAGCCAAAGTGACGGCAATCCAAGAAGCCAAGGACTTGAACAAGCTACCACTTGAGGAGCTTCTTGGATCCCTAATGACGCACGAGCTAACAATGAAGCAACACAGCGAAGAAGAGTCCTCCCATAAGAAAAAGGTAATAGCTCTGAAATCTACATCATCTAACAAAGACTTGTCTTGCAGTAGCAGCAGTGAAGAAGAAGATCATGAGGGAGATGATGATGAGGCTCTTCTCGTGCGTAAGTTCAGAAGATTCATCAACCGGAAGAAATCCTCACATCAAAGGAGAGGCCCCTCAAATTCCTATCACAAGGATAAAGGTAAGGAAAGGGAAAATGAGGGGATCGGTTGTTATGAGTGCAAGAAGCCGGGGCACTTCAGAGCTGAGTGTCCCTTGCTGAAAAAGGGGAGCAAGTACAAGAAGAAGAAAGTCCTCGTCTCCACCCTATCGGACTCCGACACCTCATCATCATCATCGGATGAAGAACAAGAAGAAAAGGCAAATCTGTGTTTTATGGCCAACGACAATGAGGTAACATCCGCACCACATTTAGATTTTACTTTCGATGAATTATATGATGCTTTCAATGAATTAATGGATGAATACAAAACAATAAACGTTAAAAACAAAGAACTAAAAGTAACTAACCAAACTCATCTCCGTAAGTATGATTCATTAGTTAAGGATAAAGATGTTCTTATCAAAGAAAATGCAGAACTTAAAACAAGCAACCAAATCTTGATACAAAAGAATAATACCTTAACTAAAGAAAATGAAAGGCTGAACAAAGAAACATTAGAACCCAAAAACAATAAACATATAAATGAGAGTCTCACAAAAGAACTAAATGATCTAAAAACAGAAAAACAAAAATTGACACTAGAACTTGAAAAATACAAGCCCATTGTAGAAAAATTTACATATAGCTCAGAAAAATTAGAGATGATACTTAATAGTCAACGAGCTGTATTCAATAGAGCGGGTTTAGGGTATAAACCTAAAAATAAGCAAAAACTCCTTAGTAACTTCTTTGTTAAAGCAGGGGAAAGTAAAACTAAGAAAATAACCTGTTTTTGTTGTGGAACTTTAGGACATAAAGCAAATGTATGTGATTATAGGAAAGGGAAAACTAAAAGAAAAATTAAAAGAATTTGGGTTCCAAAAGGAACCAACACTACTAACCATGAAGGACCCAAGAAAACTTGGGTACCTAAAACTATATGATTTGCTTGTGTAGGAGTGTCTTGCAGCCAAAGTCGACAAAAATTGTTGGTATTTGGATAGTGGCTGCTCAAGACACATGACGGGTGACAAGGATCAATTCTTCACCCTTGAAGCTAAGAAGGGAGGTGCTGTGACTTTTGGAGACAATAACCAAGGTCACATCATTGGTATAGGTAAAGTACAAATTACCCCTTCAACTTTTATTGATAATGTTCGATATGTTGATGGTCTTAAGCATAATCTACTAAGCATTAGTCAATTGTGTGATAGAGGTTATGATGTTATGTTTAAACCATCACTATGCATCATAACAAATCCAAATGACAATAGTTTAGTTTTTAAAGGAATAAGACGTGGAAATGTGTATGTTGTAGACCTTGAGGATCTTGCCAAACATAACCCATGTTTAGTTGTTAAGGAAATTAAGGAAAATGATGCTAGTTGGTTATGGCACCGTAAGTTAGGTCATGCAAGCATGGACACCATATCAAAACTAGTTAAAAGAGATTCCGTGATAGGTTTGCCAAAACTAAAGTTTGAAAAGAATAAAATATGTGAAGCATGTCAATTTGGCAAACAATTAAGGAACTCCTTTAAATCTATAAATTGTGTCTCTACCTCTAGACCTCTAGAACTACTACACATGGACCTATTCGGACCAACTAGAACCACAAGTCTAGGTGGAAATAAATATGGTCTAGTTATCGTAGATGATTATTCTAGATACACTTGGGTCATGTTCTTAGGTCATAAGGATCAAGCATTTTCAATTTTCAAGAAATTTCATAAAGAAGTAACAAATGCTAGAGACACTTCAGTCATAGCTATTAGAAGTGACCATGGAACCGAATTTGAAAATCATTTATTTGATGAGTTTTGTAGTAAAAAGGGGATAACTCATAATTTTTCTGCACCTAGGACACCACAACAAAATGGAGTTGTGGAAAGAAAAAATAGAACTCTAGAGGAAATGGCTAGAACCATGTTATGTCAAAGTAATCTCCCTAAGTACTTTTGGGGAGAAGCCATAAATACCTCATGTCATATATTAAATAGAGTTTTATTAAGACCCATTACAAAGAAAACACCTTATGAACTTTGGAAAAACAGAAAACCAAAAGTGAACTATTTGCATGTTCTAAGGATTTCAAGTTATTTCAAATGGATGTAAAAAGTGCATTTCTAAATGGGTATATTAATGAGGAGGTGTATGTAGAACAACCTCCTGGGTTTGAAAATCATCAATACCCTAATCACGTGTATAAACTTAACAAAGCACTTTATGGTTTGAAACGAGCACCTAGAGCATGGTATGAGAGGCTTAGCAAATTCCTATTAGAACATGAGTTTTCTAGGGGAAATGTAGATACAACATTGTTTCTAAAGAAGAAAAACAAAGATATGTTGTTAGTGCAGATTTATGTTGATGATATTATTTTCGGTGCTACTAACAATCGCCTCTGCGAAGAATTTGCTGACTTGATGCAGAGTGAATTTGAGATGAGCATGATGGGAGAGCTGAACTATTTCCTCGGGCTTCAAATCAAACAATCTGAAGAAGGCATCTTCATCAATCAAGCCAAATACATCAAGGAGATGCTTAAGAAGTTTGATATGGAGGGAAACAAGTCAATCAGCACCCCCATAAGCTCATCATGCAAATTAGACCAAGATGAATCAGGTAAATCTGTAGATCAGAAGTTATATAGAGGGATGATAGGATCTTTATTGTATCTTACTGCAAGTAGACCTGATATCATGTTTAGTGTTTGCATGTGTGCTAGATATCAGTCTAATCCTAAGGAATCTCATCTAATTGCAGTCAAGAGAATCTTTAAATACCTAATAGGAACAAAGAATATAGGGTTATGGTATTCTAAACAATCTAGCCTGAACTTAATAGGATACACAGATTCAGACTTTGCTGGATGTAAACTTGATAGAAAAAGCACCAGCGGGTCATGTCAATTTCTAGGAGAAAACTTAATCTCATGGTTTAGCAAGAAACAAAATTCGGTTGCATTATCTACTGCTGAAGCTGAATATGTTGCAGCCGGGAGTTGTGCTCAAATCATGTGGATCAAACAACAATTGGAAGATTACGGCATTAAACATGATAAAATTTCCATTAATTGTGATAATACTAGTGCCATTAATCTAACTAAAAATCCAATTCAGCATTCAAGAACTAAACATATTGAGATAAGACATCACTTCATAAGAGATCATGTAATGAATGGTGATGTGACACTTCAATTTGTTTGCACTAATGATCAATTAGCTGATATCTTCACAAAACCCTTGAGTGAAGAGAGATTTAGTGTACTTAGAAGAGGATTAGGAGTGATTGATCCATCCTAGTGATATTCTCTTCTAGTTCATTGATTTTGATGATTAGATTGTGGTTAATATAGAGTGTCTTTTCAATGATCATCAAATCAGACCATAACTTAGTGATTTTCCCTTATTCGGCATGAACATAGCATGATTTTTAGGTGCGTGCCAGAGTTCGAGACGACTCGAGTAAGTTTCAGAGTCGGCTCGTAAGGGGGAGTCGACTCGCATATTTACGGGAGTCGACTCGAGATCGATGGCAGCAGAGGGGGAGTCGACTCGCATACAGTCGGGAGTCGACTCGAGGTCGATAGGCGCATAAGGAGAGTCGACTCGCGCATATTTTGGAGTCGACTCGAGGTCGAGTCGACTCAAGACTTACAGGAGTCGACTCGCAGTCGGGATCCGACTTTTTTAACCCTAATTCAAGCGTTTACTCAACACTTCTATTCACCGCCGCCACTATTCACAAACCCTAGAGTCGTCTCCTACGTCGTCTCCGGCCGCCCTTAGTTTTTTTTTTCCCGTCGACCTTCCTCCATCCATTAGCGTTTTACCCCATTTTAGGTCGACCATGCCTCGTAAAGTCGTTGTCCCAAGCCGGAAGAGACCCCAACCCGCGACCGGTGCCGAGAGACGTTCCAAGGCTCGGAACGATCCCGTGAGGCCACAACCTCCGGTTCGTTCCCCGCCGAGGGAGGTTCCCTCGAGGCCGTGCGCCGGGAAGGCGGTCTCCACCGGGAGATACGTCGATTTTGACTATCTCTCCCGGGAGGGCTTTACCATAGGAGAGAGATTGCGGGCCCAGGGTTTAGAGTATTTTTGTTCCTTAGATCTCCCCACATACCCTGGCCTAGTTAGAGAGTTTTATGGTACTGTCCATAGGGGCAATGGGGGAATAGAGGGAACTGTAGTCGGTGTCCCATTGTTTATTTCCGAGGATTTCATAGCCCAAATCCTCCACCTTCCACAAGTAGGGGTAGCTCCCACACACCCCGAGGATAGGACTGAGGCCCTTACGGCCATTCTAGGATATCCACCCCAGTCCCCCTTAGATGAGGTGTCCGCTAGCTCACTTTCTGTTGAGATGCGGCTCCTCCTTAGCATCATCTCTAGGACCCTCTTTCCGAAGACTGGCCGCTTCGATTTTGTTTCTGAGAGGGACCTAGCCCTTATGTTCTACATCCTCCAGGACACCCCAATCAACTTCCCGAAACTCATTTATAGATATCTATGTGAGCCACTAGATAGACCTAGGCTCACCCTCCCCTATGGCATGCTATACACACTTATCTTTAGGGAGGCCGAGATTCCTATTCCTGAGGGGGAACCCTCTCGCGCATTGCGATGGACAGATCGCATGCGTCCGGGAACCCTACACAGGATGGGGTTTCATAAGGTAGAGGGAACCTGGGTTAGGAAATCATCTACCTCCACACATACTTCCAGACACTCCCCCAGTCCTGACCCTGATTCTGACTTCCCTACCTTTCCCTCCACCTCAGCTCCCACCACTTCAGCCGGACCCTCCTCCTCAGCTCCACCTACTCAGCCCATGGAGGTTCGCATTTCTCCTGAGCAGCTCCGGGAGTTGCGGCAGGAGATAATGAGGGATCTTCGGGACGACCTGCTGAGGGAGCTCCGAGGTCCAGCGATTGCTCCCTCCCCTGCACCCTCTTCTGCATTGGTTCCTTCCCTGTCAGCCATGACCGAGATGACGGCCCATATGCGGGAAGAAATCTACAATGTCAGGAGCCTGATACAAGCCCAGTTCTCTAGCATGAGCGATGTCACGAGCACCACTCGGAAGATGCGCGATGACATCCGACATGACATGGGCACCACTACTCAGGGGGCCGAGCGCTTGGCGAATGTGCTCATCGCCAAGCTGGACACACTTCAGCAGACTGTGACCGAGCTCGACACGACACACAGCAGGGCCACCTCGGCCATTATCAGACAGTTAGAGCACGTCACCAATGCGGTCACCCTACTCGCGGAACGAATGCCCCGGGGAGCCGCATCCTCCTCGAGGAAGCCTTAGTTTTTTTTTGTATTTTGACTTGTATTTACAGCTTTACTTATTGTATTCACAACTACATATACATCAATACAATGAGTAGACAATTTTCTTCAATATAGTGCACATTTATCTCTACTTGCTTGTGTGTTCTGCTTACCTCCTTTTTGATACGATGACAAAAAGGGGGAGAAATATTTAATAGATATGTAAAAGGAATCAAAACAAAGTTGAATGCATATGTTGAGGGGGAGAATCTGAATTTTTTAAGCCAAATCATTATATCTATATAAGCCAAATAATTGAGTGCATGACATGAAGGCTTATATAATTCCAAATGAAAGGGGGAGCTTTAACTCCAAAATTTATTGTTTCACACCTTTCAAGTTTGGATAAATTAAAAAACCAGACACTTGAATTCATTTATAGATTTCATTTCCTTGTTTATTGAGCAATTCACTTTACATATACTCAATGTTTTGCATCATCAAAAAGGGGGAGATTGTGGAGTGATTGATTATAACCCTATTTGATTTTGATGAGCTCAAAGCATTTGAGTATATCTTTTGTTTACTAATGAATTCAATCAAGTGTTTCAGTGGAAATCTTGTCTAAGTGTTTCTAGATTTGGTTCAAGATATTTTGGATAAGTTAAGAAGTCAGTTTGAACCAAAGTCTGAGACTCGAGTCGACTCCGGAATATTACGAGTCGACTCCAAGCGTATCAGAAGCACTGGCACGGGCTCGAGTCGACTCCGGAACATTACGAGTCGACTCCGACTGAGAACAGACAGATGAACAGAAAGACACAATTTATAACCTGTCAGCGAGTCGACTCCTGAAGTGCGCGAGTCGACTCCAATGCTTACCGAGTCGACTCCGGAGTAGTTTGAGTCGACTCCAGGGAGTTACAGACAAAAAGTCCGAGAGCAAGTTTCGACCCTGAGAGCTGAGTCGACTCCTGAGGAACGCGAGTCGACTCCGATGGTTGGCAGGTCGACTCCAAAGAAAGCGAGAGTCGACTCTCAGTTGTATTCAAGGCAAAAGTCAGAGAGCAGTTTTCGGACACTGAGATCCGAGTCGACTCCCGCAATGCGCGAGTCGACTCCGAGACAACGCGACCCCAAAAAGACAGTAGACCAAATTGTTGTCTCTGAGAGCCGAGTCGACTCCAAGACAGCTCGAGTCGACTCCAAGGCAGCGCTACACCAAACAGGCAGAAGACTGAGTTTCGGAAACTGAGAGCCGAGTCGACTCCGGAACAGTTCGAGTCGACTCCAAGACTGGACGAGCCAAAAGACAGAAGATAGGGAGTTCGGGCTCTGAGCGCCGAGTCGACTCCCAGGACTGTCGAGTCGACTCGAGTGGGCCAAGTTGAAAAATAGCTCCATGAATTCCATGGGATGAGCCGACTCCAAGAATGCCAAGTCAGCTCCAGTTTTTGGCGAGTCGACTCCGGGTTAAGTCGAGTCGACTCCCAGTCGAGGAGGTCACTTTAATTCAAATTCGGAACAGTTGCCGAGCCGACTCCAGAAAAGCATGAGTCGACTCCTGTTACAGCCGAGTCGACTCCAGATCGCGCGAGTCGACTCCGACCCCAACGGACACATTGTCAGGATGTGCAGAGTGTGCAGAACGGGCAGAAAAATGTGTCTAACGGCTAGTTTTCGTGGGGGATGGCTTAAATAGCCACAGAGGACTGTAGCAAGGCAGAAAAATACTATTCCACTCAAAGAAATCAAGCATCCTTTCTCCGCAAACTGATTTCAACGGAAAAGAAGGAAGAGGGCCATTAACTCCATTCAACCGACTCTTCCCAGCATTAAAAAAAGTCTCCTCCTGCCTTCAAGTCTTCCAGATTTTCAAGAGGAGACCCAAAGTTCAAGAAGCCCTTCTCTTCTCCAACTCAAACGTGTTTGAGGGCTCTTAACTTTACTCTTATTAATATCGCTGTATATCTGCTTTTTAGAAGCTCTGTTTTTTTCTATTTGTCTTTGTTCTTTCCATCTTGTCCTTACTTGATTCAATCAGGGGATTGAATCAAGGGTATATAGGTTTGTTGGTGAGCCTAGGTTGAAACCAACAGTGTAAGGGTTCGATTGTGATCCCGGAAAAACAATCGGGGTGGTTCTAGTCGGTGAGCCTGGGAAAACCGACCGAGTTCGTTGTGACCTCGTAAAACAACAAGTTTGGTTGTGAGCGTGGAAAACAACCGGCTGTAATCCGAGGGGTTATAGTGAATTCCCAAGTGAGACTTGGGGAGTGGACGTAGGAGCAAGGGTTAGCTCCGAACCACTATAAAAACATTGTGTTTGTGATTGCTTGTGTCTCTCTCTCTTACTCTCATTTCACTCACAGCACATAGCAACTAATTAATCATCTTCAACAGTATTAATTAGTCATCCACAAACGTTTTAATTGCAAAATTATTTTAAAACCCAATTCACCCCCCCTCTTGGGTTGTCTATCTGGGCAACAGAAATCAAGCATGTTCAGACTAGATCGAAGAGCAAAAAGGGAAAAGGGATTACCGGCAGTTGACGGAGAGGCAGATCCTGACCACGGCTGCTCGATCCGGTGGACAAGCGTCGGCGGTAGCAGTGCTTGGAACCGAGAGGATGGATCTCGGAACAGGGGCAGGCCGCGAGAGGAATCCGGATGGCGCTCGATCGGAAAGACACGCTGGTCACTCGGGAGGTAAGAATAGAGGAAGGAGAGGGAGGAGAAGCTCGGAGGTGCCCTAGGGAGGAGTGCTCGGCTGTTTCGGCTCTTCCCAAAAGAAGACGCGGCTGAAGTCGGCTGGGGCTGCCGACTGCAGCCCGTATCTCACAGAATGTTGGATTTATTTTGTGCTGTCTGCAAAAAATTTTAAGCGGTTTTTTATCCGGATCTTCTCCCAGATAGTCTACTCAAGTGGCTATGAGTGCAACTGGTCCACCTTCGTCCTTATCCACAGCAAGCAGAGGAACCGTCTGATGCAGAAGTGCCTCAATTACCTTGTATATGTTCACTATAATCTAAGGTTGAGGCTGAAAGATATTTAGAAGAAAGTGGAACTCAAGTATACAGATCTTATAGTGCTTTCGTTGATGATGAGGATGATCATATGATCGGATAGCTTGTGAGCAAGAGCAGGAGCCAGAGCTTGATGACTGAGGATCGCCTCCACGACCGGTTAGTTTCGTAGCCAACAAGGCTAGAGTCGATACAGGGCAATGGGCTGAGCACAATATTTTACGCGTTCTTCTAGCTGATCAACCACGATCACAGGAGAGCCAGTCACCATATGACTTCTTTTTCAAGACATCCTCTCAGAGATATGATTGAGAAATGCTTAGACGAGGCGACTATGGTACCCGGTCGACTCGATCAGGAGGGCGGTATACATCCTCCTAGCATAGCCAGGCAGAGAGGGACACAAAGGGTAAGAAGCGAGCTGTCCAGCACTTCCAAAAAAAATAAAAGGCACCTGCAACCCCAATGGAGTGTTCAGGAGGAGTCAGTACACTCATATTCAGATACGAGATGCAGTAACTATGACAGTTCTAGTGGTCATGAATCTGCCGGTTCGGAAGAAAGTGGAGGATAGGAGACCACTTTTATGAGACAGTTAGAGGGTGGTCTTCGATGCACCGGTGAGTTTCAGTTTATGCATACTACACAGGATAGGGACCAGTGTGCACGATCTGGTAGAGCCTGCGAGAATATGATTGGATATAAAAAACGGGCTCCTCGAGGTCATTTAGAAAGACACGATGCAGCTGCACATGATCTCGCACGTGGAGTAGGATCCATAGACGTATTAGATTTCGAGTCGTATACTAGATTCTATTATCTGTATGGGTCATAGGCTGCTGTGGCTGTGGAATTTATGTAGCCTGGAGCATCTTATGAGTTGGATTTTGCTGCCGACATATTCAGATGGGCCCCTCTACAGCCGTATTATCAGCCAGAGGGCACTTCTTTGAGCCAGAGCTTCAGTGAGAGATCTAAGAGTGCTTATAATCCGACGCACGTTCCTTATAGAATAAATATACAAGACTACAACGCCGCTTGGTTAGAGAGGTGGGCTGATGTGAGCTTCAGTGAGAGATCTGAGAGTGCTTATAATCCGACGTACGTTCCTTATAGAATAAATGTACAAGACTACAACGCCGCTTGGTTAGAGAGGTGGGCTGATATGAGCTTCAGTCAGAGATCTGAGAGTGCTTATAATCCGACGCACGTTCCTTATGGAATGAACGTATAAGACTACAACGCTGCTTGGTTAGAGAGGTGGGTTGATGTGCCTTCTGACTATACTGATGATCCGGATATCTACGAGAGGCATCGCCACTCGATCCGATTTTAGATATCGGTATGTATGTTGGACTTTAAATATATGTAATTGATTGTATTATATTTTAATTTTCACATCACTAGATTTGAGGATATTTTATGTTCGTTTTATGATTTGTGTCATTTTAAAGCAATAAGATGCATCATCTAGATTAAACCAGGATCATAAAAAACATCAAAAAAACATCAAATTAGACTTAAATTCATAAAAGAAAGTTAAAAAAGAGTGATTACCAATTAAATTTTTTTAAAAACTCCTAAAAAAAATGGGTGTGCCGGTCTATGAACTGCATTCCCTACTCGTACCGGTTCGATATGGGTCCGAATCGTACTGGGTGCCGACCGATATGGGTCCCGGTACTGGTTCGGCGGACCTTGCAACTGGTTATAGCTTCCCTTATGATTAATCACTGAATTTATAGTAGCGTTGGCATCATGGCCCATTTTATGTAGATTGCTTTTCATATGCTAGTGCTTTTGTTTGCATTAAACATGGGAGCAATGTATTAGGAAGTACAGATACTTCAAATCATATATTGTGTCCATATTAGATATGTATTGGATTCTGATACTCGTTTAATAGTACTCGGAATGTGTTAGATACTTGTGTTAAGTATACTTTCCATATACACTTTAGATACTTCCCCAGTGGGAGGGTGAAAATATTAGTCTATGGTATTACGTTTCCTCACAATGCTTATTTTGGGGCATGCTGACTTGAACCGATCGGTTATTGTGATGCAAAAGGCGGCTCGATAAGTGGCCTGAGGTGGTCCAAACTGCGCTGAACCAAGCGAAATTGCTGGTTCTGCACAGTTTGAGGTGGTTTGGGACTCTTATCACCTTGATTTTGGGAGAGGGGGGGACTGCAGAGAGTGCCTCCCTTGGCTTTTTTACCTTTTCTTCTTTTGCTGCTAAAAAAAATTAATGGTAAAATGGAGGAGGAGAGGGATTTTCTGCCGGATTTGTGGCTAGGTCTCACCAAAATCAGGTATAATCTCCTCCATTCTTTCCATTCCTCTCCTTTTTTTCTTTTTCATGCCTAAAATTGCTAAAAAAATGAGAGATCATATCAATATTTTGTATTTGGGCATGATTTCATGATATTCTATAGATGTAAGGGTGATCTATGCATCAAAAAAGAAATCATCCGTTAATCTTGTCATTTTTAAAGTTATATTTTCGGATCAAAAATAATGTTCAAATTTTTTTTGAAACATTGATAGGCTGTTTAGGGATATGCATGCTACTCGCTATCTTTTGATAGCAATATATTTAAATTTGGGCATGGTTATATTTGCCTTGACCTAAACCCAAATTCTAATAAATTTTAAAAATAAGTGGGGATCAATGCATATCCATGTCTTGAAAAATCTGCAGTATCCCTAGTAGAGATCTACATTAATCCGAATTAAAATTAATTTTAGATATTATATAATTAAATATTAATTTATGATTTGTTATTCCTTAAAAATATTGAAATGAAATATTAAAAATGTTATAGTAATATGTATAAGATTAATTTTAGATATTGTATAATTAAACATTAATAAATTTATTAAAATATTTTATTTTTAGATATCACATAATTAAATATCAATATATTATTTAAAAATTAATTAAAAATATTAAGAGTGATAAAAATTAGCAATATGTATAAATAATGCAGACATATTTTCTGAATTAATTCAACCATTTTTTGTGTTACATTGTAAATTTTCTAATTTTAAGTATTTAATTAATTAAATAACTATTAGTTCAACTAAAAAACATGAAAAATATGGTAATGTATATTGGTAACTAAGGCATATTTTCTAGGTCAATGAGCATAGTTTTAACATAATATTATATCATATATTTTGAGTGAAGTTAAATTATAAAGTCACTATTTCTAGAAAATATAAAATTCTGTGTATTCTTTAAAAGTGTAGGTTTGTTTTATCTAATTTATGGCGATGAATGAGGTGTCTTATGATGTGCGTTTTTAAAATTTGCATAAATGGATCCAAGAAGGAAGGACGCTGACATAGGTTGGGACCATGGTGTGATGATTGCAGGTGTGAATGAAGAGTGCAGGGAGGGGTGGTGAGATTGAAGCAACATTTGACTTGTGGTTACCCCGATGTATTTGCTCCTAAGAAATGTCTATGAATGATTTGATGGTTGGTGAAGAAGCACTTTGTTGATTTTACGAAGAGAGAGAAAAGTGCCAGAAACAAGCAGAGTTTAAGCATTGGGCAGTTAAGCCACCTTCATACCACTTGAGAGATTTGGAGGACTGAGATGTTGGATCTAGATGACATGAAGGAAGCTTATATTTAGGCTGTCATACAGGATAGTCTACATGACCAGTGGTAGGGGGAGGAGCTTGCTAGGCATATGGCTCAACTTTCGAGCCCTTATAACACGAGGCAGGTTCTGGTTTTGGGTTCGCTAGAATAGATCCAGGTTACAGGAGGAGCCAGTCATTTAGGGAGATTGTTGGTAAAGATGACAACCAAATAGCCTCTATGTTTGGAGCCTTCACCAACATGAAGGAAAAGAAGCCTAGAGATATACCGGTATGCCTACGATTCATAAACTAATCCACATGCCTTTTCTAGTAGAGAACTAAAGCATCAAAGATTGATTCTACGTTTATTAAAGATAAGAAAAAGGACATATGGAGAGCTATTGCTTCCTGGTTCCATTTAAAACACATCCTTGCGAGTGCTGCAAACAACACCTAGTACCGATCTGCTATCAACTCTATCCAGAGAGTAGGTCTAGGTGTAAATCCTCTTGGAAGGTCTTATTTGGTGAGCTCCTTGATAGTAACAAGGAGCATTGGAATCATAATTCAAACAACCTCAAATATTAAAAGAAATCCCTCAAAATTAAAAATTATAAAAATAAAAAATGGATGTATTGCAACCAAACTAGTATGCTAGAGCATACCGAGTATCAGTATGGTTTAAACGGTACCTTACCGTATCGGTCACCGAGAGGTGTAGCAACCATACTTGTTCAATAGACCTTGTTAAAATATTAAGCATAGATTATGGCTTGTGTATTTGAAATTTTGAACGATGACTAGATAATGAGCTTGTAAAGTTTGATGCTATCATAAGAAGTGTCAACTATTTTATTTGTTAGCCTACTGTACTTTATAGACGCTTTTTTAACAAACATATATATTTAATTTTACATGAATGTGCAATAATATATACATATGTTTGTATATGTATGTGTGTGTGTATATACATGTGTATATACATGTGTATATATCTATATGTGTGTATATATATTTACTAACATATCCTAGCTATATCATATCTTACATTTTCAGGATATGTCTTATCGAAGTATCTGTATCCTACAAGGTTGGTTGTAAAACCCATACTGGTTGCCCAATAGTATGGTATGGTATGGTATTGGTAATATGTTGTTCTGGTTCTTTTTGGATTTTTTTTTTTATTTTCAAATTTTGAACTGAAGTTAGCTTATGGTTTGTTGACTTCAGTTCAAAATTCAGAAAAAAATGTTTGAAATCGAAAATAGAAAAAGTTCTCCTCATTCCACTCTATCCTGTTCTGAAACGAAGATGGCGAGAGAGAAGGGGAGAGGGAGAAAAGGAGAGATGAAGAGAAAGAGGAAAGGTTGGGGGGGAGAGAGGCCGAGAGAGAGGGCTTTCGAGCCCTCGCTATCATTGGGTTAGGGCCAAGAGTGAGAGGAGAGAGAGAGGAGGAGAAGGAGGTGATGCTGGATACGGGGGTGGAGGGGGTGGGCATTAAGCAGCGGTCGTGAGCATCAGGGTAGCGGGGATCTCAATCGTCGGGGGAGAGGGGTCTTGAAAGATCATGAAGAAGGGGCCAACTTGAGCTATTAACCAAGCCGGGGGTGGGGGGGTGGGGAGCGTGTTTTAATCGATTTAATAGGCGAACCGATTTAATTAGAGGAACCATGCTGGTCATTGACCGGCCCGGTTCGGTATGTCTATTCGTGTCTATGATTTAAAGGCTATGTGTTCTTTGTGGTTTGAGAGGTCAGAGGATGTTATTTTGCACTAACACTAATCTTTCAGGTCCAAGGTTGAACATTCTTGAACTATGATTTGGTTAAAAGACAATGTTATATTCTTCCATTTCTCTCTCCCCCCTTCTTTGATGACTGAAAATTATTTGGTAGCTATCATGCTTTTGGTGAAGTTATCTAAATATCATGTTTGTAGAGATACATCTAACATTTGCATGTTACTCATATTTGTTGGAGCCTTGGAGGAAATATCAAAAAAGAGCAATTATTTGGATTAGATGGTGATTATACGGGAGTTCCTTATGCTTTCTATAAAGTTGTGAATCAACTTATAATGATATGAGAAGAGTTTGTTTTTATGTTTAGTTCTCTTGGTTTTATATGAGGAACTTGTGAGAGAATGGTAACAAGGTCTCTATCTTGCAACTCTCATATAAGTTAAACCCAGTGTTCTTATTTAAACTTTTCCACAGGGTATATTTTCAGAAAATTTTTCCTGTTGCTGTAAAATTGATCATGATTTGATAGGTAAGTTTTGGGTCACATTATAAATTTTAAAACTTATAAACAGATGGTGTCTTATCCCTCTTCTTTGGTACAAAACAAAGTTTATTTGGGTCTCGAAACTATTTCTTCTACAAGCACCATTGATATTCTTGTAGCCAAAAGCAATATAAATTTGTATACAATGATAAATTATTTATTATAGATTATAGTATTCATACATTGGATTTCAGTACACAAAATGTGTTGCTGTTGGGACCAGCTCTTTTAATGGTGTTATTAATGCCTGACAAAAACTCTTTTACATGTGAAAAATAAGTTTACCATCTGGATGTTAAACCTTCTTGTTATTTGTTTTCAAGGATTGTTTAATTATCTATTGTTCATTAAAAAATATTTTCAGGTTTGTAGAGAGTGGGAAATGAAGGCACATAACGTAGATAATGGTGTTAGATTGGTACTTATTCGCATTGGTATCGTTCTTGGCAAAGATGGAGGTGCTCTGGGTTTGTTCAATTCCTCTAAGTGTTATCCTTCATATTCTATAACTTTTGAGTTGATATTCATATACGGGGAATGAGCAATTTGCTTAGCCTTTTTGCTGAATATCATAGTTACAGAATACTGAGTAAGGACACAATTAATAATTTATGATACTTTATTAGTCTGACTGCCTGATAACCATAATGATTAATCATTCACCATCAATTTCTGTTTTATTTGATGAATCATTTTTTGGCAATTTGTTTCTTTGATAGTCGAATCCTCTGGAATTTACAAGTTTAACCAAATCATTTATCAACAACTACCACTTTACCAAGTTAAACTAAGCTCTGGACCTTACTCATATTTAGAAGTGGTTCACTTATTTGGAGCGCTATATGTGCAGTTTGTTGGAGGCATGAATATATAACATTTGTGACAAGACAAATTTTGAAGTTGTATCAATGTATTGGGTGAATAAATGTACAATACTTGTTCTCCCAAGTGTCATGACTATGGATTATGCTAAATGGGCCATTCATCTTAATTTGGTAAAAGTACTCTTGCTATAGAGACGAGGTCCAGCCTATGGGCTTATCTACCAAATAAATAAATAAATAAATAAACTCCATTGTAATTAAGCCCTCTCTTTCTGGCAGCTTCCTCAAGTCTTTGTTGAGAATTTTTTAACATCACTATATTCTTATTGATACATTCTATAGCTTATATGTTTTAAATATTTTCAAAACTTGACCTAATAGGTACCATTGTTTGCATGACTTTCTTCATGCTGTTAACCTTCTGATGCATGATATACCATGTTGTTTCCAGAAAACTCAAGATATAGAACACATGCTTGTTTAGTACCATATATCATATGCAAAAAGCAGTATGCTATTGAGTCTGGAAACTAAGGTCCGCAATCTTGGTACGAAGTGTCATATCGGTACCTTACCGGTTTGGTACAGTACGGTATGCACTCTGTACTGAAATAGCCGTGTAACCAAATTTTCTCACATTTTATTTCGGTATGTCTCGATACGGGTCGATACGCCTTCGTACAGATCGATGCATATCGATACATCTTGGTATGGATTGGTACGTCTTGGTATGGCGGCACGGTGCCTGTATTGACGCAAACTTGAGTTTCGTACCTGTTCTCACCTGATACGGTACGATATGCCCTAGGTCGGGCGGTACAACAATCCATGTTGGGAATAAATTAACAAAAAGATAGAGCCGAAGTCTCTCTTTTCTTTCAAAATTGGGGCTCCTCCCCTGTTCTGATGCACGGAGGAGAGAGGGCTTCGAAAGCCCTCCTCCCCCTCCCAAGGCCTTGTTCCGGCAGCTATCGATCATTGTCGCCTTCTCCCTCTCCCTCCCTTCATCCTCTACCTCTTTCTTTTTTCCTCTCCTCTCTCTTCCTCTCCCTCACCAATTTCTCAGTACGCACCGAATTGGACGATTCGGGACGATTCCGCATTCCTATCGAAGTCTCTAAATTGATCTAGATGACTTTGACTAATAGTTGGATGTTCGTTGGGAGGATTCATGTCCAGTTAGAGTCAAGCTTGGATGTTTTGTTTTCGTTAATTTTAGTTATGGACTTAGTAGGATTTAATTCTTCTAGGGACTTATTTTCATTATTTATTAGTGGTCTAAAGACTAAATGAATCCTATTTTCAAGGATTTTATGTAGAAAGTCTACTTAATTGATTATGTATATCTGGCTAGCTTCCGTTAGAGCTAGGGAAAATGTTAAACAAAGTGGTGGCCAACTAGGAATCTCGAGGTCAGTGCTTGGGCTAGCATATAAAACCAAAGCCTTTAATTGGCCCATTGATCCAACCAGTGTATGCTGAACTGGCTGGTACGGGCCGGTTCAGCCTGTATCGGACCGGTATGGTATGGCATAGCGGTGGAAAAAGGTTCACAATGAAACCGAGTGGTACAGAGGCATACCGGTGCGAACTGGTCCGGTTGGCATTGGTACGTGCGCTCGCGCGCGCTATACTAGATAGACCAGTTCGGCACCGATATGTACCACTCAATCAAATAGCAAGGGTAGGCCATGCCACTCAATCAAATTGAGTCCAAGACTGGTGAGAGCTCAAGAGTGTTAGAGAGGAAGGCTAAGGATCACAGGTAAGGATGGGGTCTTGAGGCCAACTTGGTTTTCTAATCCCATCTTATTTCATGGGTGTGCTATAGTCATATTATAGGTAGGTGGACCAGCATCTTTATATGTGAAGGTGTAAACTTGTGCCAAACCCAAGTAGACAAGAATGGACAGAAAACCTCCCTTCATGCACATCATTTATTCACGTAATTTAATCCCCCTACCTTCCATTATCATTGATTGATCCCATTGGGAAATTTATTAGCAGTGAAACCAATAATTAATCAATTCCATGGCACATCGGAACTCTAGTCATGTCAGACACCATCGAAAGCTAATGTGCATGGCAAAACCAAATTTGAAAAAATCACTTTTGGTTTATTCAATTAGTTAATAATACTTATATTAATACGAAAATGATTTGATCAAATCAAATCACCAGCTGGATCTAGGACTTCATTTCTGATCATACTTTGTAGCATGTGTACCTACTCACACTATTTTAAGGAATATTGCAGGTACAAGTTAATGACAATATTTTGATTTTTAGATCGACATGTGTTATTTATTATGAAATTGAAGATATGATTTGATACTTCTGTTATTATTTATTCTATACAAAGTAAATGCCAATACTTAAATAAAACTTAGCTCTCTCTAAGATCGTATGGTGCTTATGATTTTTCTTCGTAAACTATAGCTCTAGGCATGGTCTGCTGAACCGACCGGTACATGGTGCTTATGATTTTTCTTCGTAAACTATAGCTCTAGGCATGGTCTGCTGAACCGACCTGTACCGGTTGGTTCAGCCTGTACCGAACCGGTGCCGACGGGCACCGGTACGGTACAACATATAAAAACGGTTCCGACCCAAACTGGGTCGGAATCGAATGGTTCCGTAATTGGACCGGCTTGAACCGGGCCGATTCGGGCCGGTTCGCGCCGGTACCGGCTTGAACCGGGCCGGTTCGCGCCGGTACCCGGCTTGTACCGATGTGAACAAGGCCGGTTCACAGCGGTACAAGCCGGTATCGGTGCGAATCGGGCACCGATCTAAGCCACTCTTTTTCCGCGCGCCCGCGCGCGGAGAAGAGCGCCCACGCGGACGCTTTTTTTTGGGAAACACGAGTGGACGCGCGAGCGGACAATGCGCGCCCGCGCGCGATTCCCCGCGCAGGAACCGCGCCCGTGAGCAATTCCCCAGCAGGGAATCGCGCCCGAGCGTGGTTCCCCGCGCCCACGCAGGCTGCCAGCCCGCGTGAGGGCATTAAATGCCACAAAGTGGCATTAATGCCACTATGTGGCATTAATGCCACTATGTGGCATTAATGCCACTCTGTGGCATTTGACGGGTCCATGCGCGTCCGCGGGCGCTTTTTTTTGTTTTTTTGGGAATCGCGCGCGGACGCGCGACAGGAGAACGCGCGCCCGCGCGCGATTCCCCTCGCAGGAACCGTGCGTGAGTCCCCAGCAGAAAATTGCGCCCGAGCGTGGTTCCCCGCGCGGGGCACCGTGCCCACGCGGGCTGGCAGCCCGCGTGGGGGCATTAAATGCCATAGAGTGGCTTAATTTGACATGTCCGCGCGCGTCCCGGACGCGCGCGAATGTTTTTTTTTTTTTGATGTCCGCGCGCGCGGGCGGTTCGGTCCGACGAACTTTGGCTCTAGGTATCTAAGCTATAAAACAATAGTGCTATCTAGCAAAAAGGGGAAAAAATAGTATGCCAAGAAACAAGGCTAAGAGTCACAAATTGCAACTTTTCACTGAGAGAGTGGAAATGCACGGTCTAGTGAAATAGAAGGGAAAAGTATTTCTTTTTCCCCTTCTTTTTTGGTGATTGACGGGCCAAAGCCTCATATGGTCAAAAAGTAATGAAAGGCAAGGGAAGTTTAGGTCGAAAGCTAAGAAGGGAACATCCTTTGATGTGGCTTCATCAGATCTGATGGGATGGCTATGAGGGGACTAAATAGGAGAGTGGAGATAATGACTTTTAAAGACAAACATAGCAAGAAAATCCAACTCATGGCAAGTTAACATGCAGAACTTTCTAAGGAAAATTCTATATTCAAAACTTATGTTCTTATAGCTGAGTTTGTAGAGGATTTGTGCTAGAGATAGTTTTGGAGATGTACCATATATTAACATTGCAAATATAGAATTTTCACTATGCATTGGTTGAATGACATAGACCTTATAAACAGAAGAAGTAAACTTTTATCAATTATTCATTTTAAAATGATTTCAAGTATACAAAAAAAAGAAAGGCAAGGGAGACCTTCAATCAACATTAGTTTGTGATCCATTGCACATAGCAAATAAGACTTTTTGGACAGCTTCTGTGACTGAAGATCCATTATTGCACTTTCTTCAATGACTGTTGGTAACCTTGAATGATGCATGTTTATTTAATGCTTGATTGCCTAAATCTATTTCCAGCATACATATTCAGCACATAAATGCTTAGGTCATTTATCATGCATCATCATCCATTTAGGATTGGTCTTTTGTTATGTTTCTACGTATAATTAATTTAAAACTTAATTTCAGGTAGTTGTTTGTTATGATATAATCAAATTTCTTAATTTTTGCATCATATCATATGAGGATTTGTTAGTAAATTTGTTATATCAATTTGGAACAGCATTTCTATATTCCCTAGGGTTGTCTTGCATGGCATCAGAACCCAGGTTTGCATCATGGGGATCCATCATGGGATTTCTAATATGGGTTGTGTTTGATAAAACCAGATAGATGACCTGTTATAGGAAATTAGCCAGTGGTTAGATGTCATGGAAGCCCAACAAGATTAGTTATGCAAGAGTCATGGATGTGAGAGGTTGATTAGAGTCTTAAGAGGATACTCTAGTTACAGAGCCTGTGTGATTGTTGGAGTGAGAAGTTTTTTGAGTTTCCATGGCATTGTCTGGAAAGCAGTCATAATCATAAGCACAAAGAGCATTAGTGTGACCCTTTGCCTAAGCATGAAGACAAGAATGAGCATGACCTAAAGCAAGACTTAGTGGACCCAAAGCATGTTGGGGAGGTAGAATAGCCCTCCTAGAATCATCCTAGACTAACCTAATGGGTAGCCACCAGAGCATTGATTGTTGAGCACTTTCCATGGGAATGATGTCAGGAACCTAGGCCACATCATGGTTAGGTGATGATTTCAATAAGGGTTACTATGATCAGGGGAGGCCTGGTGTTCGCGATATGGAGGACAATGCCATAAGAAAATGAGGATTAAGGCACCTAGCTTTGATGGGCCATTTGAAGTTAACAAATGGGCATGATCTATCAAAGATACTGTCTTAAAGACTGTTTTCCTCGCTAGGATCATAATCCAGAACTTGCAAGCAGCTGCTTGGAAAACCTACCTCTAGGGTACAATGCCCGACTTGTATCTTCTTCCGCTAAGTCTGTGTACTTAGAGAAAGGTGAACCAATTTGAACCTTTGATAGCCAAAAGAATACAAGGAGAGCACAAAGAAACAAGAAAGAATGGTTACTTATCTCTTTCCCTATTTTACCAAATTTATATAACAACCCCAAGGTTATTATCCAAGGGACATGTCTCTTTGGGAGGACATGCCCTTTTGGAGAGACTTAAACAAATCAGAATTCTTTATATTTGTTGAGTATAGAAGTGCAACGGTTGAAAACTAGTTGGTAACCATCCAAGACAACCACCAATAAAAAACCGCCCCATCTCATCAGAAGGGAAAAAAAAAACATCAAGCAGCATAAGAAACCGTTTAGTGGTGTCATCTTGAGCATGCCCACGGATCCCCTAGTTACCACAAATGTGATATCTGCATGGATTGGTTAACCACATCAATAAAAGATACCCCGTTAGTGATGTCTTTTATCCACATCGCCGAACCTTTTTCTCTTTCTTTTTTTATTCTTTTTAGAAAATACTACAATATACTGAGCTGACAGGGTGAACCGTCTTGGTTCCCCATTGGTTCGGTTCGGTACACCCTGAACTGAGCGGTTCAAGGTGGTAGGGCCAACTTTGAGTGTGAGTTGTTTATATTATGCCAAATTGCCAATGTAGCATGTCTCTCATGAAGTACATGAATAGGTTTGACAGGCTGATGGTTCGATTAATGTTATGCAGGATTCTTGATTCACCCTCTCTTGATATCTTACTACTCTTAGGGCCAACATTAGGTGGGAGACATTACTGCACTTAGTATATTCTGTTGACCAAGCATACCAGTTATATTCAGAGTTAGAGTAATGCATGAAAACTCCTACTATTAGGAGGTTCTGTTTGAAGCCGTGGAGTAATGTCACTAGTTACTCCTGCAACCAATTCAAGTCACTAGTTATGCTCCTGCAACCAAGTTTAGCAATACTTGCATGTGTTCAACTAGAGATTTGAAAAAGAAGTCGGTTGATACCACCTCCAAACAGTGCAGTAATGCCATTAAATGTTATAACTGCTACAAAGGCTAGATGTTAATAGTGTTAATATCTTGGTTTTGTGTATCTCGATTGTAATATTATTATTTTAGCAAAGATTAATGCTCTATAAATTTTTTATGCATTTAATTTCATTTCTTTCTTTATTTAATTGTGTGATGTTTTGTTATTTATCCTAATATATAATTAGTATTGGAAATATGTTCTATGATCTTTTCAATTCTGATATTGACTTGTATGCACATTGACATGGTGCAGCTAAAATGATTCCCCTTTTCGTGATGTTTGCTGGCGGACCATTAGGCACTGGAAAACAATGGTACCCATCTGACAAACTTTGACAACTATGGAACAATGTCAGATGCTTCTAGAAGCTTCTGAGTACAACTGCTTTGAACCTAGTAGTGTAACATAGTAATTGTTGGTATCTTTGCACAAAATATATACTAGTGTATGGATACATGAAATTGTTTCCGGCAGTTCATCTTACAGAACATATGTTAATTCTTGTGTGCATGCGTTTGTGGACCAGTCAGCCTGATTTTATGTCATTCTAAAAAAGATAGTATATTATGGTTATGGGGTTATCCTTATATGTTAAACTATATATGAATTCCTCCAACTACATGATTCTGAGATAGTATTACAATTAATGCTTATCACGTATGTTAATACCAGTATTTATCACCATACATTAATACCTCTATCTATTTAATTCTAAAACTTTGCTGTGCAATGTCTGTTTGTTATTGATGGTTGAATTTTTTTCCAATGAACTAGAAAAACAACTCTTTATTGATAGTGTCCTGGGATGACATGTATATTGCAGATCTTAATATTTCTATGGGAACTATCAAGTTAAAGGATGAATATTTCCTTTGTTTTCCTAGTATTTATTGATGAGAAATTGAAAATGCAAGACAGTTATAGGGGAAATACTTATAAATATACATTATAAATCATCATGATTAATGTGCTTGGTTGGCATGATTTTATTTCTCATGTTTTATCCAGTATGTAAAGAACAAACTTATTTAGTTAACATCTTCATTTTATTTAACAAGTTATGTGCAGATGTTTTCAGTAATTTGATTTTGAAACTATCTTCCTGTTATGTTTTAGCAAGCATCTACTGGTAACATATCATGAGAATACCGTTGCTAAGAATTTTTCTTTTTACGGCTCATAATCATCTTGATCATCATGGCAAGATATTTTTTCTTTATGTTTGCAGGTTTTCCTGGATACATCTGGATGACTTGGTGAACCTCATATGTGAATCTTTAACAAATCCTTCTTACAGAGGTAGCTTGCTGTATGTTAGAATAATTTTCTTTTATAATTGATGAGGTATATTCAATTCTGAAAAGTGATTGTGTTGCCCAATAGACAACCCAAGAGGGGGGGGGGGGGGGGTGAATTGGGTTTTGAATAAAGATTTTGATTTCTTTTCAAAATGTCTAATGAGATTATGAAAGCTTTCTTGATTTTAATCTGAGAGATAAATTTTAACTATGAAGAAAGCAATGGAAATGAGATACTCGAGGAACCACAACACAAACACAACAAGTTTTATAGTGGTTCGGAGCCAACCCCGCTCCTACGTCTACTTCCCAAATCCTTTTGGAAATTCTACTATAATCTTTCTGATTACAGTTATTTGTTTTACAAGCTCACAACCTAACTTGTTTTCACGAGATCACAACAAACTCGGTCGGTTTTCACAGGATCACTGGCTACAACCAAACTAATTGTTTTTTCCGAGATCACAATCTAATCTAGTTGGTTTTCCTTATTTCACCAACCACAACTTAACTTGCTGATTTTATACTGGCTTACCAACTAACCTTGTTCCCCTTAATTCAATCCCCTGATTGAATCAAGTATAATAACAGAATATAAGAGTTATATACAAGGTCCGCCGTACCGGTACCAGTTGGCATACCGGTGGCGGCCCGAACCGGTACATACCGATCCCATACCGGTCTCGTACTGGTTTCATATCGGTTCTCCAACGATAAGCTATCGGTACCAGATTCCACGCTGATCTGGTACCGGTCCCAGGCTGGACTGGTACGTACCGGTATGATAGACCATGGTTATATAGTTATAACACAATATAAACAATATTAAAGGGAAGAAGCTCTCAAATAGATTTTATGTTGAAGTAGGATGTGGCTTCTTCTCTTCTGGATCCTCTCTTGAATATGCTGGTAGTTGAGGATCAGTTAATCGAGCCTTGAATGAGAGGAGTACTTCTGAATTTAATATTTGGGCAATTACTCCTCTTTTTGCTTTGAGAAAGGCTCCAATCCTTTTTGGTGGATGTAAACTTGAATGCTCTTCAATGGATGCTTTGTTCTTGTCTCCTTTCTCCTTTTAAACACTTTTCAGAGCCTTCCTTTTCGAAAACTAGCCGTTACAAAAGGTGAAAGAGCCGTTCTGACTCAACTATGCAACCTGACAATATGACCGGAGACGGCTCGACTGTGGCTGGAGTCGACTCGTGTTCTTCAGGTGACGACTCCCTCACTTCATCTTTTAAAAGTACTTACCCAGCTATCCTGCAGGAGTCGGCTCGTGACATTCTGGAGTTGACTCGCCAAAAGCAGGAGACGGCTCACGTACTTCAAGTGTCGGCTCGATCTCATAGTGCCAAAAAGTAATCTTTCTGCCTTTTCTTATCAGAGTCGACTTGCGTCATCTAGAGTCGGCTCGCCAAAAGTTGGAGGCGGCTTGCGATCTTTAGGAGTCGACTTGATCTTAGTCCCGTAGAAAAACACTCTTATGTTTTACTTTTCGGAGTCGACTCGATATCAGTTAGGTTGAGAAATGAATCTTCTGTCTTTTTGTTGGAGTCGACTCGGTATCAGTTGGATTGAGAAATAGATCTTCTGTCTTTTTGTTGGAGTCGACTCGGTATCAGTTGGGTTGACATGAGTCTTCTGTCTTTTCTCCGGAGTCGACTCAATCTCAAGTGGAGTCGACTCGGGCTCTGTACTCGGTAATTCTGTTTTCAGCCAATCTAGCAGGAGTTGACTCGTCCAACCTGGGTGTCGACTCGAGGTCGTGCCAGATACAAACTTTTGTGCCAGAGTCGACTCGAGAAATCTTGGAGTCGACTCGAGTGCAGGGCAAGATTAAAATGGTTCCAAGCATTATAATAACTGATCTTAAGAATCCTGAACCATTTTCTAAGTCATCCTAATGTATATAGCAATATATTTCCTAAAACACTCACTTGAATTCATTAGTATAATATGAAATATACTCAAGTGTTTTGGGCTCATCAAAATCAAATAAGGGAACAACAATCACTCAACAATCTCCCCCTTTTTGATGATGACAAAACACTGAGTATATGCAAATAAATTTACACATAATATGAGTTAAGTCAAAAGAATTAGAATGAATTCAATGTTTAATAATTTGTTTATCCAAAAGTTGAAGGGTATGGAGAATAAACTTTAAAACTTAAGACTCCCCCTTTCACTTGGAATTGTACAAGCAATCATAATATGCAATTAATTGTTTTGCCTATATTAGATGAATGAGTCTTGTTTTTATACTTTTCATTCTTTACTTATTCAAGGTCTTCTTGGTCTGAATTCAGAATTCATTCATTTTAAAATATCAGAGCTTGATTAAGTCAATGTATCATAGCATAATGATTAAAAAGAATTAAAACAAATGTTTGACCTTTGATCCCAAACATTTTCATCCCATCCCAACATATTTTCATAATTCTTCTTCCCCTCAATCAATGCTTCTTCTCCCCCTCAATCAATGCATAGGAATTTTTTAGATCTTTCTTACTTTCTTCTCCCCCTTTTTGTCATCAGCAAAAAGAAAATTCATGCATATGGAAATATTTTGCATTCAAGTCAAGTGTGAGTGAAGAAAATGCATGAGTTGAATTACTCAAAAGGAAAGTTCTTTGTGTTGCAACAGATTACAAGACGTTGCACTATATAAGAAAAACTACATTGTGCACCAAAAAGACATCAAAATGTAGCTAAATGCAATACACAATCATGATCACTCAGAAGAAGAAGATGATGAAGAAGAGGAGCGACGTCTGCTGGTGGATGGTCTAGATGAGGAGGTTTCTATGAGTTTTTGAACTGCAGTAGTGCATTTGCCAAGATCCCGAATAATTTCAAGGGAGGTCTCTTGATAGGTTTTCCTGAGCTAAAATACCCTCTGACTGTTTTCATGAAGCTCGCCAAGTAATTTATTGGCCATTTCTTCAGCATTCTCATAGAGCTTCCTTAAATCCCTCTTTACAGATTGCTGCAGCTGTCTTGTGTCGTCTTCAAGATCCATGAATCATCTATACTGCCCTTGTAGAAGACATTTAAGACTAAAAAGCTCGGCTCCTATATCAGCTACCATCTGAGTGAGAGCAGCAGTGGAGGGTAGGATGTCTGTGGAAGATCGTCCACCTAATGAGCCGTGAGATGCCATCTCATCAGTCAGAAAGGATGCCAATCTCCGCAACTGATCCTCACTCAGTGCAAGTGGCGAGGGAAAAGAAGATGGCTCACGATGTGCTGTTGTGGGTGCATGGATGGGAGGCAAAGAGGGTATGTTAGGGGAAGCTGCAGGAATATTGGGATGTGGAGCAGAGGAGGAAGCAGAAGGATTCAAGGTTGTCCTAGTCCAGGTTCCCTCTATTCGATGAAACCCCATCCTTTGAAGGGTTCCCTCGTTTACAAAATCTGTATAACGGAGTGGATGAGAGGACTCCCCAGCAGAAATAGGTGCTCTAAACTCCCTAAAGATTAATATGAGAACCATCCCGTAAGGGAGACTAGTCCTACCCTGTTAAGGACATCAGTCATGTGAAGAAGGACAAGTTGAGAGAGGTTTAGAGGAATCTCCTTAATGATGTAATACATGATAGCAAGGTCTCTCTCAGATATGAAGTCAAAACGCCCAGTTTTTGGAAAGATAACTCTATGAATGATGCTTAGAAGGAGCCACATTTCAGCATTCAACTGATTGGCAGATACTTCCTCTAGGGGACTCTCGGGTTCTCTATCCAGAATGGTTCTAAGAGCCTCAATCCTATCAGAGTGTGATGAAGGAGAGGCACCGACATTGGGGAGGTTCAGGAGTCTTGAGATTAGGGATTCGGTGATGGTTACTTGGACATTTCCTACCCAATCAATGATGCTGCCGCCACCTCTACTAGCGGTGCTAAAGAACTCTCTCACTAGCCCTGGATATGTGGGAAGGTTCAAGGTGAAGAAGAACTCTAAGCCTTGTGCCCTAAGATGATGCCCTAGGGTGAACCCTTCTTAGGAGAGGAAATCAAAATCAACTTTCCTCCCGGTTGTGACCACCCTCCCAGCGTACGAACACGAGGGAATCGGTCTTGGGGAGGAAGGAGCTTCGGACTCGGAATGAGCTGGCTCGTTCCTTGCCTTGGACCGGTCTCCGCTTCGCTTGCCACAAGGGGGCATTTTCCGCAGGATGTGGTTGCTTTCTTGGGAGCCATTGCCACGAAATCTAAGGAATGGAGGGAGAGAAGCCCTAAGGAAATGGATTCTAGGGACGACTATTGGGGATGAGAGTGAATGAGGCACAAGGAGACGAAAGGAAAAAATAAGATAGAGACATCCCTACTAGGTTAAGTAATCGTCCGTCCGTCCTCGAGACGACTCGCGCAACAGCTCAAGTCGACTCGAGCACGAGTCGACTCGCAGTTCTACCTCAAGTCGGCTCGAGCCCTGTCTAACCCAAATATATTCAATGGTCTTGGGTTGAAATAAATTTAAATTGAGTTCTAATGATTTCAATAAGTTTATATGATAGAAATAGGCTCAGATTAGATTGGAATAAATCATGGAGGAATTAAATTTACTAGGAGTAAAGAGTAGATCATTCAAATGGGTCAATCACTCCTAATTTTCTTCTAAGGGTACAAAATCGATCTTCACTCAATGGTTTTATGAAGATATCAGCTAATTGATCTTCAGTACATACAAACTCAAGCAATATATCACCATTCAAAACATGATCTCTTGTGAAATGATGTCTTATTTCAATATGCAGCTAAGTCAACAGAAGACAGAAGCATATCTTGAGAAGATGGGGCTTAGATATATGTCTGATTGGCTTTAGTACAAGTGGAAGATTGTTAGGAGTATGCCTTAGAAGCCAATTAGGCAGACACATTGTAATTGTTCTGAGGGCATAAAATTTATACTTGACCTTTTGTTAATTAATAAAATCGGGCATTTTGTTCATTCAGGTTATTATGTGTCCATGAATCATCCTAGGAATTAATAAAATGATAACACATTCTTAAGAGTTAAGAATTTAAGATGTGTCATTAGATAGTTAATTCTTGAATTGCTCCTGATCAATGGATCATCACGAAGGACGGTGATCGATCCGATAAGATTAGTGCTAGATCACTTTTTTTGATGGATGAGTCTTAAGTCCATAGTGTGGGGACACTGGAGTGATTGTGCAAGTGCTTGTTAGAGAACAAGGGTACTGAGCGTAACCAAAGCAAGAAGTCACTTGGATGTCTATCTACTCGTCAGTGACTTACTTGATGTTGCAGTTGTATGACTAGTATTTAGACCTGCGATGCCTCAGCTAATCACGGTGAGGTTGCTGTAGTTTGACGAGTACATAAACATGGGCTCTAAGGGTCCTTGTGGTGCAGATTGGCTGCAGTAGGTTCACTGTCGGATTAGGGTTGCATCTAGATGGGATCTATTGACCTTGATAGATTAGGAGTGATCCTATATGATTTATGACACTAAGTTCGAAAGATCTTGGCCAGGGCAGTTCTGGAAAAAGAGTTTTCCAATCTCGAACTTGAGTCAAATAAATTTGACATAAGACAGGCGATAGAGTTTGACGAGTTATCTATAACCTCCGTCATGTCGAGATCCACGATAGAGGTACTGTATCATACGCTAATTGCACCTAGAGGTTCATTCATTCCGTTCTGCTGGGTTGCCATTATATGCTGCTAGGTGTCACTAGTGGATTGTGGGACTCAAAGGCATTTACTTAATGATCAGTGAACCCTGGTGAGTAGAGTTGAAATTGTTTCAACCCATTGAAAGGAGTTTCAATGATATTTTGATAAAGATCACAATATATCTCACTACCAGACAGAATAGAACCTCTGGAGTCACATACATTGGAGGTTTTGATCGTTCCGACGGTTGGATTGCGATTTAGAATCGCAATCGATCATGGTTGTCAATTTGATTGACAATTGGTTTAACGCACTAAGAGTTAGTGAGTTAAAGAAGAATGATTTGCAATTGGATTGCAATTTTGATTGATTCAATTGGACCTAATTAAATTAGACTTAACCTTATTGGATAAGGATGGGAAGGTCTAATTAATTAGAACTCCTTATTAGATAAGGAACTGACTTAATGAAGTCCAGTTTGAATCCTAATTGGATTAGGATTCACATGAATCAATTTGGAGGACACATTGGGTCCTAATTGGATTAGGATTAAATCAAACAAGTGGGACCACATCATTCCTAATTAGATTAGGAAATCATAGCATAGAAGGAAAGGGTCCTTCATGCATGTGGGACAAGAGAAATAAGGGAGGGGTGTCAGCCCCTCCTCTTTGATCTGCACCAAAAGAAAGGAGGGGGCATCCCATTCTTTCCTTGTTTGATTCCACACGCCCAAGAGGAGGGGCATCCGCCCCTCCTCTTTCACGCAGATTGCCACACGGCGCAAGGTGAGCCCTTAGATTCTCTCCAATTCCTTTTGAGTAAGGGGTGTGATAGAATTAAGTAAGGAGTGTGGTAGAATTTGGAGGGAATGAGAAAAATGAGAGGAAAGAGGAAGGAGATCCCTCTCTTCCTCTTCTCCCAAAATAAGGGACCCGTAAACCACCCCCCCTTTCCTTCTCGGTCAAGCCTAGGGGCGGCCGCGGTGGCTAGCTTGTTGAGGACCCTCGCAAGCGCTGCCAACCAAGGAGGGCATCGGGCCATGAAAAGGCCAACGGAGGGTCAAGCCAAGGCCAACTACTTTGCTTGGAGAGCCTTGGCCAAGCCCTTCATTTGGCCAAGCACATCCATGGTCGGCCGGTGCCATGCATGCCAAGCCTCGGCCGAGCATGCCCAACCTCGGCCGAGCATGCCCAACGCAACCCCGAGCCTTACCGCAACCAAATTCTGCCGTGACCCATGCTGCAGGCGAGGTTTAGGCCGCAGAACCTCGCCAGCTATAGTGTGTCGGGTGAGGTTCAGGCTAAAGAACCTTGCCCGCTACAGTGCCACGGGCGGCGAACCACGCGCGCCCGCCCCCACGCGCCTGCGCCGCCCAGCGCGCCCGCGGCCGGGCGAGGTTCGGCCTGGCCAACCTTGTCGGCCGCTGGGCCTGGCGCGCTCGAGCGCGACCGCTCGGCACCTGTTGGCCTGCGCGTGCCCACGGCCGACCGCGCTCGCATGCGCGACAGCATCCTGCCGTGGCCGCCCACACATGCCAGTTCCCTGCGCGCGGCCTGGCGCCTACTGCCATGCGCCAGGCCCCTGCCAACGCCCCCTACCGTGCCCTGCCGCGCCCAAGAACCCTGCCAGCGCCCCCTGCCGCGCCTAGGCCGCCCAGGTCCTGCCTGGCCTCTGCCGAACAGCCATTGCGGCCAGCCACGCCCGGGCCCTGCCAGCCGCCTGCTTGCCCTCTGCAAAGGCCACAGTCGGGCCGGCCAAGGGCCTGCCCAGCTGCTAGCCTATGCCTAAGGCTTGGCCATGCCTTGGCCAAGCCTTTTGCCCTACATGAGCCGTGAAGACCCCTATGCCTTAGCCACTCTTGTGCCACTTGAAGAACACTATAAATAGGAGGGAATGAGGGTCTTTGGGGGCTATTATCTTACATCTTTGAACATTGTAGTTTGCTTTGTATTTCGACCTTAGGCTTGGAAGGGCTTTTCCCTATTGTATTCGGTCCTTGAACTTGTTCTTGGACTTGAGCTAGTGGAGACCAATCATAGTTTCCACTATATTATCTTTGTATGTTCTTTACTTTGGGAATAGAAGCAACCATCAAGCATTCCTCTATCTTATACTTGTGTCCATACTTGTTGTGTTGTCTCTTTTAAGCCAAGGGACGGGTCAAGCTGCAACCAGTAGACCCGCCCCTTGTCTTGATTCCCACGACTATCCGGAGGAGTGCATTCTTTATTTGCAACAAGCTAAGGGTCGGGCCAAGCTGCAGCCAGTAGGCCCACCCCTTGGCTTGTATCCGTGACCATCCAAAGAAGTGGATATCAACCGGCGTTACCTTCTTCGGCCCAAATTAGCAACTTAACGAGGTGCGCGCAAGAAGCATGAGGCAAGGATTTGGTGTAGTGACTTGGGGCCAAAAGCCACCCTCCATCAATGGTGCTTTCATTGAGAGAATTCGTTGGGAGAAATTCCAAGAGAAGCTCCGTCGAAGATCTCACCATCAAGAGGAAATGCCTACAACCCCGAAAATTTTAGATTACACATTGGGCTGAGGTTAGGTGCTTTACTTCTCATTGCATGCCTAGAAGTGAAGTTTAATTCTTACTACCTTCGTATTACTTGTTGAACTTGAGAGGGGGTATATTAGAAGTTACTTTACTTGCAAGTAGTGCTTAAATTTCAGCACTTTAAATTCTTTACTTGCAAAGGGAGTGAGAGCATTTTTCCTTGTAAAGAGGACGGATTGTTTTCTATATTGCTCATCATAGGGATGGTGCCAACGGGGAGGCTACTGGTAGTACCCGACACTATTTGATCCAACTATTCAGTGTTAGGGTATATGCGGGACGGCACAAGAGGGAGGCTAGTGGTAGTACTTCGTGTCATTTTTCCAACTACACCGGGTAAGGAGCAAGTAGAGCAACAACACGTTTCTCTCGGGCTGTGAGGATCCTCATGCTTGTACACTTTTGCTGTAATCGGAGGAGATTGAGTTGTGTACAACCCATTTTGATATAAAAGAGGAGGCCCAAATCATCCCTTGGGTGACGACCAAAGGAGGTTTGGAGTGATGATGTGGCATGAAAATGCACAGCTTGAGGCCTTAGAGGGGAGTTCTCAATACCTAAACCGAACCCTTGAAAGTCAAAACCAAACCCTTGAGAATATATCAACTACCCTAGCCAGTGTAAATGCCCACCTAGAAAGATTAGAAAGGAGAGTTAGTGAAAATGGAAGAGAGAAAGAGCTAAGAAGATCCAATGAGGGAGAACATTGGTTGCACACATCACGGCAGGGCCAAGGGAGAGGAGAGAGGGGAAGTGAAGTTGGGAGCTTGAGGGCTAACCAATTAGATGAGTCCTTGGAGGAGAGGAGGAAGAATAGAATCTCGGGGTGTTGAAATAGAGAGATGGCTAGATGGAGAAGGGCCTAGCTTCAGAAGAGGAAGCCATGGGGAAGAAGAGAGTGAGCCCGAGGAGGACCCATTCCATGTCCAAAGGCCTATTGGCCGGAGGAACTTCATGGAAGGAAGAATGAGAATGAGGGAAGAAAGAAGAAAAGAGGAAGGAAGAAAAGAGCAAGAAGTGAGGAAAAGAGAAGAAAGAAGAAGAGAAGAAAGGATGGAGAGTTGGGGAGAGAAAAAGAAAAGGAAAGGAGTATAGAAGGACTCATGGAGCAATGTTTGGGTCATATGCCTCACGGCAAGCCCGGGGGTGGTATGAAAAAGAAAGTGATGAAGCAAGTAGTTATGCTATCCACCATGGGGAGCATGGCTATAGGAAAAGTAGGAGGAGTGAAGATAAAATAGAGGGCCGATTAATGATGATAAAAGGGAGTTAGAGGAGGCCCGGGAGAGTATAAAGCATAGGGCAAACCATGCTAGTATGAAAGAACCCAAGAAGGAGCTTTCCCATGATCAAAAGCTTGAAGACCGAAGAGGAGATATGGAGGAGATAAAGGAGCAGAGTGTTGCTGACTATGGTAGGGATGCTATGGGAGAGCCACGGCCTCAAGAGGAGGCAAAAGAACCAAAGTTTGACTCCCAAAATTTCTGCAGCAAGGACCTCATCTCCTTGCAACCGGAGGCTACTCAAAGGGCTGATCTTGGGGGCCATCTTGCAGCACCAGAGACACTCCCATTTGCTGTTGCAACCGAGTACGCAGCGGATGGTCATGATGAAGTCCATCATCCCGTGGCCGTGCACGAGCATGATTCGGCAGCTGAAAATTCTGCAACCACAGAAATTTCAGTAAATTCTGTAGCCCTTCAACCACAAGTCAAGCTGAGGTATCCCTTCGATCTCGGGCTATTTATCTTCATGATAATTCGAGCACAGCGGAAGGCCTAGAAGACCATGTTGGTGCCATGAATAGCAGCAGCAAGCTGCTGATTTGTGACCATGAATGCATGACCAACATGTGGGAATAGACGGTGACCCTTCGGCGGCAAAAATTCAGGGAATTACTACGGCAGTTCGAGTTCAAGTTTGTCTACATCCCAAGTAGAGAAGCGGAGGAGGCTGAGAAGGACTACTATGGGGCACTTAAGGGTGCCGAAAGTACGATGTGGAGTATAACCCATGAAGCATCAAGGTGGAGGGATGTTCAAATGTTCGACATGAAGCATGGGCCGTTCTACAACAATCATGGGGTTGATCGGTTGGAGCATGGCATCCAAGTAGAGCTTCCCTTGTACTCAAGGGAAGATTGGAGGAAATAGAAGAGATGGCAAGTACTTATCTACCGGGGAAGAAGGCCAAGAGAAGGAGATTTTTGGGAGGACTGATGAGATGATCCGGTGGCATCCACATTTTATCCTTGAGGACAAGGATATTTGTTGCCCAGATAGACAACCCAAGAGGGGGGGGGGGTGAATTGGGTTTTAAAATAATTATTACAATTAAATGGTTTGTGAGATACTAATTAATCCTTTTCACAAGTTGATTAATTAGATGCTATGTGCAGTGAATGAAATGAAAGTAAGAGAGACAAATGCAATCACAAACACAATGATTTTATAGTGGTTCGGAGCTAACCCTTGCTCCTACGTCCACTCCCCAAGCCTCACTTGGGAATTCACTATAATCCCTCGGATTACAGCCGGTTGTTTTACAAGCTCACAACCCAACTTGTTGTTTTACGAGGTCACAACGAACTCGGTCGGTTTTCCCAGGCTCACCGACTAGAACCACCCCGATTGTTTTTCCGGGATCACAATCGAACCCTTACATCATTGGTTTCAACCTAGGCTCACCAACAAACCTATACACCCTTGATTCAATCTCCTGATTGAATCAAGTAAAGACCAAATGGAAATAACAAAGACAAACAGAAAAATAGAGCTTCTAAAAAGCAGATATACAGCGATATAAATAAGAGAAAAGTTAAGAGCCCTCAAACACGTTTGTGATGAAGTAGAGGAAGGCTTCTTGAACTTTGGGTCTCCTCTTGAATGTCTGGAAGACTTGAAGGCAGGAGGAGACTTCTTTAATGCTGGAAAGAGTTGATTGAATGGAGTTAATGGCTCTTTTCCTTCTTTTCCGTTCAAATCATGTTGACCCCCTAATGGATTTTGATGAATACAAAACACTAGAGTATAATTCCCTGTGTATTAACAATTTATTTGAGGATTTCAGGTGTTTATCTAAAAATAGTGGTAAGAAATGTCTAGGCATGTTCCCATATTTTTCAAGGATTTATTGAAGAATTTTTGAGATGAAGAAAACAGATCAGGGACAGCCGAGATGTCTCCGGTTTGTCCCAGAGACGTCTCTGGCACGAACAGGAAGAATTGGCACGTCTGGAGACGTCCCCGGCACCTGGCGAGGCGTCTCGCAGGGTCGGAGTCGACTCCTGACTCTGCGGAGTCGACTCTCTCAGAGGCGGCAGAAAGGCCGATTTCAAGGGATGCGCGCGAGTCGTCTCCGAAGGACGCGGAGTCGTCCCCACGAGTAAAAAGCGGACTTCCCGAGACGTCCCCAGAGAGCGCCGAGTCGACTCTCTCAGGGGATTCCAGAGGACGTGTTTTTCGGTGATACAACTACGGAGTCGTCTCCGACGTCGCGGAGTCGTCCCCATGCAAAAAGCGCAAAAATCCCGAGACGTCCCCGTAAAGTACCGAGCCGACTCTCTCAGAAAAACAGAAGAACAAGCATTCAAGTCGTTCTTCTTCAGAGTCGTCCCCGTAAAAGTGCCGAGTCGACTCCAAACACCGTCAAGAGAAATTTTATACAGCCGAGACGTCTCGCGTCGAAGCGGAGACGTCTCCAGAGCGCCTGGAACGCGACTGACACACTTTTGCAGGTAAATTTGAATTTCAAACGGTCATATTTTTGTGTCTAACGGATCTATTGCTTTTTGGGCTATAAAAGGGAGCTTTTAAGTGCCTTCCAACAACTTCTCACCAACCCAACACAAGATCATTCAAGAGAGAAGAAAGAAAAAGAGGTTCAAGGGAGTTAGAGCTTTCAAGAGGAGAAATCAAGTGCATTCAAGCTTTTCCATCTGATTTCGTGCTCAACTACTCACTCCCACTCGGCATTCAAAGCTCACATTCAAGCCAACGCGATCCACATCGGAAGAACCACCATTTCCCACGCTTCCAACGGCTAAAAGGGTTCTTCCGGGTTTTATTATTTCTCATTGTTATATTCGCTTCATTAAGAGCTTTAAATCTTTGTAAAACCTTTGTTTATTGTGCTTGTTCCAGTCAAGGGACTTGGAACAAGGGATAGGCGTCCCAAGCCTAGGTTAAATTGGGGGATTGTAGGGTTCGTTGTTAGCCCGGGGTAAAACAACGAGTTGGGTAGTGAACTCGCAAAACTACCGTACTGTAATCGCTGATTATAGTGAAAATTCCCAAAGGTGTTTGGGGAGTGGATGTAGGAGCAGTGGAAGCTCCGAACCACTATAAATCTTTGTGTGTTTGCGTTTCACTGTGATTGCTACTTTAGTTTTACCTTTGCACATACACTTGTGTGTTTTGTTTTAATTAGTCAAAAAGTTTTAAAACACCCAATTCACCCCCCTCTTGGGTGACCATCTCTGGGCAACAAGTGGTATCAGAGCGGGTGCTCTGTGTATTTCTTGAAGACCTAACCGTCTTAGCCAAAGATCTAGATGGCAACACCCTTCAACAATGTTCCTGCTGAGGGGCAGGCAACCAATAGACCTCCACTCTTCAATGGGATAAATTATTCCTATTGGCAGACTAGAATGAGGATTTTTATTCAAGCACAAGATTATGCCTTGTGGAGGGTTATAATCAAGGGACCACACGAACCATCTCACATGGTTAATGGCATTCAAGTTCCCAAACCTGAGGAGGATTGGGATGAGAATGATAATAGGATGGTTCAACTCAACGCTAGAGCCATGAACTCATTATTTTGTGCTCTAGATGTGAATGAGTTTAATAGAGTCTCCACATGTAGTTCCGCAAAGGAAATATGGGATAGGCTTGAAGTTACCCATGAGGGTACCAATCAAGTCAAAGAATCTAAAGTGAACATTCTGGTTCACAAATATGAATTATTTAAGATGGAACCCAACGAAACCATTTCATGCATGTTCACACGTTTCACTGATATAATAAATGGTCTAAAGAATTTGGGTAAATCTTACACTAACCCAGAACTTGTGAGTAAAATTCTCAGGTCCTTGCCAAAAGCATGGGAAGCGAAGGTCACGGCGATCGTAGAAGCTAAAGACCTCAACACATTGGGACTTGAACAACTATTGGGCTCATTGATGATGCATGAGCTCACAATGAAGCAACATGAAGAAGATTTGCCAAAGAAGAAGACAATCGCACTCAAGGCTACTTCGAGTGTTTGTGAAGAAGAAAGTAGTGAGAGTGAAGAAGAAAGTGAAGATGAGGACTTGGGCTTAATAGTAAGGAAGTTCAAGAAATTCATGAGAAGAAAGAAACCCTTCCCAAGAAAGAAGTTTGGAGGGAGAAATGATTGGGAAAAGGAAAAAGAAAAAGAAAGAGACCCAATCATATGTTATGATTGCAAGAGACCGGGGCACATCCGTTCCGAATGCCCTCAACAGAAGAAGCACTTTGGAAAGAAGAAGAAGAAGGCGTTGAAAGCAACTTGGGATGATAGTGACACATCATCCTCCGAGGAAGAGAAGGAAGAGACCGCCAACTTGTGCTTCATGGCATTCGAAGACGATGAGGTATGTCAAAGCTCAACCACAAATTTTACTTTAGAAGAATTATATGAAGCTTTCCAAGAGCTCATGAGTGATTGTAGTATGTTAGGAGCAAAGAATAAAGAATTAAAGGCCTCCAATCAAAAACTAAAGGATGACATTAAAAACCTATTGATTGAGAAGGAGAGCGTTGAAAATGTTAACACCATTGACCTAGAAAATAAAAATTCAAAGCTTAGCATTGAAAACGAAACGGCAAAAACACTAATTAAGGAATTAAATCTAAAAGTTAAATCCCTACTCAATAGTAATACCTCACTTACGCAAAATGTCGAATCCCTTAAAAATGATAAGGAAGAATTGGCTAAAGAAAATTTGGTTCTTAAAAATGAGGTACATAAGTACAAACCAATTGTGGAGAAATTTACACTTAGTTCTGAAAAATTAAATCTTATTCTATCCAATCAAAGAGCTATTTTTAATAAAGTCGGATTAGGATACAAAACTAGCAAACAACAAAAATATCTAAAGAACTTTTTTGTGAAAGCAAAAGATACCAAAACTGAAAAACCTACATGCTTTTATTGTGGGAAAAGTGGACATAAAGCCTATTCTTGCATTCAAAGAAAGATTCAATCTAACAAGAATACATTTGTAAAAGGTAAAAACACAACTAAAGTGTGGGTGCCTAAGGGGACCAACTACACTAACCAAGAAGGACCCAAGAAAACTTGGGTACCTAAGAGCTTCACATGATTATTTTGCAGGTATGCCTTGCAGCCGGGAGTAAAAAGAGAATGTGGTATCTTGATAGTGGTTGCTCAAGGCATATGACCGGTGACAAGAGCCTTTTCGTCACCTTGAAATCGAAAGGAGTAGTCACATTTGGAGACAATGCTAAAGGTCAAATCATTGGCGTTGGTAAAATCTCCATATCACCCTCCTCATTTATTGACAATGTATTATTAGTTAATGGATTAAAACATAATTTATTAAGTATAAGTCAATTTTGTGACAAAGGCTTTAAAGCGTCTTTTGAATCTTCACTATGCATAATTAGTAGTCCAATTGACAATGAAATCATACTTACGGGACATAGGCGTGGAAATGTTTACATGGTAGATCTTGATGATCTCACCATGAAGGATGGCCAATGTCTTGTAGCCATGGATGCCAAAGTCAATGAGACTAGCTGGTTATGGCATCGTAGGTTAGGGCACGCTAGCATGGATTTAATTTCTAAATTGATTACAAAAGATCTAGTCAAAGGATTACCAAAAATAGACTTTGAAAAGAACAAAATCTGTGCTGCATGTCAACTAGGGAAACAAACAAGAAGTTCCTTTAAGTCTAAGAACATAGTCTCGACATCAAAACCCTTAGAACTAATTCACATGGATTTATTTGGACCTACTAGAACTGCTAGTCTAGGAGGTAAGAAATTTGGTCTTGTGATTGTTGATGATTTTTCACGTTTTACATGGGTTTCATTTCTTGCACATAAAGATGAGTCCTTTCCCGCTTTTATCAAGTTTCATAATAGGATTTCGAATGAACTTAATCTTAAACTAAAAGCAATTAGGAGTGATCATGGTACCGAGTTTGAAAATCAGCACTTTGAAAAATTTTGTGAAGAAAACGGTATAAATCACAATTTCTCGGCCCCTAGGACACCCCAACAAAATGGGGTGGTAGAAAGGAATAATCGCACACTAGCAGATATGGCTCGTACCATGTTGTGCGAATCGGATCTACCAAAATATTTTTGGGCTGAAGCAATAAATACTGCATGTCATATTTTAAACCGTGCATTAGTCAGATCTATTTTAAAAAAAACACCTTATGAGTTGCTGAAAAATAAGAAGCCAAATATATGTTATTTTCATGTTTTCGGTTGTCGTTGCTTTATTTTAAACAATGGAAAGGACAATCTAAGTAAATTTAGTGCTAAATCAGATGAGGGGATCTTCTTAGGTTATTCCTCATCTAGTAGAGCATACAGGGTCTTCAATAAGAGAACTCTCATTGTTGAAGAATCCATTCATGTTGTTTTTGATGAAGCTAATGGAGATTCTTCTAGAAAAGAAGAAGATAGTGATGCAGGTATACTTGAAGACAGAATGAAGGAGTTCTCCATACAAGACAAACAACTTGAGGATGAAGTCAAGGAAGATACAATTCAGCAAGATGAAGAAGATCAACCCCAAGCAAGAAATCAAGATCTTCCAAGGGAATGGAGGTATGCACATGGTCATCCAAGGGATCTAATCCTTGGTGATCCTTCACAAGGGGTAAGGACAAGATCCTCTCTAAGAAATACTAGTAATTATCTTGCATTCGTTTCACAAATAGAGCCCAAATCACTAAAGGAAGCCGAAAAGGATGAAAATTGGATAAATGCTATGCAAGAGGAATTAAATCAATTTGAAAGAAATCAAGTTTGGACTCTAATGAAAAGACCCCCTAATGTTTCAATTATAGGCACCAAGTGGGTATATAGAAATAAACTAGATGAAGATGGAATAGTAATAAGAAACAAAGCTAGACTAGTTGCCAAAGGCTATAATCAGGAGGAAGGAATAGATTTTGATGAAACTTTTGCTCCTGTTGCTAGGTTAGAGGCTATTAGACTACTTTTGGCATACGCATGCTTCATGGATTTCAAACTCTATCAAATGGATGTAAAAAGTGCCTTTTTAAATGGTTATATAATGGAGGAAGTTTATGTAGGACAACCTTCAGGTTTTGAAAACTACTTACATCCAGATTATGTTTATAAATTGCATAAAGCATTGTATGGACTTTAACAAGCTCCTAGGGCATGGTATGAAAGATTAAGTAATTTCCTAATTGAAAATAAATTTAAAAGAGGAAATGTAGACAAAACCCTCTTCATTAAAAGAAAAGGGAATGACTTATTGCTTGTGCAAATTTATGTGGATGATATAATTTTTGGTGCTACTAATGATAGTCTTTGTCAAGAGTTTGCCAAGCTTATGCAGGGAGAATTTGAAATGAGCATGATGGGTGAGCTCAACTTCTTCCTTGGGCTACAAATAAAACAATCAGAGGAAGGCATCTTCATCAGTCAGTCCAAATATATCAAGAAAATGTTGGAAAAATTCAAGATGAAGGATGCAAAGGAAATCAGCACACCCATGGGCTCAAGTTGCAAGCTTGACAAAGATGAAAAAGGTAAAAGTATAGACTGCAAATTGTACAGAGGTATGATAGGCTCTTTACTTTACCTTACTGCTAGTAGACCAGACATATTATTCAGTGTTTGCATGTGTGCTAGATACCAAGCATGTCCCAAGGAATCACACTTGCAAGCTGTTAAAAGAATTTTCAGATATCTAGTAGGGACATCTAATGTAGGCTTATGGTATTCTAAACAATCTGACATAAATTTAATTGCTTATTCCGATGCTGATTTTGCCGGGTGCAAACTCGACAGAAAAAGCACAAGTGGCACATGTCAATTCTTGGGTGCTAATTTGGTTTCTTGGTTTAGCAAAAAACAGAATTCAGTTGCCTTATCCACAGCAGAGGCTGAGTACATTGCAGCTGGAAGCTGTTGTGCCCAAGTTCTTTGGATTAAGCAACAACTTGAAGACTTCGGTATCAAAATGGACAACATACCAATTAGATGTGATAATACAAGTGCAATTAATTTAACAAAAAATCCTGTCCAACACTCTAAATCAAAACATATAGAGATTAGGCATCACTTTATAAGGGATCATGTGCTGAAAAATGATGTGATGATTGAGTATGTATGTACTGAAAATCAATTGGCCGATATCTTTACAAAGCCCCTTAGTAAAGATAGGTTCAACATTTTAAGGAATGCTTTGTGCTTGTATGATCCTAGCAAATAAATTGAACTTGTAATGCAATGCCTTGCTACTCAAACTAATAATCCACTTCAAGGTGACAAATAGCAAACCTAGTATCTAATAAGTGAAAACATGAATCTATCAAAGTTAGATGATGAATTGTTTGACTTTCCGGAGGATGGTTACCCTCCCTTGGACTCTTCATGGAGATATTTTCAGAGCCTATTTCATAGGCATTCGAAACTTGGTCAAACATTCCTCATTTCAATATTGATGAATTCAAAAATCATTATAAAAACTTTTGTAGGATGTATTATTGAAGGGAAGGATCACAAGCAAACTCACTCTATATTCACCAAAAGAAATCACACTGATTCTTGTGGTTGAATAAAATAAATTGGGAAAAGATAGAAATCAGTCTGAAATTTTTCAGTGCCGGAGACGTCTCTGGCAAATCACAGAGACGTCCCCCCGGCGAGACGTCTCGCATTAGTCGCGGAGACGTCTCGGGGACCGAACGAAAGTTTTTAAATTAGGTCGAAACAGCTCGAGCCGACCCGAGCTATCCTCTTTCGTCCCCAACGAAAACACAAAACCCTAGCCTCCATTTTCTCTCCACCACAAACCGAACCAAAATCTTCCCATTTCCCTAAGATTTCCAATCCATGGCACCTAAGATAGCTAGGCGAACGGGTGGGAGGCGTCCTAGAGTAGCAAACGACGACGAGGAACGGAGGGAAGAGCCCTCCGCGCCGTCTCCTCCGGTTGCTCCGCCAACCGTGACTCTTTCCTGTGCAAATCGCACAGTAACCACGGGTAGGTACATTGATTTCCAATTTTTAGCTAGTGAGAAGTTCTCTATTGGAGAGAGACTCCAAGCCCAAGGTTGGGAATACCTATGTACCCTAAATATTTCAACCTATCTCGGCCTAGTTAGAGAAATGTTTAGCAATATGGCCTTAGGGGACTCAGGGTACACCGGACATGTCCGAGGGACATTGATAGAAATCAATGAGGATATTCTATCTAGCATATTGCAAATCCCTAAATACGGTGAGGCTCCGACCTCACATCCCCAAAGGGAGATTGCCCTAAACCTACTTCTAGGAAGAGAGGACTGCGGCCCTCTTGACGTAGTTAACTCCCAAGACCTCAATGTCGAGATGAGATTGCTTTTGAGCATTGTTAACCGGGTCTTGTTTCCAAAAACCGGTTGCTTCGATTTCGTTTCGGAGCGAGATTTAGCCATCATGCACCACATCTTGCTAGGGATTCCCCTAAACCTCCCCAGACTTATGTTGAACTACATCTCCACATGTCATAGGTATTCTAGGTTTAGCATACCATATGGGATGATCTTCACCCTACTGTTCAAACATTTCAAGGTTCCAATTCTAGAAAATGAGCCGGCAAAATCTTTACGAAACACCGATTACTACAATGAGAGCACATTGCATAGAATGGAGTTTCACAAGAAAGATGGGTCTTGGGTTAAGGTCCCTAAAAGAAAATCCCAAACCTTAGAGCCCGAGATCCCACATCAGGAGCCTGACCACCACTCTCCTCCACATAGCCCTATAGCCTTCCCTGATGTACCTTCCAGCTCGGCTGGACCATCCACCTCTATGCCGCCTCCTCCTCCAGTCAGTGGATCTCTCTCCCTATCAGATGAACAGATGCACACTCTAGCATCTGTGATATGCCAGCAGATGAGGGAAGAGATGAGATCGATAGTCTCTGCTGAGTTGGCCCCCATCCGTACCTCACATGAAGCTCTCCTACAAGAATTGAAGGAAATCAAAGCTCAGGTAGAAGCTACAGCATCAGAATTGGTTCATGTGGGTACCATCCAAACTTTAAGATCAATTGAGCTACAGGAGAAATTGAAGATCATATCAGATGGTCTTCAAGAGTTGACGAGCCCTGGAGGCAATGTGGGCACCGTGGTTGCCCAACTTAGAGGAAAAATTGAAAGGGCAAGTCTTGAGTTTGAAGCACTAGTGGCAGCCTTCCATCAATCTCAGGGAGATCAGTTTAGAACTCTACTGGATTCAATAAATGGATTTATAGAGGCAGCGGCTAGGGCTATTGAGCAACGTCGCCGTTGAAGGACATTTTGTAAACATCAAGGGTTCACCTTTTTGTAAAACCCTAGGCTCATTTTGAAACCTCTTTTGTATTAGGAATCAATACTTGTAATGATTTCCTTTTTAACCTTGTAATGACTTCAAATGATTGCAATGATATATGAATGTCATACAATTCCTTTTGAAACTTTGTATGTTTCTAATTCTGTGGAATCAAACTTTGTGTATGTAATTCTGTAATGTGCCATAAAAATCTCATAACATACCTTAAGTGTTCAAATTTGACACAACTTATCAACGCATATGAAACAGGGGGAGCACAACTTGTGATAACTACTTTTAAAAGGTCTGAAATGAATTCCAAAACAAAGGGGGAGTGAAATGAATGCTGAATTCATTAATAAAAATAACTTGGACAGAGGGAGCATAACTTGAATATCCTTGAGTGATTCATGGTAATATGCTGAATTCTACTAGAAATTGTGTTTTAGGTACCTAAGGAAAATTTGTCCCCTTCATTGTTGATGACAAAAAGGGGGAGTAGAATCAATATATGGAGTATATGGAGTAGAACCAATATATAGCGTATATGGAGTAGAACCTAGAACAAATATATGGAATGCAAAATACAAAATTTACACTCATACTTAAAAGTTGAATTAGAAAAGATAAAATTGAAGAATATTGGCTTTAAGACAATTGCCCTTCTGGAAAAGAAAGGGGGAGTCAAAAAGTACTTAGCTTTCAATTGTTTTCAGCATCAATATTTCATCAATTTACATCTTAACTTGATTCAAATTCAGTTGATATGCTAAAATTGCTCAAGAGCTACTAAGATCAATACTTATGCATAAGGATAGAACTGAAAGTTGACTATTTTGAATTATGTACACTGTATCTAGCTCTAACCAAAACACAATACTTGTACATCTGATCAAATACTGTGTATATGTTTAAATTTCGAATTTTGCATATACTCAGTGTTTTGTCATCATCAAAAAGGGGGAGATTGTTGACCTCCTAATGGATTTTGATGAATACAAAATACTAGAGTATAATTCCCTATTTATTAACAATTTATTTGAGGATTTCAGGTGTTTATCTAAAAATAGTGGTAAGAAATGTCTAGGCATGTTCCCATATTTTTCAAGGATTTATTGAAGAATTTTTGAGATGAAGAAAACAGATCAGGGACAGCCGAGACGTCTCCGGTTTGTCCCAGAGACGTCTCTGGCACGAACAGGAAGAATTGGCACGTCTGGAGACGTCTCCGGCACCTGGCGAGGCGTCTCGCAGGGTCGGAGTCGACTCCTGACTCTGCGGAGTCGACTCTCTCAGAGGCGGCAGAAAGGCCGATTTCAAAGGATGCGCGCGAGTCGTCTCCGAAGGACGCGGAGTCGTCCCCACGAGTAAAAAGCGGACTTCCGAGACGTCCCCAGAGAGCGCCGAGTCGACTCTCTCAGGGGATTCCAGAGGACGTGTTTTTCGGTGATACAACTACGGAGTCGTCCCCGACGTCGCGGAGTCGTTCCCATGCAAAAAGCGCAAAAATCCCGAGACGTCCCCGTAAAGTACCGAGCCGACTCTCTCAGAAAAACAGAAGAACAAGCATTCAAGTCGTTCTTCTTCAGAGTCGTCCCCGTAAAAGTGCCGAGTCGACTCCAAACACCGTCAAGAGAAATTTTGTACAGCCGAGACGTCTCGCGTCGAAGCGGAGACGTCTCCGGAGCGCCTGAAACGCGACTGACACACTTTTGCAGGTAAATTTGAATTTCAAACGGTCATATTTTTATGTCTAACGGATCTATTGCTTTTTGGGCTATAAAAGGGAGCTTTTAAGTGCCTTCCAACAACTTCTCACCAACCCAACACAAGATCATTCAAGAGAGAAGAAAGAAAAAGAGGTTCAAGGGAGTTAGAGCTTTCAAGAGGAGAAATCAAGTGCATTCAAGCTTTTCCATCTGATTTCGTGCTCAACTACTCACTCCCACTCGGCATTCAAAGCTCACATTCAAGCCAACGCGATCCACATCAGAAGAACCACCATTACCCACGCTTCCAACGGCTAAAAGGGTTCTTCCGGGTTTTATTATTTCTCATTGTTATATTCGCTTCGTTAAGAGCTTTTAAATCTTTGTAAAACCCTTGTTTATTGTGCTTGTTCCAGTCAAGGGACTTGGAACAAGGGATAGGCGTCCCAAGCCTAGGTTAAATTGGGGGATTGTAGGGTTCGTTGTTAGCCCGGGGTAAAACAACGAGTTGGGTAGTGAACTCGCAAAACTACCGTACTGTAATCGCTGATTATAGTGAAAATTCCCAAAGGTGTTTGGGGAGTGGATGTAGGAGCAGTGGAAGCTCCGAACCACTATAAATCTTTGTGTGTTTGCGTTTGACTGTGATTGCTACTTTAGTTTTACCTTTGCACATACACTTGTGTGTTTTGTTTTAATTAGTCAAAAAGTTTTAAAACACCCAATTCACCCCCCTCTTGGGTGACCATCTCTAGGCAACAAATCAGTTTGCAGATGAAGGATTCTTGTTTTCTTTGAGTGGAATGTTACTTCTCTACTTTGCTACAGTCCTCTGTGGCTATTTAAGCCATTTCCTATGGAAACTAGCCGTTAGACTCACTTTACTAGCCGTTCTGCACATTCTGCACATCCTGACAATGTGTCCGTTGGGATCGGAGTCGACTCGCGCGATCTGGAGTCGACTCGGCTGTAGCAGGAGTCGACTCATGCTTTTCTGGAGTCGGCTCGGCAACTGTTCCGGATTTGAATTAAAGTGAGCTTCTCGACTGGGAGTCGACTCGACTTAACCCGGAGTCGACTCGCCAAAACCTGGAACTGACCTGGCATTTTTAGAGTGGCTCATCCTATGGAATCCATAGAGCTATTCTTCAACTTGGCTCACTCGAGTCGACTCGGAAATTCTGGGAGTCGACTCGGCGCTCAGACTCCGAACTCCCGATTTTCTGTCGTTTGGCTCGTGCAGTCTTGGAGTCGACTCGAACTGTTCCGGAGTCGACTCGGCTCTCAGTATCCGAAAAACAGCTTTCTGTCTTTTTGGAGTAGCGCTGCCTTGGAGTCGACTCGAACTGTCTTGGAGTCGACTCGCGTCTCAGAGACAACAATACTGTCTTCTGTCTTTTGGGGGTTGCGCTGTCACGGAGTCGACTCGGGCTTTGCGGGAGTCGACTCGGCTCACAGTGTCCGAAAATTGCTCTCTGACTTTTGCCTTGTATAACACTGAGAGTCGACTCTTGCTTTCTTTGGAGTCGACCTGCCAACCATCGGAGTCGACTCGCGTTCCTCAGGAGTCGACTCGGCTCTCAGGGTCGAAAATTGCTCTCTGACTTTTTGTCTGTAACTCCCTGGAGTCGACTTATACTACTCCGGAGTCGACTCGGTAAGCATCGGAGTCGACTCGCGCACTTCAGGAGTCGACTCACTGACAGGTTTTGAGTTGAGTCTTTCTGTTCGTCTGTCAGTTCTCAGTCGGAGTCGACTCATAACGTTCCGGAGTCGACTCGAGCCTGTGCCAATGCTTCTGATACGCCTGGAGTCGACTCGTAATATCCCGGAGTCGACTCGAGTCTCAAACTTTGGTTCAACTTGACTTCTTAACTTATCCAAAATATCTTGAACCAAATCTAGATGCACTTAACCATAAATTTATAAGATTTTCACTGAAACACTAGATTGAATTCATTAGTAAACATAAGATATACTCAAATGCTTTGAGCTCATCAAAATCAAATAGGGTTATGATCAATCACTCCACAATCTCCCCCTTTTTGATGATGACAAAACATTGAGTATATGTAAAGTGAATTGCACAACAAACAAGGAAATTTATAATAAAATTTTTGAAATGAATTCAAGTGTCTGGTTATTTAATTTATCCAAACTTGAAAGGTGTGAAACAATAAATTTCGAAGTTAGAGCTCCCCCTTTCATTTGGAATTATATAAGCCTTCATGTCATGCAATCAATTGTTTGGCTTATATATATTTAATGATTTTGCTTTCTTAAAAATTCAGATTCTCCCCCTCAACATATGTATTCAACTTTGTTTTGATTTCCTGAATTTTCTTTTAGTGCATTGAAGCTTTTGAACTTAAATTTTTTGGTTTTTAGAGGGAAAATCTGCCAATTTGTTCTTGAGTATGATTCAACTAATCTCCGAATATCCCTTGAATAGATTCTGGAGATTACTCCATTAGGAGCCCCAACAGAGAGATAATGAGCCTTGAGGTATTGAATCCACTGAGAACAAATTATTGTGTGTTTTAAAAGTTTTTCTTTTTATTGATTTTCATTGATTTCTTTTACATATCTATTAAATATATTCTCCCCCTTTTTGTCATCGTATCAAAAAGGAAGAAGGCAGAACACACAAGCAAGCAGAGATCAATGTGCACAATTTTGAAGAAATTTGTCTACTCATTGTATTGATGTATATGTAAGTACATTTGTGAATACAATAAGTAAAGCAGTAAATACATGTCAAAGTAAACATAATCAGCTAGGGCTTCCTCGAGGATGTGGCTCCTCCTCTCAGTCTGGACTGCTCCATGAGGAGACCGACTCTATCCGTGACGTTCCCCAGCTGGGTAATGATGGCCGAGGTGGCCCTACTGTGCGTCGTGGATAGCTCGGTCAGAGTCTGCTGGAGTGTGTCCAGCTTGGCAATTAAGACATTCGCCAAGCGCTCGGCCCCCTGATTCAGGCTGCCCATATCGTGTCGGATGTCATCTCGCATCTGTCTTGTGTTGCTTGTGACATCGCTCATGTTGGAGAATTGGGCTTGTATCAGGCTCCTGACGTTGAAGATCTCCTCCCTCAGATGAGCCGTCATCTCGGTCACGGCTGAAAGTGAGGGAACCAACGCAGAAGAAGGGGCAGTGGCTGGACCTCTGAGCTCCCTCAGAAGATCGTCCCGAAGATCTCTAACAATCTCCTGTCGCAACTCCCGGAGCTGCTCAGGAGAAATCCGAACCTCCATCGACTGAGTGGGTGGAGCTGAGGCGGAGGGTCCGGCTGAGGTGGGTGGAGCTGAGGTGGAGGGAAAGGTGGGGAAGTCTGAATCAGGGTCAGGACTGGGGGAATGTCTGGTAGTAGGTGTGGAGGAAGATGGTTTTCTGACCCATGTTCCCTCTACCTTATGAAACCCCATCCTGTGTAGGGTTCCCTCACCCATGCGATCTGTCCATCGCAATGCGCGAGAGGGTTCCCCCTCAGGAATAGGGATCTCGGACTCCCTAAAGATAAGAGTGTATAGCATCTCATACGGGAGGGTGAGCCTAGGTCTGTCTAGTGGCTCACATAGGTATCTGTAGATCATCTTGGGGAAGTTAATAGGTGTGTCTTGGAGAATGTAATACATGAGGGCTAGGTCCCTCTCAGACACAAAGTCAAAATGGCCGGTTTTAGGGAATAGTGTCCTAGAAATAATGCTCAGGAGGATCCGCATCTCAACAGAAAGAGAGCCAGCGGACACCTCGTCTAGTGGGGACTGGGGTGGACTCCCTAAAATGGCCGTAAGGGCCTCAGTCCTATCCTCGGGGTGTGTAGGAGATACCCCTACTTGGGGAAGATGGAGGATTTGAGCTATGAAATCCTCCAAAATAAATAATGGGACACCCGCTACGGTTCCCTCTATACCCCCATTGCCCCTATGCACGGTTCCATAGAACTCCCTAACTAGACCTGGGTATGTGGGGAGATCTAATGAACACAAGAACTCTAAACCTTGGGCCCTTAACCTCTCTCCTATAGTGAAGCCCTCCTGGGAGAGATAGTCAAAGTTGACGTATCTCCCGGTGGAGACCGCCTTCCCGGCGCACGGTCGCGAGGGAACCGGCCTCGGTGGGGAACGAACCGGAGGTTGTGGCCTCGCGGGATCGTTCCGAGCTTTGGACCGTCGCTCGGCACCGGTCGCGGGTTGGGGCCTCTTCCGGCTTGAGACAACCGACTTGCGAGGCATTTTTGACCTAGGGAAGGGGAATGAACCTAAAGGACGGAGGAAGATCGACGGGAAAAACCCTAAGGGCGGCCGGAGACGACGTAGGAGACGGCTCTAGGGTTTGTGAACAGTGGTGGCGGTGAATAGAAGTTTTGATTAAACGCTTGGATTAGGGTTAAAAAACTCGGATCCCGACCGCGAGTCGACTCCTGTAAGTCTCAAGTCGACTCGACCTCGAGGCGACTCCAAAATATGCGCGAGTCGACTCCTAATGCTGTCATCGACCTTGAGTTGACTCCCGTCTATGGGCGAGTCGACTCCCCTTATGCGCCTATTGACCTCGAGTCGACTCCCGACTATATGCGAGTCGACTCCCCTTATGCTGCCATCGATCTCGAGTCGACTCCCGTATATGTGCGAGTCGACTTCCCCTTATGAGCCGACTCTGAAACTTACTCGAGTCGTCTCGAACTCTGGCACGCACCTAAAAATCATGCTATTTTCGTGACAATCACTAAGTTATGATCTGATTTGATGATCATAGATGAGAAACTCTATATTTAGCACAATCTAATCATCAAAATCAATGAACTAGAAGAGAATATCACTAGGATGGATCAATCACTCCTAATCCTCTCCTAAGCACACTAAATCTCTCTTCACTCAAGGGTTTTGTGAAGATATCAGCTAATTGATCATCAGTGCAAACAAATTGAAGTGTCACATCACCATTCAGTACATGATCTCTTATGAAGTGATGTCTTATCTCAATATGTTTAGTTCTTGAATGCTGAATTGGATTTTTAGTTAGATTAATGGCACTTGTATTATCACAATTAATGGAAATTTTATCTTGTTTAATGCCATAATCTTCCAATTGTTGTTTGATCCACATGATTTGAGCACAACAACTCCCGGCTGCAACATATTCAGCTTCAGCAGTAGATAATGCAACCGAGTTTTGTTTCTTGCTAAACCATGAGATTAAGTTTTCTCCTAGGAACTGACATGATCCGCTGGTGCTTTTTCTATCAAGTTTACATCCAGCAAAGTCTGAATCTGTGTATCCTATTAAGTTCAGGCTAGATTCTTTAGAATACCATAGACCTATATTTTTTGTTCCTATTAGATATTTAAAGATTCTCTTGACTGCAATTAGATGAGATTCCTTAGGATTAGACTGATATCTAGCACACATGCATACACTAAGCATGATATCAGGTCTACTTGCAGTGAGATACAATAAAGATTCTATCATACCTCTATATAACTTTTGATCTACAGATTTACCTGATTCATCTTGGTCTAATTTGCATGATGAGCTCATGGGTGTGCTGATTGACTTGTTTCCCTCCATATCAAACTTCTTAAGCATCTCCTTGATGTATTTGGCTTGATTGATGAAGATCCCTTCTTCAGATTGTTTCATTTGAAGCCCGAGGAAATAGTTCAGCTCTCCCATCATGCTCATCTCAAACTCACTCTGCATCAAGTCAGCAAATTCTTCGCAGAGGCGATTGTTAGTAGCACCGTAAATAATATCAACATAAATCTGCACTAATAACATATCTTTGTTTTTCTTCTTTAGAAACAATGTTGTATCTACATTTCCCCTAGAGAACTCATTTTCTAGTAAGAATTTGCTAAGCCTTTCATACCATGCTCTAGGTGCTTGTTTCAAACCATAAAGTGCTTTGTTCAGTTTATACACATGATTAGGGTATTGATGATTCTCAAAACCAGGAGGTTGTTCTACATACACCTCCTCATTAATATACCCATTTAAAAATGCACTTTTTACATCCATTTGAAATAACTTGAAATCCTTAGAGCATGCAAATGCTAATAATAATCTAATTGCCTCGAGTCTAGCTACAGGAGCAAAGGTTTCATCAAAATCTATACCTTCTTCTTGATTATACCCCTTTGCTACTAGTCTAGCCTTATTCCTTATTACAATTCCATTTTCATCAAGTTTGTTTTTATATATCCATTTGGTACCTATAATTGAATATTCAGAAGGTCGTTCAACTAGATTCCATACCTTGTTTCTAGTAAATTGGTTTAATTCTTCTTGCATTGCATTTATCCAATTTACATCTTTTTCAGCTTCTTCTATGTGTTTGGGCTCAAAATGTGAGACAAACGCTAGATGATTATTTAAGTTCCTAAGGGAAGCTCTAGTCCTAACAGGTTGAGATGGATCATCTAAAATTAATTCCTCAGGATGCCCGTGAGCAAACCTCCAAGCCTTAGTCAGCCCATGATCCACCATAGCCTCTTGGCTTGATGATGCATTTCCAATTAATTTTTGTTCATCATCTTGTAATGTCATCTCATCAATCTTTTCTTCAAGAATTTCAGCATCATCATCAAGATTAACTCTCTTGCTAGAAGCGATATCACTAGAATCATCAAAAACAACATGTATGGATTCTTCTATAACTAGGGTTCTTTTATTAAAGATTCTATAGGCTTTACTAGTTGTAGAGTACCCCAAGAATATACCCTCATCAGATTTAGAGTCAAATTTTTCTAGATTATCTTTTCCATTATTATGAACAAAACACCTACATCAAAGACATGAAAATAGTTCACTTTTGGTTTTCTGTTTTTCCAAAGTTCATAAGGTGTTTTCTTTATAATGGGTCTCAATAAAACTCTATTTAGTATATGACATGAGGTATTGATGGCTTCTCCCCAAAAGTACTTAGGAAGGTTACTTTCACATAACATGGTTCTAGCCATTTCCTCTAGAGTTCTATTTTTCCTTTCCACAACTCCATTTTGTTGTGGTGTCCTAGGTGCAGAAAAATTATGAGTTATCCCCTTTTTACCACAAAACTCATCAAATAAATGATTTTCAAATTCGGTTCCATGGTCACTTCTAATAGCTATGACTGAAGTATCTCTAGCATTTGTTACTTCTTTATGAAATTTCTTGAAAACTGAAAATGCTTGATCCTTATGAGCTAAGAACATGACCCAAGTGTATCTAGAATAATTATATACAATAACTAGACCATATTTATTTCCACCTAGACTTGTGGTTCTAGTTGGTTCGAATAGATCCATGTGTAGTAGTTCTAGAGGTTTAGAGGTAGAGACACAATTTATAGATTTAAAGGAGTTCCTTGATTGTTTGCCAAATTGACAAGCTTCACATATTTTATTCTTTTCAAACTTTAGTTTTGGCAAACCTATCACGGAATCTCTTTTAACTAGTTTTGATATTGTGTCCATGCTTGCATGACTTAACTTACGGTGCCATAACCAACTAGCATCATTATCCTTAGTTTCGTTAACAACTAAACATGGGTTATGTTTGGCAAGATCCTCAAGGTCTACAACATACACATTCCCACGTCTTATTCCTTTAAAAACTAAACTATTGTCATTTGAGTTTGTTATGATGCATAGTGATGGTTTGAACATAACATCATAACCTCTATCACACAATTGACTAATGCTTAGTAGATTATGCTTAAGACCATCAACATATCGAACATTATCAATAAAGGTTGAAGGGGTAATTTGTACTTTACCTATACCAATGATGTGACCTTGGTTATTGTCTCCAAAAGTCACAGGACCTCCCTTCTTAGCTTCAAGGGTGAAGAATTGATCCTTGTCACCCGTTATGTGTCTTGAGCAGCCACTATCCAAGTACAAACAATTTTTGTCGACCTTGGCTGCAAGACACTCCTACACAAGCAAATCATATAATTTTAGGTACCCAAGTTTTCTTGGGTCCTTCATGGTTAGTAATGTTGGTTCCTTTTGGAACCCAAATTCTTTCCTTTCCTATAATCACATACATTTGCTTTATGTCCTAATGTTCCACAACAAAAACAGGTTATTTTCTTAGTTTTACTTTTCCCTGCTTTAACAAAGAAATTACTAAGGAGTTTTTGCTTATTTTTAGGTTTATACCCTAAACCCGCTCTATTGAATACAGCTCGTTGACTATTAAGTATCATCTCTAATTTTTCTGAGCTATATGTAAATTTTTCTACAATAGGCTTGTATTTTTCAAGTTCGAGTGTCAATTTTTGTTTTTCTGTTTTCAGATTATTTAGTTCTTTTGTGAGACTTTCTTTTAAGATATGTTTATTGTTTTTAAGTTCTAATATTTCTTTGTTCAGCCTTTCGTTATCTTTAGTTAAGGTATTATTCTTTTGAATCAAGATTTGGTTGCTAGTCTTAAGTTCTGCATTTTCTTTAATAAAAACACTTTTATCTTTAACTAATGTATCATACTTACGGAGGTGAGTTTGGTTAGTTAGTTTTAATTCTTTGTTTTTAAGGTTTATTGTCTTGTACTCGTCCATTAATTCATTGAAGGCATCATATAATTCATCGAAAGTGAAATCTAAATGTGTTCCGGATGTTACCTCATTATCGTTGGCCATTAAACAAAGGTTGGCCTTTTCTTCTTGTTCCTCATCCGATGATGATGATGATGTGTCGGAGTCCGATAGGGTGGAGACAAGAACTTTCTTTTTCTTGTACTTGCTCCCCTTCTTCAGCAAAGGACACTCAGCTCTGAAGTGCCCCGGCTTCTTACACTCATAACAACCGATCCCCTCATTTTCCCTTTCCTTACCTTTATCCTTGTGATAGGAACTTGAGGGGCCTCTCCTTTGATGTGAGGACTTCTTCCGGTTGATGAATCTTCTGAATTTTCTTACAAGGAGAGCCTCATCATCATCTCCCTCATTATCTTCCTCTTCACTGCAACTGCTGCACGATAAATCTTTGTTAGTTGAAACAGATTTTAATGCTATTACCTTTTTCTTGTGAGAGGACTCTTCTTCATTGTGTTGTTTCATGGTGAGCTCGTGCGTCATCAGGGATCCAAGAAGCTCCTCAAGTGGAAGCTTGTTCAAGTCCTTGGCTTCTTGGATTGCTGTCACTTTGGCTTCCCATGACCTTGGTAGACAGCGAAGAATCTTCCTGACAAGCTCACTGTTAGTATAATTTTTGCCAAGGCTTTTTAGGCCATTGACAATATCAGTAAATCTAGTGAACATGCAAGTGATTGTTTCATTAGAATCCATCTTAAATAGTTCATACTTATGAACTAATATATTTATTTTGGATTCTTTGACTTGATTCGTGCCCTCATGGGTCACTTCAAGTCTATCCCAAATCTCTTTTGCAGAATTGCAAGTAGAGACTCTATTGAATTCATTTCTATCTAATGCACAGTAAAGCACATTCATTGCTTTGGCATTGAGTTGTGCCTTCCTAAAGTCATTGTCATCCCAATCCTTTTCAAGTTTGGGTACAGTGACCCCCTCTACATAGATGGACGGGATGTATGGTCCATTTAGTATAATAGTCCACATCTCATAGTCTTGGGCTTGGATAAATATTCTCATCCTAGCCTTCCAATACGAGTAGTCGGATCCATTAAAGAATGGGGGTCTTTGGGTGGACTGGCCCTCAATGTGGGAAGATCCAAATGGGGTTATACTCAAATGCTTTGAGTATAACCCCATAAGATATACTCAAATGCTTTGAGCTCATCAAAATCAAATAGGGTTATGATCAATCACTCCACAATATTTTTCAACAGAGGGGGAGTGTTGAGGATCCCCACAAGCGCCGCCAACTAAGGAGGGCATCGGACCATGAAAAGGCCAACGGAGAGTCAAGCCAAGGCCAACTACTTTGCTTGGATAGCCTTGGCCAAGCCCTTCATTCGGTCAAGCACATCCATGGTCGGCTCGTGCCATGCATGCCAAGCCTCGGTCGAGCACACCCAACCTCGGCCGAATCCACTGCACGCAGCCCCGAGCCTTGTTGCGGCCAAATCGTGCCGCGACCCATGTTGCGGGTGAGGTTCAACCTGCAGAACCTCGCCAGCTACAGTGTGCCGACGGCGATAGAAGGCGGTGGAGTAAGTGCGACCATCCTCGGCAGTTGGCGGCGGCGTACAGAGCCGGCGGTGGAGCACTCGGCTGAAACAGAGCTCCTTATTTTCGGATTCCGGCGATTGACCGGCTCCAAAACCACCATAACCACAGCCAAGCACCAAGAGAGGAGAGGAAGGTTACGAATTCTTACCTTAGCACCGATGTAGATCCGGCGGCCCCCTTTCTCTCCGGTGGCAATGGAAGAAGAGGACCACCGGACCAAAGAAGACCCAGCTTTAACGGCTCTCTCTCCCAGGCGGCAACATGAGGAAGAACCCCCAAACCAGAAGGGGACTCGGGGTTTGGCGACTCTACCTCGGATGGCCTCAAAGGAGAAGGAGAAGAAGCCCTAAAATTAGGTGATCCCAGCTTCTTCGGGATGCATTCTCCCTCATCGCGCACCCTCACGTGCGTCGCACGTGAGGTTGGAAGCTTGTGGCTGGGCCAGTCAAGTGGATCGGGCCTAGTCCTAGGGTCTTACATTCCTTCCTCCTAAAAAAAAATTTGTCCATGAAATTTACGTACCTGCAGTTTCGAAAAGTTGAGAGTATTTTTGCTTCATCTCATCTTCCAATTCTCAGGTAGCTTCTCTTTCTGAATAATGGCTCCACTGTACCTTGCATAAGATATAACACGGCGTCTCAAAACTTGATCCTTCTTGTCGACTATCCGTACTGGATGCTCCTCATAAGATAGATCTTCTCTAACGCATAAAGGCTTAAGCTTCGTAACATTACTTGGGTTTGGTATATATTTCTTCAACATGAAGACATGGAAAACATTGTGTACACTAGCAAGAGAAGGTGGTAAGGCAAGTTTATAAGCGACCTTGCCAATTCTTTCCAAGATCTCAACTGGCCCAACAAATCTGGGATTCAACTTGCCTCGAATACCAAATCTTGAAATTCCTTTTGTAGGAGATATTTTAAGAAATACATGATCACCAGCTTGAAATTTTAATTCTCATCTCTTCTTATCCGCATAACTCTTCTGTCTACTTTGTGCAATCCTAAGCCGCTCTCTAATTAGCTGAATTTTCTCCACTGTTTGCTGTATAAGTTCAGGGCCCAACAATCTTCGTTCATTCCAACAAATTGGCGAACGACATTTCCTTCTGTATAATGCTTCATAAGGCACCATCTGTATGTTACTCTGATAATTGTTGTTATCCCAATAACCCTTCATATCTATGATGCAAGCTCTTAACATGTCCTCCAGAATCTGAATGGTCCTCTCAGATTGACCATCGGTCTGAGGGTGGAAGGCAGTACTAAACACAACTTAGTCCCCAAAACTTTATGCAAGCTTTTCCAAAATTGTGATACAAATCTAGTATCTCAATCAGACACAATGGATACTGGAATATCATGTAGTCTCACAATTTCTTTAATGTATAATTTGGCTAGCCTTTCCAGACCGAACCCAACTCTGATAGATAAAAAGTGTGCCGATTTTGTTAACCTATCCACTATCACCCAAACGACATCATTAGCACTGGGAGTCTTTGGCAGTCCAGTTACAAAATCCTTGAAAATTTGTTCCCACTTCCATACTGGGATATTAAGAGATTGAAGCGGTCTTGCTGGTCTCTGGTGTTCAGATTTGACCTGCTGACATACTAAACATTGTGCCACGAATTGAGCAATTTTTCTTTTCATGTTGTTCCACCAATATAATTCCTTTTAAATCTCTATACATCTAAGTTCCTCCTGGGTGTACTGTATATTTAGATTGATGAGCTTCTTTAAGAATTTTTTGTTTAATTTCTAAATCTATAGGTATACAAATTCTATTCCGATACCTCAAAGATTCATCCTCATGTATCCCGAATTTAGATATATCCTCTGCTTCTAACGACTTCCGAATCTTCAATAACTGTCGGTCATTACCCTGGGCTATCTTAATCCTCTCTATAAGTGTTGGCTGAACCTGCATATATGCTAATTGAATCCCTGAGCCATGTACTCGGATCTCTAATTCAAGTCTCTTTACATCTTCTAAAATATGTCATTGGCTAGTAATCATAGTGGCCACATTTTCTATTGATTTCTTGCTTAAAGCATCTGCAACGACATTAGCTTTTCCAGGATGATAATTAATCGTTAAATCATAATCCTTTAATAATTCCAGCCATTTTCTTTGTCTCATATTTAGTTCTTTCTGGGTGAATATATATTTCAAACTCTTGTGATCTGTAAAGATATTGTCCCATAAAGATAGTGTCCCCAAATCTTTAGAGCAAAAATTACAGCCGCTAACTCCAAATCATGAGTAGGATAATTTTGCTCATAAGATTTTAATTGTCTGTAGGCATAGGCCACTACTTTACCATATTGCATCAAAACAAAACTGAGTCCCTTCCTTGAACCATCACTGTAAATTGTGAATCCATCGTCACCTGTGGGTATAGTAAGAATAGGTGCTATAACTAATTGTTTTATTAATTTTTGGAAACCTCGTTTGCAATCTTCAGTCCATTCAAACTTAACTCCCTTTTGAGTTAGACGAGTCAAAGGTACAGCTATAGAGAAAAATCCTTTCACAAATCGCCTGTAATAACTTGCCATTCCCAAAAGCTACAAACCTCAGAAACATTGGTTGGCCTGTTCCATTGTACCACAGCTTCCACTTTTGTTGAATCCACAGAAATTCCATCTCCGGATATGATATGCCCCAAGAATGATATTTTATCCAACCAAAACTCACACTTCTTTAATTTAGCATAGTATTGCTCATTCCTTAAAATTTGAAATAAAATTTGAAGTATGCTTCGCAAATGTTCCTCCTGTTCTTTTCCTTTTGAATAAATTAAGATGTCATCAATGAATACCACAACAAATCGATCTAGGAAGGATTTAAATATTCTGTTCATTAAGTCCATAAAGGATGCTGGGGCATTTGTCAGTCCAAAAGGCATCACTAAGAATTTATAATGTTTATAACGAGTTCTAAATGCAGTCTTAGGTACATCTTCTGCTTTGATCTTCAGCTAATGATATCCTGAGCAGAGATCAATCTTAGAGAAAACCTATGCACCATGCAACTGGTCAAATAAATCATCTATTCGGGGCAAAGGGTACTTGTTCCTTATACTGACTTTATTCAATTCTTTATAGTCAATGCAGAGTCTTATGCTTCCATCTTTCTTTTTCACAAAAAGCACTGGAGCTCCTCAGGGGTCGTATAAAACCCTTGTCTAGTAAATCTTACAACTGATCTTTCAATTCTTTCAATTCGGCTGGGGTTATTTGATAATGAGCTTTAGAAATCGGACCCAAACCAGGTACAAGATCAATAGTGAATTCAATTTCTTTGTCCGGTGGAAATCCTGGTAACTCCTCGGAAAAGACATCCGAAAATTCATTCACTATAGGAATATCCTCTATCTTTAGTTCATCTTGTCGTATATCAATTACTGAGGCCAGATAACCTGTGCATCCTTCCCTTAATATTCGCCCAGCTTGCAAAGCCGAGACAATATGAGGGGCAATTCCCTCGTTTTCCCAGAAATTGAATTCTGGTTCCAGGAATTTGGAAGTTTACACTCTTGCCATAACAGTCTACTAAGGCATGATAAGTAGCAAGCCAATTCATCCTTAGGATGACATCAAAATCCTGCATATCAAGTACAATCAAATCCGCAGGCAACTCCCTATCTCTTATTTTAACTCTACATGACTTGCATATAACATCAGTGCTCAACATACCACCCCCTAGTGTTTCAATATAAAACTTAGCGGTCATAGATTCACACAATATATTATGTGTTTTGACGAAGTTAGAGGATATGAATGAATGCATGGCATCAGGATCAAATAAGACATAAGCGTAAATGTCGGATACAGGAATAATACCTGTCACCACCGCATTAGAAGCTTGTGCATCTTCTTGTGTAAGCGTGTATAGTCTACCTTGAGCCTTTGGCTTCTAGCTTTCTTCTGTTGCCTGAGTAAGTTTATTCTCGTTTCTTTGTGGATAGTCTGCGATTCTATGACCTTTCTGACCGCAACGAAAACAAGCGCCAGTAATCCGGGGATAATTCGTAACTTCATGATTACCGCTACATCTTGAACACTTCCCACTCTCATTTTTACAATTTTTATAACCGTCTGGCTTCTTAGTTGGATCCTTGTAATTCTTATTTGTTGCCCAAGGAGACAACCCAAGAGGAGGGGTGAATTGGGTTTTAATTAATTATGACCAATTAGAAACTATGATAAGTAATTAACTAAATCTATTGCAAGCAAATTAGTTAATTTACTAGATGAAGTGAGTGTAGAGAGAAAAGGAGACAACAGCCAATACAAACACAAACAAGTTTATAGGGGTTCGGAGCCAACTCTTGCTCCTACGTCCACTCCCCAAGCCGCACTTGGGTTTTCACTATAATCCCTAGGATTACAGCCGGTTGTTTTACAAGCTCACAACCTAACTTGTTATTTTTCCGAGATTACAACGAACTCGGTCGGTTTTCACAGGCTCACCGACTAGAACCACCCAATTATTTTTTCGGGTTCACAATCAAACCCAGTTGGTTTTCTCCGGTTCACCAACCAAAATCTTACACCGTTGGTTTTATATTTGGCTTACCAACAAACCTTACAACCCTTGATTCAATCCCCTGATTGAATCAAGTAAGAAAAATAGAGTTTGGGATTTCACAGAGAAAGCTTCTAAACAAGCAGATGTGAAAACAATAAATGCAAAGTAAAGTTAGAAGCCCTCAAACAGATTTTGGATTGAAAAGTAGGGGCTTCTCGATTTCTGGGTCTCCTTTGAAAGAGCTGAAGATTTGAGGACAACAGGAGAGCCTTGAATGCGAAGGAAGTACTGGTCGAATTGCCTTGAATGCACTTCTTCCTTCTTTTGCTTGTATTTTCTCTTGAGAAGCTCTTGGTAGGTGGAAATGCCTTTTTACTTGAATGGAATAGCTCTCTTGTTGTCTGCTACTGTTCATTATGGCTATTTAAGGGGTTCCTTTCGAAAACTAGCCGTTAGGAACAGATTTGGAGCCGTTCTGTCCAGTCTGCACATCCTGACAATGTGTCCCTTGGGATCGGAGTCGACTCGTGCGATCTGGAGTCGACTCGGCTGTTACTGGAGTCGGCTCGCCCTTTATAGGAGACGACTCGCCCACTGTTCAGGATTTGAATTAAAGTGCTTGTCCCGTTCTGGAGTCGACTCGGAAACTGGAGGCGACTCGCCAACATCTGGAGATGACTCGAGCACTTGGGAGTCGGCTCGTTCTCAGGATTTCAGAAATCCATTTATCTACTTTTCTCTCTCGAGTCGACTCGGGTTCTCTTGGAGTCGACTCGACTCTCAGAGTCCGAAAAGTCGATCCTCTGCCTGTTGATCTGAAATGCCTCGGAGTCGACTCGGACCTTGTTGGGGTCGACTCAGCTGACTTGGGAGTCGACTCTGGAGCAGGGTCTCCGAAGTTGGTTCTCTGCCTTTCAGACTTGCTTTCTTCTGGGAGTCGACTTAGACATAACTGGGAGTCGACTCGCCAAACTTCGGAGTCGATTCTGTCTTTCTTCTGTTATCCTTTGGAGTCGACTCGGAACCGTCGGGAGTCGACTCGGCAAGCATCGGAGTCGACTCAAAATCTTCAGAGTCGACTCGGTGACAGGGTCTGAAATTCATCTTTCTGTTCTTCTGTCTGTTCTCAGTCAGAGTCGACTCGTAGTGTACCGGAGTCGACTCGAGCTTGTGCCAGAACCTCTGAAACACTTAAAGTCGACTCGAAATCTTCCGGAGTCGACTCGAGCTTCAGACTTTGGTTCAATTGAGTTCAATACTTAGCCAAATTACTTTGAACCAAGGCTCGACGCACTTAAACATAAATTCATATATATTTGCCTGAAACACTAGATTGAATTCATTAGTACAACATGAAATATACTCAAATATTTTGAGCTCATCAAAATCAAATAGGGGTATAATCAATCACTCCACATTATTCCGTCCTTTAAATTCAGCAGATCTATTTCTTTTCATTTGTTTTTTTTTCCTCTCAACAAAAGCTTTGTTGACTTTCCTTTCAATTATTAAAGCTCTATGGATCGTCCACGCGAAGCTCCAGGAAGATCGACGTCCGCGGGAGTGCTAGCTCGCGAGGAGGTACTGCAATGGCTGAACTTTTCTTTCTCGTATACTCTTTGATTGCTTGCTGAAGAAGAAGATGATGGAGGAGGAGGAGAAGAGATGGCGGTCGTCTTCTCAATTTTTCAGAACCCTTTGAAACCCCTAAGAAGCTCACGCGCCAACCCTAGGCATGGGGGGGGGTCCTTTTATAGCCTTAGATCCTCACGCGTTCATCCCTATTATGCACCAATTAATTGCCATCAAAATGGCAATCAAAATCCCTATTAAATAGGGACTATTCATGGTGGAAAAGTGGAGGAGGCGTGGCCATTTAATTCTGCATTTGAATCCCTAAAAAATAGGGATTCATTCCTTCCAAAAGAAAGAGCCGCACGCCCCAAGCCTTGGACCTTTTTTGCACGCCATGAGTCCCTATCATATAGGGATTCATGGCGCCACTTTTTTAGGAAACAAACCCCCACACCTCTTCTGATTTCTCACGCCAACTCTTTGCTTAGGGTAATTTGTCAATCGAATTGACCAATGTACCCCTAGACGATTCTTAATCATCAATCAGCCATTTGATCAACCCAGAAACTTCTATGCGTGTGATTCCATAGGTTCGAACCTAAGCCGGTAGCGCAAGAACAACTTTCTGTACTAATTGAAATGACCATCTAGCAATGGTACCCAACGTTCGGATAGGCCGAATGATTGCAAAGCAACATTCAAGAACTCTTGGACTATGGTTATTGTATAATTCATCCCTATGACTCCGAATGCATAGGATGGCTTCAGAGTTTACTGTCAACTCTTTAATCAGTTCATCCTAAATGTATTTTAACTTTACAAATTCTGTGACTCCTTATAAGGATTACTCTGGCCAAGATTTTGCTAAATTGAACACAAGAGCACTATCTTCTGTCACCAGGAGGGGTCAATCCCTTCTTAACTCACATACCGACTTCGCAAGCACTTGACTGTACCCAGAACACTTTCGTCACTGAATTAAAAATTCAGATAGTCCGTTACCAAAGTACAGTGAGTTGCTTGCTAGTCACCGTGGTGATCTCAGGTCAGAGCAATACTTATATCCATATCCACTCGGAACATCTCTTGACAGTAGAGCGCTCCGGAACAGGTCACGTTCAGTGAAATGTACTCTTACACTTCATCTATATGGAATATTAGTGTCTTTACACTCCTTGGTTAAAAGGACAACTAACAAATATGGCACACAACGACCTATACTTGATAATGCCATTGTCCTAGTAATAGCATATCGTTCGGTCGTGAACAGGTTAAGGACTTGTAGATAAATCCTTCTTTATCATTTAAAAGAGTCCTAAGGACTTCATCACATTACATTAGTTCATGAAGATGTATAAAATATGCGATGAAAAAATGCCAAATAACTTTTATTATTTATTAATTCATATACATCTCAATCATCAACAGGTTGACGATTGACTTTTAGGACACATTTCCCAACAATAACACCGACTAATCATTTTGCGGTACCAACGTATTAGCCTCCATTGGCAGGGTCCTCAACATAGCCCGACTGCGAGTCTGGATCTATTTCGAATTATTATCTTTTCTCACATTATGTTCGGTATTTCAAACCGAAAGATACTATATCGAAATCAATCAAACAAACCATATTAAAACCAATACGTTAGATCGAAATCATACTATATTCTAAAAATAGGCATATAACACCATGCATCAAATTCGAAAATCAAAAATAATTCGACTCAAGAAAATATTGATAATTTGCCGAGAAATCTTAAAAAAAGGTCACATTACTTATCTTGCAAACGCAATCCACAACAGATTTAATTAATCCCGGAAATACAAAAATCATGTTCTTTTAAAATTTAACATAATATAGGGAACTTAAATTCTAACACCCTCTAATGGCCGACCCTGCAGTAGTGCCTGGCACCTCGGGTTCGGGGTCAGGACCATTCACTAGGGTCCATCTACCCTCACTATGAACAGAGAAAAATGAGAGGAAAGAGGAAGAAGGAGATCCCTCTCTTCCTCTTCTTCGAAAATAGGGGACCTATAAACCACCCCCCCTTTCCTTCTCGGTTGAGCCTAGGAGGCTGCGGTGGCTAGCCCCGATGGGGATAGGATGTGGCGGAGCAAGTGCGACCACCCCCTAGCAGTTGGCGGCGGCGCACAAAGCCGGTGGTGGAGCACTCGGCCAAAACAGAGCTCTCTATTTTCGGACCAAGTTTTGGCAATTGGCCAGCTCCAAAACCACCATAACCATGGCCAAGCACCAAGAGAGGACAGGAAGGCTAAGAATTCTTACCTCAGCCCCGACGTAGATCCGGCGGCCCCTTTTCTCTCCGGCGACAATGGAAGAAGAGGACCATCCGGACCGAAGAAGACCTGGCTTTAATGGCTCTTTCTCTCTCTCTCGGGCGGCAGCACAAGGAAAAAGAACCCCCAAACCAAAAGGGGACTTGGGGTTTGGTGGCTCTACCTTGGATGGCCTCAAAGGAGAAGGAAAAAAAGCCCTAAAACCAGGTGATCTCGGCTTCTTCGGGATGCATTCTCCCTCATCGCGCGCCCTCATGTGCGACGCAAGTGAGGCTGGAAGCTTGTGGCTAGGCCGGTCAAGTGGACCGATTCCAGTCCCAGGGTCTTACAAATGCCATCTTAGGCTAACCTAGCGTATATGTCATTAGGGCCATCCTGTCCACTTATCACTTTCTGATGCACTTCCCCGCAGAGCTTGGTGTTAGAGAAGTTAGAGGCGACCAAGCTATGGCTTGGCAATGCTCTGTGACCATATTCAAGGGAAAACTTAAGCCTACAGAGATATTGCGCATCGAAGGCTTGCACGTGCAGGATGAGGTGAACGAGGAGCGAGCAGAACCGGTGAAAGATCTCATCCCAGTCCGATTATATGGAGAAGGCGATCACTGGATTGTTCAAGTCGGATCACTCTTTGATGAGGAGACAAGGGGCTAGATCGTCCGCTTTCTTAGAGCCAATGTTGACGTGTTCGCTTGGATAGTAACCGACATGCTAGGATTGATTCATCTGTCATGATTCATAGGTTAAACATGGACCCCAACTGTAAGCTTGTTTGGTGGAAGCAGAATTTCTCCCCTAAGCGGAAGCAAGTGATCAACGAGGAGGTGGACAAACTCTTCGAGGCTGGTTTTCTCAAAAAGGTGCACAATCTGGACTGGTTGGCTTATGTCATCGTAGTCAAGAAGGGCAATAGAAAATGGAGTTATAAACGGTCTGTATTAACCATGGTATACTGAATCGGCCCGTATTGGTCAGTTTAGCACGTACCATATCGGTCCGGACCTTGACCGGTACGGTTCAGCCGTGGAAAACAGTATAGGGCCCATACCGGCCAAACCCAGCCAAAGCCGGGGAAGAAGAGAAGAGGCCTCTCCTCCCTCCCTTCCCCGCTCGGTCTCTCTAGGCCTTCGTCTCCTCTGGCTTCGACTGTGTCTATTTTGGTATGTGCCCAGTACCGGTTCCGGTTTTGAACAAGCCGAACTGGTCCGGTAGGCCACCGGTACGCCTACCGGTACTAGTTCGGCATAACTTGGTATCAGCTTTACTGACTTGAGAAAGATATGCCTCAAGGACAGCTTCCCTCTACCTTGGATTAATTAGTTCGTCGACGCTACTTCAGGATATCGGCTAATGAGCTTCATGGATGCCTTCTCGGGATATAATCAGATCAAAATGTATCTGACGACGAGGAGAAGACGACTTTCATCACCGAGAGAGGGCTATACTGCTACCAAGTCATACCCATCAAGTTGAAGAATGCGGGGGCAAATTACCAAAAGCTGGTGAATAAGATTTTCAAGGATTAGCTCGACCGCAATATGGAGGCATGTGTTGATGACATGCACGTGAAGAGTATGACAGTAGAGCAGCATGTCTTCGACCTAAAGAAAGCCTTCCACTATCAGATGAAACTCAATATGAGCAAGTGCGCATTTGGAGTTACTTTGGGCAAGTTTGGGGGTTTAGGGGGACTAGGAGGGGTATAGAAGCAAATCCCAATAAAATACGAGCTATCTTGGTGATGTCGCTGCTTTGAACTATCAAAGAAGTGTAGCACTTCACAGGTTGGATTGCGACACTCAGCCACTTTATGTCCAAGTCAGCGGAGAAGTGTCTGTCCTTCTTCAAAGCTTCCAAAAATATCAAAAACTTGTGGACTAATGAATGCCATAAGGCTTTTGAGCAGCTCAAGGAATAAGTCAGCTTGCCACCACTGCTCACGAAGCCGAAAGCTGGGGAAGGACTCTACCTTTATTTAGCCATCTCTTCCATGGCGTTGAGCTTGGTCCTCATCTAAGACGAAAAGAAGAAACAAAGTTCCATCCATTATGTTGGTAGAGTGCTTTAGGATGCAGAAACGAGGTGCCAGAACCTCGAGAAGATGGCGTTCGCAGTGGTGATCTCAGCACAAAAGTTGAGGCCTTACTTCCAAGCTCATACCTAAAGTCCGTACGTAAACCGACACTTGTGTCGGTAGACCGGGGTTATGGTATGATACGGACCGTGCCATAACGTTCCTACGCATATTGAATGATGGAAGGTCTATATCGCATGAATTGGGTGATCCGCCCAAGAACATTTCGACTAGAGAGGCTGAATCGGGATCCTATGCCTCGTACATGAAATTCTGAGAACCTCATAGCTTACTACTAGTAAGACTAGTATTGAAAATTTTGTACTTTTGCTATTGACTATTTATAAAGTTACATTTCAGTTCAGCTTTTTTTCAAATGCCGCAAGTATCCTCAGGGATTCAAGTTTTCAAGGTCAGACTATAAAAGTCTTCCTTCAGGGTTTGGGAACTATGGAACCCTTGACCTATGGTTGGAACCATGGAAGGACCACCACCCTTGGATCTTAAGTGGTGACCTAATGCTAGCCAAGGTAAAAATCCTAGCTCAGGTTAGGCTTGGAACATAAGTGGTGATATACCACTAGCTGAGATAAAAAAAATCTAGCTCCTGCTAGGCTCGATTCATAAGTGGCCCTGCCTGGCCTGGGCAACTGAGCGGAAAACTTGCCAAGGAAAGAAATTCTAGCTTTGGTTAGGTCGAACAAAAGTGGCAGGCTGGCAGCCCAACCTGATCGGTCGCGAGCAAAGCCAATTGAATGAAGTCCTGGCTCAACCTAGGCATGGACATATATCAACAACTTACCGAACTCAACACGAAGGCAAAGGCTATGGGAGATTGACCTCGCATGACTACACTCCCTAACGCCTACCTCAAGGAGAAGACCCAACATGCCAAACTCCAGTGACTTGACCTCCTAAGGCTGGGATGGGGGACAGGGTCTAGAGGCTGACCTTAAGCCATAATATCTCTAAGCTGACCTCAAGAGGACCACAACCTCTACAAGCTGTCCACAGAACTCAACAATACAACCTCAAACACTTCAACAAACATTCTAGCACTGGCACTCCAAAATTGTTGGAAGTGTTGAGCTAAAAAGTTTGTTTTATTAAATAAAATTTTATTTACTAGTCGTCCTAATGGTCAATTACATCAATAGCAAGAGAAAAGTACAAAAGCAAAAGCAGCAAAACAAGATGGCCACGAGACCAATTACAGTAGAACTTGAAAGAGAAGGCTAAGATCCAGTATAAGGAGTGAAAGAGTAGATGCCCTACAAGCCAATCGCAATATGTATTGCGAAAGGTTTTTTCTTTTGATTTGTCCAAATCATGTACATGACATTTAAATATGAATAAAGGCGTTATGTTTTATCATATGCTGTTGATTATATTTATGATAAACTCCTTAGATTAGGGCAATGGTTTTAAGACTATGATGAGATCATACTAGTGAGACTTAAAATCCTAAAATCCTAATCTTAAATATTCCCAGTCATTGGTACATTGAGTCGGGGATCAATGATTACCGGAAAGACTGGCATGTCTTATGTATGCTCGATGCAGAGGATGATTGATCTCCCAATCATTTGTGTGGAGACACTAATACAAAGATGTGGGTGCTCATTAGAGGAATGAGTTCACTGAATTGACCTACAAAGAGAAATCTTATGAAGTCTTACTTACATGTCAAAAGATGATTCTCTTAGTGGGAGTTGTGCAACTGATTCTATGACCTGAGATCACCATGGTATCTTGTGCACATGAACCCATATTTTGGTTTACACTCATTCATGACAATAAGTTATGTACGAGGTCTTCTGGATATGGTGAATTGTGTACGAAGATTATGAGTAGGTCAACAAAGAATTAATCACTTCTAGTAAGAGAAGATAGCATCCTATTTATTCTAATCATATGATAATTCAGGAAGCCTTTGATCAAAGCAGAATGAAAATTAGAAAGAGTTTCTAATGTTTCATTATTTGAATTATCATTAAAAGATTGAGAAAAATATGAATATGAAATTGAGTTTGACATATATTCATACTCATATACATATTTGGGATGCAGTTTGATTAAAGGATTGAATTGCACGGTAACTTGCCACTGAAGGGTATTTTTGGTATTTCCACCAAATTCTATATTTTTCGGGTAGACATGACACGTTGCTAGACGTCAATCTTGTCTTATAGGTTTGATCGAATTAAAGAGTTTAATTCGATCACCAATTAGAAAGGATTCTAATTGTTAAGTTTGGGTTCGCACAGTTTGGACTTAAATCGATTAGAAGAGTTCTAATCAAGTTAGGTCAATTTGCACTCACACCTATTGCTGGCTAAGTATGGAACCCAATGGGTCACACACAAGAAAACTTATTAAGGGTCTAATTGGATTAGATCATATTTGCAAGATAGACATTCTAGCAGGTGTTGCAAACCCTTAGCTCTTGATTCGAATTGGATTCGAATCTGATTCTTAATTGATCTAATTTGATTAGATCATCTTCTAATATGGGTTAGCCAAGAGTTGGCACCTAATTGGCTTGGTTTGAGTCTAATTGGATTAGATTTAATAAATCATTCAATCTAGACCGTTAGATCTTGATCTACCGTTGGATGAAGACATAATGGAGAGTTGGTTTAACCCAATTGGATTGGGTTAGAGGATGGCTATCATAATTGACCATTGGATCTTAATCCCACCATTGGATGAAGACATGATGGGTCAAGTAAATGGCGCCTTGCATTGGAGCCCTTGGATCATCATCATGAAAGATCAAGAGGTGAGGCGTGATGGACATGTGATTAGCATGTGATGTTGACTTGGTCAAAATATGGCACCACATGAAAGGACATATCATTTGATACACCTCCTCACTTGATCTGCACCTCCTCTTATTTGATATGACCTTTTAGATGATGCCCTTTCATGAGAGGATGTGTGGATGGGATGCATCCCTTGGAGATGCATCCCTACACCTATTATAAATAGGTTAGCACTCCATGGGTTTCATCATTCCAATTCCACCCCACTCCTCTCTTCTTTCTTTCTTACATTAGTTTCTTTCCTTCTAGCATTGCTTCTAGTGTGTCCTAAGCCAAGACAAGGTGGTCTTCTTTAGGACAAAAGGATTAGAAGTGATTTTAGAAGGCTAAAGGAAAATAGAAAGGAAGGAAAGCAAGCCATTAGAGTTCTTTAGAAGAATTCTGCATTAAGGATCAAAAGTCTTTGGAGCTAAAGTCTTGATCAAGTTTTCGTGTGGATCACCATTGGAGGGCGGACACTTGGACGCCTCGTGGAGATTGTACACTTTGGATTAGCGTTTGAGGTATTCTACTAATTCTGCATTTATTTTATATCATTTGATTGTAATCATTAAGGTGATCTAGGCTTAAAAGGGTTTCATGCATAGGGACTTTATTAAGAAATTTTTAAAATCCCTAGCTTCCGCTGCGCATTATAACATGCTAAAACCCTTCAGTGGTGTCAGAGCCATCCTTAATTGGTTCAATCAAATAATTATGTATGATGTATGATTATTAATTTACTATGAGATAGTAATGTCATATGCTTAGAGAAATGCTGAAATGTATGATTAATATATGATATGTTATGTAATAAAATATCATGATATAAAATTTTCCATATGAAAATATGTTGAAGCATGTTAATTAATTGCTTATGATTTATACATGCTATGAGATAGCCATGATGCATAATAGTTTATTTTAGACATGTTAAATGTATGTTACAATTAAAGAATGTGCTAGAGACTAGTAAGCCCTCAATAAAAATTATATTAAGTCATAGTGTTGAAAAACTTTGAGCTAACCCATTCTAGAACAATTAATCTAATTGGTGTCTAAGGAAAGCACTAAAGGTGGTTACTTAATTAGGACCTTACTCTCTGAGTAAGGGGAGCCTCCCACCTGCTTACCTGGCCAATTGTTTGATTGCCTATTATGGATAAGCTTAATATTGATATAACACTATTGATAGCCTTCCTTCATGCCTCGATATTATTATGTCAAGATCCATGCTAGTTTGTTGTGCTAACACAAGACTTGCAATGGGGACTGATGTTATACTGTCTTGGTGCATTAAGATGCTTATGGCATATTTTAATATATTGCCTTGTTGTGCAACCACATGGACAATATTATTCGAATATGACTATATGGAAATGAAAGGTTTGACTTAACTAAAATATTATTGTTTGTTGTGCTAACACAAGGGCCAAGGCAATAAGTATTTTAAGAGGACAAGATAAAGTTGAGAATTGCATGAGATGCAATTGGAAAGAGTTTCCTACCTTTGAACTCATAAGAGTTTGTTGTGTAAACACAAGGCTTTTTATGATGAATTAGGATCTCAACCCTACTAAGAAAAATTATATTTTCACGTTTATCATAGGAGAGGGCTATGATATTCGATAAAATAGTAGGAGACATTAGATTAAAGTCCTTATCTAGTTGCAAACATGTCATCATGATTGGTCTGCTTATATTAGTTTTGTTCTTGCATATGTAGAATTATTAAATGGCTTCTTCACTTTCACTAAGAGGCATCTTAGATGCCAACAAGTTGACCGGACCAAACTATGTGGACTGGTTGAGGAATTTAAAGATAGTACTCACTCAGGAGAAAATTTCTTATATACTTGAAACCCCTGATCTTGGAGATCTAGGGGATGATGCTACAGAAGAGGAGGTTGCCACACATAAGATGTGGAAAAATGACAGTGTGACTGTCAAATGTATCATACTTGCCTCTATGAACAATGAATTACAGAGGCAACATGAAGGCATGGACACTCAATCCATACTTCTCAATTTAAAAGAGTTGTATGGAGAACAAAGCAGGACTGCTAGGTATGAGATATCTAAGCAGTTGTTCCGTGCTAGAATGAATGAAGGAACTCCAGTGCAAAACCATGTTCTTATGGTTATAGACTTGATCACCAGATTAAGTCAATTAGGTTTTGCTATGGATAGTGAGCTCAGTCAGGATTTGATCCTGCAATCACTGCCTGATTCATTCTCTCAGTTTGTTGTGAACTTTCACATGAACAAGCTGAACACCTCCCTGCCCGAGCTGTTAAATATGCTCAAAACAGCTGAAGGGCATATTAAGAAGGATAAAGGTCCACTCCTTCTTATAAATAGGACCTCTATGAGGAAATCGGGAAATAAGGGTTCTAAGAAACGATTGAACCCCAAGAGTAGCATCAAAAAGAAAAAAGGAAAGAAAAACTCCGGATCAAGTACCTGTTTTCATTGCGGCAAAGCTGGCCACTGGAAAAGGAATTGCAAGAGTTTTCTTGCAAGTATGAAGACCGATGCAAGAGTTGCATCAAAAGGTATGTTTATGTTACATGCCAACTTGTCATTAAGTTCTTCAAATTCAAATTCATGGGTATTGGATACCGGCTGTGGTTTTCACATTTGCAAATCTTTGCATGGACTACAGAAAATTAAAATTTTGAAGAAAGGTGACTTCGAGCTGTATGGCGCTGGAGGAGAGTCCATCCAGGCTGAAGCTGTTGGAACCTACAACTTGGAATTGCCTTCGGGAAAGCTCCTACAATTAGAAGATTGTTATTATATGCCCAAAATTATTAGAAATGTAATTTCCATTCCTTTGTTGTTAAAGAAAGGTTTTGAAATTAATGGAAAGGGCAATGGTTGCTCTATTTATTTTTCTAATAAGCATCTTTGCAATGGCATTATGGAAAATGGTCTTCTAGTTTTATTACTTAATGACAATGTCTTTCATATTAATAAAAGCAATAAAAGAAAGAGAGAGGAAGTGAATAATACCCTCCTTTGGCATTGCCGACTTGGTCACATAAGTGAATCAAGAATCAACAAGTTATACAAAGAAGAGTTCTTTGATCCTTATGATTATGAATCATTAGGAACTTGTGAATCTTGTCTTATGGGAAAAATGACCAAGTCTCCATTCACTGGACATGGAGAAAGGGCAAGTGAGTTATTAGGACTTATACATACAGATGTATGTGGTCCTATGACAACTCCAGCTAGAGGTGGATACTCTTACTTCATCACATTCACTGATGATTTATCAAGGTTCGGATTTGTGTATCTTATGAAACATAAATACGAAGCCTTTGATAAGTTTAAAGAGTATCAAAGTATGGTTGAAAAACAAACCGGAAAGTGTATTAAAATCCTTCGATCTGATCGAGGAGGTGAATACCTTTCTAGTGAATTTTTAAATCATCTTAAAGAAAAGGGCATTCTCTCTGAATGGACACCTCCGTATACGCCACAACTAAATGGTGTAGCTGAACGGAGGAATCGTACTCTATTAGATATGGTAAGGTCCATGATGTGCTTTACAGATCTTCCTATTTCCTTCTGGGGTTATGCCTTAGAAACTGCTACATATGTGCTAAACAGGATACCTTCAAAATCTGTATCTAGTACTCCATATGAGATATGGAGAGGTAGAAAGCCCAATCTTAAATATTTTAAAATATGGGGCTGCCAAGCATATGTCAAAAAAAATTTTGGACATAAGCTAAGTGCTAGATCAGATAAATGTACATTTATAGGTTATTCCAAAGAAAGTATTGGATATCTCTTCTATCACCCTACTGAACAAAAGGTATTTGTTAGTAGGCATGTCATTATCTTAGAAAAGGGCAGTGAAAGAAGAATTGAACTTAATGAAGTTCAAGACCTACAAATAGAAACACAAGAAATTCTTCAACCAGATGTCCCCATTGATGAAGTACAACCACAACACACATCTCTCCAAAGGTCAGATAGAGTGCGAAATGCACCTAAGAGGTATGGGTTTATCATTGAGAATGATGAAGCCCATATCGTCGAAAATGATGATCCTCTGACCTATTCGGAAGCTATCATGAGTAATAACTCTAACAAATGGTTAGAAGCTATGAAATCCGAAATAGACTCTATGTATACCAACCAAGTATGGACTTTGGTTGATGCACCAGAAGGTGTAAACCCTATAGGTTGCAAATGGGTCTATAAGAAGAAGATTGGAGCAGATGGCCAAGTAGAAACCTACAAGGCTAGATTGGTGGCAAAAGGTTTCAGGCAAAAGTAAGGAATTGACTATGATGAAATTTTTTCACCAGTTGCCATGCTTAAATCTATTCGGATTTTGCTTGCAATAGCTGCATACTATGATTATGAAATTTGGCAGATGGATGTCAAAACCGCCTTCCTTAATGGTTATCTTGAGAAAGAGGTTTACATGACACAGCCAGAAGGATTTGTCTTAAGTGGGAGAGCAAATCAAGTATGCAAGCTTAAGAGATCCATTTATGGATTAAAGCAAGCATCGAGGAGTTGGAACATCCGTTTTGATACAACAGTCAAAGAGTTTGATTTTATCAAAAATGTGGATGAACCATATGTGTACAAGAAGACTAGTGAGAGTGCCGTTGTCTTCTTAATATTGTATGTAGATGACATACTAATCATTGGAAATGATATTCCAATGTTACAATCGGTCAAGACTTGGCTATCAAAAAGCTTTTCCATGAAAGACTTGGAAGAAGCATCCTATATACTTGGTATAAAGATCTATAGGGATAGATCTAAAAGGATGCTAGGCTTGTCCCAGTCTAAGTACATAGATCGTGTGCTAAAAAGATTCAGCATGGAAGGAAGTAAAAGAGGTTACTTACCTATGAGTCATGGCATACGTCTCTCTAAGAAGATGTCTCCTAAGACATCTGAAGAGAGGAATAGAATGAATTCTATTTCCTATGCTTCGGCAGTAGGATCAATTATGTATGCTATGCTATGTACTAGGCCTGATGTTGCTTATGCCTTAGGCATAACAAGCAGATTCCAGGCTGATCCAGGAGAAAATCATTGGATAGCTGTGAAAAATATTCTTAAGTACTTAAGAAGGACTAAAGATATTTTTCTAGTTTATGGAGGATCTGAGTTGAAACTAGAAGGATTTTCTGATTCTAGTTTTCAATCAGATCCAGATGATAGCAAGTCCACTTCAGGGTATGTCTTTACCCTAAATGGTGGTGCAGTGAGCTGGAAGAGTTCCAAGCAGCAAACTGTAGCTGACTCAACTACTGAGGCAGAATACATCGCTGTAAGTGAAGCCGCTAAGGAAGCTGTCTGGATGAAGAAGTTCATCGCTGAGTTGGGAGTAGTTTCTGAGATTGCTAGACCAGTTTCAGTTTATTGTGACAACACTGGAGCTGTTGCTCAAGCAAAGGAACCAAGATCTCATCACAAATTCAAGCACATTCTAAGACGCTTCCACCTCGTTCGAGAGATCGTCGAGAGACAAGACATAGTCATTGAACGAGTAGACACAAAGAACAACTTAGCAGACCCGTTCACTAAAGCTCTACCACAACAGCAGTTCGATCGCCACCTCGATTGTATGGGGATAAAATATAAGAGCGATTGGCTTTAGTGCAAGTGGGAGATTGAAAGAGTAGATGCCCTACAAGCCAATCGCAATATGTATTGCGAAAGGTTTTTTCTTTTGATTTGTCCAAATCATGTACATGACATTTAAATATGAATAAAGGCGTTATGTTTTATCATATGCTGTTGATTATATTTATGATAAACTCCTTAGATTAGGGCAATGGTTTTAAGACTATGATGAGATCATACTAGTGAGACTTAAAATCCTAAAATTCTAATCTTAAATATTCCCAGTCATTGGTACATTGAGTCGGGGATCAATGATTACCGGAAAGACTGGCATGTCTTATGTATGCTCGATGCAGAGGATGATTGATCTCACAATCATTTGTGTGGAGACACTAATACAAAGATGTGGGTGCTCATTAGAGGAATGAGTTCACTGAATTGACCTACAAAGAGAAATCTTATGAAGTCTTACTTACATGTCAAAAGATGATTCTCTTAGTGGGAGTTGTGCAACTGATTCTATGACCTGAGATCACCATGGTATCTTGTGCACATGAACCCATATTTTGGTTTACACTCATTCATGACAATAAGTTATGTACGAGGTCTTCTGGATATGGTGAATTGTGTACGAAGATTATGAGTAGGTCAACAAGGAATTAATCACTTCTAGTAAGAGAAGATAGCATCCTATTTATTCTAATCATATGATAATTCAGGAAGCCTTTGATCAAAGCAGAATGAAAATTAGAAAGAGTTTCTTATGTTTCATTATTTGAATTATCATTAAAAGATTGAGAAAAATATGAATATGAAATTGAGTTTGACATATATTCATACTCATATACATATTTGGGATGCAGTTTGATTAAAGGATTGAATTGCACGGTAACTTGCCACTGAAGGGTATTTTTGGTATTTCTACCAAATTCTATATTTTTCGGGTAGACATGACACGTTGCTAGACGTCAATCTTGTCTTATAGGTTTGATCGAATTAAAGAGTTTAATTCGATCACCAATTAGAAAGGATTCTAATTGTTAAGTTTGGGTTCGCACAGTTTGGACTTAAATCGATTAGAAGAGTTCTAATCAAGTTAGGTCAGCTTGCACTCACACCTATTGCTGGCTAAGTATGGAACCCAATGGGTCACACACAAGAAAATTTATTAAGGGTCTAATTGGATTAGATCATGTTTGCAAGATAGACATTCTAGCAGGTGTTGCAAACCCTTAGCTCTTGATTCGAATTGGATTCGAATCTGATTCTTAATTGATCTAATTTGATTAGATCATCTTCTAATATGGGTTAGCCAAGAGTTGGCACCTAATTGGCTTGGTTTGAGTCTAATTGGATTAGATTTAATAAATCATTCAATCTAGACCGTTAGATCTTGATCTACCGTTGGATGAAGACATAATGGAGAGTTGGTTTAACCCAATTGGATTGGGTTAGAGGATGGCTATCATAATTGACCATTGGATCTTAATCCCACCATTGGATGAAGACATGATGGGTCAAGTAAATGGCGCCTTGCATTGGAGCCCTTGGATCATCATCATGAAAGATCAAGAGGTGAGGCGTGATGGACATGTGATTAGCATGTGATGTTGACTTGGTCAAAATATGGCACCACATGAAAGGACATATCATTTGATACACCTCCTCACTTGATCTGCACCTCCTCTTATTTGATATGACCTTTTAGATGATGCCCTTTCATGAGAGGATGTGTGGATGGGATGCATCCCTTGGAGATGCATCCCTACACCTATTATAAATAGGTTAGCACTCCATGGGTTTCATCATTCCAATTCCACCCCACTCCTCTCTTCTTTCTTTCTTACATTAGTTTCTTTCTTTCTAGCATTGCTTCTAGTGTGTCCTAAGCCAAGACAAGGTGGTCTTCTTTAGGACAAAAGGATTAGAAGTGATTTTAGAAGGCTAAAGGAAAATAGAAAGGAAGGAAAGCAAGCCATTAGAGTTCTTTAGAAGAATTCTGCATTAAGGATCAAAAGTCTTTGGAGCTAAAGTCTTGATCAAGTTTTCGTGTGGATCACCATTGGAGGGCGGACACTTGGACGCCTCGTGGAGATTGTACACTTTGGATTAGCGTTTGAGGTATTCTACTAATTCTGCATTTATTTTATATCATTTGATTGTAATCATTAAGGTGATCTAGGCTTAAAAGGGTTTCATGCATAGGGACTTTATTAAGAAATTTTTAAAATTCCTAGCTTCCGCTGCGCATTATAACATGCTAAAACCCTTCAAGGAGGGCATTCAGCCAGACTAGCAGTGCCTTATCTTCGCCGGAAAGCAGCTCGAGGATGGCTAGAGGTCTTGCCCAATGCCATCTTCTACTCCATAAGGATTGAGACCGCTCAAATCAGCCTCAAGGATGAGCTTCTCCACTTGTCATTTTCAGAATTTGAAGCCCTCGTAGGCCTCAAAGCTATGGGCGACCAAGTCTACCTCATGCTGTTTAGAGGCTTTGGAATCCTCCACAGCTTGAGCTGCCTCCTCGTTTGCCTTTGCGGCTTCTTGCTTGGCTGCTCCCAGTTTTACCCGGCGCCTGTCTGAATGATCATGCTCCTTCAGCTCGGCCTCAAGCCCGCTGACCTGTTGCTTCAGCTGGTCCCTCTAGAGCTCCATGTTCTCCAAGTCCTTGGATAGCATAAAGATGTGGTCATGAGTGGCCATCCAAAGGTGGACGTTCTGAAAGATGGAGTAGTGAGTCAACGGTATGCAACAAATAAAATTCTTTTAAAGTATTATAGGATAGAAAGCTTACCTTGATGGCCTCCTTGAAGGTTGGCTGAGCAACATGCTGGAAGTGCATCCCAACAACTTGGCTTGGTATACTGGGAGAAGAATCCCTCGAGCTAATTCTTGGCCGACTTGGCTGCTATGGAAAGCTGAGTCCATGGTTCTTATAGACCACTCAGGATGGAAAAGTTCAACTTCCGGAGTGTGGGCATGAGGGGGAGAAAACACTATTTGCACCTTGGGCTGCTCCTTTGCCCAAGGTGTCCCCTCAGTGCGGACCTTGAAGGGGACCGGAACTACTAACTTCTTCACAAGAGGAGCACTCTTGCTATTCTCGCTAGGCCTCTTACGCTTACTAGCTTGTTTGAACAGTGCCATGTTGATAACCATGTTTGCAGAAAGAAAATCTAATTAAGTAAAATAGCTCAGTAGGAAACCGAGACTAAACAATTACAAGAATGGCTAGAATTTGCCCTCAAGCCATGCTCTGCTTAAATTGGCATTTACTAGAGTTTGCTCAGCCATAAATTCTTGGACAGGTGGTGTTGGGAACCCGCCCATGCCGCAGAAAATTAAAAAAATTTCAGATGCAGCGGAAGAGGCATGCACGGGATCAACCGTTCATCGCATGAACGTGGTTTAAAAACCGTTCGTAGATAGATAAGGATTAAAAACTTTTAAATAACATTAGAAGATCAGATCTTCACCTTGTGCGGGTAGATGATCACCGCAAACTAATGATCGTGGTTTTGGATGAAGGTTCGCTTGAAGCTGTTCAAGTGCCCGGCCTCTACGGGTATCCACACGAAGCAGAAAACCGATCCAAGCTTCTTTTTCTCCCCGGGGTGCTAGCTTCCTTGCAGAGAAAATTTGGTGGCTGATGTCCTTCCTTTTAATCAACCCTTGATTGTACTTGGGAGGAGGAAGAAGGAGCAACCATGGAAGAAGATCACCAAGCCTTGCAGCCCTTTTTCCTTTGCCTGCGTTGGAAGAAGGAAAGGAGGAAGAGGATGCCGCCAAGACTCCTCTTGGCTTTTCCCTTTGCTTGCGGCTGAAACAAGAGGAGGAGAGGGGGCTCACGGGTGGAGAAGGAAGAGGGCTTGAATCATCTGCCCTAGGGTGCCGCCCACATCCCCTTTTAAGCATGAAGGGCTCCTACAAGTTAGGAGCCCTTGATTGTTTTCCAAGAGGGGCGCCGGCCCCTCTTGTGTTGCCGCACCAACAAGGGAAAAGAGGAGGGGCGTGCGCCCCTCCCTCTTGGCTAACCCTAGTCCTCCTCTAAGGAGGATTAGGAGGTCTTCTAGTGGCTAAGTCCTAATGTAATTAGGCTTAGTCCAAGGTTTAACCAATTTGGGTTTTATACAAGTCCTAATCCAATTAGAAGTTGAATGAACCATGACTTAATTTGAACTCTTCAATCCTAACCCAATTAGGAGTCATCTTGATTCATTAGGTTGATGATTAATTAGGGCTTAGGAGATCCTAATCCAATTAGGACTTATTTAATTTTAGTCCTAATCCAATTAGGACTCTAATTTGAATCCGAAGTCCTAATCCGATTAGGACTCTAGGAATTCTACTCCAAGTAGGAATCCAATTTTAATTCAAAACTCCTAATCTAATTAGGATTGTAGGAATCCTACTCCAAGTAGGATTTTCAGTCCTAATCCAATTAGGACTCTAGGAATCCTACTCCAAGTAGGACTCTTGTTTCAAGTCCAATTAATTAATTTCCTTTGTTCCTTCTTCAACTTATTATCAATCGAATTGATTACTTGTGATTCCTAATCACGATTCAACCATCGGATCGGTCAAAATGCCTCTAGTGTGTGTGACCCCATAGGTTCTACTCTGACTGGTAGTGAGATATATTGTGATCTCTTATCACAATATCATTGAAAACTCCTTTCAATGGATCGGAACGATTCCAACTCTACTCATTAGGGTTAATCGATCATCGAGATAATCCCTGTGAGTCTCACCATCCACCAGTGACACCTAGCAGCATGTAGTGGCTACCCAGTAGAATAGAATGATGAACCTCTAGGTGCAGTTATCATGTGATACAGTCCTTCTATCATGGATCCCTACAGGACGGAGGTCATGGATAACTCGTCAAACCCCTTCGTCTGTCATATGTCAAGATTTATTCGACTTAAGTTCGAGAGCGGAGAACTCTTTCTCCACTGTGCAATCTGCCCCGGCCGAGGTCTTACGAACTCAGTCTTATAAATCACATAGGATCTCTCCTTATCTATCAAGGTCGATAGATTCCTTGTAGATGCATATCCTACTCCTACAGTGAACCTACTGCAGCCAATCTACACTGCATGGACCCATATGGCTAGAGACCATGTATATATGCAGTCAAACTACAATAACCTCACTGTGAGTAGCCGAAGCATCGCAGGTCAAAGGACCAGTCATACTACTGCAACATCAAGCAAGTCACTGACGAGTGGATAGACATCCAAGTGACTTCTTGTCTTGGTCACGCTCAGTACCCTTGTTCTCTAACAAGCACCTGCACTATTACTTCAGTGTCGCCACACTGTGGACTCGAGTCTTGTCCATCCATAAGGAAAGCAATGTGTGCACTGATCGGATCGATCACCATCCTTGTGATGATCCATTGATCAGGAGCATTCAGAAATTAATCAATGATGCATGGCTCAAATTCTTAACTCTTAAGAATACGCATCATCATCTTATTAATTCTTGGACGATTCATAGACACATAAACAATATGAATAAAAAGATGCCTTTTATTTATTCAATAATAAATAGTCAAGTACAAAATTATGTCCCTAGAATTAACAATGTGTCAGCCAGATTGGCTTTTAGGGCATACATCTATCAGGTGGAACTTCAGTATGGCATAGCTCTTCAAGCATCTTCTAATCTATTTTGCTCAAGTTGGGGTACCGACTTAAAGAGCTCCTTGGTGTTCCCCAAATCATGCGGAACTGCCATGGCTGTTCAGCTAGCATGAAGAAAATGCAGCCCTTCCAGCTATGTGTAGCTGAATGGTGTTGTTTGATCAATTGCACCCCTTTCCAAGCTGAGAAATACCACCATCCTTGCTTCAAAGGGTGCTCTTTAAAAATGAATAGAGCTTGAACGAGCTCGATTATAGCTTGTACACCATACATAAAGGTGTATGCAAGAAACCCTATAATAGTCCATTAATTGGGTCTAATTAGGCAGGAACTAACTTATACTAATCTAAGAGTTGACAGATGAAGGGGTGAAAGGAGAACCTAAGCCTTGCTAGGAGGCACTCATTAGACAAGCACAGCTGACTTGCTAAGTAAATGTCAGCCCTTTCATCACGTTCAGGCAGCCTAAAGGAAAAACCAGAGGGAACAGATAGGTCTTCCTAAATACTTCAAGTTCCCCTAACCTAACGTGCACTGCTCGGCACCTTGACCTCTAAGAAGGATAGGCTGAGTAGACTTGTCCATTGAAGATGACCTAGATGGAGAAGAGGAACCGGAACTACAGGAATAAGCTCAGGCTGAAGAGCTAAACATTCTTGCAAATTAAGAGCAGAATGAAAAAGGAAAGGGTCTAGAAAATACCTAAGGGAAGGGCCAAGCTGAAAGGAAGATCAGATCAAGGAGAAATGCTAAGCTACTGGGAGGCTAAAGCTAACTAGAATGGGAACTGAGACTTTTGTAAACAAGCCTAAGGCTCTGGTCATTGGTCATTGCCTCGCTTATATAGAAGCTCTAACGGCTCAGATCATCCAAAGAAACCATGCCCGATCGACTTCTTGACCAGACGAGGTGACACGTGTCACTTTGTTACTGGCTGAGCGGTCACACAGATCAGTTGTCCTTTAGAAGTCCAAGAGAACCCGCTTGGATAATCTAGCAAAAATTCCAAAATTCAGCCCAAATTCCCATCAACAATGAAACATAGATCAAATCTAGACCAATTTTGCTGATTTATCTACTTCCTTAGCTTAAGCTAGGAAAAGATGGCTTGGACCTTGAAGTGGGAGGCACTTGATGTGGCCTAAATTAGATTAGCCAATCATGAAATGACACATGGCATAGCAGGGGACCATTTTCAGTTGGACTCATTCATTAGCGGATCCACATAAGAAAAGTCTAGAGATAGTTCTCCACTTAACTCCGAATTCTAGAGCCCAACTCTAGCGAGACTAGGACTCTTTATCTATAAAGAAGGCCTAGGGTACCAAGTATGAATGACCATCACGAAAAATACAGACATATTCTTTACACTTGACTTTATGGGTCTCCATCTCCTGCTATTCCCTAGAGCTCTGTCTGACTTATTTATCTCTGGCTGGATCAGCTCCGATGACGTTCGAGCTCGCCCTCTCTCCTCATATTAGGTCATCTAGCACAGATCGGATCTTCTTCTTCGCGCACGGAGCACAACAGCCTTCCATCTACCATATTGGGTTGACACTACCTAATTTGATTGCCTATGTTGGTACTTGCATCAACCCACTCCGATTATGGCCCTTTCTTAAATAATAATAAAAGTTATTATACTTATAATAGTTCGTTGTACCATTCCGAACCGAGCAGTACAGAGCGTACCTACGTATCGGTACTTGATACGGGTGGCGTACCGATACTCGGTATGCCAAAAAAATTTCGTACTGTACCATACTAACATAATGCTAGTGCGACATTAGTATGGAGTCTAGCACTAAGATGGCAAACCTTGATACTTATTATTATAATACATATAATTTACTATGCATGAATATCTCATCTTCCAAACCATCAGTTTGCCTCCTTGCCTGCCCAAACAGCGTCCCTCATGTTTGTCCAGCACCTTATAGTCCCCTAGTAATGGATCCTAAAGGTTCTTTTTTCTTACTCTCCCTCCCACTTCCTCTCCAATTCTCTTCTTTCATTAGTTGTCCTATCAACCCTCACCTCACTCTCTCTCTGTTTGTGTCTTTTCTTGTGAAGATTGCCCTCACCTCACCACCATTGCTTCACCCTCATTGCTTCAACCCATAGTAGCCAAAATCTTGTACCTAGGTAAAGCACCAGCTATAGAATCTTCCCAAGATCTCAAACCTGCACCCATTTTGTAAGTGCTTCTTGATTAAAAATGTGTCTAAACTATCTACTTCCCTGAACTCATATCCCCATCTACTCCTCTACCAGCTTCAGATTATGGCAATTAAACTCCAACCGACCCTCCATTAACCTGCTCCGCCTCACCCCACCCTCATCTTCCTAACACCTACCACTTTCATCATCACCAACTAGTGAAGCTGGGGACGAAGTGGGGCAAGTGCCCCCTCTTGGATTTCGGATTTCCCACATGTTACAGAAGATAGATTCTTTGCCCCCTACTCAAAATTCTGGGTTATAACTTATCACTTGACATAAAGGGTGTATGTGATAAATCTTATTATTCCACAATTTTGGATTGTTCTTTCTAAATAGGCACTAGAGTTGCTTGGCCAACTCAAATAACTTTAATAGCTTTGAAGGTTCAATCATGGCCATCCATGTGTCCGCTTAAGTTGAAGATTAGGGAGTCAGTTAGTATATCCCAATCTCCATGCTTCCTTGTTTGCATCCTTCAAACAAGGGCAAGTGAGCATGCACTCTATCCTGTCTCTCTTTTTGTATTTATTTGAAATTTTAGCATTTTCTTTTCCTTTTTTCTTTATTTTTCTCTTCTTTTCTCTTGCTTTACCTTCTTCAACCTTTTACCTATTTAAGAAGAGATCTTTCATTACTTTTAGAGAAGATATATTGCTTTTAACTTTTTTAATATATGCTAGGAGTTACATTTTAAGAAATCAAGGCACCAATCAATCAAAGGGTGCTGCAGTTTTAAGCTTATCTAGGTCCAGATATTTTTATTTTTAAAAAGATTTAGGCACAATTTAATTTATTACCATGTGTTGTAATTGTGTTGCAAATGATTAAAAGTATATAAATTTTTTTTTTGGTATTATGGCTTCATAATTTTGCTGTTCCTCCCCCCTCATGCAAAATCCTAGCTTTGCCATTGTAGTCACCCCACCTAAAGCTTCTTCTCTCTTTGGCCACCACGCCATGCCTTCACGTCATTAAAAGCTTTTTATTTTTTAAAAGCTTCTCTCACCGTTCCACTCCGTTATCTTCCTAGACTCGTATTACCACTACCAACGTGGAAGCCCTACTCAACCATAATTGTTCATCCCAACCCTTCTTGCCTAGCAAAGGAGGAGAAGAGGAGGCCAAGGTTAGGTTAGGAATCTGTCATCATTCTACCTACTCTTCAATTCCCTTGTGAAATCAAATTATATATATAATTATCAAGTTATCTTGGCCAAAAGCAAACATTGTACATGACCAGGGAGATGACTTTGATACTTTAATTTTTTTAAATTTGTTCATCTTGGTTTTCAAAGCAAGTTTCTCGGCTGCAGAATTGGAAGGCAAATGAGGGGAGTAGGAGGAGGCCAAAGTTGGGTCAGGTTATCCAACATAGTTCTGCGGCTTCTGCCTACCCATCAAGTTGTGTAAAGTCAAACACCATTTAATATGTCAAGAAAGTTTGACCCAACTCAAACCTTATACAATTCTAGGGAGGTGAATTTGATCTTATATTTTTTATCAATTTGTATCCATTTTTTTCAAAGCAATTTGCTGAGCTACGGAATTGATGCTCTTGCTCCTTGAAATTTACATGTCTTTCTTGGCACATATTAAAGGTGAAGTCCATGAGTATGGCTTGTCATGTCTAGCACAATCAGCAATCATCCTTATGTCACAAAATGGCTTGTGATTTGCATTGTGCTTCTCCAATTCAAACACAAAAGACACGGATTAACTTGATATCTATTATTCTTATTAACATATGTCAATTAGGAAAAGATATCACCTAAGTGATAGCAAATAGGTGCATATGAAAAATTGCTTTAGCCTCAAAAGTAAGCATTACTGTTTTGTCAGGTGTAATCAACGGAACTGCTCCAAACCCAGTTCGGATGTCAGAGATGTGTGATCAACTGGGCCAAGTTATAGGCCGGCCTTCTTGGCTGCCTGTACCAGATTTTGCTATCAAAGCAGTCCTCGGTGAAGGTGCCTCTGTTGTATGTATTGTCCAATTTAACTTATTTTTATTTTATCAGTTACGGCTTTCACAAATCAAAATATGCATTTTTCAATTGCATCGTTTGCAGGTTTTGGAAGGGCAAAGAGTGCTACCTGCAAAGGCGAAGGAGTTGGGTTTCTCATATAAATATCCATATGTCAAAGATGCACTGGAGGCCATTGTCGGGGGGCTGTAATGAGGCCATTACTTTACTGGGATGTCATTATATTTATTCTTTCTTTGAAGCTTTGCTGGTTCACTTCTTTGAGCAAATCTTCCACTACGCAATCTCCATCCTGGAGACAATCAACAAGAGGTGCCTCCTTAATGTTTGCCCCTTCTGTGAAATATAACATGATGGTATTTCAGATTTTGCTCTGCTTTTCTCTTCATTTGCATGGATTATACCCTTTCCTTTCTTCTATTTTTGCCAAAGCCTGAAGCCATTTGGACTGTTCAAAACTGTCATGCCTTCTTCTTCTCTTTTTTGCTACAAAGAAGGGGAGGGATTCTACAGACACCATGATTATCCAAGTCCATTTTTCTTTTCGAAAATGTATCATCCAAGAATTCAACCTAGAAACTTCAGCTGCTAAGAGAAGGGTTGTGATCACTGGAGGAGGCCTCGATTTGCAGAACTGTTATTCTTTTGTTTTAGCTCCATCTTCATCTACCATCGCATATTGCATGGCAAATTGATGCGACCATATCTGAGATATGAATAATTATTTAGTCTTCTTTTATAGCCATGAAATCTCTCTATGTGAGAAACGCTACAAACTTTAGTAATGGGCTTGCTATCTTTAATAAAGTGCAGCTCAAATAAGACATAGATATAAATAATAATAAAAATAAGAAAAATTGGGGCATACATCTGCTGGCACCTTTGGGTGCTGTTTGTATCCTCTGGACTGTGTAGTAAGGGCCTTTCTCATCGGAAGCACATCTAACTTGCTAGAATATCCTCTGCTGGAAACGGGCGACCGATAAGGACGTGAGAACCATGATAGGCAACTGCTTACATTTCGTTTATTCTTGTGTACTACTTGATTACATCAATTTTTGGAGTCTTAGTTTCATTACTGATTTGCTTGATCCCTAGCTACTGCTTCTGCTGTTGCACTTACTATTATGATCCTTAGAGAAACAGGAACTAAGGTGTGTAACTTGGGCAGGTCAACACAGATGCAACCGGAGTCCGACCCTAAATTGTGCTAGCTTTGGATGCATGCATGCATGCATGCATACATCCATCAATCAATGCATACATAAAGATGGAGGTCAAATTGTTTTGGGTTTAGGAGCTCAGCTTAAAGGCATGGATTGGCTTTCAATTCGACCTAAATGTATCCAATTTCCACCTTGTTTGGGCCCTTCTTGTCCTGTCCTGGTGCGTCAAGAAACTCATTGGTTGATGAAAATGGTAATGGGTAGATAGGTGTATACAGGTTATTTACGTAATACAATTTTACTTATTTATACTGAGAAATAATAACTTCTCACTTTGATGGTCACCTCCTATGTTGGGCTTCACTTTTGGTGGTTCAGGTAATTGACGTCAGCTATCCTCCTACTATATATCTTGATCGTATGCTACTGCCAGAGTAGTAGTCATTCAATTAGTCAAAATCTTTGCTATGTCTCCATTCGGGTTACTTAATATCAATACACTTATGGTCACTCATGCATATTCAACCTTTGGTGAGATGCTCTTGGTCAACTTCAGTTTGGTGTCTATTTGGTCTTAGCTCTTGGGATATTCTCTTGAAACCATTTATGTTTGTTTTTACCCCACCGTATGGCCAATTAGGGATGTTTCTCCGATGTGTCAATTTCAGCAAAGGATATGATGTGAAAAATGTCCTTGGCCTTCCATCGGCTATTAGTCAGATAGGGTGATGGAATATACTAGCCACCCGAGCGCTCACATCAAAGCACTAACATTTGATCATTCAAATAATTATGTTTGTAGGGATTCTCATCCTTTTTAAATTTCTTTTTTCCATAGTATTGGAATTTGTGTAGTAGCAACTATTCTCCTCTTGTAATAGCTACATACTAATGTAGCATTAGTTGTAATTCGAAGGGTGCTGCTCGATTTTTGAAGGTCTCATAATTATTACACAATCTCTTTAGATCACGCCTCAATATAGGGCATTGTTTTATATTGGGTGCCATCATCATCTCTGTCTTCCTTACAACAGTCTTCACCTAGCTCTTACCCTCTTCTTTGTAAGTTGTCTTCATTACTTGTTAATTGACCATGGATTAGGAGCTCAGATTCTATGCCAATGCTGAATAGCACCATGATGACCTTGAGCATCCTAGCATACTCAAGAAAGTTAATTCTTATGTACTCATGGAAGACTCTAGTTTACTCATTTTTGAAACTATCTTCCATCTTGGATTCCTTAAACTTTGTCCTCTTTCCTTCCTCGGTCTTCCTAAGAGGTCTTCAAGGCCGAATTTTATAAGTTCAGTTTGGGATAGTCCGAACTACTATTGCCTATGGCCCTTGAAGACTCTTCTCTAGAATATTTGGTTCAACCGAGTTTGCTAGTAGAAGGCTGTCATTTGGGAGGCCAATAGTCTTTACAATCTTTTCTCGCTTTCAACACCTCCCATAGCCAATAATCCTTTAGTCTTGGTGGCTATCTATTTCTGATGCCCACTTTCAACACCTTTCATTCCCTAGTCTCTTAGATTTAGGGTTTTTTCATTATTCACCCAATCAGGAATGTGTTCAATGCAAACACTCTAGTTGAAATTCCTCCTAACAATTTTGGCCTCAATTTTAGAAAAAATGCTAACTATACCTTCTATATTTGGTAATTTTGCCATCAAAGCGAACCTATCTCTATTATAGAATACATAGCCTTCTTTTTGGTATAGATCTGTAAATTTCTTTTTTTGCTATTGTTCAGTCAAAGTAGTTAAGGCTCACCTTCGACTGGTTGTTTCTTTGACCAAAGATTCGTCTATATCTATTGGGTCCTTGATTTTTGGTAGTCTCTATTAGTGCTAAAAGGACATAAATTTAGGAACATGGAGGTATGGGGATCCTCTATTGATCCTTCAAATTTGCCTTATACATTTTTTCTCAAAGATTTGTCCTTTGATAGAAATTACCGAAGCTCCTCATCTCGGCCTTTGTTTTGCTCAATTGACAAGGCCAAATCTTTCCTTTATCAAATACTTGAAGAAATTTTATGAAAGTTCAGCTCATTGCAATACCTCTTTTCTCTACCCCATTCCTTCAAGTCTCGAAGCCCTCTTGGCTCCTTCTCCCTCGGGCGAACATGACTCCAGAAGAGGATGAAGTAAGAGCTAACCAATGGAGGCATTTTCTTGTGCCTAGGTATCTCCATGTTGGCTTGAGCACTTATGCACCAACAAGTGCGGAGTTGAGTAGTATTGCTTGATTCAGAAGCTTATTCTAGGATAGTTTTAAGTACTACCGCCTATGGCCCTCATGACTCTTCTCTGTAATCTTTGGTTTGACCGAGTTTGCTAGTAGAAGGCCACTATTTGAGAAGCCAATAGTCTCTTCAATCTTTTATCTCTTTCAACATCTCCCACAACCAATCGTCCTTTAGTCTTGGTGGCCGTATATTTCCAGTCAACCACTTCCAATACCTTTCATTACCTAGTCTCTTAGATTTACGGGGTTTTTCAACATTCTCCCAGTTAGGGATGTGTTCAATACAAACACTCTACTTGAACTGTCTCCTAACAATTTCGATCTCAGTTTTATGCTACCTATATCACATATATTTGGCAAATTTGCCATCAAAGTGAACCTGTCTCCATGATAGAATATTTAGTATAAATTTGTAATTTCCTATAATTCAGTGAAAGTAGTCAAGGCTGACCTCTGACTGGCTATTGCTTTGGCTGAAGATTGGTTTATATCTGCTGGGCTCTTGATTTTTTGCTGTAACTATCAATGCCATAAGGACTTAAATTTTGGAACTTGGAGCTGTGGGCGTACCCTATGAATCCTTAAAATTTAGCTCTATAGTCATTTCTTGAAAATTTACCCTTCTATAGAAATTCCTTAAGCTCTTCTTCTTGGCTTTTGCTTTGCTCAATTAACATGGCCAAATCTTTTTTTCGTTAAATATTTCAAGAAATTTTATGAAGGTTCGGCTCATTGCAATACCACCTTTCTCTACCCGTTCCTTGAAGTTTCGTAGTCCTCTTAGCTCCTCCGGGCAACCATGACTCCAGAATAGGCATAAGTGGTTGGTAACCAATGGAGACATTTTCTCGTGCCTAGAGATCTCCATGTTGGCTCCACCATTAAGCACTCCAGCAATAATATGGGCAGAGTTGAGGTGTACCGGCTTGAACCGGATGATATAAGGCATACGATATTGTAAAGATTTGGTACCGGTACCTGATATGGTGACATACTAATACTTGGTATGCCAAAAAAAAAATATACGGTATCATACCGATACTATGCTAATATGGCACCGGTACAGGGTCCGGTACCGAGAGAGCGAATCTTGGTATTGCCTGAACTTCTTTGTTTGCCAATTCAATCTTGCCATGCAATCCCTTGTTTGCCTTTCTACTACCTAAAGGAATATTATTATGATTGGCTTGTATTCGTTGACCTTGAGGTGGTAGATCTTATCGATTACCTCGATCATCAACCTTGTTCCAACTACACTTTTGTCTCGTTCAAGCCTACGCCTATCGTGACTGGTGACTTTGTGCATTGGTGACTCGTTTATGCTAGGGTTGACTCATCTATTGTAGAAAATCTAGAAAATCTCAAAAACCTTTCAATAAATTTTTCCATGTTTCTCTAACCTCTCAAACTCATTGAGCTCCCTATACAACAAATTAACCACTCTAAAAATACAAATTCATTAATATCATACTTAAATATTTTGTCCTCATTAAAATCAATCCATTGGATCGACAATATCTTATTATAGTGTAAGTGATGTGTAATGAGTGATATGAACAATAAGTAACATAATAAATAAATAGAACAAGGAACAAAATTCAATCACCACAAATACAAAAGATTTATGGTGGTTCAATGCTAACTGCAGCACCTATGTCCACTCCCTAAACTCCTTACTTGGGTAATTCAATCCATTAATCATTCAAAACAATTAAAACATCAGAAGCGACCGAACATTCAATCCTAGCCCTCCAAGCTAGTCACTCATTTTTAGACATGAGTAAGCCCTACACACACTCTGTTTCTAGGTATGGATCAACCTTTCGAAGTTACGGCTCAATTGAAACTTATCCCACAAATACAATAAAGTATAATGTATTAATGATCAATAAATACAATCAAAGCTCATTTTTTTTTGGTACAACAGCGCACCGGAGTATTAGGATACAAAGGAGGCAATCCAATCAGTAGCCCCATTTGCCTCCCTATGTGTGAGGCCTGGTAGGAGTGGCACTCCCTCAGCAATCTGTGCATCTCATGGATCAGCAGCCAGTCCTCAGCTGTGAATGCCCGACCTCGGATCCACTCAACCACCGCGGTCGAATCTCTCTCAAGGATGATGCGGTCCGTGTTAGCAACCCTCATATGCCACAGGAAATTTCAAAATTTTTTCAGATTGCAGCAGAAGGGCATGCGCGAGATCCCGTTCATCACATGAATGTATTTTAAAACTTCGTTTGTAGAGAGATTAGGATTAAATCTTTTAAATCATTTTATATTGTTAGGAAGATCAGATCTTCACCTTGTGCAGGTAGATGGTCTCCGCAAATATGATATTCGTGGATTTGATTGAAAGTTCGCTTCAAGCCGCACACGTGTCCGACCTCTATGGGTATCCACATGAAGTAAAGCACCGATCGAAGCTTTTGGATCTCCCCGGGGTGCTAGCTCCCTTGCAGAGATGGCTATTGATGGCTGAAGTCCTCTCTTTTGAGTCAACTCTTGATTGCCTTGAGAGGAGGAAGAAGGAGGGATCTAGGAAGAAGAATGCAAGGCTCTTTGCAGCCTTTTCTTTTCCATGTGCTAGAACCAAAGAAGAAGGTCCAAGAGGAGATGCATGCCTCCTTCTTTGCACCTGGCGAGGCGTCTCGCAGGGTCGGAGTCGACTCTCTCAGAGGCGGAGTCGACTCTCTCAGAGGCGGCAGAAAGGCCGATTTCAAGGGATGCGCGCGAGTCGTCTCCACAGGACGCGGAGTCGTCCCCACAGTAAAAAGCAGACTTCTGGAGTCGTCCCCAAGGTAGTGGAGTCGACTCTCTCAGGGTATTCCAGAGGATGTCTTTTTTGATGATAAGGCAGCGGAGACGTCCCCTGAAAAAGCGGAGTCGACTCTCTCAGAGAATTCCAGAGGACTTGTTTTTCGAAGATAAAACAGCGGAGTCGTCCCCGAGGCAGCGGAGTCGTCCCCATGCAAAAAGTGCAAACATCCCGAGACGTCCCCGTAAAGTGCCGAGGCGACCCTCTCAGAAAAACAGAAAAACAAGCATTCAAACGGTTCATCATCAGAGTCGTCCCCGTAAAGCGCCGAGTCGACCCCAAACAACGTCAAAAGAAAAATCTTACAGCCGAGACGTCTCGCGTTGAAGCGGAGACGTCTCCGGAGCGCCTGGGACGCGACTGACACCTTTTTGCAGGTTTGTTTGAATTTCAAACGTTTCTTTCTTTGTGTCTAACGGCTATATTTGCTTTTTGGGCTATAAAAGGGAGCTCTTAAGTGCCTTCCAACAACTTCTCACCAACCTAACATAAGATCATTCAAGAGAGAAGAAAGAAAAAGAGGTTCAAGGGAGTTAGTGCATTCAAGTGAAGAAACCAAGTGCCTTCAAGCTTCCCAACTGATTTCGTGCTCAACTACTCTCTCCCGCTCGGCATTCAAAGCTCATATTCAAGCCAACGCAATCCACATCGGAAGAACCACCACTTCCCACGCTTCCAACGGCTAAAAGGGTTCTTCCGGGTTTTATTATTTCTCACTGTTTTATTTGCTTCTTAAGAGCTTTTGAATCCTTGTAAAACTTTTCATTATTGTGCTTGTTCCAGTCAAGGGACTTGGAACAAGGGAAAGGCGTCCCAAGCCTAGGTGAAATTGGGGGTTGTAGGGTTCGTTGTTAGTCCGGTAAAACAACGAGTTGGGTAGTGCACTCGCAAAACTACCGGACTGTAATCTTGGATTATAGTGGAAATTTCCAAAGGTGCTTTGGGGAGTGGATGTCGGAGCAGTGGAAGCTCCGAACCACTATAAAATCTTGTGTTTGCGATTGTCTGTTTTCATACCTCTATTTTTACTTTAGCTCATACATTTGTGTGTTTTATTTTTAATTGGACAAAAAGTTTTAAAACACCCAATTCACCCCCCTCTTGGGTGACCATCTCTGGGCAACAAGTGGTATCAGAGCAGGTGCTCTGTGTATTTCTTGAAGACCTAACTGTCTTGGCCAAAGATCTAGATGGCAACACCCTTCAACAATGTTCCTGCTGAGGGGCAGGCAACCAATAGACCTCCACTCCTCAATGGGACAAATTATACCTATTGGAAGACTAGAATGAGGATCTTTATTCAAGCACAAGATTATGCCTTGTGGAGGGTCATAATCAAGGGACCACACGAACCATCTCACATGGTTAATGGCATTCAAATTTCCAAACCTGAGGAGGATTGGGATGAGAATGATAACAGGATGGTTCAACTCAATGCTAGAGCCATGAACTCATTATTTTGTGCTCTAGATGTGAATGAATTTAATAAAGTCTCCACATGTAGTTCCGCTAAGGAAATATGGGATAGGCTTGAAGTTATCCACGAGGGTACAAATCAAGTCAAAGAATCTAAAGTGAACATTCTAGTTCACAAGTATGAGTTATTTAAGATGGAACCCAACGAAACCATCTCATGCATGTTCACATGCTTCACCGATATAATAAATGGTCTAAAGAATTTGGGCAAATCCTACACTAATCCAGAACTTGTGAGTAAAATTCTCAGGTCCTTGCCAAAAGCATGGGAAGCGAAGGTCACGGCGATCGTGGAAGCTAAAGACCTCAACACATTGGGACTTGAACAACTATTGGGCTCATTGATGACGCATGAGCTCACAATGAAGCAACATGAAGAAGAGTTGCCAAAGAAGAAGACAATCGCACTCAAGGCTACTTCGAGTGTGTGTGAAGAAGAAAGTAGTGAGAGTGAAGAAGAAAGCAAAGATGAGGACTTGGGTTTAATAGTAAGGAAATTTAAGAAATTCATGAGAAGAAAGAAACCCTTCCCAAGAAAGAAGTTTGGAGGGAGAAATGATTGGGAAAAGAAAAAAGAAAAGGAAAGAGACCCAATCATTTGTTATGATTGCAAGAGACCGGGACACATCCGTTCCGAATGCCCTCAACAGAAGAAGCATTTTGGAAAGAAGAAGAAGAAGGTATTGAAAGCAACATGGGATGATGGTGACACATCATCCTCCGAGGAAGAGAAGGAAGAGACCGCCAATTTGTGCTTTGTGGAGTGATTGATTAAAACCCCATTTGATTTTGATGAGCTCAAAGCATTTGAGTATATCTTGTGATTACTAATGAATTCAATTGAGTGTTTCAGTGAAAATCCTGTCCAAGTGTCTCTAGATTTTGGTTCATAGTATTTTGGATAAGTTAAGAAGTCTGCTGAACCAAAGTCTGAGACTCGAGTCGACTCCCGAGTATCACGAGTCGACTCCAAACGTATCAAGTTCACTGGCACGAGCTCGAGTCGACTCCAGACTAGTACGAGTCGACTCCGACTGAGAACAGAAAGAAGAACAGAAAGCCTCATCTCAGAACCTGTCAACGAGTCGACTCCTGAAGTGCGCGAGTCGACTCCAATGTTCAACGAGTCGACTCCAGGGTAGTAAGAGTCGACTCCAAGAGGTACACAAAGAAAGGTCAGAGAGCATTTTATGGACTCTGAGATTCGAGTCGACTCCCGCAATACGCGAGTCGACTCTGAGACTGTGCGACCATCGACAGACAGAAAACCATGTTACTGCCTCTGAGATTCGAGTCGACTCCCAGACAGCTCGAGTCGACTCCAAGACAAGCTTCACGTCAAAAGGCAGAAGACCAACTTTCGGAAACTGAGAGCCGAGTCGACTCCAAGGAAGTTCGAGTCGACTCCAAGACTGGATGAGCCAAAAGACAGAGAATCGGGAGTTCGGGCTCTGAGATTCGAGTCGACTCCAAGGACAGTCGAGTCGACTCGAGTGGACAAAATTCAAAATTGGATCCACGGACTTCAGTGGATGAGCCGACTCCAAAATTGCCAGGTCAGCTCCAGAAGTTGGCGAGTCGACTCCGGGTCAAGACGAGTCGACTCCCAGTCGTGACGGCAACTTTAATTCAAATTTGGAACAGTTGCCGAGTCGACTCCGGAAAAGCTTGAGTCGACTCCCGCTACAGCCGAGTCGACTCCTGATCGCGCGAGTCGACTCCAACCCACCAACGGTCATATTGTCAGGCTGTGCAGAGTGTGCAGAACGGACAGAAAAAGCAGTGTAACGGCTAGTTTCCATGGGGGTTGGCTTAAATAGCCACAGAAGACTGTAGCAAGGCAGAGAACAACCATTCCACTCCAAGCATTCAAGCTTTCAAGCTCTGCAACGTGCTCTTCAACGAAAAAGGAGAAGATCAGCATTTACTGCAACCAACTACATCTTCCCAGCAATTAAAGCCTCCTCCTCCTGCATTCAAGTCGACTACTCATTCGAGAGGAGACCTGAGTTCAAGAAGCCATTCCTCTACTTCAGCTTAAAAGCGTTTGAGGGCTTCTAAACTCCTCTTTTGATTATATTATTTTACATCTGCTTTTGAGAAGCTTATTTTCCTTTCTTTCTATAACTTTTATTTACTTGGTTCAATCGGGGGATTGAATCAAGGGGATTAAGGTTGGTTGGTGAGCCAAGTTAAAAACCAACGTGTGTAAGGGTTTGATTGTGAGCCCGGAAAAACAATCGGGGTTGGTTCTAGTCGGTGAGCCTGGGAAAACCGACCGAGTTCGTTGTGAGCTCGTAAAACAACAAGTTTGGTTGTGAGCTTGCAAAACAACCGGCTGTAATCCAAGGGGGTTATAGTGAATTCCCAAGAGAGACTTGGGGAGTGGACGTAGGAGCAAGGGGTAGCTCCGAACCACTATAAAACTCTGTGTTTGCATTGGATTGTCTCTCTTCTTCTTCCCCTCACATCACTCACAGCACTTAGCATTAATTAAATAACTTGCAATAGTTTTTAATTAATCAACCACATCGTTTTAATTATCTAAATTATTTTAAAACCCAATTCACCCCCCCTCTTGGGTTGTCTATCTGGGCTACAAGTGGTATCAGAGCCAAAAACTCTTCCACTCAAGAGTTAAAAGATCAAAATGACAACCCCATTTGGATCTTCTCACATTGAGGGTCAGTCCACCCAAAGACCCCCTTTCTTTAATGGATCCGACTACTCATACTGGAAGGCTAGGATGAGAATATTCATCCAAGCCCAAGACTATGAGATGTGGACCATTGTAGTAAATGGCCCATACATCCCATCCATATATGTAGATGGTGTCAAGGTACCCAAACTAGAAACGGATTGGGATGAACATGACATGAGGAAGGCACAACTAAACTCTAAAGCTATGAATGTGTTTTATTGTGCCTTAGATAGAAATGAATTCAATAGGGTCTCTACTTGCAACTCTGCAAAAGAGATCTGGGATAGACTTGAAGTGACCCATGAGGGCACGAATCAAGTTAAAGAATCCAAAATTAATATATTGGTTCATAAGTATGAACTATTTAAAATGGATTCTAATGAGACAATCACTAGCATGTTCACTAGGTTTACTGACATTGTCAATGGCCTAAAAAGCCTTGGCAAGAGCTATACTAACAGTGATCTTGTCAGGAAAATACTTCGCTGTCTACCAAGGTCATGGGAAGCCAAGGTGACGGCAATCCAAGAAGCTAAAGACTTGAACAAGCTTCCACTCGAAGAGCTCCTTGGATCCCTAATGACTCACGAGCTAACCATGAAGCAACACAGCGAAGAAGAGTCCTCCCATAAGAAAAAGGTAATAGCACTTAAATCTACTTCATCTAACAAGGACCTGTCTTGCAGTAGCAGCAGTGAAGAAGAAGAACATGAGGAAGATGATGGTGAGGCTCTTCTTGTGCGCAAGTTCAAGAGATTCATCAACCACAAGAAGTCCTATCATCAAAGGAGAGGCCCCTCAAATTTCTACCGCAAGGACAAAGGTAAGGAAAGGGAAAACGAGGGGATTGGGTGTTACGAGTGCAAGAAGCCGGGTCACATAAGAGCAGAGTGCCCCTTACTGAAGAAGGGGAGTAAGTACAAGAAGAAGAAGGCTCTTGTCACTACACTATCCGACTCCGACTCATCATCCTCCTCATCAGATGATGAACAAGAAGAGAAGGCCAATTTCTGCTTCATGGCCAACGAAAATGAGGTAACTTCCGATACGCATCTTGATTTCTCTTTTGATGAACTTTATGATGCATTTAATGAGTTAATGGTAGAATATAAGGCTATAAATCTTAAGAATAAAGAACTGAAAATAGCTAATCAATCATACCTACATAAATACGATAAATTAGTTAAGGATAAGGACTTAATCACCAAAGAAAATATTGAACTTAAAACAAGCAACCAACTTTTAACTCAAAAGACTAACACCTTAACTAAAGATAATGAAAAACTAACTAAGGAATTTTCAGAACTTAAAAAATATAAACAAACCTTAGATAAGGATCTTACAAAAGAACTTAATGATCTAAAAGCAGAAAATCAAACACTAACTAAAGAACTTAACAAATACAAACCCTTAGTTGAAAAATTTACATATAGTTCTGAAAAATTAAACATGATACTAAATAGTCAACGAGCAGTATTTAATAAAGCGGGTTTAGGGTATAAACCAAGAAATAAACAAAAACTTCTTAGTAACTTCTTTGTTAAAGCTGGAGAAACTAAAACTAAGAAAATAACCTGCTTTTGTTGTGGAACTATAGGACATAAGGCAAATGCATGTGACTATAGGAAAAGTAAAACAAAAAGGAAAATTAAAAGGGTATGGGTTCCAAAAGGAACCAACTTGACTAACCATGAAGGACCCAAGAAAACTTGGGTACCTAAGATGACATGATTTGCTTGTGTAGGAGTGTCTTGCAGCCAAGGTCAACAAAAACCGCTGGTATTTGGATAGTGGCTGCTCAAGGCACATGACGGGTGATAAAGATCAATTTTTCACCCTTAAAGCTAAGAAGGGAGGTGCTGTGACTTTTGGAGACAACAACCAAGGTCATATCATTGGTATTGGTAAAGTTCAAATCACCCCTTCTACTTTTATAGATAATGTTAGATATGTTGATGGTCTTAAGCATAACTTGTTAAGCATTAGTCAATTATGTGATATAGGATATGATGTTATGTTTAAACCATCACTATGCATTATAACAAATCCTAATGATAATAGTTTAGTTTTTAAAGGAATTAGACGTGGAAATGTATATGTTGTAGACCTAGAAGATCTTGCAAAACATAACCAATGTCTAGTTGTAAATGAAACTAAAGATAATGATGCTAGTTGGTTATGGCACCGTAAGTTAGGTCATGCAAGCATGGACACAATAACTAAACTAGTTAAAAGAGACTCCGTGATAGGTTTGCCAAAATTAAAATTTGAAAAGAACAAAATATGTGAAGCATGTCAATTTGGCAAACAATCTAGGAACTCTTTTAAATCCATAAAATGTGTCTCTACTTCTAGGCCTCTAGAATTACTACACATGGACCTATTTGGTCCAACTAGAACAACAAGCCTAGGTGGAAATAAATATGGTCTAGTTATAGTAGATGATTACTCTAGGTACACATGGGTCATGTTTCTAGCGCATAAGGATCAAGCATTTTCTATGTTTAAGAAGTTCCATAAGGAAGTAACAAATGCTAGAGAGTCTTCAGTCATAGCCATTAGAAGTGACCATGGTACCGAATTCGAAAATCAATCATTTGATGAATTTTGTAGTAAAAAGGGGATAACCCATAATTTCTCAGCACCTAGGACACCACAACAAAATGGAGTTGTGGAAAGGAAGAATAGAACACTAGAGGAAATGGCTAGGACTATGTTATGTGAAAGTAACCTCCCTAAGTACTTTTGGGGAGAAGCCATTAATACCTCTTGTCACATATTAAATAGAGTTTTATTAAGACCCATTATAAAGAAAACACCTTATGAACTTTGGAAAAACAGAAAACCAAATGATGGGGACATCAGAGCCCTTCATCCAGATGATCCTGAGCCCCCGGATTGAGCCAGACTCGTTTATTTGCATATTTATTTTATTATTTTATTTTTGGGCTTATTTGCATTCTAGGGTTTATTTGTGGTTTATTTTATTTCTGGGCTTATTTGCATTTTAGGGCTTATTTGTGTTATTTGTGGGTTCATTAGGATTTATTTCTGTGTAAGGGGGGTTTATGCAAGTTGTGTATTTGGGCCCTATATATAGGGAACTATTTTCATGATTAGGGTTTAATGAATGATTAAGAATTTCTTTTCCCTACGTTCTTTCTTCTCTTCTTCTCCTCTCCTTCTCTATTCTTCCTGCGTCTCTACAACCTCTTCTTCCTTCTCCTTCTCTTGTTCTTCCTTCTTCTCCTCTTCCCCCGCACTGGTGCTACATCAACTTGGTATCAGAGCCCCGGCTTTGCCTCCGTTGCCAAAGCCACGATCGAGCATTTTCTCCCTCAACCTCCCACGGTCCACTGCCCTATTTATTCACTCCACCAAAAATCCCACCCGAGACGTCATCTCCGTCTCATCCCCTCGGTGCTCACCAGAAGAACACACACACACACACAAAAAAAAAAAAGGAAGGTCCCTCTCTCCCTCTCGGCTCTCATCAGAGACAAAAGGGGGAAAACCCCTTTCGTCGGGCCCTTCCCACTGGTCGCCAAGCCCGCGGCCACCACTTCCACCATTCGCCGCCGGCTGCACCGCACCCTACCGCCGCTCTGTGCCATCCCGGCGCCACCGACCTGCTGTGACCCCTCTCCCCCGTTCACGTTTCCGCTTTCACCACCGGAAGACGCTTGCCGGAGCCGTGACCACCTTGCCGTCGGCTCGCCACCGGACGCCGCCGCCTGCCGGAGCCGCCCGTCGCCGCAGACCACGGAACTGCGGCCGAGATCACCGCCCTCCGCCACGGCCATCGAAGCCCCGCCCCGCAGCCGCAGCCGCAAGGGTCGGAGAGACCTCCCGAACTATCGGGAGGTTGAAGCTGCTTAACGGGTAAGCCTCGCACCCGTTAACCCGAAACCCGACAACCCGGGTCCCACAAAAAAAAAAAAAAAAACACGTGATTTCACGTGACAAACCCATAACAGGTATAGGGTCGGGTCAAACCCGATAACCCGGATCCTAACGGATCCGAGTTAAAAAAAAAAAAGAGGAGTACGCACGTGACCGCACGTGCCCAAAAAAAAAAAAAAAAAAGAAAAAGAAAAAGAAAAAAAAAAACCCTACCTCTGTTCATCTTCTCCCTCGGGTCGTCCGCCGTCGCCGCCGCCCGTGACGCGCCGCTCCACCCAAGTCGCCGCAGCGATCGCCCCTCCGGCCTCGCCACTCGAGTCCGGCCGCCGTGCCGCCAGAGCCCGAGCCGCCGTCCGCCTTCTGTCGCCGCCGAGGCCTCCGCCGCGTCCGCCGGTGCCGCCCCGCCCCGAACTCCCCGCCGAGCTGCACCGTCTGCGCCTCCGCGACCGCCTACGCCGACGTTCCAGTCGACGCCACCATCCCGTCGGGGCCCGAGCCGACGCCGCCGGCCTCCTCGTACATCCCCTCCCATTTCCCTCACCACCGGTCGACTCCACAGGCCGCACGCCGCCCTCCTTCCGCCGCCCTCTCTTCCTCATGGCCCGACTGTCCACCTTCTCCACCGCTCACCACCGCACCCCTCCACCGCTCACCACCGCCTCCGCACCCACAGCTCGCCGCTCTCCCTTTCCCCTCATCTTTTTTTTTTTTTTTATTTGGCCACTGCAACTCACCCGAGCACCTTTCCATCGACCCCCAGACAGGCTCCTTTTGGGCCGGGCCACCCACTGCCTCCTCACAGGCCCAAACCAGCAGGCCATCACTACAGAGGCCTGGTCCCATCTCACAAACTCAGCAGGTCTACTCTCCTCCATTTTACAAGCCCAGCAGACTAGCCAAGGTGCTGTGATCAGATCCAAATAGAAGCCAATTTAAGCCAATTGAAAAGGTCCATCAGCTGCAACCAAGCAACGATCGTCGCCCCAGCCCACGAGCACACATTCTGGTCGCCTACTTCGCGACAGAGAACAAATAGAACATATATTGGATGAGCAGGTTATTTCAAGCAGGAACGGTGGTTACCAACGTTACCTTGTTCGGTGGAAAGGTCGACCAAAGTCTGATGTGACGTGGATTTCCAAAGCACAGTTGCAGCGCATTGACCCCGATCTTCTGGAGCAGTACGACAGCCGGCCAGACCTGTACTCGACGGGGTCGAGTTTTTCTCACCCGGGAGGAGTTGATGGGGACATCAGAGCCCTTCATCCAGATGATCCTGAGCCCCCGGATTGAGCCAGACTCGTTTATTTGCATATTTATTTTATTATTTTATTTTTGGGCTTATTTGCATTCTAGGGTTTATTTGTGGTTTATTTTATTTCTGGGCTTATTTGCATTTTAGGGCTTATTTGTGTTATTTGTGGGTTCATTAGGATTTATTTCTGTGTAAGGGGGGTTTATGCAAGTTGTGTATTTGGGCCCTATATATGGGGAACTATTTTCATGATTAGGGTTTAATGAATGATTAAGAATTTCTTTTCCCTACGTTCTTTCTTCTCTTCTTCTCCTCTCCTTCTCTATTCTTCCTGCGTCTCTACAACCTCTTCTTCCTTCTCCTTCTCTTGTTCTTCCTTCTTCTCCTCTTCCCCCGCACTGGTGCTACATCACCAAAAGTTAATTACTTTCATGCCTTTGGATGTAGGTGTTTTGTACATAATAATGGGAAAGATAATCTAGGGAAATTTGATCCTAAATCTGATGAAGGAATATTCTTAGGTTATTCTACAACTAGTAAAGCCTATAGAGTCTTTAATAAAAGAACCTTAGTCATAGAAGAATCTATACATGTAGTATTTGATGACTCTAGTGACATCTCCTCTAGTAAGAAAGTTAATTTTGATGATGATGTTGAAATACTTGAAGAAAAGATAGATGAGATGGGATTACAAGATGATAATCAAAAATTGATTGAAGAAGCATCATCAAGTCAAGAGCCTATTGTGGATCATGGGCTAACAAAAGCTTGGAGGTATGCTCACGGGCATCCTAAGGAACTCATTCTAGATGATCCATCTCAACCGGTTAGGACTAGAGCTTCACTTAGAAATCTAAATAACCATCTAGCTTTTGTCTCACACTTTGAGCCCAAACATATAGAAGAAGCCGAAAATGATGTAAATTGGATAAATGCAATGCAAGAAGAACTAAACCAATTTACTAGAAACAAAGTGTGGGATCTAGTAGAGAGACCTTCTAAATATCCAATTATAGGTACAAAATGGATATATAAAAATAAGCTAGATGAAAATGGAATTGTTATAAGGAATAAGGCTAGACTAGTGGCAAAGGGTTATAATCAAGAAGAAGGCATAGATTTTGATGAAACCTTTGCTCCCGTAGCTAGACTTGAGGCTATTAGACTATTATTAGCATATGCATGCTCTAAGGATTTCAAACTATTTCAAATAGATGTAAAAAGTGCATTTTTAAATGGGTATATTAATGAGGAAGTGTATGTAGAACAACCTCCTGGTTTTGAAAATCATCAATACCCTAATCATGTGTATAAACTGAACAAAGCACTTTATGGATTAAAACAAGCACCTAGAGCATGGTATGAGAGACTTAGTAAATTCCTATTAGAACATGAATTCTCTAGGAAAAATGTAGACACAACATTATTTCTGAAAAAGCAAAATAAGGAGATGCTATTAGTACAGATTTATATTGATGATATCATTTTCGGTGCTACTAACAATCGCCTCTGCGAAGAGTTTGCTGATTTGATGCAGAGTGAGTTTGAGATGAGCATGATGGGAGAGCTGAACTACTTTCTCGGGCTTCAAATCAAACAATCTGAAGGAGGCATCTTCATCAATCAAGCAAAATATGTCAAGGAGATGCTCAAGAAGTTTGATATGGAAGGAAACAAATCAATCAGCACCCCCATGAGCTCATCATGCAAATTAGATCAAGACGAATCAGGTAAATCTGTAGATCAAAAACTTTATAGAGGTATGATAGGATCTTTACTATATCTTACTGCAAGTAGACCTGATATTATGTTTAGTGTTTGCATGTGTGCTAGATATCAGGCTAATCCTAAAGAATCACACCTAGCTGCAGTTAAGAGAATTTTTAAATACTTAATAGGAACTAAGAACATAGGGCTATGGTACTCTAAAGAATCTAGCCTAAACTTAATAGGGTACACAGATTCAGACTTCGCTGGATGTAAGCTTGATAGAAAAAGTACCAGCGGGTCGTGTCAGTTTCTAGGAGAAAACCTAATCTCATGGTTTAGCAAGAAACAAAACACGGTTGCATTATCCACTGCAGAAGCTGAATATGTCGCAGCCGGGAGTTGTTGTGCTCAAATCTTGTGGATTAAACAACAATTAGAAGATTATGGCAGTAAACAAGATAAAATCCCCATTAACTGTGATAATACAAGTGCCATAAATCTAACTAAAAATCCAATTCAACATTCAAGAACTAAACACATTGAGATAAGACATCACTTCATAAGAGATCATGTATTGAATGGTGATGTGTCACTCCAATTTGTTTGTACTGATAATCAATTAGCAGATATTTTTACAAAACCCCTAAGTGAAGAGAGGTTTAGCGTGCTTAGGAGGGGATTAGGAGTGATTGATCCATCCTAGTGGGAGTTTCCACTAGATTAATTGATTTTGATGATTAGAATGCGGTTAAAATAGAGTTTCTATTCAATGATCATCAAATCAGATCCCAATTAGGTGATTTTTCCTCATTTGGCACGGTTATAGCATGACTTTTAGGTGCGTGCCAAGGTTAGAGACGACTCGAGTAAGTTTCAGAGCCGGCTCCTAAGGGGGAGTCGACTCGCGCATTTGCGGGAGTCGACTCGCAAAGATGGCAGCTGAGGGGGAGTCGACTCGCACATTGTCGGGAGTCGACTCGAAGTCTACAGGCGCATAAGGAGAGTCGACTCGCGCATATTCTGGAGTCGACTCGAGGTCGAGTCGACTCGCAGTCGGGATCCGACTTTTTTAACCCTAGGTTTGTCGTTTCGCAAACACTTTTCTTTCAAGCCGCCACTGTTCAAAAAGCCCTAGAGCCGACTCCTAGGTCGTCCCCGATCGTCTCCAACCTCTGTTCGGTCGATTTTTCACCGGTTATTAGGATTTTCGTCCGTTCCTAGGTCGTCTCCGGTCCGTCCCGAGTCTCCTCCGTCGACCTTTCTCCGTCCTTTAGGTGTTTCTTCCCATTTAGGTCAAGATGCCTCGTAAGACCGTGGTTAGGAAGAGGTCCCGTCCCGAGGCCGGTCCCGAGCGGCGCTCCAAGGCGCGGCACGATCCCGCGAGGCAACCACCTCCGGCTCGTTCCCCACCTAGGGCGGTTCCCGCAAGGCCGTTGGCCGGGAAGGCCGTCACCACTGGGAGGTATGTCGACTTTGACTATCTCTCCCGGGAAGGGTTCACCATAGGTGATAGGCTTAGAGCCCAGGGCCTAGAGTACTTCCTCACTTTGGACCTTCCCACTTACCCTGGCCTTGTTCAAGAGTTTTATAGTACCGTCCATCGGGGAGATGGAGGTATCGAGGGCACAGTAGTAGGTGTCCCTGTGCGTGTCACGGAGGATCTCATTGCCCACATCCTCCACCTTCCATTAGTAGGGATGGCTCCCGCACACCCTGAGGATAGAGTTGAGGCCCTTACGGTCGTCTTAGGGCATCCACCTCAGTCCCCCCTAGACGAGGTATCTGCTAGCTCACTTCCTATTGAAGTGAGAATCCTTTTGAGTATTCTGTCCAGATCCATCTTCCCTAAGACAGGAAGATTTGATTTTGTAAATGAGAGGGACCTAGCTGTTATGTCTTACATTCTTCAGGACACCCCGGTCAACTTCCCCAAACTCATCTATAGGTATATGTGTGAGCCCCTAGATAGACCTAGGCTCACCCTCCCATACGGCATGATTTTTACTCTTCTCTTTAGGGAGTACGAGATTCCCATTCCTGAGAGGGAACCCTCTCGTGCATTGCGATGGACAGATCGCTTGTGTACGGGGACCATGCACAGGATGGGGTTTCGGAAGAGAGAAGGGATCTGGGTTAGGAAGTCTACCCTCACCGCTCAGACCACCAGACCTTCACCTAGTCCTGAGCCCGATTCAGACTACCCAGACCTTCCAGACCATCCAGGCCTCCCATCCACTCCTCCTGCTCCTACCACCTCCGCCGGACCTTCCTCCTCGGCACCACCCTCTATGGCGGTCCGGATTGATCCTGAGCAGCTCCGGGAGCTGCGACAGGAGATAGTCAGAGAGGTGAGGGATGAGCTGCTTCGGGAGCTTCGAGGTGCGGTGCCTGCTCCCACTCCTGCACCCGTATCTTCTCAGTTGGTCCCTTCCTTGACAGCCGTGACTGACATGACGGCTCATGTATGGGAAGAGATCTACAATGTCCGGAGTTTGGTCCAGGCCCAGTTCCACAGCATGAGTGAGGTCACGAGCTCCACTCGACAGATGCGAGAGGAGATAGGTCGTGACATGCACACCACCACCGAGGGGGCCGAGCGCTTGGCGAATGTACTCATCGACAAGCTGGACGCACTTCAGACATCGGTGACTGGGCTTCAGGCGTCGGTGACAGAGCTCTCCACTACACATAGCAGAGCCACCACGTCTATCATCACACAGCTTGGCCATGTCACAGATGCAGTCACCCTCCTCATGGAGCAGAGCCGATTGAGAGGAGGAGCCACATCCTCGAGAGGAGGAGCCACATCCTCCAGAGGAGGAGATGCATCCTCGAGAGGGGGAGCTTCATCCTCGAGGAGGACATAGATGTGTTTGAGTTCTGTTTTGTAATGTTTTACTTTACTTATTGTATGCTCAAATCTACTTCAATTCATATCAATACAATGAGTAGACATCTTATCTTCAATTATGTGCCATTTGATGATTGTTTGTACCATTGATTGTGGTTGATTACCTCCTTTTTGGTATGATGACAAAAAGGGGGAGAAATATGTATAAAATGTGTAAAAGGGGAGAAAAATAAAAAATATATGTAAAAGAAATCAATGGAAATAAATAAAAAGATAAACTCTTAAAAACACACACAAATTTGTTCTAAGTGGATTCGGTACCTCGAGGCTCATTATCTCTCTTTTGGGGCTCCTAATGGAGTAATCTCCAGAATCTATTCAAGGGATATTCGGAGATTAGCTGAATCCTACTCAAGAACAAATTGACAGATTTTCCCTCTAAAAACAAAAAATTCAGTTCAAAAACTTCAAAGCATTAAAAGGAAATTCAGAGAATCAAAACATAGTTGAATGCATATGTTGAGGGAGAGAATCTGAATTTTAATCAAGCTAAATCATTAATGACATATAAGCCAAACAATTGATTGCATAATATGAAGGCTTATATAATTCCAAATGAAAGGGGGAGCATTAACTCCGAAATTTGTTGTTTCACTCCTTTCAAACTTGGATAAATTAAATTATTAGACATTTGAATTCATTTATGGATTTTATTTCATTATTTATTGAGCAAGTCATTTTACATATACTCAAAGTTTTGTCATCATCAAAAAGGGGGAGATTGTGGAGTGATTGATTAAAACCCCATTTGATTTTGATGAGCTCAAAGCATTTGAGTATATCTTGTGATTACTAATGAATTCAATTGAGTGTTTCAGTGAAAATCCTGTCTAAGTGTCTCTAGATTTTGGTTCATAGTATTTTGGATAAGTTAAGAAGTCTGCTGAACCAAAGTCTGAGACTCGAGTCGACTCCCGAGTATCACGAGTCGACTCCAAACGTATCAAGTTCACTGGCACGAGCTCGAGTCGACTCCAGACTAGTACGAGTCGACTCCGACTGAGAACAGAAAGAAGAACAGAAAGCCTCATCTCAGAACCTGTCAACGAGTCGACTCCTGAAGTGCGCGAGTCGACTCCAATGTTCAACGAGTCGACTCCAGGGTAGTAAGAGTCGACTCCAAGAGGTACACAAAGAAAGGTCAGAGAGCATTTTATGGACTCTGAGATTCGAGTCGACTCCCGCAATACGCGAGTCGACTCCGAGACTGTGCGACCATCGACAGACAGAAAACCATGTTACTGCCTCTGAGATTCGAGTCGACTCCCAGACAGCTCGAGTCGACTCCAAGACAAGCTTCACGTCAAAAGGCAGAAGACCAACTTTTGGAAACTGAGAGCCGAGTCGACTCCAAGGAAGTTCGAGTCGACTCCAAGACTGGATGAGCCAAAAGACAGGGAATCGGGAGTTCGGGCTCTGAGATTCGAGTCGACTCCAAGGACAGTCGAGTCGACTCGAGTGGACAAAATTCAAAATTGGATCCACGGACTTCAGTGGATGAGCCGACTCCAAAATTGCCAGGTCAGCTCCAGAAGTTGGCGAGTCGACTCCGGGTCAAGACGAGTCGACTCCCAGTCGTGACGGCAACTTTAATTCAAATTTGGAACAGTTACCGAGTCGACTCCGGAAAAGCTTGAGTCGACTCCCGCTACAGCCGAGTCGACTCCTGATCGCGCGAGTCGACTCCAACCCACCAACGGTCATATTGTCAGGCTGCGCAGAGTGTGCAGAACGGACAGAAAAAGCAGTGTAATGGCTAGTTTCCGTGGGGGTTGGCTTAAATAGCCACAGAAGACTGTAGCAAGGCAGAGAACAACCATTCCACTCCAAGCATTCAAGCTTTCAAGCTCTGCAACGTGCTCTTCAACGAAAAAAGGGAAGATCAGCATTTACTGCAACCAACTACATCTTCCCAGCAATTAAAGCCTCCTCTTCCTGCATTCAAGTCGACTACTCATTCGAGAGGAGACCTGAGTTCAAGAAGCCATTCCTCTACTTTAGCTTAAAAGCGTTTGAGGGCTTCTAAACTCCTCTTTTGATTATATTGTTTTACATCTGCTTTTGAGAAGCTTATTTTCCTTTCTTTCTATAACTTGTATTTACTTGGTTCAATCGGGGGATTGAATCAAGGGGATTAAGGTTGGTTGGTGAGCCAAGTTAAAAACCAACGTGTGTAAGGGTTTGATTGTGAGCCCGGAAAAACAATCGGGGTTGGTTCTAGTCGGTGAGCCTGGGAAAACCGACCGAGTTCGTTGTGAGCTCGTAAAACAACAAGTTTGGTTGTGAGCTTGCAAAACAACCGGCTGTAATCCAAGGGGGTTATAGTGAATTCCCAAGAGAGACTTGGGGAGTAGACGTAGGAGCAAGGGGTAGCTCCGAACCACTATAAAACTCTGTGTTTGCATTGGATTGTCTCTCTTCTTCTTCCCCTCACATCACTCACAGCACTTAGCATTAATTAAATAACTTGCAATAGTTTTTAATTAATCAACCACATCGTTTTAATTATCTAAATTATTTTAAAACCCAATTCACCCCCCCTCTTGGGTTGTCTATCTGGGCTACATGCTTCATGGCATTCGAAAACGATGAGGTAAGTCATAGCTCAACTACAAATTTTACTTTAGAAGAATTATATGAAGCTTTTCAAGAACTCATGAGTGATTGTAGTATGTTAGGAGCAAAGAATAAAGAATTAAAAGCCTCCAATCAAAAACTAAAGGATGATATTGAAAACCTATTGATTGAGAAGGAGAGCTTCAAAAATGTTAATACCATTGACCTAGAAAATAAAAATTCAAAACTCAGCATTGAAAATGAAACGGCAAAAACACAAATTAAGAAATTAAATCTAAAAGTTAAATTCCTACTCAATAGTAATACCTTACTTGCGCAAAATGTTGAACTCCTTAAAAAGGATAAGGAAGAATTAGTTAAAGAAAATGTGGATCTCAAGAATGAGGTACATAAGTACAAACCAATTGTTGAAAAATTTACACATAGCTCTGAAAAGTTAAATCTTATTCTATCCAATCAAAGAGCTGTTTTTAATAAAGCCGGTCTAGGATATAAAACTAGCAAACAACAAAAGTATCTAAAGAATTTCTTTGTGAAAGCAAAAGATGTCAAATCTGAAAAACCTACATGCTTTCATTGTGGAAAAAGTGGACATAAAGCCTACTCTTGCATTCAAAGAAAGATTCAAACTAACAAGAGTACATTTGTAAGAGGTAAAAACATAACTAAAGTATGGGTGCCTAAGGGAACCAACTATACTAACCAAGAAGGACCCAAGAAGACTTGGGTACCTAAGAGCATCACTTGATTATTTTGCAGGTATGCCTTGCAGCCGGAAATAGAAAGAGAATGTGGTATCTTGATAGTGGTTGCTCAAGGCATATGACCGGTGACAAGAGTCTCTTCGTCACCTTGAAATCAAAAGAAGGAGGAGTAGTCACATTTGGAGATAATGCTAAAGGTCAAATCGTTGGTGTTGGTAAAATCTCCATATCACCCTCCTCTTTTATTGACAATGTATTGTTAGTTAATGGACTAAAACATAATTTATTAAGTATAAGTCAATTTTGTGACAAGGGCTTTAAAGTGTCATTTGAATCATCACTATGCATAATTAGTAGTCCAATTGACAATGAGATCATACTCACAGGACATAGGCATGGAAATGTTTACATGGTAGATCTTGATGATCTCACCATGAAGGATGGCCAATGTCTTGTAGCCATGGATCCCAAAGTTAATGAGACTAGTTGGTTATGGCATCGTAGGTTAGGGCATGCTAGCATGGATTTAATCTCTAAATTAATTACAAAAGATCTAGTCAAAGGACTACCAAAAATAGACTTTGAAAAGAACAAAATTTGTGCTGCATGTCAATTAGGGAAACAAACAAGAAGTTCTTTCAAGTCTAAGAACATAGTCTCAACATCAAAACCCTTAGAACTAATTCACATGGATTTGTTTGGACCTGTTGCCCAGAGATGGTCACCCAAGAGGGGGGGTGAATTGGGTGTTTTAAAACTTTTCGCCTAATTAAAAATAAAACACACAAATGTATGAACTAAAGTAAAGAAAGAGGAATGAGAAAGGTCAATTACAAACACAAGGTTTTATAGTGGTTCGGAGCTTCCACTGCTCCTACATCCACTCCCCAAAGCACCTTTGGGAATTTCCACTATAATCCAAGATTACAGTCCGGTAGTTTTGCGAGTGCACTACCCAACTCGTTGTTTTACACCGGGCTAACAACAAACCCTATAACCCACAATTTCACTTAGGCTTGGGACGCCTTTCCCTTGTTCCAAGTCTCTTGACTGGAACAAGCACCACAATGAAAGGTTTTACAAAGGATTGAAAAGCTCTAAATAAGCAGATATGACAATGATAAACAATAGAACCCGAAAGAATCCTTTTGCCGTTGGAAGCGTGGGAAATGATGATTCTTCCGATGTGGATCGCGTAGGCTTGAGTATGAGCTTTGAATCCCGAGCGGAAGAGAGTGGTTGAGCTTGAAATCACTTGGGAAGCTTGAAAGCACTTGATTTCTTCACTTGAATGCACTCACTCCCTTGAACTTCTCTCTCTTGCTTCTCTCTTAAATGATCTAGCTTTAGGTTGGTAAAAAGTTATTGAGAAGCACTTAAGAGGTCCCTTTTATAGCCCAAAAAGCAAATATAGCCGTTAGAGATAAAGTAAAAGAGATTTGAAATTCAAACCAAACCTGCAAAAGTTATCAGTCGCGTCCCAGGCGCTCCGGAGATGTCTCCGCTTCAACGCGAGACGTCTCGGCTGTATAAATTTACTTTTCACTTTGTTTGGGGTCGACTCGGCACTTTACGGGGACGACTCTGGAATTGTATCGTTTGAATCCTTGTTTTTCTGTTTTTCTGAGAGGGTCGTCTCTGTACTTTATGGGGACGTCTCGGCTTGTTTGCACTTTTTGCATGGGGACGACTCCGCTGCCTTGGGGACGACTCCGCTGTTATAACTCCGAAAAACATGTCTTCTGGAATTCTCTGAGAGAGTCGACTCCGCTCTTTCAGGGGACGTCTCCGCTGCCTTATCACCGAAAATGACATCCTCTGGAAAACCCTGAGAGAGCCGACTCCGCTACCTCGGGGACGACTCGGAAAGTCTGCTTTTTACTTGCGGGGACGACTCCGCGTACGGTGGGGACGTCTCGCGCATATCTCTTGAAAACTGCCTTTCTGCCGCCACTGAGAGAGTCGACTCCGCTATCGCGGGAACGACTCGGCAGGTGCCGGGGACGTCTCCAGACGTGCCAGTTCTTCCTGTTTGTGCCAGAGACGTCTCTAAGACAACCCGGAGACGTCTCGGCTGTCCCTGAACTTTTTCTTTCATCTCAAAAATTCTTCAATAAGTCCTTAAAAAATCATGGAAACTTGCCTAGACATTTCTTAACAATATTCTTAATAAAATACATGAAATCCTCAATTAAATTGTTAAGATAAATGGAATTATACTCTAGTGTTTTGTATTCATCAAAATCCATTAGGGGGTCAACAATCTCCTCCTTTTTGATGATGACAAAATACTGAGTATATGCAAAATTCGAATTTTAAACATATACACAGTATTTGATCAGATGTACAAGCATAATATTTTGATTAGAGCTAGATACAGTGTGCATAATTCAAAATAGTCAATTTTCAGTTCTATCATTATGCATAAGATTGATCTTTATAGCTCTTAAGCAATTTTAGCATATCAACTGAATTTGAATTAAGTTAAAATTTGAAAGCTAAGTTCTTTTTGACTCCCTCTTTCTTTTCCAGAAGGGCAATTATCTAAAAGCCAATATTTTTCAATTTTATCTTTTCTAATTCAACTTTAGAGTATGAATTTCGTATTTTGCATTCCAATGTATCCAATATCCATATTGGTTCTACTCTTGGTTCTACTCCCCCTTCTATATATCTACTCCCCCTTTTTGTCATCAACAATGAAGGGGACAAATTATCCTTCTATGAACTACTCAAGGAGATTCAAGTTGTGCTCCCCTGTCCAAGTTATTTCTATTAAAGAATTTTAGTCATTCATATCACTCCCCCTTTGTTTTGGAATTCATTTCAGACTCCTCTTTTTGTTTAACATAGTTATCACAAGATGTGCTCCCCCTGTGTCATATGCATGGATAAGTTGTGTTGAATTTGAATACTTAAGGTATGTTATGAGATTTTTATGGCACATCACAAGAAACACATACACAGTCACAGAATCACATACACAGTAGCACATACACAAGGTTTCAAAAGAAATTGTATTCATGTATCATTGTAAACCTTTGAAGTCAGTACATAGTTAAAAGAAGAAATCATTACAAGTATTGATTTCTATTACAAAAAGTGTTTCAAAATAGCCTAGGGTATACAAAAAGAAGATCCCTAGATGTCTCCAAAAAGTCTCTTATCGGCGACGTTGCTCATAAGCCCTACAAGCTGCATCTATAAATGCATTGATTGAATCCATTAGGGTCTTGAACTGATCTCCCTGTGACTTATGGAAGGCTGCCACGAGTGCTTCAAATTCTATGGTTGCCATTTCAATTCTTCCTCTAAGTTGGGCAACCAAGGTGCCCACATTTCCTCCTGGGCTTGTCAACTCTTTAAGACTCTTTGAAATGGTCTTCAAGCTGTCCTTTAGCTCAATTGATCTGATTGTTTGGGTGGCACCCACACCAACTATTTCTTGCGTTGTAGCTTCAATTTGAGCTCTAATTTCCTTCAGCTCTTGTAGAAGCCCTTCATGTGAAGCTCTGATGGGGGCCAACTCAGTAGAGATCATGGATCTCATTTCCTCCCTCATCTGCTGGCAAATGACAGATGCTAAGGTACGCATCTGGTCTTCTGATAGGAAGGAGGGCCCACTGACTGGAGGAGGTGGTGGCATGGATGTGGAAGGTCCAGCTGAGCTGGAGGGTATATCAGGGAAATCCATGTGGCTGGGTGGAGGAGAGTGGTGGTCAGACTCCTGATGTGGGATCTCAGGCTCTAGGGTTTGAGCTTTTCTTTTTGGTACCTTGACCCAAGACCCATCTACCTTTTGAAACTCCATTCTTCGCATTGTGCCCTCATTATAGTAGTCGCTGTTTCTCAAGGGTTTTGCAGGTTCATTTTCGGGAATGTGAACCTTAAAGTGTTTAAATACTAGGGTAAATATCATGCCATAGGGTATACTAAACCTAGAATACCTATGACATAGAGCAATGTAGTTTAACATGAGTCTAGGGAGGTTTAGAGGAATCCCTAGTAGGATATGGTGCATGATAACTAAATCTCGCTCCGAAACAAAATCGAAGCGACCGGTTTTAGGAAACAAGACCCGGTTGACAATACTTAAAAGTAATCTCATCTCGGCATTTAGGTCTTGTGAGTTCACTACATCAAGAGGGCCGCAGTCCTCTCGTCCTAAAAGTAAGTTTAGGGCTATTTTCCTTTGGGGATGTGAGGTTGGAGCCTCACCGTCCTTAGGGATTTGCAAAACAGTGGATAAGATGTCCTCATTAATTTCTACTAATGTCCCCCGGACATATGCAGTGTACCCTAAGTCCCCTAAAGCCATATTACTAAACATTTCTCTAACAAGGCCGGGGTAGGTCGAGGTGTTGAGGGTACAAAGGTGCTCCCACCCTTGGGCTCGGAGTCTCTCTCCAATAGAGAATCCCTCATTATCTAGAAAATGAAAATCTATGTATCTCCCGGTTGTCACTGTGCGATTTGCACAGGAAATGGTTGTGGTCGGCGGAGCAACCGGAGGAGACGGCGCGGAAGGTTCTTCCCTCCGTTCCTCACCGTCGGCCGCTGCCCTAGGACGCCTCCCACCAGTCCTCCTAGCTCTTTTGGGTGCCATTGAATGGAAATCCTAGGGAAATGAGGAGAAAGAGGCTAGGGTTTGTGTTGGAGAAAAATGGAGGCTAGGGTTTTTGTTTTTGTCGGGGATGAAAGGGAAAGCTCGGGTCGGCTCGAGCTGTTTCGACCTATTTTAAAAACCCTCGTTCGGTCCCCGAGACGTCTCCGCGACTAAGGCGAGACGTCTCGCCTGGGGGGACGTCTCTGCGATTTGCCAGAGACGTCTCCGGCACTGAAAAATTTCAGACTGAATTCTGTCTTTTCCCAATTTTTTTATTTAATCACCCTAATCAACATGATTTCTTTTGATAAACACAGAGTGAATTTGTTTGTGATCCTCCCCCTTAATAATACATCCTATAATAATTTGATAATGATTTTTGAATTATTAATATTGAAATGAGGAATGTTTGACCAAATTTCGAATACCTATGAAATAGGCTCTGAAAATATCTCCATGAAGAGTCCAAGGGAGGGTAACAACATCCTCCGGAAAGTCAAACAGTTCGTCATTTAGCTTAGATGAATTCATGCTTTCACTTATGTTTACCTTGAGGTGGATTACTAGTTTGAGTAGCAAAGCAATGCAATACAAGTTCAATTTATTTGCTAGGATCATACAAGCTCAAAGCATTCCTTAAGAAGTTGAATCTATCTTTACAAAGGGGCTTTGTAAAGATATCGGCCAATTGATTTTCAGTACATACATATTCAATCATCACATCATTTTTCAGCACATGATCCCTAATAAAATGATGCCTAATCTCTATATGCTTTGACTTAGAGTGTTGGACAGGATTTTTTGTTAAATTAATTGCACTTGTATTATCACATTTAATTGGTATATTATCCATTTTGATACCGAAGTCTTCAAGTTGTTGCTTAATCCAAAGAACTTGGGCACAACAGCTTCCAGCTGCAATGTACTCAGCCTCAGCTGTGGACAAGGCAACTGAATTTTGTTTCTTGCTAAACCAGGAAACCAAATTAGCACCTAAGAATTGACATGTGCCACTTGTGCTTTTTCTGTCGAGTTTGCACCCGGCAAAATCAGCATCGGAATAAGCAATTAAATTTATGTCAGATTGTTTAGAATACCATAAGCCTACATTAGATGTCCCTACCAGATATCTAAAAATTCTTTTAACAGCTTGCAAGTGTGATTCCTTAGGACATGCTTGGTATCTAGCACACATACAAACACTGAATAATATATCTGGTCTACTAGCAGTAAGGTAAAGTAATGAGCCTATCATACCTCTGTACAATTTGCAGTCTATATTTTTACCTTTTTCATCTTTGTCAAGCTTGCAACTTGAGCCCATGGGTGTGCTGATTTCCTTTGCATCCTTCATCTTGAATTTTTCCAACATTTCCTTGATGTATTTGGACTGACTGATGAAGATGCCTTCCTCTGATTGTTTTATTTGTAGCCCAAGGAAGAAGTTGAGCTCACCCATCATGCTCATTTCAAATTCTCCCTGCATAAGCTTGGCAAACTCTTGACAAAGACTATCGTTAGTAGCACCAAAAATTATATCATCCACATAAATTTGCACAAGCAATAAGTCATTTCCTTTTCTTTTAATGAAGAGGGTTTTGTCTACATTTCCTCTCTTAAATTTATTTTCAATTAGAAAATTACTTAATCTTTCATACCATGCCCTAGGAGCTTGCTTAAGTCCATACAATGCTTTATGCAATTTATAAACGTAATCTGGATGTAAGTAGTTTTCAAAGCCTGGAGGTTGTCCTACATAAACTTCCTCCATTATATAACCATTTAAAAATGTACTTTTTACATCCATTTGATAGAGTTTAAAATCCATGAAGCATGCATATGCCAAAAGTAGTCTAATAGGATCTAATCTAGCAACAGGAGCAAAAGTTTCATCAAAGTCTATTCCTTCCTCCTGATTATAACCTTTGGCAACTAGTCTAGCTTTGTTTCTTATGACTATTCCATCTTCATCTAGTTTATTTCTATACACCCACTTGGTGCCTATAATTGTAACATTAGGGGGTCTTTTCATTAGAGTCCAAACTTCATTTCTTTCAAATTGGTTTAATTCCTCTTGCATAGCATTCATCCAATTATCATCTTTTTCGGCTTCTTCTAGTGATTTAGGTTCTATTTGTGATACGAAAGCAAGATAATTACTGGTATTTCTTAGAGAGGATCTTGTCCTTACCCCTTGCGAAGGATCACCAAGGATTAGATCCCTTGAATGACCATGTGCATACCTCCATTCCTTAGGAAGATCTTGATTTCTTGATGGAGGTTGATCTTCTTCATCTTGCTGAATTGTATCTTCTTTGATCTCATCCTCATGTTGTTTGTCTTGTATGGAGAATTCCTTCATTCGGTCTTCAAGTATACCTGCATCACCATCTTCTTCTTTTCTAGAAGAATCTCCGTTAGCTTCATCAAAAACAATATGAATGGATTCTTCAACAACAAGAGTTCTCTTGTTGAAGACCCTGTATGCTCTACTAGATGAGGAATAACCTAAGAAGATCCCCTCATCTGATTTAGCACTAAATTTGCTTAGATTGTCCTTTCCATTATTTAAAATAAAGCATCGACAACCGAAAACATGAAAATAGCTTATATTTGGTTTCTTACCTTTTATTAACTCATAAGGTGTTTTCTTCAAGATGGATCTAACTAATGCACGGTTTAAAATGTGACATGCAGTATTTATTGCTTCAGCCCAAAAATATTTTGGTAGATCCGATTCGCACAACATGGTACGAGCCATATCTGCTAGTGTGCGATTCTTCCTTTCTACCACCCCATTTTGTTGGGGTGTCCTAGGTGCCGAGAAATTGTGATTGATACCATTTTCGTCACAAAACTTTTCAAAGTGCTGATTTTCAAACTCGGTGCCATGATCACTCCTAATTGCTTTTAGTTTAAGATTGAGTTCATTCGAAACTCTATTATGAAACTTGATAAAAGCGGAAAAGGACTCATCTTTATGTGCAAGAAATGAAACCCATGTAAAACGTGAAAAATCATCAACAATTACAAGACCAAATTTCTTACCCCCTAGACTAGTAGTTCTAGTGGGTCCAAACAAATCCATGTGGATTAGTTCTAAGGGTTTTGTTGTTGAGACTATGTTTTTAGACTTGAAAGAGCTTCTCGTTTGTTTCCCTAATTGACATGCAGCACAAATTTTGTTCTTTTCAAAATCTATCTTTGGTAGTCCTTTGACTAGATCTTTTGTAATCAATTTAGAAATTAAATCCATGCTAGCATGTCCTAACCTACGATGCCATAACCAACTAGTTTCATTGACTTTGGGACTCATGGCTACAAGACATTGGCCATCCTTCATGGTGAGATCATCAAGATCAACCATGTAAACATTTCCATGCCTATGTCCTGTGAGTATGATCTCATTGTCAATTGGACTACTAATTATGCATAGTGATGATTCAAATGACACTTTAAATCCCTTGTCACAAAATTGACTTATACTTAATAGATTATGTTTTAGTCCATTAACTAACAATACATTGTCAATAAAAGAGGAGGGTGAAATGGAGATTTTACCAACACCAATGATTTGACCTTTAGCATTGTCTCCAAATGTGACTACTCCTCCTTCTTTTGATTTCAAAGTGACGAAGAGACTCTTGTCACCGGTCATATGCCTTGAGCAACCACTATCAAGATACCACATTCTCTTTTTGTTTTCGGCTGCAAGGCATACCTGCAAAATGATCATGTGAAGCTCTTAGGTACCCAAGTTTTCTTGGGTCCTTCGTGGTTAGTGTAGTTGGTTCTCTTATGTTAGATGTATGCCCTAGAAGCCAATCTGACTGACACATTATTAATTCTAGGAACATAATTTTGTACTTGACTATTTATTATTGAATAAATAAAAGGCATCTTTTCATTCATATTGTTTATGTGTCTATGAATCGTCCAAGGAATTAATAAGATGATGATACATATTCTCAAGAGTTGAGAATTTGAGCCATGTATCATTGGTGATTAATTTCTAAATGCTCCTGATCAATGGATCATCACGAGGACGGTGATCGATCCGATCAGTGCACAGATCACTTTCCTTCTGGATGGACGAGACTTGAGTCCACAGTGTAGGGACACTGAAGTGATAGTGCAGGTGCTTGTTAGAGAACAAGGGTACTGAGCGTGACCAAGACAAGAAGTCACTTGGATGTCTATCCACTCGTCAGTGACTTGCTTGATGTTGCAGTAGTGTGACTGGTCCTTTGACCTGCGGTGCTTCGGCTACTCACAGTGAGGTTATTGTAGTTTGACTGCACACATACATGGTCTCTAGCCATATGGGTCCATGCAGTGTAGATTGGCTGCAGTAGGTTCACTGTAGGAGTAGGGTATGCACCTATAAGGAATCTATCGACCTTGATAGAAGAGGAGTGATCCTATGTGATTTGTTAGACTGAGTTCTAAGACCTTGGCCAGGCAGTAATATAAAGTGGAGAAAGAGTTTTCCACTATCGAACTCGAGTCGAATAAATCTTGACATATGACAGACGATGGGGTTTGACGAGTTGTCCATGACCTCCGTCCTGTAGGGATCCACGATAGTAGGACTGTATCACACGTTAACTGCACCTGGAGGTTCATCATTCCATTCTGCTGGATAGCCACTACATGCAGCTAGGTGTCACTAGTGGATGGTGGGACTCATAGGGATTATCTTGATGATCGATAAACCCTAATGAGTTGAGTTGGAATCGTTCCAACCCATTGAAAGGAGTTTTCAATGATATTGAGATAGAGATCACAATATATCTCACTACCAGTCAGAATAGAACCTATGGGGTCACACACACTAGAAGTATTGACCGATCCGATGGTTGAAATCGTGATTAGGAATCACAAGTAATCAATTTGATTGATAAGAAGTTGAAGAAAGGAACAAAGGGAATTAATTAATTGAACTTGAAACAAGAGTCCTACTTCGGGTAGGATTCCTAGAGTCCTAATTGGATTAGGACTGGGAATCCTAGTTGGAGTAGGACTGGGATTCCTACTTGGAATAGGATTCCTACAATCCTAATGAGATTAGGAATTTTGAATTAAAATTGGATTCCTACTTGGAGTAGGATTCCTAGAAATCCTAATTGGATTAGGACTTCGGATTCAAATAGAGTCCTAATTGGATTAGGACTAAAATTAAACAAATCCTAATTGGATTAGGATTCCTTAAGTCTAAATTAATTATTAATCTAATGAATCAACATGACTCCTAATTGGATTAGGATTGAAGAGTTCAATTGAGTCATGGTTCATTCAAGTCCTAATTGGATTAGGACTAGCATAGATTGAACCCAAAATTGGCTAATCCTAATTAGATTAGGATTAAACCATGAGAGAGGCACCTAATCCTCTTTGGAAGAGGATTAGGCTAACCAAGTAAGAGGGGCATCAGCCCCTCTCCAATTGGTTAGGGCGACAAGAAGAGACAAGGGGCCGACGCTCCAAAGAAAGAAGGTTGTCAAGGGCTCCTAACTTGTAGGAGCCCTTGATGCTTATAAAAAGGGACCTAGGGCCGGCGCCCTAGGTGTGAGCTCTCTTCCTCCTCTTGCTGCCGCCACCAGCCCCTCTCCTCTCTTGGTTCAGCCGCAAGCAAAGGGAGAGCAAAGTCCAAGCGTTGGCGTCATCCTCTTCCTCCAATCCTTCTTCCAACGCAGGGAAAAGAAAGAAGGCTGCAGAAGCTGTGTTCTTCATCCTTGAGTTCCTCCTTCTTCTTCCTCCTCTCAAGTGCAATCAAGGGTTGATTGAAAGAGAGGAGATCAGCCATCAAAAGCTATCTCTGCAAGGGAGCTAGCACCCCGGTGAGATAGAGAGCTTGGATCGGATCCTGCTTCGTGTGGATACCCGTAGAGGCCGGACGTTTGAACGGCTTCAAGCGAACCCTCTTCCAAAACCACGAATTCAGATTTGCGGTGATCATCTATCCGCGCAAGGTGAAGATTTGATCTTCCTATTAGTTTTAAAAGTTTTAATTCTTACCTAATCGCGAAAGGTCTCGAAACAACGTTCATGCGATGAACGTCGATCCCGCACATGCCTCTTCCGCTGCCATCTGATTTAATTTTTGAAATATCAGTGGCATGGGCGGATTCCCAACAGTGGTATCAGAGCCTAGGTTTCATAGATTAAGGTAAGAATTAAATATCTAAAGGCATATTAGATCTGAAAATTGAATGATCATGTATGCTGAAAAATTCTGCATGCAGATTTTTCAGGGGTGCTGATTTTTTGCATGCTGATTTTTATGTGATAAAAAGATGATTCTAAATGCATTGTTAATGGGATTACAAAGTTTAGAATCATGATTAGCATGATCAGCGACCTATATCATGATACAATCAGTTAGTTTTCAGATCTGAAAATTATAATTGTTGCATACGGTGATGATCATAGGATTCAACCCCTTTTGGTATCAAATGTAATGACCTGCGATGTGATCTGCGATGTCATGTAATTTTTCAGATGCTTGCATGCATCTTATTTGATGTTTTGAGAGGCCTGCGTGCCTCCTAAAAGGAGATGTAATTTATCTTTATTTTTATTTTACATCTGGTTTTATTTCTGTGATGTGATGTACATCAACGATCAAGTTGAAGCAAAGGCATGAGATGAAAGGTGATCTAAGCGGTTGATGGCGATGGGATCAAGAGTTGATCAAGGATCGAATCAAGGAGGCTTAGAACCAATTCAAGAGTTGAAGACCACTTGATCGATTGATGTGCATGTGCTTGTAATACGACCTAATTAGAATCCATGATCATCACCTATTTAAAGTTTAACTTTATTTGATGCTGCGATTATAACTGCCTGTGATGTACCGTTTGCATGAGATGTGAATGCGAGTCGGGTAGATAGGTTTACATGTGATGTAGCAAACCCAATTGAAACCTAAATCAAAACCTCCTCAATCAAGTCGAGAGTGAACCGACATGAGCAAGTCATATTAGATTAATTGATCTAATTGGTGTCTAGGAAAGCATGAAAGGTGGTTACTTAATTAGGACCTTACTCTCTGAGTAAGGGGAGCCTCCCACCTGCTTACCTGGCCAATTGTTCGATTACCTCTTATGAAGGGCTCAAGTTGCAAACACTAAGACCTGATTAACCAATATTAAGTCAATAGGTCTTCCACTGTAGTAGAGCTGCTAAGGCCTTTCTGATGTTGATTTGTCTCGGCTGGACACAGTGGTCAAGTTGCATCGGGGGGCTGGACCTCTCTATAGACATGAGATGTTGTAGGGTAAAGGTGGGGTTGGGCGCCAATAACTGTTAGGTGAGGACCCAATGACGACTTTATTCCTACGGTTATACGGTGGGTCTGACTTAACTAAGAAATGGGACCAATAACTGTTAGGTGAGGTCTTCATGGCTTAGAGACCAAGTTGCACTACAACATGCTTGAGAAGCATTGTACAAGAGTTGTACACTCATCCATCTATGTGTCACCAATAACTGTTAGGTGAGGTGGCATGTAAATCGGTGGGATCGCAGTACCCACTAGAAACCCTAGTCGTGTGGGATTTTCGTTTTCCTACCAGAGGAGTATGAGGGATTCAAGAAAATAGTGGGAGTTACATTTGTTCTAAAAGACCTTAGAACAGATTAGGATCAAGTACAAAAGTCTAACTAGAATCTTTACTCTCTGAGGATTATAAAGTCAGCTTCTAGACTCTTAACTCATATCCTATAGAACAACCGTTTGACCAAACCAATTATAAAGATTGGCTCAGCAAATTTCAAAAATAGTTTTGAATTGTGAGAAATTCGGGTATATGCTAGACCATGGAATCCCCATGTTACCAATCCGTCCGATCACTGATCAGCGTAAGACGCTTGTTAAGTGGACGAACAATGACAATAAAGTTAGGTGCTACACAATGGCATCCATGTCCAATGCATTACAATGCCAGCATGAGAACATGAAGACTGCCAGGGACATATTAAATCACCTGCAAGAGTTGTATGGTGATCAGAGTCACGCAGCTCGGTTTGAAGTGTCCAAGAGGCTCTTCAAAGCCAAGATGCACGATGGGCAGTCTGTCCATGATCATGGTTTGACCATGATAAAGGACTTAGAGAAGCTTGAGAAGCTTGGCATGACCATGCACAAGGAATTGCAAACGGATTTGATCTCGCAATCCCTTCCAGCTTCATATGAATAGTTTATAGTAAACTACCATATGAACAAGGTTGTATGCACTAAAATAGAATTGTTAAATAAATTGGTAACTACCTTAGGGACCTTGAAGAAGTTCAAGGGGTATCATTTTCGCTGTCAAGTTGGTTTCTACTTTCAAAAGAGTGTCTATTTGAAAGAAGAAGAAGCCTGCGAAGAAACAGAAGACTAAGAAAACACCAAGTAAGGAAGTTCCAAGAAAAAGGCCAATTGCAAGGAAAAGTGTTTCTATTGCATCATGGACGGCCATTGGAAGAGGAACTGTCCTATATATATGGGAAGCATAAAGAACATGAAGGGTGACAGACCTTCAGAAGGTATGTCAGATATACTCAGGATACTTAGGGACTGTTACCTATTGCTAGCAGAAATTTGATTTCTGTATTTTATTTAGCATAGAAAGATTTTTATTTGAAAAATAAATTGATTCAACATGGTTTTAAGATTGACAGTCTCTATCACATACATATGGACGTATCTGTGAATATATCTGAGCAAACAGTGAATACCATAGGATCTAATAGATCCAAAAATGAGATAAATCTAAAGTATTTGTGGCACCTCAGGCTTGGCCATATAGGAGAAGACAGAATAAACAAATTGAAGAAACATGAGCTTTTGGGCTCATTGACTTCCGAGTCATATTTGATTTGTGAATTCTGCCTTCAAGGAAAGATGGCCAAGTTATCCTTTGTAGGACACAGGGAGGTCCACTGAAATACTTATCCTAGTACACACTGATGTGTGTGGCCCATTCGATGTGCAGGCTAGGGGTTATAATTTTTTACTTCATTTACCGATGATTACTCACGGTATGGATATGTGTATGAGACACAAATATAAAACTTTTGAAAGGTTCAAAAAGCTTAGATATGAAGTAGAAAAATAAGCGCAAAAACTCATTAAGGTTCTTCGATCAGATCGAGGAAGTGAATACCTTAATGGAGAGTTCCGTGATTATCTCAAGGAGAATGGTATAGTTTCATAATGGACTCCTCCTGGAACACCTCAGCTCAATGGAGTGTCAGAGAGGAGGAATCGGACTCTATTGATATGGTCCAGTCCATGATGAGCTTCACTGATTTACCCTTGTTTCTTTAGATAGATGCCCTATTTTCAGCTATTTACTTGTTGAATAGAGTTCCCTCTAAAGTCCATTCCTACCGCACCATATGAGATATAACATGGTAAGAAACCAAGTCTTGGTCATCTCAAGATTTGGGGATGTCCGGCCCACGTCAAGCGACTACAGGCGGACAAGTTAGAGGCTAGGACCATAAGTGCTCGTTTTATAGGATATCCTAAAGAGTCATTAGGATACAATTTCTACATCTCAGAGGATCACAATGTGTTTGTGAGCCGTCATGCCATCTTCTTGGAAAATCAGTTTATCCTTGATAGAGGCAGTGGGAGGAAAATTGAGCTTGAAGAGAAAGTCTCTGAAAAGCAACGAGTCATGGATCCTATAGAACCCATTCATAAAGAGCCAGTACACGATGTCCCTCAACCACCTCGTAGATCTAGTAGGGTCTTCCATCCTCCCGATAGATACTTAGGTATACTAGCAGAGGATACCGAGGAAATGTTCCTAGTGGGAGATAGGGATCACATACAGGATCCCAAAACCTACAACGAGGCGATATCTGATATCGATTCCGAGAAATGGCTGGAAGCTATGAAGTCAGAGTTAGACTCCATGCATTCCAACCAAGTCTGGACCTTAGTAGATCCACCAGAAGGTATTGTACCTATTGGATGCAAATGGATCTATAAGAGGAAGATAGGTTCGGATGGAAAGGTAGAGACCTATAAGGCAAGGCTTGTGGTGAAAGAGTATAGTCAGCGCGAAGGCATTGACTATCAGGAGACCTTTTCACCTGTAGCCATGCTAAAATCCATCCGAATATTGCTTGCCATTGCAGCATTTCATGATTATGAAATCTGGCAGATGGATGTGAAAACTGCTTTCCTGAATGGATATCTTGATGAAGATATCTATATGGAACAGCCTTTGGGTTTCACTTCCAGTGATGGAGATCACAAGGTCTGCAAGCTGCAAAGGTCCATCTATGGACTAAAGCAAGCATCTCGGAGTTGGAACACTCGTTTCGATGATGCAATCAAAATGTTTGATTTCATCAAAAACGAAGAGGAACCGTGTGTTTACAAAAAGGTTAGTGGGAGTGCTGTCATTTTTCTCATACTGTACGTAGATGACTGGGAATGATATTCCCATGCTAACCTCGGTCAAGGTCTGGTTGTCAAAAGAATTCTCCATGAAAGACCTTGGGGAAGCATCCTATATTTTAGGAATAAAGGTCTATAGAGATAGATCTAAAAGGATGCTTGGCCTTTCACAGAAGATGTACATAGAGGAGGTGCTGAAGAGGTTCAGCATGGAAAACTCCAAGAGGGGTCTCTTACCCCTTAGGCATGGAATTCATCTCTCCAAGAAGATGTGCCCCAACACATCTGAAGAGATTCAACGCATGAGCAAGATTCCCTATGCATCGGCAATAGGAAGCCACATGTATGCCATGCTGTGTACACAACCTGATATAGCTCTTGCTGTGAGTGTCACAAGCAGATATCAGTCGAATCCAGGTGAAGAACACTGGACAGCTGTGAAGAACAGTCTTAAGTACTTGAGAAGAACTTAGGACATGTTCTTGGTCTTTGGGAGAAGATCAGAGTTGAAGGTAGAAGGATGCACACATATTGATGATAGAAAGTCTACATCAGAATATGTGCAATTGTGGTTCAGTAAATTGGAAGAGTTCCAAACAACCGATCATTATAGATTCTACCTTAGAAGCTGAATGTTAAGCCGTATCTAAGGGTGCAGTGGAAACCTTCTGATTAAAAGTTAATTGCAGAGTTAGGTGTAATGTCATTAGATGCCATAACACTTTACTGCGATAACATTGGCACCATAGCACTAGCTATGGAGCCATGGTCTCATCAGAAGTCCAAGCACATAGAGCGGCGCTTCCATTTCATACGCGACTATGATATAGAGGTGCAGAGAGTAGACTCCGCGGATAACGTGGCGGACCCGTTCACTAAGCAGCTGAGTCAGCAAAAGACTGAAGCCCACCTTGAGAAGATGGGCCTAAGATATATGACCAATTGGCTTTAGTGCAAGTGGAAGATTGTTAGATGTATGCCCTAGAAGCCAATCTGACTGACACATTATTAATTCTAGGAACATAATTTTGTACTTGACTATTTATTATTGAATAAATAAAAGGCATCTTTTCATTCATATTGTTTATGTGTCTATGAATCGTCCAAGGAATTAATAAGATGATGATACATATTCTCAAGAGTTGAGAATTTGAGCCATGTATCATTGGTGATTAATTTCTAAATGCTCCTGATCAATGGATCATCACGAGGACGGTGATCGATCCGATCAGTGCACAGATCACTTTCCTTCTGGATGGACGAGACTTGAGTCCACAGTGTAAGGACACTGAAGTGATAGTGCAGGTGCTTGTTAGAGAACAAGGGTACTGAGCGTGACCAAGACAAGAAGTCACTTGGATGTCTATCCACTCGTCAGTGACTTGCTCGATGTTGCAGTAGTGTGACTGGTCCTTTGACCTGCGGTGCTTCGGCTACTCACAGTGAGGTTATTGTAGTTTGACTGCACACATACATGGTCTCTAGCCATATGGGTCCATGCAGTGTAGATTGGCTGCAGTAGGTTCACTGTAGGAGTAGGGTATGCACCTATAAGGAATCTATCGACCTTGATAGAAGAGGAGTGATCCTATGTGATTTGTTAGACTGAGTTCTAAGACCTTGGCCAGGGCAGTAATATAAAGTGGAGAAAGAGTTTTCCACTATCGAACTCGAGTCGAATAAATCTTGACATATGACAGACGATGGGGTTTGACGAGTTGTCCATGACCTCCGTCCTGTAGGGATCCACGATAGTAGGACTGTATCACACGTTAACTGCACCTGGAGGTTCATCATTCCATTCTGCTGGGTAGCCACTACATGCTGCTATGTGTCACTAGTGGATGGTGGGACTCATAGGGATTATCTTGATGATCGATAAACCCTAATGAGTTGAGTTGGAATCGTTCCAACCCATTGAAAGGAGTTTTCAATGATATTGAGATAGAGATCACAATATATCTCACTACCAGTCAGAATAGAACCTATGGGGTCACACACACTAGAAGTATTGACCGATCTGATGGTTGAAATCGTGATTAGGAATCACAAGTAATCAATTTGATTGATAAGAAGTTGAAGAAAGGAACAAAGGGAATTAATTAATTGAACTTGAAACAAGAGTCCTACTTCGGGTAGGATTCCTAGAGTCCTAATTGGATTAGGACTGGGAATCCTAGTTGGAGTAGGACTGGGATTCCTACTTGGAATAGGATTCCTACAATCCTAATGAGATTAGGAATTTTGAATTAAAATTGGATTCCTACTTGGAGTAGGATTCCTAGAAATCCTAATTGGATTAGGACTTCGGATTCAAATAGAGTCCTAATTGGATTAGGACTAAAATTAAACAAATCCTAATTGGATTAGGATTCCTTAAGTCTAAATTAATTATTAATCTAATGAATCAACATGACTCCTAATTGGATTAGGATTGAAGAGTTCAATTGAGTCATGGTTCATTCAAGTCCTAATTGGATTAGGACTAGCATAGATTGAACCCAAAATTGGCTAATCCTAATTAGATTAGGATTAAACCATGAGAGAGGCACCTAATCCTCTTTGGAAGAGGATTAGGCTAACCAAGTAAGAGGGGCATCAGCCCCTCTCCAATTGGTTAGGGCGACAAGAAGAGACAAGGGGCCGGCGCTCCAAAGAAAGAAGGTTGTCAAGGGCTCCTAACTTGTAGGAGCCCTTGATGCTTATAAAAAGGGACCTAGGGCCGGCGCCCTAGGTGTGAGCTCTCTTCCTCCTCTTGCTGCCGCCACCAGCCCCTCTCCTCTCTTGGTTCAGCCGCAAGCAAAGGGAGAGCAAAGTCCAAGCGTTGGCGTCATCCTCTTCCTCCAATCCTTCTTCCAACGCAGGGAAAAGAAAGAAGGCTGCAGAAGCTGTGTTCTTCATCCTTGAGTTCCTCCTTCTTCTTCCTCCTCTCAAGTGCAATCAAGGGTTGATTGAAAGAGAGGAGATCAGCCATCAAAAGCTATCTCTGCAAGGGAGATAGCACCCCGGTGAGATAGAGAGCTTGGATCGGATCCTGCTTCGTGTGGATACCCGTAGAGGCCGGACGTTTGAACGGCTTCAAGCGAACCCTCTTCCAAAACCACGAATTCAGATTTGCGGTGATCATCTATCCGCGCAAGGTGAAGATTTGATCTTCCTATTAGTTTTAAAAGTTTTAATTCTTACCTAATTACGAAAGGTCTCGAAACAACGTTCATGCGATGAACGTCGATCCCGCACATGCCTCTTCCGCTGCCATCTGATTTAATTTTTGAAATATCAGTGGCATGGGCGGATTCCCAACAGTGGTATCAGAGCCTAGGTTTCATAGATTAAGGTAAGAATTAAATATCTAAAGGCATATTAGATCTGAAAATTGAATGATCATGTATGCTGAAAAATTCTGCATGCAGATTTTTCAGGGGTGCTGATTTTTTGCATGCTGATTTTTATGTGATAAAAAGATGATTCTAAATGCATTGTTAATGGGATTACAAAGTTTAGAATCATGATTAGCATGATCAGCGACCTATATCATGATACAATCAGTTAGTTTTCAGATCTGAAAATTATAATTGTTGCATACGGTGATGATCATAGGATTCAACCCCTTTTGGTATCAAATGTAATGACCTGCGATGTGATCTGCGATGTCATGTAATTTTTCAGATGCTTGCATGCATCTTATTTGATATTTTGAGAGGCCTGCGTGCCTCCTAAAAGGAGATGTAATTTATCTTTATTTTTATTTTACATCTGGTTTTATTTCTGTGATGTGATGTACATCAGCGATCAAGTTGAAGCAAAGGCATGAGATGAAAGGTGATCTAAGCGGTTGATGGCGATGGGATCAAGAGTTGATCAAGGATCGAATCAAGGAGGCTTAGAACCAATTCAAGAGTTGAAGACCACTTGATCGATTGATGTGCATGTGCTTGTAATACGACCTAATTAGAATCCATGATCATCACCTATTTAAAGTTTAACTTTATTTGATGCTGCGATTATAACTGCCTGTGGTGTACCGTTTGTATGAGATGTGAATGCGAGTCGGGTAGATAGGTTTACATGTGATGTAGCAAACCCAATTGAAACCTAAATCAAAACCTCCTCAATCAAGTCGAGAGTGAACCGACATGAGCAAGTCATATTAGATTAATTGATCTAATTGGTGTCTAGGAAAACATGAAAGGTGGTTACTTAATTAGGACCTTACTCTCTGAGTAAGGGGAGCCTCCCACCTGCTTACCTGGCCAATTGTTCGATTACCTCTTATGAAGGGCTCAAGTTGCAAACACTAAGACCTGATTAACCAATATTAAGTCAATAGGTCTTCCACTGTAGTAGAGCTGCTAAGGCCTTTCTGATGTTAATTTGTCTCGGCTGGACACAGTGGTCAAGTTGCATCGGGGGGCTGGACCTCTCTATAGACATGAGATGTTGTAGGATAAAGGTGGGGTTGGGCGCCAATAACTGTTAGGTGAGGACCCAATGACGACTTTATTCCTACGGTTATACGGTGGGTCTGACTTAACTAAGAAATGGGACCAATAACTGTTAGGTGAGGTCTTCATGGCTTAGAGACCAAGTTGCACTGCAACATGCTTGAGAAGCATTGTACAAGAGTTGTACACTCATCCATCTATGTGTCACCAATAACTGTTAGGTGAGGTGGCATGTAAATCGGTGGGATCGCAGTACCCACTAGAAACCCTAGTCGTGTGGGATTTCCGTTTTCCTACCAGAGGAGTATGAGGGATTCGAGAAAATAGTGGGAGTTACATTTGTTCTAAAAGACCTTAGAACAGATTAGGATCAAGTACAAAAGTCTAACTAGAATCTTTACTCTCTGAGGATTATAAAGTCAGCTTCTAGACTCTTAACTCATATCCTATAGAACAACCGTTTGACCAAACCAATTATAAAGATTGGCTCAGCAAATTTCAAAAATAGTTTTGAATTGTGAGAAATTCGGGTATATGCTAGACCATGGAATCCCCATGTTACCAATCCGTCCGATCACTGATCAGCGTAAGACGCTTGTTAAGTGGACGAACAATGACAATAAAGTTAGGTGCTACACAATGGCATCCATGTCCAATGCATTACAATGCCAGCATGAGAACATGAAGACTGCCAGGGACATATTAAATCACCTGCAAGAGTTGTATGGTGATCAGAGTCACGCAGCTCGGTTTGAAGTGTCCAAGAGGCTCTTCAAAGCCAAGATGCACGATGGGCAGTCTGTCCATGATCATGGTTTGACCATGATAAAGGACTTAGAGAAGCTTGAGAAGCTTGGCATGACCATGCACAAGGAATTGCAAACGGATTTGATCTCGCAATCCCTTCCAGCTTCATATGAATAGTTTATAGTAAACTACCATATGAACAAGGTTGTATGCACTAAAATAGAATTGTTAAATAAATTGGTAACTACCTTAGGGACCTTGAAGAAGTTCAAGGGGTATCATTTTCGCTGTCAAGTTGGTTTCTACTTTCAAAAGAGTGTCTATTTGAAAGAAGAAGAAGCCTGCGAAGAAACAGAAGACTAAGAAAACACCAAGTAAGGAAGTTCCAAGAAAAAGGCCAATTGCAAGGAAAAGTGTTTCTATTGCATCATGGACGGCCATTGGAAGAGGAACTGTCCTATATATATGGGAAGCATAAAGAACATGAAGGGTGACAGACCTTCAGAAGGTATGTCAGATATACTCAGGATACTTAGGGACTGTTACCTATTGCTAGCAGAAATTTGATTTCTGTATTTTATTTAGCATAGAAAGATTTTTATTTGAAAAATAAATTGATTCAACATGGTTTTAAGATTGACAGTCTCTATCACATACATATGGACGTATCTGTGAATATATCTGAGCAAACAGTGAATACCATAGGATCTAATAGATCCAAAAATGAGATAAATCTAAAGTATTTGTGGCACCTCAGGCTTGGCCATATAGGAGAAGACAGAATAAACAAATTGAAGAAACATGAGCTTTTGGGCTCATTGACTTCCGAGTCATATTTGATTTGTGAATTCTGCCTTCAAGGAAAGATGGCCAAGTTATCCTTTGTAGGACACAGGGAGGTCCACTGAAATACTTATCCTAGTACACACTGATGTGTGTGGCCCATTCGATGTGCAGGCTAGGGGTTATAATTTTTTACTTCATTTACCGATGATTACTCACGGTATGGATATGTGTATGAGACACAAATATAAAACTTTTGAAAGGTTCAAAAAGCTTAGATATGAAGTAGAAAAATAAGCGCAAAAACTCATTAAGGTTCTTCGATCAGATCGAGGAAGTGAATACCTTAATGGAGAGTTCCGTGATTATCTCAAGGAGAATGGTATAGTTTCATAATGGACTCCTCCTGGAACACCTCAGCTCAATGGAGTGTCAGAGAGGAGGAATCGGACTCTATTGATATGGTCCAGTCCATGATGAGCTTCACTGATTTACCCTTGTTTCTTTAGATAGATGCCCTATTTTCAGCTATTTACTTGTTGAATAGAGTTCCCTCTAAAGTCCATTCCTACCGCACCATATGAGATATAACATGGTAAGAAACCAAGTCTTGGTCATCTCAAGATTTGGGGATGTCCGGCCCACGTCAAGCGACTACAGGCGGACAAGTTAGAGGCTAGGACCATAAGTGCTCGTTTTATAGGATATCCTAAAGAGTCATTAGGATACAATTTCTACATCTCAGAGGATCACAACGTGTTTGTGAGCCGTCATGCCATCTTCTTGGAAAATCAGTTTATCCTTGATAGAGGCAGTGGGAGGAAAATTGAGCTTGAAGAGAAAGTCTCTGAAAAGCAACGAGTCATGGATCCTATAGAACCCATTCATAAAGAGCCAGTACACGATGTCCCTCAACCACCTCGTAGATCTAGTAGGGTCTTCCATCCTCCCGATAGATACTTAGGTATACTAGCAAAGGATACCGAGGAAATGTTCCTAGTGGGAGATAGGGATCACATACAGGATCCCAAAACCTACAACGAGGCGATATCTGATATCGATTCCGAGAAATGGCTGGAAGCTATGAAGTCAGAGTTAGACTCCATGCATTCCAACCAAGTCTGGACCTTAGTAGATCCACCAGAAGGTATTGTACCTATTGGATGCAAATGGATCTATAAGAGGAAGATAGGTTCGGATGGAAAGGTAGAGACCTATAAGGCAAGGCTTGTGGTGAAAGGGTATAGTCAGCGCGAAGGCATTGACTATCAGGAGACCTTTTCACCTGTAGCCATGCTAAAATCCATCCGAACATTGCTTGCCATTGCAGCATTTCATGATTATGAAATCTGGCAGATGGATGTGAAAACTGCTTTCCTGAATGGATATCTTGATGAAGATATCTATATGGAACAGCCTTTGGGTTTCACTTCCAGTGATGGAGATCACAAGGTCTGCAAGCTGCAAAGGTCCATCTATGGACTAAAGCAAGCATCTCGGAGTTGGAACACTCGTTTCGATGACGCAATCAAAATGTTTGATTTCATCAAAAACGAAGAGGAACCGTGTGTTTACAAAAAGGTTAGTGGGAGTGCTGTCATTTTTCTCATACTGTACGTAGATGACTGGGAATGATATTCCCATGCTAACCTCGGTCAAGGTCTGGTTGTCAAAAGAATTCTCCATGAAAGACCTTGGGGAAGCATCCTATATTTTAGGAATAAAGGTCTATAGAGATAGATCTAAAAGGATGCTTGGCCTTTCACAGAAGATGTACATAGAGGAGGTGCTGAAGAGGTTCAGCATGGAAAACTCCAAGAGGGGTCTCTTACCCCTTAGGCATGGAATTCATCTCTCCAAGAAGATGTGCCCCAACACATCTGAAGAGATTCAACGCATGAGCAAGATTCCCTATGCATCGGCAATAGGAAGCCTCATGTATGCCATGCTGTGTACACAACCTGATATAGCTCTTGCTGTGAGTGTCACAAGCAGATATCAGTCGAATCCAGGTGAAGAACACTGGACAGCTGTGAAGAACAGTCTTAAGTACTTGAGAAGAACTTAGGACATGTTCTTGGTCTTTGGGAGAAGATCAGAGTTGAAGGTAGAAGGATGCACACATATTGATGATAGAAAGTCTACATCAGAATATGTGCAATTGTGGTTCAGTAAATTGGAAGAGTTCCAAACAACCGATCATTATAGATTTTACCTTAGAAGCTGAATGTTAAGCCGTATCTAAGGGTGCAGTGGAAACCTTCTGATTAAAAGTTAATTGCAGAGTTAGGTGTAATGTCATTAGATGCCATAACACTTTACTGCGATAACATTGGCACCATAGCACTAGCTATGGAGCCATGGTCTCATCAGAAGTCCAAGCACATAGAGCGGCGCTTCCATTTCATACGCGACTATGATATAGAGGTGCAGAGAGTAGACTCCGCGGATAACGTGGCGGACCCGTTCACTAAGCAGCTGAGTCAGCAAAAGACTGAAGCCCACCTTGAGAAGATGGGCCTAAGATATATGACCAATTGGCTTTAGTGCAAGTGGAAGATTGTTAGATGTATGCCCTAGAAGCCAATCTGACTGACACATTATTAATTCTAGAGACATAATTTTGTACTTGACTATTTATTATTGAATAAATAAAAGGCATCTTTTCATTCATATTGTTTATGTGTCTATGAATCGTCCAAGAAATTAATAAGATGATGATACATATTCTCAAGAGTTGAGAATTTGAGCCATGTATCATTGGTGATTAATTTCTAAATGCTCCTGATCAATGGATCATCACGAGGACGGTGATCGATCCGATCAGTGCACAGATCACTTTCCTTCTGGATGGACGAGACTTGAGTCCACAGTGTAAGGACACTGAAGTGATAGTGCAGGTGCTTGTTAGAGAACAAGGGTACTGAGCGTGACCAAGACAAGAAGTCACTTGGATGTCTATCCACTCGTCAGTGACTTGCTTGATGTTGCAGTAGTGTGACTGGTCCTTTGACCTGCGGTGCTTCGGCTACTCACAGTGAGGTTATTGTAGTTTGACTGCACACATACATGGTCTCTAGCCATATGGGTCCATGCAGTGTAGATTGGCTGCAGTAGGTTCACTGTAGGAGTAGGGTATGCACCTATAAGGAATCTATCGACCTTGATAGAAGAGGAGTGATCCTATGTGATTTGTTAGACTGAGTTCTAAGACCTTGGCCAGGGCAGTAATATAAAGTGGAGAAAGAGTTTTCCACTATCGAACTCGAGTCGAATAAATCTTGACATATGACAGACGATGGGGTTTGACGAGTTGTCCATGACCTCCGTCCTGTAGGGATCCACGATAGTAGGACTGTATCACACGTTAACTGCACCTAGAGGTTCATCATTCCATTCTGCTGGGTAGCCACTACATGCTGCTAGGTGTCACTGGTGGATGGTGGGACTCATAGGGATTATCTTGATGATCGATAAACCCTAATGAGTTGAGTTGGAATCGTTCCAACCCATTGAAAGGAGTTTTCAATGATATTGAGATAGAGATCACAATATATCTCACTACCAGTCAGAATAGAACCTATGGGGTCACACACACTAGAAGTATTGACCGATCCGATGGTTGAAATCGTGATTAGGAATCACAAGTAATCAATTTGATTGATAAGAAGTTGAAGAAAGGAACAAAGGGAATTAATTAATTGAACTTGAAACAAGAGTCCTACTTCGGGTAGGATTCCTAGAGTCCTAATTGGATTAGGACTGGGAATCCTAGTTGGAGTAGGACTGGGATTCCTACTTGGAATAGGATTCCTACAATCCTAATGAGATTAGGAATTTTGAATTAAAATTGGATTCCTACTTGGAGTAGGATTCCTAGAAATCCTAATTGGATTAGGACTTCGGATTCAAATAGAGTCCTAATTGGATTAGGACTAAAATTAAACAAATCCTAATTGGATTAGGATTCCTTAAGTCTAAATTAATTATTAATCTAATGAATCAACATGACTCCTAATTGGATTAGGATTGAAGAGTTCAATTGAGTCATGGTTCATTCAAGTCCTAATTGGATTAGGACTAGCATAGATTGAACCCAAAATTGGCTAATCCTAATTAGATTAGGATTAAACCATGAGAGAGGCACCTAATCCTCTTTGGAAGAGGATTAGGCTAACCAAGTAAGAGGGGCATCAGCCCCTCTCCAATTGGTTAGGGCGACAAGAAGAGACAAGGGGCCGGCGCTCCAAAGAAAGAAGGTTGTCAAGGGCTCCTAACTTGTAGGAGCCCTTGATGCTTATAAAAAGGGACCTAGGGCCGGCGCCCTAGGTGTGAGCTCTCTTCCTCCTCTTGCTGCCGCCACCAGCCCCTCTCCTCTCTTGGTTCAGCCGCAAGCAAAGGGAGAGCAAAGTCCAAGCGTTGGCGTCATCCTCTTCCTCCAATCCTTCTTCCAACGCAGGGAAAAGAAAGAAGGCTGCAGAAGCTGTGTTCTTCATCCTTGAGTTCCTCCTTCTTCTTCCTCCTCTCAAGTGCAATCAAGGGTTGATTGAAAGAGAGGAGATCAGCCATCAAAAGCTATCTTTGCAAGGGAGCTAGCACCCCGGTGAGATAGAGAGCTTGGATCGGATCCTGCTTCGTGTGGATACCCGTAGAGGCCGGACGTTTGAACGGCTTCAAGCGAACCCTCTTCCAAAATCACGAATTCAGATTTGCGGTGATCATCTACCCGCGCAAGGTGAAGATTTGATCTTCCTATTAGTTTTAAAAGTTTTAATTCTTACCTAATTACGAAAGGTCTCGAAACAACGTTCATGCGATGAACGTCGATCCCGCACATGCCTCTTCCGCTGCCATCTGATTTAATTTTTGAAATATCAGCGGCATGGGCGGGTTCCCAACACCTTAGGCACCCATACTTTAGTTATGTTTTTAGCTTTTACAAATGTACTCTTGTTAATTTGGATCTTTCTTTGAATACAAGAGTAGGCTTTATGTCCATTCTTTCCACAATGAAAGCATGTAGGTTTTTCAGTTTTGACATCTTTTGCTTTCACAAAGAAATTCTTTAGATATTTTTGTTGCTTGTTAGTTTTATATCCTAATCCGGCTTTATTAAAAACAGCTCTTTGATTTGAAAGAATAAGATTTAATTTTTCAGAGCTTTGTGTGAATTTTTCAACAATTGGTTTGTACTTATGTACCTCATTCTTAAGATTCAAATTTTCTTTAACTAGTTCTTCCTTATCCTTTTTAAGAGATTCAACATTTTGTGCGAGTGAGGTATTATTATCGAGTAGGGATTTTACTTTTAGATTTAATTCCTTAATTAGTGTTTTTGCCTTTTCATTTTCAATGCTAAGTTTTGAATTTTTGATTTCTAGGTCAATAGTGTTAATATTTTTAATGCTCTCCTTTTCAATTAATAGGTTTTCAATATCTTCCTTCAGTTTTTGATTGGAGGCTTTTAATTCTTTATTCTTTGCTCCTAACATACTACAATCACCCATAAGTTCTTGAAAAGCTTCATATAATTCTTCTAAAGTAAAATTTATAGTTGGGTTTTGATATACCTCGTCGTCTTCGAACGCCATGAAGCACAAATTGGCGGTCTCTTCCTTCTCTTCCTCGGAAGATGATGTGTCACTATCATCCCATGTTGCCTTCAATGCCTTTTTCTTCTTCTTTCCAAAATACTTCTTTTGTTGAGGGCATTCGGAATGAATGTGTCCCGGTCTCTTGCAATCATAGCATATGATTGGGTCTCTTTCTTTTTCTTTTTCTTTTTCCCAATCATTTCTCCCTCCAAACTTTTTTCTTGGGAAGGGTTTCTTTTTCCTCATGAATTTTTTAAACTTCCTAACTATCAAACCCAAGTCCTCGTCCTCACTTTCTTCCTCACTCTCACTACTTTCTTCTTCACACACACTCGAAGTAGCCTTGAGTGCAATTGTCTTCTTCTTTGGCAAATCATCTTCATGTTGCTTCATCGTGAGCTCATGCGTCATCAATGAGCCCAAAAGTTGTTCTAGTCCCAAGGTGTTGAGGTCTTTGGCTTCTACGATCGCCGTGACCTTTGCTTCCCATGCTTTCGGCAAAGACCTGAGAATTTTACTTACAAGTTCCGGATTAGTATAAGATTTATCCAAACTCTTTAGACCATTAATTATATCGGTAAAACGTGTAAACATGCATGTGATGGTTTCATTGGGTTCCATCTTAAACAACTCATATTTGTGAACTAGAATGTTCACTTTGGACTCTTTGACTTGATTTGTACCCTCGTGGGTAACTTCAAGCCTATCCCATATTTCCTTAGCGGAACTACATGTGGAGACTCTATTAAACTCATTTACATCTAGGGAACAAAATAATGAGTTCATGGCTCTAGAATTGAGTTGAGCCATCCTATCATCATTCTCATCCCAATCTTCCTCAGGTTTGGGAACTTGAATGCCATTAACCATGTGTGATGGTTCTTGTGGTCCCTTGACTATAACCCTCCACAAGGCATAGTCTTGTGCTTGAATGAAGATCCTCATTCTAGTTTTCCAATAGGTATAATTTGTCCCATTGAAGAGTGGAGGTCTATTGGTTGCCTGCCCCTCAGCAGAAACATTGTTAAAGGGTGTTCCCATCTAGATCTTTGGCTAAGACGGTTAGGTCTTCAAGAAATACACAGAGCACCCGCTCTGATACCACTTGTTGCCCAGAGATGGTCACCCAAGAGGGGGGGTGAATTGGGTGTTTTAAAACTTTTCGCCTAATTAAAAATAAAACACACAAATGTATGAACTAAAGTAAAGAAAGAGGAATGAGAAAGGTCAATCGCAAACACAAGGTTTTATAGTGGTTCGGAGCTTCTACTGCTCCTACATCCACTCCCCAAAGCACCTTTGGGAATTTCCACTATAATTCAAGATTACAGTCCGGTAGTTTTGCGAGTGCACTACCCAACTCGTTGTTTTACACCGGGCTAACAACAAACCCTATAACCCCCAATTTCACTTAGGCTTGGGACGCCTTTCCCTTGTTCCAAGTCCCTTGACTGGAACAAGCACCACAATGAAAGGTTTTACAAAGGATTGAAAAGCTCTAAATAAGCAGATATGACAATGATAAACAATAGAACCCGAAAGAATACTTTTGCCGTTGGAAGCGTGGGAAATGATGATTCTTCCGATGTGGATCGCGTAGGCTTGAGTATGAGCTTTGAATCCCGAGCGGAAGAGAGTGGTTGAGCTTGAAATCACTTGGGAAGCTTGAAAGCACTTGATTTCTTCACTTGAATGCACTCACTCCCTTGAACTTCTCTCTCTTGCTTCTCTCTTAAATGATCTAGCTTTGGGTTGGTAAAAAGTTATTGAGAAGCACTTAAGAGGTCCCTTTTATAGCCCAAAAAGCAAATATAGCCGTTAGAGATAAAGTAAAAGAGATTTGAAATTCAAACCAAACCTGCAAAAGTTGTCAGTCGCGTCCCAGGCGCTCCGGAGACGTCTCCGCTTCAACGCGAGACGTCTCGGCTGTATAAATTTACTTTTCACTTTGTTTGGGGTCGACTCGGCACTTTACGGGGACGACTCTGGAATTGTATCGTTTGAATCCTTGTTTTTCTGTTTTTCTGATAGGGTCGTCTCTGTACTTTATGGGGACGTCTCGGCTTATTTGCACTTTTTGCATGGGGACGACTCTGCTGCCTTGGGGACGACTCCGCTGTTATAACTCCGAAAAACATGTCTTCTGGAATTCTCTGAGAGAGTCGACTCCGCTCTTTCAGGGGACGTCTCCGCTGCCTTATCACCGAAAATGACATCCTCTGGAAAACCCTGAGAGAGCCGACTCCGCTACCTCGGGGACGACTCGAGAAGTCTGCTTTTTACTTGCGGGGACGACTCCGCGTACGGTGGGGACGTCTCGCGCATATCTCTTGAAAACTGCCTTTCTGCCGCCACTGAGAGAGTCGACTCCGCTACTGAGAGAGTCGACTCCGCTATCGCGGGGACGACTCGGCAGGTGCCGGGGACGTCTCCAGACGTGCCAGTTCTTCCTGTTTGTGCCAGAGACGTCTCTAAGACAATCCGGAGACGTCTCGGCTGTCCCTGAACTTTTTCTTTCATCTCAAAAATTCTTCAATAAGTCCTTAAAAAATCATGGGAACTTGCCTAGACATTTCTTAACAATATTCTTAATAAAATACATAAAATCCTCAATTAAATTGTTAAGATAAATGGAATTATACTCTAGTGTTTTGTATTCATCAAAATCCATTAGGGGGTCAACAGGACCCACTAGAACTGCTAGTCTAAGGGGTAAGAAATTTGGTCTTGTAATTGTTGATGATTTTTCACGTTTTACATGGATTTCATTTCTTGCACATAAAGATGAGTTCTTTCCCGCTTTTATCAAGTTTCATAATAGGGTTTCGAATGAACTCAATCTTAAACTAAAAGCAATTAGGAGTGATCATGGTACAGAGTTTGAAAATCAATACTTTGAAAAATTTTGTGACGAAAATGGTATCAATCACAATTTCTCGGCCCCTAGGACACCCCAACAAAATGGGGTGGTAGAAAGGAAGAATCGCACACTAGCAGATATGGCTCGTACCATGTTGTGCGAATCGGATCTACCAAAATATTTTTGGGCTAAAGCGATAAATACTGCATGTCACATTTTAAACCGTGCATTAGTCAGATCTATTTTAAAGAAAACACCTTATGAGTTGCTGAATAATAAGAAGCCAAATATATGTTACTTTCATGTTTTCGGTTGTCGGTGTTTTATTTTAAACAATGGAAAGGACAATCTAAGTAAATTTAGTGCTAAATCAGATGAGGGGATCTTCTTAGGTTATTCCTCATCTAGTAGAGCATACAGGGTCTTCAACAAGAGAACTCTCGTTGTTGAAGAATCCATTCATGTTGTTTTTGATGAAGCTAATGGAGATTCTTCTAGAAAAGAAGAAGATAGTGATGCAGGTATACTTGAAGACAGAATGAAGGAGTTCTCCATACAAGACAAACAACTTGAAGATGAAGTCAAGGAAGATACAATTCAGCAAGATGAAGAAGATCAACCTCAAGCAAGAAATCAAGATCTTCCGAAGGAATGGAGGTATGCACATGGTCATCCAAGGGATTTAATCCTTGGTGATCCCTCACAAGGGGTAAGGACAAGATCCTCTCTAAGAAATACTAGTAATTATCTTGCTTTCGTTTCACAAATAGAGCCTAAGTCACTAGAGGAAGCCGAAAAGGATGAAAATTGGATAAATGCTATGCAAGAGGAATTAAATCAATTTGAAAAAAATCAAGTTTGGACTCTAATGAAAAGACCCCCTAATGTTTCAATCATAGGCACCAAGTGGGTGTATAGAAATAAACTAGATGAAGATGGAATAGTTATAAGAAACAAAGCTAGACTAGTTGCCAAAGGCTATAATCAGGAGGAAGGAATAGATTTTGATGAAACTTTTGCTCCTGTTGCTAGGTTAGAGGCTATTAGGCTACTTTTGGCATATGCTTGCTTCATGGATTTTAAACTCTATCAAATGGATGTAAAAAGTGCATTTTTAAATGGTTATATAATGGAGGAAGTTTATGTAGGACAACCTCCAGGTTTTGAAAACCACTTACATCCAGATTATGTTTATAAATTACATAAAGCATTGTATGGACTGAAGCAAGCCCCTAGGGCATGGTATGAAAGATTAAGTAATTTTCTAATTGAAAATAAATTTAAGAGAGGAAATGTAGACAAAACCCTCTTCATTAAAAGAAAAGAAAATGACTTATTGCTTGTACAAATTTATGTGGATGATATAATTTTTGGTGCTACTAATGATAGTCTTTGTCAAGAGTTTGCCAAGCTTATGCAGGGAGAATTTGAAATGAGCATGATGGGTGAGCTCAACTTCTTCCTTGGGCTACAAATAAAACAATCAGAGGAAGGCATCTTCATCAGTCAGTCCAAATATATTAAGGAAATGTTGGAAAAATTCAAGATGAAGGATGCAAAGGAAATCAGCACACCCATGGGCTCAAGTTGCAAGCTTGACAAAGATGAAAAAGGTAAAAATATAGACTGCAAATTGTACAGAGGTATGATAGGCTCTTTACTTTACCTTACTGCTAGTAGACCAGACATATTATTCAGTGTTTGTATGTGTGCTAGATACCAAGCATGTCCTAAGGAATCACACTTGCAAGCTGTTAAAAGAATTTTTAGATATCTAGTAGGGACATCTAATGTAGGCTTATGGTATTCTAAACAATCTGACATAAATTTAATTGCTTATTCCGATGCTGATTTTGCCGGATGCAAACTCGACAGAAAAAGCACAAGTGGCACATGTCAATTCTTGGGTGCTAATTTGGTTTCTTGGTTTAGCAAGAAACAGAATTCAGTTGCCTTGTCCACAGCTGAGGCTGAGTACATTGCAGCTGGAAGCTGTTGTGCCCAAGTTCTATGGATTAAGCAACAACTTGAAGACTTCGGTATCAAAATGGACAATATACCAATTAGATGTGATAATACAAGCGCAATTAATTTAACAAAAAATCCTGTCCAACACTCAAAATCAAAACATATAGAGATTAGGCATCACTTTATTAGGGATCATGTGCTGAAAAATGATGTGATGATTGAGTATGTATGTACTGAAAATCAATTGGCCGATATCTTTACAAAGCCCCTTTGTAAAGATAGGTTCAACTATTTAAGGAATGCTTTGAGCTTGTATGATCCTAGCAAATAAATTGAACTTGTATTGCAATGCTTTGCTACTCAAACTAATAATCCACCTCAAAGTCACAAATAGCAAACCTAGTATCTATTAAGTGAAAGCATGAATCTATCTAAGTTAAATGACGAATTGTTTGACTTTCCGGAGGATGGTTACCCTCCCTTGGACTCTTCATGGAGATATTTTCAGAGCCTATTTCATAGGTATTCGAAATTTGGTCAAACATTCCTCATTTCAATATTAATAATTCAAAAAATTATTATCAAACTTTTATAGGGTATATTATTAAAGGGAAGGATCACAAACAAACTCACTCTATATTCACCAAAAGAAATCATGTTGATTAGTATGGTTAAATAAAATAAATTGGGAAAAGATAGAATTCAGTCTGAAATTTTTCAGTGCCGGAGACGTCTCTGGCAAATCGCAGAGACGTCCCCCCGGCGAGACGTCTCGCGTTAGTCGCGGAGACGTCTCGGGGACCGAACGAGGTTTTTTTTTTTAAAATAGGTCGAAACAGCTCGAGCCGACCCGAGCTATCTCTTTCGTCCCCAACAAAATACAAAACCCTAGCCTCCATTTTTCTCTCCACCTCAAACCGAACCAAAACTCCCCATTTCCCTAGGATTTTCGAGCCATGGCACCTAAAAGAGCTAGGAGAACAAGTGGGAGGCGTCCTAGGGTAGCGACCGACGCCGAGGAACGGAGGGAAGAACCTTCCGCACCGTCTCCTCCGGTTGCTCCGCCAACCACGACCATTTCCTGTGCGAATCGCACAGTAACCACGGGTAGGTTTATAGATTTCCATTTTTTAGAGAGTAAGGGGTTCTCTATTGGAGAGAGACTCCGTGCCCAAGGTTGGGAATATCTTTGTACTCTCAACACATCAACCTACCCCGGTCTAGTTAGAGAGATGTTTAGTAATATGGCCTTAGGGGACTCGGGGTACACTGCCTATGTCCGAGGGACATTGATAGAGATCAATGAGGATACCCTATCTAGTGTATTACAAATCCCTAAAGACGGTGAGGCTCCGACCTCACATCCCCAAAGGAAAATAGCCCTAAACCTAGTTTTAGGACGAGAGGACTGCGGCCCTCTTGATGTGGTTAACTCACAAGACCTAAATGCCGAGATGAGACTACTTTTGAGTATTGTCAACCGGGTCTTGTTTCCAAAAACCGGTCGCTTCGATTTTGTTTCGGAGCGAGATTTAGTCATCATGCACCACATCCTACTAGGGATTCCCCTAAATCTCCCTAGACTTATGCTGAACTACATTTCTATATGTCATAGGTATTCTAGGTTTAGCATACCCTATGGGATGATCTTTACCCTAGTATTCAAACATTTCAAGGTTCAAATTCCAGAAAATGAGCCTGCAAAACCCTTGAGAAACACCGACTACTATAATGAAAGCACAATGCGTAGAATGGAGTTTCACAAGGTAGATAGGTCTTGGGTCAAGGTACCAAAAAGAAATTCTCAAACCTTAGAGCCCGAGATCCCACATCAGGAGCCTGACCACCACTCTCCTCCACATAGCCACATGGCCTTCCCTGATGTACCCTCCAGCTCAGCTGGACCTTCCACATCTGTGCCTCCTCCTCCTCCAGTCAGTGGGCCCTTCTCCCTATCAGAAGAACAGATGCGCACTTTAGCATCTGTAATATGCTAGCAGATGAGGGAGGAGATGAGATCGATGATTTCTGCTGAGTTGGCCCCCATCAGAACCTCACATGAAGGGCTTCTACAAGAGTTGAAGGAAATTAGAGCTCAGATAGAAGCTACAGCGACAGAACTAGTTCATGTGAGTGCCACCCAATCCTTCAGATCAATTGAGCTACAGGATGACTTGAAGAGCATATCAAAAAGCCTTCAAGAATTGACAAGCTCTGGAGGCAATGTGGGCACTATGGTTGCCCAACTTAGAGAAAGAATTGAAAGGGCAAGCATTGAATTTGAAGCACTAGTGGCAGCCTTCCATCAGTCTCAGGGAGATCAGTTCAGAACACTGCTAGATTCAATTAATGCATTTATAGATGCAGCTGCTAGGGCTTATGAGCAACGTCGCCAATGAGGGACATTTTGTAGACATCTAGGGTTCATCTGTTTTTGTAAAACCCTAGGCTCATTTTGACACTTCTTTTGTATTAGGAATCAATACTTGTAATGATTTCTTCTTTTTTTTTAACCTTGTAATGCCTTCAAATGATTGCAATGACATATGAATGACATACAATTTCTTTTGAAATCTTGTGTTTGTTTCAAATCCTGTGGAATCAAACCTTGTGTATGTGATTCTGTGTTGTGCCATAAAAATCTCATAACATACCTTAAGTGTTCAAATTTGACACAATTTATCAATGCATATAAAACAGGGGGAGCACATCTTGTGATAACTATTTTAAACAAAAAGAGGAGTCTGAAATGAATTCCAAAACAAAGGGGGAGTGAAATGAATGCTGAATTCTTTAATAAAAATAACTTGAATATCCTTGAGTGGTTCATGGTAATATACTGAATTCTACTAGGAATTGAGTTTTAAGTACCTAAGGATAATTTGTCCCCTTCATTGTTGATGACAAAAAGGGGGAGTAGAACCAATATGGATATTGGATATATTGGAATGCAAAATTTATGGAGTGTATTGAGTAGATATATATATATGGAGTATATGGAGTAGAACCTAAATATGGAATGCAAAATCTACACTCATACTTAAAAAATTGAATTAGAAAAAGATAAAATTGAAGAATATTGGCTTTAAGATAATTGCCCTTCTGGAAAAGAAAGGGGGAGTCAAAAAGAACTTAGCCTTCAATTGTCTTTAGCATCAATATTTCATTAATTTAAATTTTAACTTGATTCAAATTCAGTTGATATGCTAAAATTGCTTAAGAGCTATTAAGATCAATCTTATGCATAAGGATAGAACTGAAAGTTGACTATTTTGAATTATGCACACTGTATCTAGCTCAAATCAAAACATTATACTTGTACATCTGATCAAATACTGTGTATATGTTTAAATTTCGAATTTTGCATATACTCAGTGTTTTGTCATCATCAAAAAGGGGGAGATTGTTGACCCCCTAATGGATTTTGATGAATACAAAACACTAGAGTATAATTCCATTTATCTTAACAATTTATTTGAGAATTTCAGGTGATTAATTAATAATATTGTTAAGAAATGTCTAGGCAAGTTTCCATAATTTTTAAGGATTTATTGAAGAATTTTTTAGTTGAAGAAAATAGATCAGGGACAGCCGAGACGTCTCCGGGTTGTCTCAGAGACGTCTCTGGCACAAACAGAAAGAACTGGCACGTCTGGAGACGTCCCCGGCACCTGGCGAGGCGTCTCGCAGGGTCGGAGTCGACTCTCTCAGAGGCGGAGTCGACTCTCTCAGAGGCGGCAGAAAGGCCGATTTCAAGGGATGCGCGCGAGTCGTCTCCACAGGACGCGGAGTCGTCCCCGTGAGTAAAAAGCAGACTTCTGGAGTCGTCCCCGAGGTAGCGGAGTCGACTCTCTCAGGGTATTCCAGAGGATGTCTTTTTCGATGATAAGGCAGCGGAGACGTCCCCTGAAAAAGCGGAGTCGACTCTCTCAGAGAATTCCAGAGGACTTGTTTTTCGAAGATAAAACAGCGGAGTCGTCCCCGAGGCAGCGGAGTCGTCCTCATGCAAAAAGTGCAAACATCCCGAGACGTCCCCGTAAAGTGCCGAGGCGACCCTCTCAGAAAAACAGAAAAACAAGCATTCAAACGGTTCATCATCAGAAGCGTCCCGGTAAAGCGCCGAGTCGACCCCAAACAACGTCAAAAGAAAAATCTTACAGCCGAGACGTCTCGCGTTGAAGCGGAGACATCTCCGGAGCGCCTGGGACTCGACTGACACCTTTTTGCAGGTTTGTTTGAATTTCAAACGTTTCTTTCTTTGTGTCTAACGGCTATATTTGCTTTTTGGGCTATAAAAGGGAGCTCTTAAGTGCCTTCCAACAACTTCTCACCAACCTAACATAAGATCATTCAAGAGAGAAGAAAGAAAAAGAGGTTCAAGGGAGTTAGTGCATTCAAGTGAAGAAACCAAGTGCCTTCAAGCTTTCCAACTGATTTCGTGCTCAACTACTCTCTCCCGCTCGGCATTCAAAGCTCACGTTCAAGCCAACGCAATCCACATCGGAAGAACCACCACTTCCCACGCTTCCAACGGCTAAAAGGGTTCTTCCGGGTTTTATTATTTCTCACTGTTTTATTTGCTTCTTAAGAGCTTTTGAATCCTTGTAAAACTTTTCATTATTGTGCTTGTTCCAGTCAAGGGACTTGGAACAAGGGAAAGGCGTCCCAAGCCTAGGTGAAATTGGGGGTTGTAGGGTTCGTTGTTAGCCCGGTGTAAAACAACAAGTTGGGTAGTGCACTCGCAAAACTACCGGACTGTAATCTTGGATTATAGTGAAAATTCCCAAAGGTGCTTTGGGGAGTGGATGTAGGAGCAGTGGAAGCTCCGAACCACTATAAAACCTTGTGTTTGCGATTGTCTGTTTTCATACCTCTATTTTTACTTTAGCTCATGCATTTGTGTGTTTTATTTTTAATTGGACAAAAAGTTTTAAAATACCCAATCCACCCCCCTCTTGGGTGACCATCTCTGGGTAACAAAATCATTTTCAATTTTATCATATACTTCATATTCAGAAGAGGAGACACTTTGTGTTTCAATACATACCTCGTCCTTGTGTGCCACAAGGCATAGGTTTTCAATATCAGCTTGCCTCTTATCTTCTTCAGAGCTAATTTCAGATTCACTAAAAATATTAGTACTTTCATATTTAGCCTCTAGCATATTCCATATGTCTTTAGCAGTTATGCAAGAAGATATGCAATTAAACTCATTCTCATCTAATGCACAATATAACAGCTTCATGGCTTTTGAATTTTGTTGAGCCATTTTCTTATCATGATTAGTGCTTGTGTGTGGCCCATTGACTATAATACTCCATAGATCATAGTTATGTGCTTGAATGAAAATGCGCATGCGTGCTTTCCAATGTGTGTAGTTTATGCCATTAAATAGTGGAGGTTTATCAATTAATTGTCCCTCTCCTAGGAAACTATCTATTTGAGTTGTCATGATCTTTGGCTCTTTGACGGTTAGGTCAAAATCAAAAAGGCAAGGAATTATAGAGCACCCGCTCTGATACTTCTAGTTTATCTCATCTCTGGATCTTTTGGATCCTATGGCACTCACTACTTGCTCAGACACATTCACAGACACATCGACATGTAAGTGATAGAGACTGTTAATCATGAAATCAAGTGCAACTAATTTATTTCTGAAATAAATAGAGCAGCAGTCTTTGTCAAATGTAAAAACATGACCATCCTGTGCTAAACACGAAACAGAAATTAAATTTTTGCTAGCAGCAGGGATATAATAACAGTCTCTAAGCAACAAACTAAAACTAGACGGTAGTCGCAGAGGATAGGTGCCCACAGCTATAGCAGCAATTCTTGCCCCGTTGCCAACCTGAAGGGTTAATGCACCTTCCACCAGCCTCCTACTTTTCTTTAGACCCTGCATAGTAGTGCACAAATGAGCACTAGAACCAGAATCTATAACCCAACTAGAAGTAGAAGAAACCGTAAGGTTAGTTTCAATTACGAGCAAGTCTAACATATCTTCTGAAGGTGTGTCTGCCTTTTTGTTCTTCAGGCTCTCGAGATATGAAGGACAGTTTCTTTTTCAGTGATCGTCGACGTACTTTGTCATTAGTCTTTTTCTTTTGAACTTTCTTCTTTGGCTTCTTGTTTTTCTTCTACTTCTTTGCATGTTTCTTTTTCTTCCAAGTAGACTTTCTCTTGGAACCAGAAGTCAACTCAGCCATAAGAACAGTGCCCCTTGAACCTTTCAAGGGCCCTTCAGCAGTTATCAACATGTTCAATAATTCGGTCTTAGTGCATTCAATCTTGTTCATATGGTAGTTTACTATAAACTGCCCAAATGAATCAGAAAGGGATTGCAGGATCAGATCTACTTGCAATTCTTTGTGCATGGTCATACCGAGCTTCTCAAGCTCCTCTAGGTCCTTGATCATAGTCAGACCGTGATCATGGACAGACTGCCCCCGCGCATCTTTGCCTTAAAGAGCCTCTTGGACACTTCAAAGCGTGCTGTGCGGCTCTGCTCACCATACAACTCTTGCAGGTGTGCCAGTATCTCCCTAGCAGTCTTCATATTCTCATACTGGTATTGAAGTTCATTAGTCATGGATGCCATGATGTAGCACTTGACCCTAATGTCATCGTCCGTCCATTTTTCATCCGTCTCACGCTGATCATCGGTCAGACATGATGGTAACCTAAAAATATCATTCTCGAGTACATAGCCTAGTTTTTCGCAACTCAGAATGATTTTGAGGTTTCTAAGCCAGTCTTTGTAATTGGTTCCGGTCAGTCGGTTGGTCTCAAGGATACGGGTCAAAGGGTTCGAAGCTGACATTGTGATCTGTAGAGAGTAAAGTTCTAGTTAGACTTTGTACTTGATCTTAATTTATTCTAGAAACTTTTAAAACAAATGTGCTCCCACTATTTTCTCAAATCTCTCGTACTCTCCTGATGGAGAAACGAAAATCCTACGCAACTAGGATTTCTAGTGGATACTGCGGTCTCACCGATTTACATGCCGCCTTACCTAACAGTTATTGGTGACATATAAATGGATGAGTGTACAACTCTTGTATAATGCTTCTCAAGCAAATTGCTGTGATACTTGGTCTCTAAGTCATGAAGACCTCACCTAACAGTAACTAGCTCCATTACTTAGTTAAGTCAGACCCACCATATAACCGCAAAAATAAAGTCGTCATTGGATCCTCATCTAACAGTTATTGATGCCCAACCCCACCTTTATCCCGCAACATCTCATGTCTAATAGAGAGGTCCAGTCCCCCGATGCAACTTGCCCACTGTGTCCAGCCGAGACAAATCAACACAGAAAAGACCTTAGCAACTCTACCGCGGTGGAAGACCTATGAACTTAATATTGCGTAATCATGTCTTAGTGTTTGCAACCTTTAGCTCTTCTTAAGAGGTTATCGAGCAATTGGCTAGGTAAGCAGGTGGGAGGCTCCCCTTACTCAGAGAGTAAGGTCCTAATTAAGTAACCACCTTTCATGCTTTCCTAGACACCAATTGATCAATTAATCTAATATGACTAGCTCATGTTGGTTCACTCTCGACTGATTGAGGAGGTTTTGATTTAGGTCTCTCTCGATGGACTATTCACATCTCATGCAAATATATATCTACCCGCTATGCATAGACATAAGCATAAACATCCAGGCATAATATCAAAAATAAATTTAACTGGTGATGATCATGGATCCAGGATGGGGTCATTTTACAAGCACATTTACGTCAATTGGTTAGATCGTCTTCAACTCTTGACTCGATCTTGATCCCCTAGGTCCAATTGTGATCAACTTCTTGATCCATCTTCAATCAACCTTTGATCTCGATTCGCGCATGTTGAGCTTGTTGATGTACGTATCGATCAACCATCGACGTGCAACATACATCACAGATTACATCCCAAATTACTTTAAAAAATAAATAAAATAAAAGAATAAAGTACAACCCTTTTTTATGAGATACGCAGGTCTCTAATACATGAATTTAAGATGTACGCAGGCATTTGAAAATTAAAATTACATGCCATCACATAGCATCACAGAAATCGCAGAACATTTCAGCACATTCAAAAGGGTTCATCCATGATCATCACCATACGCATCTCATGCTTAAATATTATTTTTAGATCTGTAATTTAACTGATTATTTCAACTCATGACTTGCTGATTATGCAAGATATGATTCTAAACATTTGTAATCAGATTATAAAGGTAATAGAATCATTAATCTATGCATCCAAAAATCAGCATGCAGAAAAATCAGCAAGCTTAAAATTTTGCATGCAGAAAATTTCAGCAAGCATAATCCTTTAAATTTCAGATCTAAAATGCCTTTAATGATTAATCCTAATCTTAATCTACATAACCATAGCTCTGATACCACTGTTAGCAACCCTCATATGCCGCAGGAAATTTCAAAATTTTTTCAGATTGCAACGGAAGGGCATGCGCGAGATCGCCTTCATCACATGAACGTATTTTAAAACTTCGTTTGTAAAGAGATTAGGATTAAATCTTTTAAATTATTTTATATTATTAGAAAGATCAGATCTTCACCTTGTGTGAGTAGATGGTCTCTGCAAATCTGATATTCGTGGATTTGATGGAAGGTTCGCTTGAAGCCGCACACATGTCCGGCCTCTACGGGTATCCACATGAAGTAAAGCACCGATCGAAGCTTTTAGATCTTTCCGAGGTGCTAGCTCCCTTGCAGAGATAGCTATTGATGGCTGAAGTTCTCTCTTTTGAATCAACTCTTGATTGCTTTGAGAGGAGGAAGAAGAAGGAGAGATCTAGGAAGAAGAATGCAAGGCCCTTCGCAGCCTTTTCTTTTCCATGCGCTAGAACCAAAGAAGAAGGTCTAAGAGGAGATGCACGCCTCCTTTTTTTTTCCTTCTTGCTAATGGAAGATGAAAGGAGGAAGAGAGGATCTCTTGTTCACGGCTGAAAGAAGTAAAAATACCATAAAAATTCGTAGCCCCTTGAAGCCCCCTTTTTATGGCGATGAGCTCCTAAATTTTAGGAGCTCATCTTTATCCTCTTTTTAATTCAAATGAGGAGGGGCTTAGCCCCTCCTTTTTTCCTCACGTATCCAGCCGTACGCCCCTCCCACTTCTCCCATATGGTTAGCCCCACTTAATCAAATTAAGTGGGGATTGGGTTAGGACTAGTTCTAGGTCCAAATCCTATTCAAAATAGGATGATGTGCACCCATTTTAATTTCTCCAAATCCTAATTCAAATAGAATTTAATTGAACCATGACTCAATTGAACTCTTCAATCCTAATCCAATTAGGAGTCTTTTAATTAATTAGATTAAAATTAATTAGGACTTAAGAAAATTCTAATCTAATTAGGACTTATTAAATTTCAGCCCTAAGGCAATTAGGACTTTAGAAATCCTACTCCAAGTAGGACTCTAATTTAATTTGAAATCCTAATCCCATTAGGACTTCAAGTAGGACTCATGATCAAGTCCAATTAATTAAATCCAATTAATTAAATTCAATTAATTAAATTAAATTGCAATCCGATTCCAATTATTTCTTCTTCAACTCACTAACTCTTAGCGGGTTAACTAATTATCAATCAAATTGATTATTTGTGATTCCTAATCACAATTCAATCATCGGATCGGTCAATACCTCTAATGTGTGTGACCCCATAGGTTCTATTCTGACTGGTAGTGAGATATATTGCGATCTATATCACAATATCATTGAAACTCCTTTTAATGGGTTGAAACAATTCTAACTCAACTCACCAGGGATCATCGACCATCAAGATGGTCCCTGTGAGTCTCGCCATCCACCAGTGACACCTAGCAACATGTAGTGGCAACCCAGCATAATGGAATGATGAACCTCTAGGTGCAGTTATCGTATGATACCGTCCTTCTATCGTGGATCCCTACAGACCGGAGGTTATGGATAACTCGTCAAACCCCGTCGTCTCTCATATGTCTAAATTTATTCGACTTGAGTTCGAGAGTGAAAAACTCTTTCTCCACTGTACGTATTGCCCTGGCCAAGATCTTACGAACTCAGTCTTATAAATCACATAGGATCTCTTCTTATCTATCAAGGTCGATAGATTCCATGTAGGTGCATATCCTACTCCTACAGTGAACCTACTGCAGCCAATCTACATTATAAAGACCCATATGACTAGAGACCATGTATATGTGTAGTCAAACTACAATAACCTCACTGTGAGTAGTCGAAGCATCGCAGGTCAAAGGACCAGTCATACTACTACAACATCAAGCAAGTCACTGACGAGTGGATAGACATCCAAGTGACTTCTTGTCTTAGTCATGCTCAGTATTCTTGCTCTCTAATAAGCACCTGCACTGTCACCTTAGTGTCTCTACATTGTGGACTCGAGTCTCGTCCATCTATGAAAAAAGTGATTTGTGCACTGATTTTATCGGATCGATCACCATCCTCATGATGATCCATTGATCAGGAGCATTTAGAAATCAATCACCAATGATACATGGCTCAAATTCTCAACTCTTAAGAATATGTTTTCATCATTTTATTAATTCCTTGGATGATTCATAGACACATAAATAATATGAATGAAAAGAATGCCTATTTATTAATCAATAATAATAAAGTCAAGTACAAAACTATATTTCGAAATTAATAATGTGTCAGCCAGATTGGCTTCTAGGGCATATATCTAACAGTTCGTACCTAGTGTCCGCCTCGCATAGTAGATGTTGGATTGCCCCACAGCGGCGCGACGTTCGCGGCGGAATCCGCATGCCGGGCCCGGTGCATCGCATACGCCGGAACAGGATCGGGTAGATTTCAAAATTTTTCTGAATCAAAACGATTCAGAACCCTTTTGAATTAAGATGGGGACTAAACTAAGATCTAATAATTAATTATGAATTGTTAAACTACTAGAAAATCAGAAATATAAAATTTCAAATGAAGATCTCATCTTCACCTTTGTGCGGGTAGAAGAACACCGCAACCGATAATCGTGGTTTGGTTCCTTGTAGCCGCACAAACGTCCGGCCTCTACAAGTATCCACACGAGGTTGCTGAAGATCAGAGATGGAGCTTCACCGGGGTGCTAGCTCCTTGCAAAAGCCTCTCTTGGATGTCGAAGAAGAAGGAAGAAGAAATCACAAGGATCCCACCTTGTGCAGCCTTCAAAAGGAAGAAGAAAACCCTTCACATTTTTTATTCTTTTCTCTCCCTATTTGCTGATTTAAAAATTCCCAAAAATCCTTCTTGCTGCCCCACGGCTGGGAGAAGTTCTTATCATCAAAGCATGGGACGTGGGGCTCCCATTTATAGGGTTCAAAACCCTAGGCGCCAAGGGTCCTAGTCCCACTAGGATTCCTTGGCGCCTCCTCTTTTTTTTGGCATTGGCGGGCCCCTTGATTCCTTGAATCAAGGGGCGCTGGCTCCCAGCAAAGAAGGAGAGGGGTCCACGCTCCTTCTTGCCCTCTTGGCTGCCCCTTGACTCCTCAAAATAGGGCATTAAAAGGGAGGCTCCATATAAAGAAAAAGGCTGAATTTAGGTAGGATTTTTGGGACTAGATCTAGCCAACTCTTGACTAGGATTTGAGTCAAATTTCTTTTGGATCAGACCCATCATAATTTGACTTAATTAATCAGCAATAAAAACTTAATTATAATCTAATTATAATTATTTAATTCTTTCATTTAACTCACTAACTCTTAGTGGGTTATTTTGTACATCAACCTTATTGACAATTGACATTGTGATTCCAAATCACAAATCGACAATCCTAATAATCAGAACCTCTAATGTGTGTGACCTCATAGGTTCTAATCTGACTGGTAATGAGACATATTGAGATCTCCATCTCAGTATCATTGAAAACTCCTTTCAATGGGTTGGAACGATTCCAACTCAACTCATTAGGGTTTATCGATCATCAAGATAATCCCTACGAGTCCCACCATCCACCAGTGACACCTAGCAGCATGTAGTGGCTACCCAGCAGAATAGAATGATGAACCTCTAGGTGCAGTTGTCATGTGTTACAGTCCTTCTATCGTGGATCCCTACAAGACGGAGGTCATGGATAACTCGTCAAACCCCTTCATCTGTCATATGTCAAAATTTATTCGACTTAAGTTCGAGAGTGGAAAACTCTTTCTCCACTGTGCATACTGCCCCGGCCGAGGTCTTACGAACTCAGTCTTATAAATCACATAGGATCTCTCCTTATCTATCAAGGTCGATAGATTCCATATAGGTGCATACCCTACTCCTACAGTGAACTTACTGCAGCCAATCTACACTGCATGGACCCATATGGCTAGAGACCATGTATGTGTGCAGTCAAACTACAATAACCTCACTGTGAGTAGCCGAAGCACCGCAGGTCAAAGGACCAGTCACACTACTGCAACATCAAGCAAGTCACTGACGAGTGGATAGACATCCAAGTGACTTTTTGTCTTGGTCACGCTCAGTACCCTTGTTCTCTAACAAGCACCTGCACTATCACTTCAGTGTCCCTACACTGTGAACTCAAGTCTCGTCCATCCAGAAGGAAAGTGATCTGTGCACTGATCGGATCGATCACCGTCCTCGTGATGATCCATTGATCAGGAGCATTTAGAAACTAATCACCAATGATACATGGTTCAAATTCTCAACTCTTGAGAATATGTATCATCATCTTATTAATTTCTTGGACGATTCATAGACACATAAACAATATGAATGAAAAGATGCCTTTTATTTATTTAATAATAAATAGTCAAGTACAAAATTATGTCCCTAGAATTAATAATGTGTCAGCCAGATTGGCTTCTAGGGCATACATCTAACAATCTCCCACTTGCACTAAAGCCAATCAGTCATATATCTAAGCCCCATCTTCTCAAGGTGGGCTTCAGTCTTTTGCTGACTTAGCTGCTTAGTGAACGGGTCTGCCACGTTATCCGCGGAGTCTACTCTCTGCACCTCGACATACTTCTTCTCAACATAGTCGCGTATGAGATGGAAGCGCTGCTCTATATGCTTGGACTTCTGATGAGACCTTGGTTCCTTAGCAAGAGCTATGGCGCCATTATTATCGCAGTAGAGTATTATGGCATCTGATGTCATTACATCTAATTCTGCAATGAATTTCTTGAACCAGAAGCCTTCCTTAGCAGTTTCAGAGGCGGCGATGTATTCAGCTTCCATAGTAGAGTCAGCAATGATCGGTTGTTTAGAACTCTTCCAATTCACCGTACCACCATTGCACAAGAACACATATCCAGATGTTGACTTCCTATCATCGACATCAGTCATGAAGTCTGAATCTGTGTACCCTTCTACCTTTAACTCAGTTGATCCTCCAAAAATCAAGAATAAATTTTTAGTTCTTCTCAAGTACATAAGAATATTCTTCACAGCTGTCCAGTGTTCTTCACCTGGATTCGACTGATATCTGCTTGTGACACTCACAGCAAGGGCTATATCAGGTCGTGTACATAGCATGGCATACATGAGGCTCCCTATTGCCGATGCATAGGGTATCTTGCTCATGTGTTGAATCTCTTCAGACGTGTTGGGGCACATCTTCTTGGAGAGATGAATTCCATGCCTTAGGGGTAAGAGACCCCTCTTGGAGTTTTCCATGCTGAACCTCTTCAGCACCTCCTCAATGTACATCTTCTGTGAAAGGCCAAGCATCCTTTTAGATCTATCTCTATAGACCTTTATTTCCAAAATATAGGATGCTTCTCCAAGGTCTTTCATGGAGAATTCTTTTGACAACCAGACCTTGACCGAGGTTAGCATGGGAATATCATTCCCTATCAGTAGGATGTCGTCCACGTACAGTACGAGAAATACGACAGCGCTCCCACTAACCTTTTTGTAAACACACGGTTCCTCTTCGTTTTTGATGAAATCAAACGTTTTGATTGTGTCATCGAAACGAGTGTTCCAACTCCGAGATGCTTGCTTTAGTCCATAGATGGACCTTTGCAGCTTGCAGACCTTGTGATCTCCATCACTGGAAGTGAAACCCAAATGCTGTTCCATATAGATATCTTCATCAAGATATCCATTCAGGAAAGCAGTTTTCACATCCATCTGCCAGATTTCATAATCATGAAATGCTGCAATGGCAAGCAATGTTCGGATGGATTTTAATATGGCTACAGGTGAAAAGGTCTCCTGATAGTCAATGCCTTCGTGCTGACTATACCCTTTCGCCACAAGCCTTGCCTTATAGGTCTCTACCTCTCCATCCGAACCTATCTTCCTTTTGTAGATCCATTTGCATCCAATAGGTACAATACCTTCTGGTGGGTCTACTAAGGTCCAGACTTGGTTGGAATGCATGGAGTCTAACTCTGACTTCATAGCTTCCAACCATTTCTCAGAATCGACATCAGATATCGCCTCGTTGTAGGTTTTGGGATCCTGTATGTGATCCCTATCTCCCACTAGGAACATTTCCTCGGTATCCTCTTCTAGTATACCTAAGTATCTATCGGGAGGATGGGAGACCCTACTAGATCTACGAGGTGGTCGAGGGATATCGTGTACTGGCTCTGTATGAATGGGTTCAATAGGATTCATGACTCGTTGCTTTTCAGAGACTTTCTCTTTAAGCTCAATTTTCCTCCCACTGCCTCTATCAAGGATAAACTGGTTTTCCAAGAAGATGGCATGACGGCTCACAATCACATTGTGATCCTCTGAGACGTAAAAATTGTATCCTAATGACTCTTTAGGATATCCTATAAAACGAGCACTTATGGTCCTAGCCTCTAGCTTGTCCGCCTGTAGTCTTTTGACGTGGGCCGGACATCCCCAAATCTTGAGATGACCAAGACTTGGTTTCCTACCATGCCATATCTCATATGGTGTGGTAGGAACGGATTTAGAGGGAACTCTATTCAGTAGATATACTGCGGTAAGTAAGGCATCTCCCCAAAGAAACATAGGTAAATCAGTGAAGCTCATCATGGACCTGACCATATCCAATAGGGTCTGATTCCTCCTCTCTGACACCCCGTTGAGTTGAGGTGTACCCAGAGGTGTCCATTGTGAGACTATGCCGTTTTTCTTGAGATAGTCCCGGAATTCCCCACTAAGGTATTCTCCTCCTCGATCTGATCGAAGAGCCTTAAGAGGTTTTTCAGTTTGTTTTTCTACTTCATTCTTGAACTCTTTGAACTTTTCAAAAGATTCAGACTTGTGTCTCATAAGATACACATACCCATACCGTGAATAATCGTCGGTAAAGGTAATGAAGTACGAATAACGTCCCCTGGCTAGCACATCGAATGGGCCACATACATCTGTATGTACTAGGGTAAGTATTTCAGTGGTCCTCTCCCCTTGTCCTACAAAGGGTAATCTAGCCATTTTTTCTTGAAGACAGGATTTGCAAACTGGATATGACTCGGAAGTCAATGAGCCGAGAAGCCCATCTTTATCCATTTTGTTCATTCTGTCCTCTCCAATATGGCCAAGCCTGAGGTGCCACAAATATTTTTGGTTTATCTCATCCCTGGATCTCTTAGATCCTTTGGCACTCACTTCTTGCTCTGACACATTTATAGATACATCCATATGTAAATGATAGAGACTGTCAATCATAAAACCACGTGCAACTATTTTTATTTCTGAAATAAATAGAACAGCAGTCTTTGTCAAAAGTAAAAACATGACCTTCCTGTGCTAGACATGAAACAAAAATCAAATTTCTGCTAGCAACAGGTACATAATAGCAGTCTCTAAGTAATAAACTAAAACCAGATGGTAGTCGTAGATGGTAGGTGCCCACAGCCACAGCAGCAACTTTTACCCCGTTGCCAACCCGAAGGGTTACCGCACCTTCCGCCAGCCTTCTACTTTCCTTTAGACCCTGCATGGTAGTGCACAAATGAGCACTAGAACCAGAATCTATAACCCAATTGGAAGTAGAAGAAACCGTTAGATTAGTTTCAATTATGAGCAAGTCTATACCTTCTGAAGGTGTGTCAGCCTTCTTGTTCTTCAGGCTCTCGAGGTATGAAGGACAATTCCTTTTCCAGTGGCCGTCGACATTGCAGTGGAAATATTTTCCTTTGTCATTAGCCTTTTTCTTTTGAACTTCCTTCTTTGGCTTCTTGTCTTTCTTCTGCTTCTTAGCAGGCTTCTTTTTCTTCCAAGTAGACTTTCTCTTAGAACCAGAAGTCAACTCAGCAGCAAGAACATTGCCCCTTGAACCTTTCAAGGCTCCCTCAGCAGTTACCAACATATTTATCAGTTCAGTCTTAGTGCATTCAATCTTATTCATGTGGTAGTTTACTATAAACTGACCAAATGAATCAGGAAGTGACTGTAGGATCAAATCCACTTGCAATTCCTTGTGCATGTTCATTCCGAGCTTCTCAAGCTCCTCTAGGTCCTTGATCATAGTCAGACCGTGATCATGGACAGACTGCCCCTGCGCATCTTTGCTTTGAAAAGCCTCTTGGACACTTCAAAACGAGCTGTGCGACTCTGCTCACCATACAACTCTTGCAGGTGTGTCAGTATGTCCCTAGCAGTCTTCATATTTTCATGCTGGCATTGGAGTTCATTTGACATGGATGCCATCATATAGCATTTTACTCTAATGTCATCATCCAACCACTTTTTATGCATCTCACGCTGAACATCAGTAGGACGTGTTGGTAGTGTGGGGATATCTGAATCGAGTATGTAGCCTATTTTCTCACAGTCCAAAACAATTTTGAGGTTTCTAAGCCAGTCTTTGTAATTGGTTCCGGTCAGTCGGTTGGTCTCAAGAATACGGGTCAAAGGGTTTGAAGCTGACATTGTATCTGCAGAGAGTAAAGATTCTAGTTAGACTTTTGTACTTGATCCTAATCTGTTCTAAGGTCTTTTAGAACAAATGTAACTCCCACTATTTTCTCGAATCCCTCACACTCCCCTGGTAGGAAAACGGAAATCCCACACGACTAGGGTTTCTAGTGGGTACTGCGGTCCCATCAATTTACATGCCACCTCACCTAACAGTTATTGGTGACACATAGATTGATGAATGTACAACTCTTGTACAATGCTTCTGAAGCATGTTGCAGTGTAACTTGGTCTCTAAGCCATGAAAATCTCACCTAACAGTTATTGGTCCCATTTCTTAGTTAAGTCAGACCCACCGTATAACCGTAGGAATAAAGTCGTCATTGGGTCCTCACCTAACAGTTATTGGTGCCCAACCCCACCTTTACCCTACAACATCTCATGTCTATAGAGAGGTCCAGGCCCCCGATGCAACTTGACCACTGTGTCCAGCCGAGACAAATCAACATCAGAAAGACCTTAGCAGCTCTACTACAGTAGAAGACCTATTGACTTAATATTGGTTAATCAGGTCTTAGTGTTTGCAACTTGAGCTCTTCATAAGAGGTAATCGAACAATTGGCCAGGTAAGCAGGTGGGAGGCTCCCCTTACTCAGAGAGTAAGGTCCTAATTAAGTAACCACCTTTAATGCTTTCTTAGACACCAATTAGATCAATTAATCTAATATGACTTGCTCATGTCGGTTCACTCTCGACTTGATTGAGGAGGTTTTAATTTAGGTCTCAATTGGGTTTGCTACATCACATGTAAACCTATCTACCCGACTCTCATTCACATCACATGCAAACGGCACATTGCAGGCAGTTATGATCGCAACAATAATTAAAGCTAAACTTTAAATAGGTGATGATCATGGATTCTAGTTAGGTCGTATTACAAGCACATGCACGTCAATCGATCAACTGGTCTTCAACTCTTGAATTGGTTCCAAGCCTCCTTGATTCGATCCTTGACCAACTCTTGATCCAATCGCCATCAACCGCTTAGACCCCTGCTCATTTCATGCATCATCTTTGATTTGATCGTTGACGTACATCACATCACAGAAATACAACCAGATATAAAATAAAAATAAAAATAAATTACATCTCCCTTTTAGGAGGCACGCAGGCCTCTCAAAATATTAAATAAGATGCATGCAAGCATCTGCAAAATTACATGACATTACAGATCACATCGCAGGTCATTACATTCGATACCAAAAGGGTTTGAATCCTATGATCATCACCACATGCATCTCATGCATGATTTTATCTAATCTGATTTTAATTTTTATGCAACCATCTGAGATCCAGATCATGCAATACCTTAATTCTAAACATCATAATCATATCATAATTTTAAAACTAACATCGTATGATCGATCTAACAAAATCAGCATGCTGAAAATTTTCAGCAATACGAAATTTCAGCACGCAGAATTTTTCAGCATGCATAATAATTAAAAAATCAGAACTAATTCATAATTAATTGACTATTATCTTAATTGGATCCCCAAAACCATAGCTCTGATACCACTGTTGGATTGCCCCACAGCGGCGCGACGTTCGCGGCGGAATCCGCATGCCGGGCCCGGTGCATCGCATACGCCGGAACAGGATCGGGTAGATTTCAAAATTTTTCTGAATCAAAACGATTCAGAACCCTTTTGAATTAAGATGGGGACTAAACTAAGATCTAATAATTAATTATGAATTGTTAAACTACTAGAAAATCAGAAATATAAAATTTCAAATGAAGATCTCATCTTCACCTTTGTGCGGGTAGAAGAACACCGCAACCGATGATCGTGGTTTGGTTCCTTGTAGCCGCACAAACGTCCGGCCTCTACAAGTATCCACACGAGGTTGCTGAAGATCAGAGATGGGGCTTCACCGGGGTGCTAGCTCCTTGCAAAAGCCTCTCTTGGATGTCGAAGAAGAAGGAAGAAGAAATCACAAGGATCCCACCTTGTGCAGCCTTCAAAAGGAAGAAGAAAACCCTTCACCTTTTTTATTCTTTTCTCTCCCTATTTGCTGATTTAAAAATCCCCAAAAATCCTTCTTGCTGCCCCACGGCTGGGAGAAGTTCTTATCATCAAAGCATGGGACGTGGGGCTCCCATTTATAGGGTTCAAAACCCTAGGCGCCAAGGGTCCTAGTCCCACTAGGATTCCTTGGCGCCTCCTCTTTTTTTTGGCATTGGCGGGCCCCTTGATTCCTTGAATCAAGGGGCGCTGGCTCCCAGCAAAGAAGAAGAGGGGTCCACGCTCCTTCTTGCCCTCTTGGCTGCCCCTTGACTCCTCAAAATAGGGCATTAAAAGGGAGGCTCCATATAAAGAAAAAGGCTGAATTTAGGTAGGATTTTTGGGACTAGATCTAGCCAACTCTTGACTAGGATTTGAGTCAAATTTCTTTTGGATCAGACCCATCATAATTTGACTTAATTAATCAGCAATAAAAACTTAATTATAATCTAATTATAATTATTTAATTCTTTCATTTAACTCACTAACTCTTAGTGGGTTATTTTGTACATCAATCTTATTGACAATTGACATTGTGATTCCAAATCACAAATCGACAATCCTAATAATCAGAACCTCTAATGTGTGTGACCTCATAGGTTCTAATCTGACTGGTAATGAGACATATTGAGATCTCCATCTCAGTATCATTGAAAACTCCTTTCAATGGGTTGGAACGATTCCAACTCAACTCATTAGGGTTTATCGATCATCAAGATAATCCCTACGAGTCCCACCATCCACCAGTGACACCTAGCAGCATGTAGTGGCTACCCAGCAGAATAGAATGATGAACCTCTAGGTGCAGTTGTCATGTGTTACAGTCCTTCTATCGTGGATCCCTACAAGACGGAGGTCATGGATAACTCGTCAAACCCCTTCGTCTGTCATATGTCAAAATTTATTCGACTTAAGTTCGAGAGTGGAAAACTCTTTCTCCACTGTGCATACTGCCTCGGCCGAGGTCTTACGAACTCAGTCTTATAAATCACATAGGATCTCTCCTTATCTATCAAGGTCGATAGATTCCATATAGGTGCATACCCTACTCCTACAGTGAACTTACTGCAGCCAATCTACACTGCATGGACCCATATGGCTAGAGACCATGTATGTGTGCAGTCAAACTACAATAACCTCACTGTGAGTAGCCGAAGCACCGCAGGTCAAAGGACCAGTCACACTACTGCAACATCAAGCAAGTCACTGACGAGTGGATAGACATCCAAGTGACTTTTTGTCTTGGTCACGCTCAGTACCCTTGTTCTCTAACAAGCACCTGCACTATCACTTCAGTGTCCCTACACTGTGGACTCAAGTCTCGTCCATTCAGAAGGAAAGTGATCTGTGCACTGATCGGATCGATCACCGTCCTCGTGATGATCCATTGATCAGGAGCATTTAGAAACTAATCACCAATGATACATGGTTCAAATTCTCAACTCTTGAGAATATGTATCATCATCTTATTAATTTCTTGGACGATTCATAGACACATAAACAATATGAATGAAAAGATGCCTTTTATTTATTTAATAATAAATAGTCAAGTACAAAATTATGTCCCTAAAATTAATAATGTGTCAGCCAGATTGGCTTCTAGGGCATACATCTAACAGTAGATACCCTCCCAGGTAGCTCTAAGCACGACATATACCACTGACGAGTCAAAAGTCCATTGGCTCTCTGCCGCAACTAGTTTAGCGTCATAGTCTCGGATGGTGAATCCCACGCTACTGCATCTTCCGTTATCAACCACACTGCCATCGAAGTTCACCTTGAAAAACTCAAAGGATGGGGACACCCAAGAGACGAAGACTATCTTGGATGCTACAAAAGCAAAATGGGGGGCCCGAAATGTCCCTAGCCAACCCAGCAAGTGCTACCTCTGTAGTGTCGGTGATCTCTACCGCATGCAAAAGCACTCTAACCGCTGTCACCCTCGGGTGAGGGCTGACGCCCTCGAAGACTCGTGCATTTCTAGTCAGCCAGCACTAGTAGGCCAAATAGGCAACTCGGGTCCCCCTCTCCTCAAGCTCAAAGACCCGTGTCGAGGCCTCTATAAAATGCAGGAGGTCCTCAATGGACGCCCACCTTTGCCACTAGTCCAATTAGGCTGAAGTATAGTGTCAAACCTGGTTGGCCCACGGGCAGCCGTTGAGGGCTTGGTAAATGGACTCCACCTCTGGGCAGGTCACACAGGCTGTTGGAATCCTCACACCTCGCCTCCCTAGCATAGCTCCTTAATGAGGAAAAAAAATAATTAAAAGCTCTTTGAAATGATGATAGAAGCCTCTTGATAATCGCTTCAAATGGGAGTGCTCAATGAATACTTTTGAAATGGTTGGTGAAGTTTGATTCAATGCTTCTTACTGAATGAATGCTCTTTTTAATTATTTTTGTTGTTGTTTCTTCTCTCTCTCTCTTCTTATTCTTCTTGTCCTTCTTCTTTCTTTCCTTTAAATTTATAGCTTCAAAAAGTAGTGAGAAGAGGTTTCTAGCCATTGGACAGGCTAAAAGAGCCATTGTGAGCTGAAATAACCGTTCTGATCTCGCTGAAAAACTAGTTGTTATTGTTGTCAGGTGTAGATAGGTCGAATCAATTTCTTCAAGAGTCAACTTGTGATCTTCAAGGGTCAATTTGTGATCTTTAGAGTTGATTCATGATCTCTAGGTGTTGAATTGGGATAGCTCTATTTTTTGCGGCACTCTGTCTTTCGCCCGTTGTCATTGTGGGCTCGACTCTTGTGTTAATTGGGGTCGACTCTTCCTTGGCTAAGGTCGAGTCATTTTCCTCCAAGGTCACCTTGCTAAAATGTTGATTTTAGTTGCTTTTTGTATTATTTTTGTTGCTATTTTGGGATCGACTCATTATGGCGTAGGCCAGATGTGGCAAAGGATCTTAAACCTTAGATGATGGTCTCTCTCTCTCTCTCTCTCTCTCTCTCTCTCTCTCTTTTCTTCTTCAGAGGTAATGGAGGCTAGGGCTTTACGTGGATGGAAGGGAGAAGGAAGAGGATGGGTTGGAAAATTGATTTGGATTAGGTGGCAGCGGCTAGAAGGGAAAAGGCTGAATTGATGGTGCAGCTGAATTGTTTGGATTTCATGGTAGAAACTAAAGTCTAAAAATTATGTAGATGGTATAGATAAATGGAGTAGGATCTGATGTTAATGAAAACTGCAGAGAATAAGGTAATTAAAGTAGAAATAAAAAAGATAACTATTAGACTAATGGAAGAGTCTCACCTTCAAAAGATCCAACCCGTTGAGAGGAAGGAGTCTCACCTTCTTCTCCAATTTTATTTGGAGTCTCACCAAGCATGTAGAGGATTCTCTCCCCACTGAAGAACACTTGAATACTCAGGAATTTCTCAAAAATTTCGTTGATTTATTGAGTCATCATACCTCCTCTTTTATAGAGAGAGGTTGGCAAGAGATAAATATTGACAACCAGAATTTTAGAAAACTCCTAACCTAATAAGGACTTAACTAAAAATGGATCCGACTAAAAATCAAATAAATCAGAAGATAAACTTCCTAATCACCTTGCCAACTAAGGGTTGGACAAGTGTCACCCCTAGATTGTGTGCGGGTTGGAGTTTAAAAGGATAACTCCAACTGCATACCAATTCCTAATTCAACTAGAATAAGTCCCTCTTGCCGCATGGTCCTTCTCCTAATACCACTAGGACTTCTTCCGTGGGACACATGGAGCAATCCCACACAATCTAAGATCCTTTCAATGCTTGAGAATCAGCCTAATTAAGCATTGAAGACCCTAATCAATTGTGAACTAATTTCACTTATTACAAGGACTTAATCTTACCACAACTTGGACTTAATTTCACTCACGTGACTAAATTAAATTCTCCACACATGACCCAATATGACTTGACACCTAATGTTGGACTCATGGCTCAATAATAGATTCAACTCATAGTGATTTGGTGCTTCATGGTTGGGCTCCATCTCTACGCTCACCCCATAATTCAATTGGGCTCAACATGATTGATATTGGAACTCCTTGAACCTCATGTAACTTGTTGCGCACCCAAGGAAGGAACTCAATCTCTATGCCCAAGTGATTAGACCCAATACTCCACTCCCAAGGGGGATGCTCCTGCATCAATTTCCTCTTTCTGGAAAAAGACTCGACTCCGTCGAGTTTTGCAACTGATAGAGCTCGTAGAAGTTCGGGTTCAGTTGTTGGTCTCTGTCTTTAATCATGAGCAATCTGAAATTAGTCGGTCCTCCAATAAAAAACTTTTGATATCCTCCTCGGTATGTGGACATGATATGAACAACTAAGATGTCCTCAATGGTATCCATCGGGGCTGATCGTCGAAGAAGTGATGATGGTACAGGTGGGATGTCTTCATCTTCAATATAGAAGATGGGGCTAACCTGCAAATCATCTAGTAACTCGAGCACAAAGGTCTTGGGTCCCATCCACTTTAGCACCTTGAAGAATTTGACTTGGCAAGGTTGAAGTTTCCGAAAATTTCGGCGTTCAACACTCAACCGCATTAACACAAAGTCTCCTTTCTTGCGCAGGGTCGGCAGATAGAACCTATCCTCCACGTTGGTGACTATCTTGACATGGCCAAAGTCACCACCAAGGCCTCCGCCATGGATCTCTCGAACAATATGATCACAAAGTGAGGTCTCCGAGACACATAAAAGAAAGCAATCATGGGTAGAAAATTCTAAATGCTGCCACCAATCCACTGATGAAACTTCTGCATATATGGGCTGAAAATATGCTTCAGAGGTGTACAAAATTTTTAGATTGGAAAACCCCATTACCTCAGCATTCAAAAAAGTTAGAACATGTGAATTTTGATTGAGGGCATCAGCAATAAAATCTTCTGCATGCGGACCATGCTTTAGGATTTGGAGACGAGGCTCCTCGTGCTCTCTTGGGTTCAATCGGTATGCAGGGAGGTTCGGCAAGCTTGATCCGGGCACCAAGTCAATGGCGTGCTAGATATCCCTCATTGGAGGAAGCTCCTTGGGGAATTCCTCAGGGGTTACATCAAAAAAATCATCTAATATGGACTTGAAATCAGGAGAAACAACCTCTGAAATTTCAACCCCGACTTCCCTAGACACTAGTGCATACATGACTCCAATTTCTTATGGTTAAACCCTTTGGATTATCAAATTTCCAAAGGTGAAATCATCAATCCTCAGAGGTTTTAATATGATTTTCTTATGGCCAACAAACAATGAATAACAATTGGTCCGTCTATCATACATAACACTACGATCGTACAACCATGACCTTCCAAGAAGAAGATGGCACGCCTTCATTGGAAGAACGTCGCACCATACTTCATCTCGAAAGCCTTCTCCAAGGGAGAAGCTGATCAGACATCTATATTTTACTGGAATAGAGGAATCTTCAATCCAACTTACTCGGTATGGTTTCGGATGCAGTATTGGTTTCAATTTCAGCTTCTTCAGCACATCGTTGGAGATGATGTTCATGCAACTTCCACCATCAATGATCAAATTGAGGGACTTGTTGGCGTGCTCCACATGAGTGTGGAAGATGTTGGTGTGCCTCAAATCTTCTTCCACATTCTCCTCTTGCTTACGGCCCGTAAAGATGCATCGTACAACGCACATGGAAAGTTTGGATGCTTCTAACTCCACCGAAGGGTTTTCATCCTCATGTTCATTGTCTCTCTCATTTTCTTGTTCATCAGCGGGCTGAGAAGGAGGTTGGGCTTTAGAGGACTCCATAATCTCGTCCTCCTCACAAACCAATGCGAAACGTTGGTCTCTGGTGGGGCAAACAATAGCGAAGTGGCCTCTACCGCCACACTTGTAACATTCTGCAAGGTTTGTCCTTGGTGGCATGGATTGGGGCATTGGTCCCTTGCCCCTTTCAAGGCTCTGTGGGGCACCTTTCTCCTGATACATACCTCGATTAGCAGAGGCTTCAGATATGAAAGGATGGGCATTACCTCAAGAAAGAGGAGTTCCTCGCCCGCTGCTGCGTTCGGGTAGCCGCTTTGCAACCGGACCTTGCATGTTGCGCCTATTCCAAAGTTGAGATTCTATAAGGAGGGCGAGCTGGTACGCCTCCTTTAAATTGAATATGCGAGCCGTCAGTAGCTCTCTCCTGATGTCATCCCTCAGCCCGGATCGATACTGAGTTAGGGACTGCCGCTCCGATTCTGATATGTTGTTGTGAATTGTCAATTCATTACAACGAGCAGTATTGTCTTCAACGGAAGAACTTACTTGGCAAAGTTTCAGAAGCTCTTCAAAGAGTGTCTCCTCATAGTCGAGGGAAAGAAACTTCTCCTTCAGACAAAGCTTCATCTCTTCCTAATCGGTGATAGGAAGATGTCGGAGACGTCGGAGCTTCTCTTCGACACTGTACCACCACACACGTGCTTGGCCTTTTAGCTTCATCTTAACAAATCTATTAGAAGTATGCTCCAGAAGCCAATTTGGTAGATGCATTGTATTTGTTCTGGTCTTTTCATTCATGTTATTATGTGTCTATGAATTGTCCAAGGAATTAATAAGATGACACTTATTCTCAATAGTTGAGAATTTAAAACATATGTCATTGGTGATTAATTTCTAAATTGCTCTTGATCGATCGATCATCACGAAGGACGGTGATCGATCCGATGAGATTAGTACACAAATTACTTTTTTTGATAGATGAGTCTTGAGTCCACAGTATGGGGACACTAGAGTGATTGTGCAGTGCTTGTTAGAGAACAAGGGTACTGAGTGTGACCAAAGTAATATATCACTTAGATATCTATACACTCGTCAATGATTTACTTGATGCTGTAGTTGTATGACTGGTACTTAGACCTGCGATGCTTCAACTATTCACAGTGAGGCTGCTATAGTTTGACGAGCACATGAACGTGAGCCCTATCCATTAGGATCCTTGTAGTGTAGATTGGCAGCAGTAGGTTTACTGTCGGATTAGGGTTGCATCTAGATGGAATCTATCGACCTTGATAGATTAGGAGAAATTATATGTAATTTATGAGATTGAGCTCGAAAGACCTTGGCCAGGGCAGTTTTGGAAAAGAAGTTTTTCAATCTCGAACTTAAGTCAAATAAATTTTGACATATGACTAACGATGAGGTTTGACGAGTTATCCATAATCTCCATCTTGTCGGGATCCACGATAGAGGTACTATATCATACGCTAACTGCACCTAGAAGTTCATCTATTTCGTTCTGCTGGGTTGTCACTATATGCTGCTAGGTATCACAAGTGATTATGAGACTTGAAAGCATTCACTTAATGATCAGTGAATTCTGAAGAGAAGAGTTAAAATTATTTCAACCCATTGAAAGGAGTTTCAATGATATTGTGATTGAGATCATAATATATCACACTACCAGACAGAATAGAACCTATGGGATCCCACACATAAGAAGTTTTGATCATTCTGACAGGTGGATTGCAATTTAGAATTGCAATTGAACTTGATTGTCAATTTGATTGATAATTGGTTTAACCCACTAAGAGTTAGTGAGTTAATGAAGGAGGATTTGCAATTGGATTGCAATTTGTTTGATTCAATTGGACCAAATCAATTAGGCTTATTGGATAAGGATGGAAAGTTCTAATTGATTAGAACTTCTTATTAGATAAGGAATTTAATTCATAAAGTCTAATTTGGATCCTAATTGGATGAGGATTTTCAAGAACAAATTGGGTCTTAATTGGATTAGGATTCAATTAATCAAGAGGGATCACTGTTTTCTAATTAGATTAGAAAATCAAGGCCTGAAAGGAATGGAGTATCCCTTCCTTCATGCGGGCGAAGCAAAGAAGGAAACAAGGAGGGGCGTCCGCCACTCCTCCTTGTCACACGCTAAAAGAAAGGAGGGGTGTCCGCCCCTCCTTTCCTTCATGGCCTCCTCATGCCCAAGGGAGGTGCATCCGCCCCTCCTCTTTCTCCTTCTGGCTTGCCACACGGCACAAGGAGAGGCCCTGTTGCCTCTCCTTGATTCTCTTCAATCCCTAAGTAATGGGTTGGGAAGAATTAGGAGGGATGAATCAAGGAAGGATTTTTTGAAATCTTTTTTCTTGTTTAAACTAAGCATGAGATGCCTATAAAAGGAGGGGAGGCATGACGGCTTAAAAGTATTGGAGACTCATTGATTTCAGCCGCCCCACCCTCTTCCTCCTCTTCTTCTAGCCGTGAGCAAAAAAAGAAAAAAAGAAGAAGCGCGGCCTCTTCTTCCTCTTCCTCCTTCATCCTCTCAAAGCAATCAAGGAGTTGATTGAAAGAGAGAGAAAATCAGCCATCAAAAGCGATCTCTGCAAGAAAGCTAGCACTCCGATGAGATCAAGGTGCTTGGAGCGATCTGAACCTCGTGTGGATACCTGTAGAGGCCGGATGATTGTATGGCTTTAAGCGAACCGAATCCATCTATAAGACCTGGGACTGGGCCTGGTCCACTTGACTGGCCCAGCCCCATTGTTTCCGGCCTCATGTGTGTCACACGTGAGGGCGCGTAATGAACTGGGGGAGCCATCCCGAAGAAGTCGGCTCTCCTAGTTTCTCTTTAGGGTTTCTTCCTCCTCTCCATGAGGCCACCTGAGGTAGAGCTACCACGCCGAGTCCCCTTCTGGTTGGGTGATCTTCTTCCTCGTTTGCCACCGAAAAAAAAGAGAGAGGAAGAGCCGTTAAAGCAGTGGCTTGGGTGGTCCTTTTTCCTCCACTGCCACCGAAGAGGAAGAAAGCCGCCGGATCTTCTCCGGGGCTGAGGTAAGGGTTTCTACCCTACACTTCTTTGTTATACCATTTGAAAAAAAGAAAGAAAGAAAGAAGAAGAGAGGGAAGAAAGAGAAGGCTGACCGCCACGGGCCCTTCTTCTTCTCCCATGCGCATGCCTCCTTCGCAGGAAGAAGGAGAGGGTCGGCCGCCGCGGGTGCCGCCGGCCTCAACTTGGCCTCTCCCGAGCTCACTGACCTCCCTTCAAGGGAGAAGAAAGAAGAAGAAAGAAAGGGGGGGAGGAGAAGAAGTCAGGAGAAGAGAAGAGGAGGAAAAAGAAAAAGAAAGAAGAAAGAAAGGGGAGAAGGAAGAAAGAAGTCGGGTGAAGATTCTGGAAAAGAAGAGAAGAAAAGAAAACGAAAAGGGAAGGGAAAAGAAAATAAAAAGAAGGAAAAAGAAGAAGAAAAAAGAAAAAATAAATAAATGAATAAAGAGAGGGGGTGGTTTATGGGTATGAACCCGAACACGGGGTGCTAGGCACTGTAGGATCAGCCATGGGAGGATATTAAAATTTAAGTTTTTTTTGTATATATATATTGTGATGAATTTTAAAAGAAGAATATGATTTTTCAATATTAGGTTTTGCAAGGGATTTGCGGAATTAATTGGATTTGTTGTGAATCGTGTTCGTAAGGTAAGTGATGTAACCTCTTTACTAGATTTATCGGCAAACTATATATATTTTACGAATCGAATTATTCATGATTACGAATTTGATGCATGGGTTATATGTATATTTTTAGAATATTGTATGACTCTGATTGAATCTATTTGCTTCTAATTTGGATTGTGTTTGATTACTCTGACATTGTGATAAGTGCTAAATAATGTATAAATTAATCTATTTTACATAGCACTTATTATTATTTTTATGCACATACTTTGGATTTAAACATAGAAAAATGTGTTTCCTTCATCATTTTATTTTAGATAAATTATTCAAGTTTGATTGATTTTCTATATTGATCTAGTCTAATGTGTGCAGGTCGAGTGATCCCATTCACGAATTAGTCCCAATCTGTTCCATGTGTGGATTACTTTCTTCCACATGTGCATGAAGCTACCCATTCTTTTTTCCACGTCATATTTTTCGTGTGCACCAAGCTTTCCAACTTAGTAAAATGGAGGCCTCTCCCATTTTCTCCACGTATCCAAACTTTCTTTATTTTAGATTCAAAATAAAGCCCTCCCAACCTACCCGAGTGGACCACAACCACCTTTCTAAAAAAAAAAATTCACATATCATCCCTCACGCCCGTATTCATCTTCCATGACGCACTCGTAAAAATGTTTTCGCGAAACTAATCTCCCAAGTATAGGAGAATCGTACAAGTAGTAAAATCTCGAAAGTCCGAGGTCGAATCCTCAGAGAACGAAATATATATTAGATTATTTAATATAATTTTAGATTAATTAATTCAAAAAATTTGTGGACTAAGATGATGTTTTGATTTTCAGAAATTAAAATCGGAGAACAATATAGTAATAAACAAAGTACAATGAAATAAAGATGGTGGGGATCTGGAATCTCCCTTGATGATATTGCATCCAAGAAATAAACTCTACGGTTTCTGATTTAAAAGTTCAAATGTAGGATAGATCTAATCATGGAATATATTATTTGAACACACGAACTCAATTTCTAAGCATTCGTCGTGCCGGTTATGTCTACGACAAATCAAATAATAAAGTAATCCATGCATCAATAGATATAAACCATTAAAGAACTATCTACAATATAGGCAAGCAAGAAACCAAAATATATCAAAAGATCTAAATTGAATAGAACAATAGTTTAGAGTTTACTCCAAGAAAGTAACAAGTCAAGGGTTCTCCCATAACCCTAGACCAAAGGGATTAGCCGGCCATCAACATGAAAAATCTCCCCTGTTCCTGTTCCCTTTTTTTTTTCTTTTTATTTTCGGAAACAGGGCCTCCCCTGTTTCTCTCCTCCTCTGTTTTTTTCTTTGTTTTCAAATGAGAGCTCCCCCTTAACCCTTCCCAGCCGAGAGGTATATCAAGCTAGCCTTTCCCCCCCCTCCTCGCACGCGGTGGAAACGGACGCTGGGATGGATCTCGGGAGATTGCGGACGCACTCGGAAGATCGCAATCGCATGCATCGGGGGATGATGGGCTGCACGCAGACGGCTGGGAGAAGCTGTGACTTGTGAGGCCAATGGGATGAGCGGACGGTGCGTGATCACGGATGCTAAAATCACGGGCTCAAAAGCTGGTTCTTTGCTGGGATGAGATGCGGAGGAGTTGGTAGAAGGGCCTTGGATGCGGGAATCTGAGATCTGGAAGGTGGATCACGGACGCCTGCGGGATCTGGGGAAGGCTGAAGATCGTGCGATTCGGAAGCATGGGATGGTTGGATCTTGTACGCGGGAACACCGGAGAAAGCTGGGAATGCGGACGAGATCGGCGGAAGAAAAGGAACTTTGCTGGGGGCTGAGACGCGGACGGTGAGGCACGAAACCATCACGGACGGCTGGGACGCTCCAACGCGTGAGATCTGGACGTGGAGGATCACTCGTGGGAGAAGCGGAAGAAGAGGTGGACGGCTGCGGGATGCTGGGAAGATCCAATGCTGAGAGCAGGAAGATTGCACGCAGGAGAAGCGGACTCGGGGAAGATGAGATTTGGAAGGTGGATCACTGGATTCGGACGCTTCGGATGCTTCGTGGACGCGGCAGATGATGCGGGGGTGACTGCTGGGATGAATGAACTCCAAAAGCCTTTGAAATGGGGAAAAGAAGAGGATGCTCGTTTCTTCCACGCGGGCGGACATGTGGAATAGATGCTTGGGCTTGCAGAAGAATGAAGCTGCGACGAAGTATACGGCTGAACTTGACCTCCTTCTAGTATGCAACTGGGGTCGACCCATGCAGTTGGCTGGTCACCTGCAGTGATGCATATTTTTGGACCCAATGTGCATTTTAGCTTTGATTTCCGATCACCTGCACCCCACAAAAATATAATATTAATACAGCACTTCTATCATTATTTGTTAGCAATAATACTAATTTAAGTGATGTGTAGATCGCACTTTTGTGCTTTCATCACACCCTCCAACTAGCTTATTGCTAGTCTCTTGCAATTAACGAGCAAATGATAATCTGAGAGTGCAAAAGGTGTGGTTTAACCTATGACATTTTATTAAAACTAAAAACACAAAACTAAGATACGTACCCACTTTCGTAGGGCATCACGATTGCACTTAGCACGTGCAACAAGTCGTTAAACCCCTAGGTTACCCTAGTGGACGAGGGTTGTCTCGTGAGGATTTGCAGTGATGTTACCCACAAACATCATGAATGATATGACATGAGATTCTAATAATAAAAATATGAAATAAATCTTAAGCTAATACACATGTAATTAATTGATATATATTTTCAAGCATGGCAACTGTCAAAGCGAAGAAATATGAAAATGTAGTGTGCATAAAATAGCATGACTTTCTCAGAGTACTAATACCTCCACCACAATAGGGCACCGCCTAAGTTTTAGGTGCACTACTCAAGTTCACAAGTATTTTCTACAATTTGTTAGAACCTGATCCATCAAATTTTCAGAATATCACATGTTGTCTAAATTTGTCAAGAATGGTTGGCATGTAAAGAAAGAGCTATTAATCCCAACTAAACAACCCGGGTACACAGAGGTCCAACATAATGGATTCAAACCAGTCATTACCACATGTCACTAGGTTCAGCCTGACCAACTCATTCATGCTTATTGTTATTTTATTTTTTATTATTATTTATTATTATTATTTTTTTTCAATATCCATGACGACTACAGCTATCCAACCCCATTAGGCTCTAGTAAGGTCCATGTAACGAGCTTTCAGCCAATGACCCCCGATCCAGTTGGCTCAAGACATTAGGTGAAACACCCCTCGAACTTAATTACTCGAACCAGACTACGCCACGAGGCTAGACTTGTCATCATAAGGATTTTTTTTTTTAATATATATATCTGCAAGAAAAGAGATGATAGACTGAACCAAATAGATATTTTTATTATATATGTGACTGCATCATGACTATAGGTCAACCAAGGTTGGATCATAAAGCATCTAAGTAATCTAGCTGGGATATTCAACCTCTATCTTTATGTGAAAACCAAATCATGAACCTTATGGTACGAACAAGGATACTCGTACTTCTTTTACGAATAAAGGTAACAAAAATGCAATTAACAAATATGAACTCCTGAGGCCTTCCTATTGTCATTAAGTACACGTGTGGGGATATAATAATAGGTCTCTGATCAGTCATAATATGCATGTGTTCCTTGCCTTAATAGTTGCACAAACTCAATATGAAAATACATGTGCATTTGCTCAGAAAAGAAAGTAATAGAATAAATCAAATGCAAAAATATATTTTTTTTTGATCAAAATATTTTCCTCCCCCCAACTTAAACATTGCATTGTCCTCAATGTAAAAAAATGCAAGAAAACTATATATGAGAGACAATAGAGAAAATAATAGAGAGAAGAAGAATACCTTGAGCTGTTGATTTTTAGAAAAGAAGACCTACAAAATAAGAAGAAAACTAGAAATAAAAGAAAAAATTGAATTCTAACTAATATACACATACCTTGGCCGTCATGCTCAGTCATAAGAAGGCTCCTCCAAGAGAAAGGAGTCCTCTTCATCTGCAAAATTTTCAAAAAAAGGTTTTAATCTGTGTCCATTTACCTTAAAAATTTTGCCATCCTGTGGATTCTCAATTTCAATTGCCCCATGTGGAAAAACAGTTTTTACAATGAAAGGACCTGTCCATCTTGATCGTAACTTTCCAGGAAACAGATGTAAACGAGAGTCATAACAAAGAACTTTTTGTGCAGGTTCAAAAGATTTTCTTAGAATTGATTTATCAAGCCTAATTTTCATTCGTTCTTTACAAAGTCTAGCATTGTCATACGCATCCTGACGAATTTCATTCAACTCACTTAGTTGTATTTTTCTAGCTAAACCAGCATCTGACAGTTCAAAGTTTAATTTTCTAATGGCCCAATACGATTTATGCTCTATTTCAACAGGTAGATGACATGCTTTTCCATAGACTAGCCGATACGGGGACATACCAAGAATAGTTTTATAAGCAGTACGGTAAGCCCACAATGCGTCAGAAAGTTTTAAAGACCAGTCTTTGCATGATGGATTCACCGTTTTCTCTCAAATTCGTTTAATCTCCCGATTGGCTAACTCTACTTGGCCACTAGTCTGCGGGTGATAAGGAGTTGCAATTCTATGAGTGATACCGTACTTTCGTAACAGGATCTCAAAAGGCTTATTACAAAAATGTTTTCCCCCATTACTAATTATAACCTTGGGCATCCCAAACCTAGAAAATATGTTTTCTTTAAGAAATTTTAAAATTGGTTTGTGATCATTTGTTCGACAAGACACAGCTTCTACCCATTTGGACACATACTCAACACCAACCAAAATATACTCATATCCAAAAGATGGTGGGAATGGGCCCATGAAATCGATGCCCCACATATCAAAAATTTCAATAGCAGTAATGGGCTGAAGAGGCATCATTTGCCTACGAGTTAGACTTCCAACACGTTGACATGGGTTCCAAGTCCTATAGAACTCGTGGGCATCTTTAAATAGTGTAGGCCAATAAAAACCACATTGTAACACCTTAGGTGCCATTTTCTTAGATGCAAAGTGACCTCCACAAGCACTGGCATGACAAAAAGAAAGTATACTTTTCATCTCATGATCCGGTATGCATCTTCTAAAGATTTGATCATTGCAATACTTGAACAAATAGGGGGCATCATAATAATAACTCCTTACTTCACGTAAGAAGTTATTCTCATCATTCGATCCCCAATGCTCTGGCATCCGGTTCGTGACAAGAAAGTTTACGATATCAGCATACCATGGCATAGTAGAAAGTGCAAATAGCTGCTCCTCGGGGAATGAATCCTTGATGGAAAACTGTGGCACCGAATCATTAAAAACTAGCCGTGATAAATAGTCAGCAACCACATTCTCTACTCCCTTTTTATCTTTGATAGTGATGTCAAATTCTTGGAGTAGAAGTATCCATCGTATTAAGCGTGGTTTGGCCTCTTTCTTATCTAGCAAATATTTTAGCGCTGCATGATCCGTAAAGATAATAATAGGAGCACCAAGGATATAAGAGCGAAATTTGTCTAATGCAAATACTACTGCAAGCAATTCCTTCTCGGTGGTGGTGTAATTCATTTGAGCATCGTTTAAGGTTTTGCTTGCATAGTAAATGACATATGGTTTATTATCCTTGTGTTGTCCTAGGACAGCTCCTATCGCATAGTCACTAGCATCGCACATGATCTCAAAAGGTAATAACCAAAAATGATAATGTTGTCCTTTAAAATCCTGCGTGACCCAAAAATGATCTAACATCTCTAACCATCTTGGGTGCAGGTAACTTGGCGATTAGGCCAATCTTAGCTCTATCAACTTCCATGCCCTTCGATGAAACAATATGTCCTAGGACAATTCCCTTTGGCACTATGAAGTGGCATTTCTCCCAATTCAGTATCAGATTCTTTTCCATGCATCGAGCTAAGACTGCTTGTAAATGTGACAGGCAATCATCAAAAGAGTCACCAAAAACAGAGAAATCATCCATAAACACTTCTAAAAATTTCTCGTTCATATCTTCAAAAATGCTGAGCATGCATCTTTGGAATGTCGCAGGTGCATTACACAACCCGAATGGCATCCGATGGAAAGCGAATGTTGTTAGAAGTATGCCCTAGAAGCCAATTTGGCTAATGCATTATTTTATTCTGGGACATAAATTTGTACTTGACCTTATTATGAATTTATTAAGTTGGGCATTCTTTTCATTCATGTTCTCATGTGTCCACGAATCGTCCAAGGAATTAATAAGATGATGACACATATTCTCAAGAGTTAAAAATTTGAGCCATGTGTCATTAGTGATTAATTTCTAAATGCTCCTGATCAATGGATCATCATGAGGACGGTGATCGATCCGATGAGATCAGTGCACAGATCGCTTTCCTTATGGATGGACGAGACTCGAGTCCACAGTGTAAGGATATTGAAGTGATAGTGCAGGTGCTTGTTAGAGAACAAGGGTACTGAGCGTGACCAAGACAAGAAGTTACTTGGATGTCTATCCACTCGTCAGTGACTTGCTTGATGTTGCAGTAGTGTGACTGATCCTTTGACCTGCGGTGCTTCGGCTACTCACAGTGAGGTTATTGTAGTTTGACTGCACATATACATGGTCTCTAGACATATGGGTCTATGCAGTGTAGATTGGCTGCAGTAGGTTCACTGTAGGAGTAGGGTATGCACCTATATGGAATCTATTGACCTTGATAGATAAGGAGAGATCCTATATGATTTATAAGACTGAGTCCGTAAGACCTCGGCTGGGGCAGTATGCATAGTGGAGAAAGAGTTTTCCACTCTCGAACTTAAGTCGAATAAATCTTGACATATGACAGACGATGGGGTTTGACGAGTTATCCATGACCTCCGTCCTGTAGGGATCCACGATAGTAGGACTATATCAAACGATAACTGCATCTAGAGGTTCATTATTCTATTCTACTAGGTTGCCACTACATACTGCTAGGTGTCACTTGTGGATGTTGGGACTCACGGAAATTTACCTGATGATCGGTAAACCCTGACGAGTAGAACTGAAAGTGTTTCAGTCCACTGAAAGGTGTTTCAGTGATATTGAGATAGAGATTTCAATATGTCTCATTACCAGTTAGATTAGAACCTACGAGGTCACACACATTAGGGGTTCTGATTATTAGGATTGTCGAATTGTGATTTGGAATCACAATGTCAATGAGATTGATGTTTGAAATAACCCACTAAGAGTTAGTGAGTTAAATGGAAGAATTAAATAATTATAATTAGATTATAATTAAGTCTTTGATTTGCTGATTAATTGAGTCAAATTATGTTGGGTCTGACCCAAAGAAATTTGACTCAAATCCTAGTCAAAAGTTGGCTAGATCGAGTCCTTGAAAATCCTGCCAAATTCAGCCTTTTTTCTATTATTGGAGCCTCCCTCTTGATGCCTTATTTTGATGGGTCAAAATAGGCAAGAGGGGGCAGCCAAGAGGACAAGGAGGGGCGTGGCCCCCTCTCCTTCTTTGCTGGGAGCCAACGCCCCTTGATTCTTTCCAAGAATCAAGGGGCCCGCCAATAAAGAAAGGCACCAGGAAACCTATTAGGAATAGGTTTCCTGGCGCATAGGGTTTTGAACCCTATAAAAAGGGAGCCCCACGCCCCAAGAAAAATCAGAGCTCTTCTCCCCGGCGTGGGGCAGCAAGGCTATGTTTTTGGGGATTTTTAAATCAGCAAAAAGGGAGAGAAAAGAATCAAAACAGTGAAGGGTTTTCTTCTTCCTTTTGAAGGCTGCACAAGGTGGGATCCTTGTGATTTCTTCTTCCTTCTTCTTCGACATCCAAGAGGCTTTTGCAAGGAGCTAGCACCCCGGTGAAGCCCCATCTCTGATCTTCAGCAACCTCGTGTGGATACTTGTAGAGGCCGGACGTTTGTGCGGCTACAAGGAACCAAACCACGATCATCGGTTGCGGTGTTCTTCTACCCGCACAAAGGTGAAGATGAGATCTTCATTTGAACTTTTATATTTCTGATTTTCTGGTAGTTTAACAATTCATAATTAATTATTAGATCTTAGTTTAATCCCCATCTTAATTCAAAAGGGTTCTGAATCGTTTTGATTCAGAAAAATTTTGAAATCTACCCGATCCTGTTCCGGCGTATGCGATGCACCGGGCCCGGCATGCGGATTCCGCCGCGAACGTCGCGCCGCTATGGGGCAATCCAATAGTGGTATCAGAGCTATAGTTTTGGGGATCCAATTAAGATAATATTTAATTGATTATGAATTTGTTCTGATTTTTTAATTATTATGCATGCTGAAAAATTCTGCGTGCTGAAATTTCGTGATGCTGAAATTTTCAGCATGCTGATTTTGTTAGATCGATCATGCGATGTTAGTTTTAAAATTATGATGTGATTATGATGTTTAAAATTAAGGTATTGCATGATCTGGATCTCAGATGGTTGCATAATAAAATTAAAATCAGATTTGATAAAATTATGCATAAGATGCATTTAGTGATGATCATAGGATTCAAACCCTTTTGGTATCAAATGTAAAGACCTGCGATGTGATCTGTAATGTCATGTAATATTTTCAGATGCTTGCATGCATCTTATTTGATGTTTTGAGGGGCCTGCGTGCCTCCTAAAAGGGATGTAATTTATTTCTATATCTGGTTGTATTTCTGTGATGTAATGTACATCAACGATCAGTCAAAGATAGTACATGAGATGAACGGTAATCTGAGCAGTTGATGGCGATTGGATCAAGAGTTGATCAAGGATCGAATCAAGGAGGCTTAGGACCAATTCAAGAGTTGAAGACCAGCTGATCGACTGACGTGCATGTGCTTGTAATATGACCTAATTAGAATCCATGATCATCACCTATTTAAAATTCAGATTTTATTTATTGCTGCGATTTTAACTACCTGCGATGTGCCGTTTGCATGTGATGTGAATGTATGCGGGGTAGATAGATTTACATATGATGCAAACTAATAGACCAATCCAAATGAGTCCTAAACTAAAACCTCCTCAATCAAGTCGAGAGTGAACCAACATGAGCGAGTCATATTAGATTACTTGATCTAATTGGTGTCTAAGAAAGCATGAAAGGTGGTTACTTAATTAGGACCTTACTCTCTGAGTAAGGGGAGCCTCCCACCTGCTTACCTGGCCAATTATTCGATTACCTCTTATGAAGAGCTCAAGTTGCAAACACTAAGACATGATTAACCAATATTAAGTCCATAGGCCTTCCACCGTAGTAGAGCTGCTAAGGTCTTTCTGATGTTGACTTGTCTCGGCTGGACACAGTGGGCAAGTTGCATCGGGGGGCTGGACCTCTCTATAGACATGAGATGTTGTAGGGGTAAAGGTGGGGTTGGGCACCAATAACTGTTAGGTGAGGACCCAATGACGACTTTATTTCTACGGTTATATGGTGGGTCTGACTTAACTAAGGAATGGGACCAATAACTGTTAGGTGAGGTCTTCATGACTTAGAGACCAAGTAGCACTGCAACATGCTTGAGAAGCATTGTACAAGAGTTGTACACTCATCCATTTATGTGTCACCAATAACTGTTAGGTGAGGTGGCATGTAAATCGGTGGGACCGCAGTACCCACTAGAAACCCTAGTCGTGTAGGTTTTTCGTTTTCCTACCAGAGGAGTGTGAGGAATTCGAGAAAATAGTGGGAGGTACATTTGTTCTAAAAGACCCTAGAATAAATTAGGATCAAGTACAAAATTCTAACTAGAATCCTTACTCTCTGAGGATTATAAAGTCAGCTTCTAGACTTTTAACTCATATCCTATAGAACAACCGTTTGACCAAACCCAATTATAAAGACTGGCTCAGCAAATTTCAAAACAGTTTTGAATTGTGAGAAATTAGGGTATGTGCTAGACCATAGAATCTCCGTGTTACCAATCTGTCCGATCACTGATTAGCGTAAGATGCATGTTAAGTGGACGAACAATGACAATAAAGTTAGGTGCTGCACAATGGCATGTATGTCCAATGAATTACAATGCCAGCATGAGAACATGAGACTGCCAGGGACATATTAAATTACCTACAAGAGTTGTATGGTGATCAGAGTCGCGCAGCATGTTTTGAAGTGTCCAAGAGGCTCTTCAAGGCAAAGATGCGTGAGGGGCAGTCTGTCCACGATCACTGTTTGACTATGATCAAAGACCTAGAGGAGCTTGAGAAGCTCGATATGACCATGTATAAGGAATTGCAAATAGATCTGATCCTACAATCCCTTCTAGATTTATATGAACAGTTTATAGTAGACTACCATATGAACAAGATTGTATGCACCAAAACAGAATTGTTAAATAAATTGGTAACTACCTTAGGGACCTTGAAGAGTTCAAGGGGCATCGTTCTTGCTGTCGAGTTGGTTTCTACTTCCAAGAGAGAGTCTATTTGGAAAAAAAAGAGTTTCCATTGCATAATGGACGGCCATTGGAAGAGGAACTGTCCTACATACATGGGAAGCATAAAGAATATGAAGGGTGACAGACCTTCAGAAGGTATGTCAGAAATGCTCAGGATACTTAGGGATTGTTACCTATTGCTAGCAGAAATTTAATTTCTGTATCTTGTTTAGCACAGAAAGATTTTTATAAGACTACTGTTCCATTTATTTGAGAAATAAATTGGTTCAACATGGTTTTATGATTGACAGTCTCTATCACATACATATGGATGTATCTATGAATGTATCTGAGAAAACAGTGAATACCATAGGATCTAATAGATCCAGAAATGAGATAAATTTAAAGTATTTGTGGCACCTCAGGCTTGGCCATATAGAAGAAGACAGAATAAACAAATTGAAGAAACATGAGCTTTTGGGCTCATTGACTTTCGAGTCATATTCGATTTATAAATTCTGCCTTCGAGGAAAGATGGCCAAATTATCCTTTGTAGGACACAGGGAGGTCCACTGAAATACTTATCCTAGTACATACTGATGTGTGTGGCCCATTCGATGTGCAGGCTGGGGTTGTAATTTTTTACTTTATTTACCGATGATTACTCACGGTATGGATATGTGTATGATACACAAATCTGAAATTTTTGAAAGGTTCAAAGAGTTGAGATATGAAGTAGAAAAATAAACAGAAAAACTCATTAAGATTCTTCGATCAGATCGAGTAAGTGAATACCTTAGTGGAGAGTTTTGTGATTATCTCAAGGAGAATGGTATAGTTTCATAATGGACTCCTCCTGGTACACCTCAGCTCAACGGAGTGTCAGAAAGGAGGAATCGGACTCTATTGGATGTGGTCCGCTCCATGATGAGCTTCACTGATTTACCCTTGTTTCTTTAGATAGATACTCTATTTTCAGCTATTTACTTATTGAATAGAATTTTCTCTAAAGTCCGTTCCTACCACACTATATGAGATATGACATGGTAAGAAGCTGAGTCTTGGTAATCTCAAGATTTAGGGATGTCCAGCTCAACTCAAGCGACAACAGACGGACAAGTTAGAAGATAGGACAATTACTGCTCGTTTTATAGGATATCCTAAAGAGTCATTAGGATACGACTTTTCATTCCAAAGGATCACAAAGTGTTTGTGAGCCTAGATGCTATCTTCATGGAAAATAGTTTATCCTTGACAGAGATAGTGGAAGAAAAATTGAGCTTGAAGAGAAAGTCTCTAAAGAGCAACGAGCTATTATGCCTATAGAACCTATTAAGCCAGTACACGTAGTACCTCCTCCACCTCGTAGAGGAAGTGTTCCTCATGAGAGATGGGGATCAAGGTAAGGATCCCAATACCTACAACGAGGCGATGTTAGACATCGATTCCGAGAGATGACTAGAAGCGATGAAGTCAGAGAAGGACTCCATGCATTCCAACCAAGTCTGGCCCTTGGTAGATCCACCAGAAGGTATAGTACCTATTGGGTGTAAATGGATCCACAAGAGAAAATTAAGTTCGGATGGCTAGATAGGGACCTATAAGGCAAGGCTAATGGCGAAAGATTATAGTCAGTGCGAAGGCACTGAATATCAGGATACTTTTTCACCTGTAGCCATGCTGAAGTCCATTCGAATATTGCTTGATATTGCAGCATAATATGATTATGAGATATTGTGATGGTGATCACAAGGTCTGCAAACTGCAAAGGTCCTTCTATGGACTAAAGCAAGAATCTCGGAGTTGGAATACTCGTTTCAACGATATAATCAAATCATTTGATTTCATCAAGAACGAAGAGGAACCATGTGTTTATAAGAAGGGTTAGTGGGAGGGCTATTGTATTTCTCGTGTTGTACATGGATAATATTCTTCCAATTCGAAATGGTGTTCCCATGCTAACTTAGGTCAAGATATGGTTGTCTAAGGATTTCTCCATAAAAGACTTTGGAAAAGCATCCTATATTTTGGGAATTAAGGTCTATAGAGATAGATCTAAAAGGATGCTTGTCCTGTCACAGAATATTACATAGAGGGAGTGCTGAAGAGGTTCGGCATGGAAACCTCTAAAAGAGGATTATTATCCCTTAGGCATGGGACAAATCTCTCTAAGAAGATGTGCCCCAACACATCTGAAGAGATTCAGCGAATGAGCAAGATCCCTTATGCTTCGGCTATAGGGAGCCTCATGTATACCATGCTATGTACGTGATATGATATAGTATATGCTGTGAGTGTCACGAGCATATATCAGTCAAATCCAGGCAAGAAGCACTGGATAGATATGAAGAACAGTCTTAAGTACTTGAGAAGAACTAAGGACATGTTCTTGGTCTTTGGAAGAATATCAGAGTTGAAGGTAGAAGGATGCACACATATTGATGATAGAAAGTCTACATCAGAATATGTGCAATGATGGTTCAGTAAATTGGAAGAGTTCCAAACAACCGATCATTGTAGATTCTACCTTAGAAGCTGAATGTTAAGCCGTATCTAAGGGTGTAGAGGAAACCTTCTGGTTTAAGAAGTTCATTGCTGAGTTAGGTGTAATGTCATCAGATGCCATAACACTCAACTGCAATAACAAAGGTACGATAGCACTAGCTAAAGAGTCAAGGTCTCACCAGAAGCCGAAGCACATAGAGCGGCGATTTAACCTAATAAGCGATTACCTCAAAAAGAAATAAGTAGAGGATCAGAGAGTAGACTCCATAGGAAATGTGGTGGACCCATTGACTAAGCGCTAAGTCGGCAGAAAACTGAAGCGCATCTTGAGAAGATGGGGCTTTAGGTTTATGGCTGATTGGCTTTAGTGCAAGTGGGAGATTGTTAGAAGTATGCCCTAGAAGCCAATTTGGCTGATGCATTATTTTATTCTGGGACATAAATTTGTACTTGACCTTATTATGAATTTATTAAGTTGGGCATTCTTTTCATTCATGTTCTTATGTGTCCATGAATCGTCCAAGGAATTAATAAGATGATGACGCATATTCTCAAGAGTTGAAAATTTGAGCCATGTGTCATTAGTGATTAATTTCTAAATGCTCCTGATCAATGGATCATCACGAGGACGGTGATCGATCCGATGAGATCAGTGCACAGATCGCTTTCCTTATGGATGGACGAGACTCGAGTCCACAGTGTAAGGATATTGAAGTGATAGTGCAGGTGCTTGTTAGAGAACAAGGATACTGAGCGTGACCAAGACAAGAAGTTACTTGGATGTCTATCCACTCGTCAGTGACTTGCTTGATGTTGCAGTAGTGTGACTGGTCCTTTGACCTGCGGTGCTTCGGCTACTCACAGTGAGGTTATTGTAGTTTGACTGCACATATACATAGTCTCTAGACATATGGGTCCATGCAGTGTAGATTGGCTGCAGTAATTTCACTGTAGGAGTAGGGTATGCACCTATATGGAATCTATCGACCTTGATAGATAAGGAGAGATCCTATGTGATTTATAAGACTAAGTTCGTAAGACCTCGGCCGGGGCAGTATGCATAGTGGAGAAAGAGTTTTTCACTCTCGAACTTAAGTCGAATAAATCTTGACATATGACAGACGATGGGGTTTGACGAGTTATCCATGACCTCCGTCCTGTAGGGATCCACGATAGTAGGACTGTATCATACGATAACTGCACCTAGAGATTCATTATTCTATTCTACTGGGTTGCCACTACATACTGCTAGGTGTCACTTGTGGATGTTGGGACTCACGGGAATTTACCTGATGATCGGTAAACCCTGACGAATAGAACTGAAAGTGTTTCAGTCCACTGAAAGGTGTTTTAGTGATATTGAGATAGAGATTTCAATATGTCTCATTACCAGTTAGATTAGAACCTACGAGGTCACACACATTAGGGGTTCTGATTATTAGGATTGTCGAATTGTGATTTGGAATCACAATGTCAATGAGATTGATGTTTGAAATAACCCACTAAGAGTTAGTGAGTTAAATGGAAGAATTAAATAATTATAATTAGATTATAATTAAGTCTTTGATTTGCTGATTAATTGAGTCAAATTATGTTGGGTCTGACCCAAAGAAATTTGACTCAAATCCTAGTCAAAAGTTGGCTAGATCGAGTCCTTGAAAATCCTGCCAAATTCAGCCTTTTTTCTATTATTGGAGCCTCCCTCTTGATGCCTAATTTTGATGGGTCAAAATAGGCAAGAGGGGGCAGCCAAGAGGACAAGGAGGGGCGTGGCCCCCTCTCCTTCTTTGCTGGGAGCCAACGCCCCTTGATTCTTTCCAAGAATCAAGGGGCCCTTCAATAAAGAAAGGCACCAGGAAACCTATTAGGAATAGGTTTCCTGGCGCATAGGGTTTTGAACCCTATAAAAAGGGCGCCCCACGCCCCAAGAAAAATCAGAGCTCTTCTCCCAGGCGTGGGCAGCAAGGCTATGTTTTTGGGGATTTTTAAATCAGCAAAAAGGGAGAGAAAAGAATCAAAACAGTGAAGGGTTTTCTTCTTCCTTTTGAAGGCTGCACAAGGTGGGATCCTTATGATTTCTTCTTCCTTCTTCTTCGACATCCAAGAGAGGCTTTTGCAAGGAGCTAGCACCCCGGTGAAGCCCCATCTCTGATCTTCAGCAACCTCGTGTGGACACTTGTAGAGGCCGGACGTTTGTGCGGCTACAAGGAACCAAACCATGATCATCGGTTGCGGTGTTCTTCTACCCGCACAAAGATGAAGATGAGATCTTCATTTGAACTTTTATATTTCTGATTTTCTGGTAGTTTAACAATTCATAATTAATTATTAGATCTTAGTTTAATCCCCATCTTAATTCAAAAGGGTTCTGAATCGTTTTGATTCAGAAAAATTTTGAAATCTACCCGATCCTGTTCCGGCGTATGCGATGCACCGGGCCCGGCATGCGGATTCCGCCGCGAACGTCGCGCCGCTGTGGGGCAATCCAACAAATGTGCCAAAAGGACAAGTGAATGTAGTCTTCTCTTGATCTTCTGGTGAAATCTCGATTTGGTAGTACCCGGAATAGCCATCGAGAAAACAATAAAATTTGTGTCCTGCAACTCTTTCCAAAACTTGGTCTAGGAAGGGTAGGAAAAAGTGATCTTTTCTAGTGACCAAATTCAATTTTCGGTAGTCAACACATATGCGCCAACTCGTTGGAACACGAGTTGGAACTAGTTCACCCTGCTCATTTTCGACTACCGTCAGACCCGACTTCTTAGGAACAACTTGTGTAGGACTTACCCATTTACTGTCGGAAATTGGGTAAATAATACCCACGTCAAGCAACTTGAGGACTTCTGCTTTAACCACATCTCTCATCGTAGGATTCAATCTACGTTGCATTTGCCTTGTGGTTTTAGCATTGTCCTCCAAATATATCCGGTGCGTGCAAATTAAAGGGCTAATCCCCTTCAAGTCAGCAATAGACCACCCTAAAGCTCCCTTATGATTCTTTAGAACACCAAGTAATTTTCTTTCTTGGGCATGATCAAGATCAGATGAGATGATTATAGGAAAAGTGTCCTCGGGTCCAAGAAAGGCATACTTGAGTTCCTTCGGTAAAGGTTTCAACTCGAGCTTAGGTGCTTGTTCATGGGATGGTACTATCTTTGCTTCTCGAGATGGCAACTGTTCAAATTCCTCTATTCTCGGTCTCCACCCATTGACCATCATGACATCCGAATTATCTAAAACAGGTGGGACCACATCGTCAGCAGTACCTTCAGAACACCAATCTATCAAACCATTGTCGGCCGATTCAGTAAATGTTTCTTTTAACAGATATTCTTCCGCAATGGTTTCAACCCATTCAACTTCTTTACTTTCTTCATGATCACAGGGTTGTTTACCTATACTAAAAATGTTCAATTCCAAGGTCATATTGCCAAAAGAAAGCTTCATGACACCATTCCTACAATTGATCAATGCATTAGAAGTTGCAAGGAATGGACGTCCTAAGATGACAGGAATCTGAGATGGTGAATTGGAAGCCGGATGTGTGTCCAGTACAATAAAGTCAACAGAAAAATAGAACTTGTCTACTTGGACCAACACATCTTCGATAATCCCTCTAGGGACCTTTACTGACCTGTCAGCTAATTGTAAGGTGACAGTTGTTGGCTTCAACTCACCCAAACCGAGTTGCTCATATACCGTATATGGCAACAAGTTCACACTCGCTCCTAAATCTAGCAATGCTCGCTCAATCCTAAAATTGCCAATGATGCATGAGATAGTTGGGCAACCGGGATCCTTATATTTAGGGAGAAGATTATGCTGTAAAATCGCACTCACATTTTCAGCCAAAAATGCCTTCTTCTTGACATTTAAACGACGCTTGACAGTGCACAAATCTTTTAAAAATTTTGCATAGGAAGGCACTTGTTTGATTGCATCAAGAAGAGGTACATTGATTTTTACTTACTTAAAAAGCTCAAGAATTTCAAAGTTTGGTTCAAGCTTTTGCAAGGGCTTTAATCTTTGTGGAAACGGTGCAGGAAAAGGACATTTGATTTTTTTAGTAGATGTAGGTGCTTCAGTTTCTTCGTTATCCTTTTCTTTTGTCTTGGGAGGGTCAGAATCAGGTATGACTTGTGTTTGTTCTGGGACTGGTCGATCAATAACCTTTCCACTTCGCAAAGTTATTATACTCTTCGCTTGTTCTTTATGCGAAGTTGAAGATGATGCATTACTACCGCCATAGACTTGAGGGTTAGGTTGTGGTTGAGCTGGTAGCTTACCCTTCTCTTGAGCACTTAAAGCAGTGGTCAGCGTTGTTAGTTGATTTCTTAATTCATCATTGATTTTAGCTTGACCTTGCATGAAAGATTGCAAAGTTTCTTCGAGACTGGGTTTTTGAGGGGGTGTGGGTGCATAATGAGGTTGCGGAGGTGGAGGAGTTGGGTTATATACTTGTTGAGATTGGTCATTCCTCCACCTGAAATTTGGATGGTTCTTCCATCCAGGGTTGTAAGTACCCGAAAAAGGATTATTGAAAGATTTTTGATAGGTATTCATAACATTGGCCTGATCGTGCAAGACTTCCTTGAATGCGGGTATTGTGGGACAATCAGTGGTGAGATGGCCAGGCATCTCACAAATCCTACAACACTCGCTGTTATGTTCTACGGTCTTGACGGGTTCAATCCTTCTACGTTAAGTTCAATTTCCTCTACCTTCCTAGTAAGGGCTGCCATTTTAGCCTGAATATCATCCTGAGTACTAAGGTTGTAAAGGCCCCCGTGTCCAACGCTAGTAGGCTTAGGTAAAGGTTTATTCACTCTATCCCCTGTATCCCATAATTGTGCAGTCTCTGCGAGAGAGTCTAAATAGTCCCATGCCTCATCGGGTTGCGTTTCCAAAAATAGACCATTGCACATAGTCTCTATAAATTGTTTTAACTGTGGAGACAACCCTTCGTAAAAGAAACTAATGGTTCTCTATATTTCAAACCCATGATGAGGACAAGAGAGAAGCAAATCTTTAAATCTCTCTCAGCATTCATAAAATGTTTCATGGTCTTTTTGTTGGAAATTACTAATGTGCCTTTTCAAAAAGTTAGTTCGTTGTGCGGGAAAGAATTTTTTCAAGAATTCTCTTTGCATATCATGCCATGTTCCTAGCGATCTAGGTCTCAAGGAGTTCAGCCATGTTTTGGCTTTATCCTTTAAGAAAAAAGGAAACAAGGTCAATTTAAGGACGTCTTTCGATACATTTGGCACTCTAAATGTGATGCTAATTTTCTCAAAATCCTTAAGATGAAGATAAGGGTTCTCGGATTCCATCCCATGATACTTGGGCAGCAATTGAATTACTCCTGGTTTGATTTCAAAGTGTCCTACATTTTCAGGAATAATCATGCATGAAGGTTGACTAGTCCTAGTGGGATGTAAGTATTGTCGAAGTGTCATAACTGGGGGTCTACCTTCATCACCATGGTGACTGCCTACATCATCAGGAAAATTTGCCATCTCACAAGGTGGGAGATACTGCGAAAGAGTTTCAATATTTTGATTTAAGGAACTGTCAAAAATTTGTCGATTCAAACGCCCAGTGTTGTCCCTATTCCAACCTAGCATACAAAATTTAATTAAAATTTTTTTATGTTTTTTTTTTAAAAAAATAAATATAAATATAAGTACCAACTAAAGATATCCTAAAACGACACCCTAAAACAAAAATCTATTCACAATCAAACATGCAACAAAACATTACACTTCAATTTCTAATGTTTTTCTTAAATTTCTAGACAGCTCCTAACTGGTTTGAAGAGGGCACCTAAGCCTCCAATCCGGTCTAATGAACCGAGTTGACCAGGTAAGCTCCCAGGTAAGTGGAGGGGTCACGATGCGTTCGCAAAGGTCCCACTTAAAACCCATTTGCCTCGAACAGATGAACTGTCTCCCTTATAGGGATAAAGCTTGCCTAGACATCAACTAAGCCACAGAGCGAAATTGACGCAACTTTCGGTGGTCTTCGTCCTATTGAGCTCGAATGTCCTTAGGGGCCAACGTCTAGTTGATTTTAGTTAAGCTTAGGATATTTATGCAATGGGGTGATTTTTGGGCTAAGGACGAGTGATGAAATCCCGACCTTATCTTTTTAAATGGGTTCAGCCCTTAGAATATTTTATACTGATGCCTTATACTATATGCAACAATCAAGAGATTTTTTTTTTTAATGTTTTATGACATGACATTAAATTTCATTGAATAGATGATCAAGCAAATTATTTATTTTTTTTTAAATTTTATGAGTTGAAGTTTGAAATTTGAAATTTGAAATTTTAGATTTTTTCTCTTTTTTTTTTGAATAATCACCCTTGATCTTTTCTTAAAGTTTTTTTTTTAAAATTTTCAATTAGCAACAAGGGTTAATGAGATATGATAACAATAAAATTCTGATTCTAAAATAATTAAATGTAGAAAATTCAAAACAGAAAGCAGCAAGGTTTCGTATTAATCTAATGGTCTTAAAAGTTTTCAATCAGACCGTTCAGATGAAAGAAACACAGGTCCTGCACCGAACGACCAAATTTGAGTTCAATCAGACGGTTAATTACTTTGATAATCAGAGTTTGATGCAGACTGTGTAGGGAATAAAAAAACAGCAGTAAAGAATTTTTTTTTTTTTGTTTTCGAAAGAAAAAGACTAACTACTAAAGTACTAATTAAATATAAAATTATACTAATAAATCAGCCGCTCCCCGGCAACGGCGCCAAAAACTTGATGCGCTCGCAAAAATGTTTTCGCAAAACTAATCTCCTAAGTATAGGAGAATCGTACAAGTAGTAAAATCTCGGAAGTCCGAGGTCGAATCCTCAGAGAACGAAATATATATTAGATTATTTAATATAATTTTAGATTAATTAATTCAATAAATTTGTGGATTAAGATGATGTTTTGATTTTCAGAAATTAAAATCGGAGAACAATATAGCAATAAACAAAGTTCAATGAAATAAAGATGGTAGGGATCTGGAATCCCCCTTGACGATATTGCATCCAAGAAATAAACTCTACGGTTTTTGATTTAAAAGTTCAAATGTAGGATAGATCTAATCATGGAATATATTATTTGAACACACGAACTCAATTTCTAAGCATTCGTCGTGCCGGTTATGTCTACGACAAATCAAATAATAAAGTAATCCATGCATCAATAGATATAAACCATTAAAGAACTATCTACAACATAGGCAAGCAAGAAACCAAAATATATCAAAAGATCTAAATTGAATAGAACAATAGTTTAGAGTTTACTCCAAGAAAGTAACAAGTCAAGGGTTCTCTCATCACCCTAGACCAAAGGGATTAGCCGGCCATCAACATGAAAAATCTCCCCTATTCCTGTTCCCTTTTTTTTTTCTTTTTATTTTCGGAAACAGGGCCTCCCCTGTTTCTCTCCTCCTCTATTTTTTTCTTTGTTTTCAAATGAGAGCTCCCCCTTAACCCTTCCCAGCCGAGAGGTATATCAAGCTAGCCTTTCCCCCCCCCTCCTCGCACGCAGTGGAAACGGACGCTGGGATGGATCTCGGGAGATTGCGGACGCACTCGGAAGATCGCGATCGCATGCATTGGGGGATGATGGGCTGCACGCAGAGGCTGGGAGAAGCTGTGACTCGTGAGGCCAATGGGATGAGCGGACGGGGCGTGATCACGGATGCTGAAATCACGGGCTCAAAAGCTGGTTCTTTGCTAGGATGAGATGCGGAGGAGTTGGTAGAAGGGCCTTGGATGCGGGAATCTGAGATCTGGAAGGTGGATCACGGACGCCTGCGGGATCTGGGGAAGGCTGAAGATCGTGCGATTCGGAAGCATGGGATGGTTGGATCTTGTACGCGGGAACACCGGAGAAAGCTGGGAACGCGGACGAGATCGGCGGAAGAAAAGGAACTTTGCTGGGGGCTGAGACGCGGACGGTGAGGCACGAAACCATCACGGACGGCTGGGATGCTCCAACGCGTGAGATCTGGACGTGGAGGATCACTCGCGGGAGAAGCGGAAGAAGAGGTGGACGGCTGCGGGATGCTGGGAAGATCCAATGCTTAGAGCAGGAAGATTGCACGCGGGAGAGGCGGACTCGGGGAAGATGAGATTTGGAAGGTGGATCACTGGATTCGGATGCTTCGGATGCTTCGTGGATGCGGCAGATGATGCGGGGGTGACTGCTGGGATGAATGAACTCCAAAAGCCTTTGAAATGGGGAAAAGAAGAGGATGCTCGTTTCTTCCACGCGGGCGGACACGTGGAATAGATGCTTGGGCTTGCAGAAGAATGAAGCTGCGACGAAGTATACGGCTGAACTTGATCTCCTTCTAGTGTGCAACTGGGGTCGACCCATACAGTTGGCTGGTCACCTGCAGTGATGCATATTTTTGGACCCAATGTGCATTTTAGCTTTGATTTCCGATCACCTGCACCCCACAAAAATATAATATTAATACAGCACTTCTATCATTATTTGTTAGCAATAATACTAATTTAAGTGATGTGTAGATCGCACTTTTGTGCTCTCATCACACCCCCCAACTAGCTTATTGCTAGTCTCTTGCAATTAACGAGCAAATGATAATCTGAGAGTGCAAAAGGTGTGGTTTAACCTATGACATTTTATTAAAACTAAAAACACAAAACTAAGATACGTACCCACTTTCGTAGGGCATCACGATTGCACTTAGCACGTGCAACAAGTCGTTAAACCCCTAGGTTACCCTAGTGGATGAGGGTTGTCTCGTGAGGATTTGTAGTGATGTTACCTACAAACATCATGAATGATATGACATGAGATTCTAATAATAAAAATATGAAATAAATCTTAAGCTAATACACATGTAATTAATTGATATATATTTTCAAGCATGGCAACTGTCAAAGTGAAGAAATATGAAAATGTAGTGTGCATAAAATAGCATGACTTTCTCAGAGTACTAATACCTCCACCACAATAGGGCACCGCTTGAGTTTTAGGTGCACTACTCAAGTTCACAAGTATTTTCTACAATTTGTTAGAACCTGATCTATCTATAATAGAAAAGGGTATACATTCAAGTTTCTTTGATGGCCCTCTGTTGATCAAGTAGGCAGCAGTGTTAACTGCTTCCGCCCAAAACTGCTGTGGCAATCCAGCATGTATCCTCATACTTCTGGCATGCTCATTAATTGTTCTGTTCATCCTTTCAGCAACTCATTTTGTTGTGGTGTTCCTGGAACTGTCCTCTGCCTGACGATCTCAGCCTCTGCACAGTGGTCCTCAAACTTCCTGCTATAATACTCACCACCGTTGTCCGATCTCAGGCATTTCAACCTCCTTCCTGTCTCGAGTTCTACCATCACCTGCCATCTCCTGAAGACCACAAATACCTCTGACTTGTGCTTCAAGAAGAACACCCAAAGCTTCCTGGTAGCATCATCAATAAAAGTAACATAGTACTGAGATCCACCAATGGAAGAAACCGGTGCAGGCCCCCACACGTCTGTGTGCACGAGATCTAGCTTTTCTTGCTTCCGAGGTTTACCTTCTTTGTTGAATGAAACACGCTTCTGCTTTTCGAGAACACAATCCTCACAGAAGTCCATCTCAACACTCCTGAGACCCTGCAGCTTTTCCAACTGGTGTGAGGATGATAGTGGTATTTTGATGATTAATACAATGATTAAGAGTATGTTACGAGTTAATTCGATACATCATTAATAAGTCTGTCACTCTCGATACATTAGTATAATGAGATTAAGATGTATTTCAATGATTATTAATGAGATAAAATTTGCGATAGGAAAGGGATAGTGAATTCTAAATTCTAATTCGGCAAAGTTTCAAGTGAAACATACTCTTAAGTGGACAATAGTAATTTTCATTGTTTGGAGTATGTAGCACTACCATGACATATATTCAAAATTGTTTAAAGTTTATTTTATTGATTATATGGATGAATCTAACCTTAAGTTGCAGCAAAGTGTGGATTGAGTCGACCCCAAGATTGATTGAGTCGACCCCGGCACATCAAGAAACCATCTGGCACACTTCTGCAAAAATGGCACGGATGAACAGTACTTGGGTTGACCCAATCCTCAAGCCTCAAGAAAACAGTTCTCCGGAAACCCTGATAGGGTCGACCCAAATGAAACTTGAGTCGACCCCAAGTTAACATGAGTCGACCCAAAGGCAATGACATTCAAAAATAGGTTCTCTGAAAACCCTGAGAGGGTCGACCCAAGTGGAAGTTGAGTCGACCCAACTGAACCTTGAGTCGACCCAAAAAGTGTTGAGTCGACCCAAGTGAAGGAAGGCTGAAATACAAGGTTCTGTGATTTCTGAGAGGGTCGACCCCAATGATGCTTGAGTCGACCCAAGTGAAAGTTGGGTCGACCCCAGTAAAAGTTGAGTCGACCCGAGCACGGGCAGAAGCATAACGGCTAGTTCTGCAGAAGTACTTTCAGACCTCCCAACAGTGAGTAACAGCTAGTTTTTGAATTCTAACCATTAGGGCTTGTCCAATGAATGAAGAAAACTATTTAAAGTGATACTATTCATCAGAGGAAACATCCTTTTGCAAAATATCAAAGCTTACACAAGAAAGACAAGTGCCCTAATCTTCTTCATCCAAGTGCTTCATTCAAGAGTCAAAAGGAAGTGGTTGAGCAGATTCCAAGAGATATTAAGAGCTCCATCCACCCTTGAAGAGTGAAGCATTCTTGACAAAGAAGAGAGAAGTCTCATCAAGCGATAACTATTCTCTAAACTCTTCTTTGTAGCTTATATATGTTATATTTGCTCATCTAGGAGCTTCAACTTTCTTCTTTCTTTTTATTGATCACCTTGTAAAGATTTGTTGGTGAGCCCGCAAAACCAACGGTGTAGGTTTATTGGTGAATCCGTAAAACCAATTGTGAAGGTTCGTTGGTGAGCCCGTAAAACCAACATAGGTTCTTGGTGATCCCGGAAAATCAAAGTGTAAAGATTTTTGGATTGTGAGCCCAGAAAACAATCCAACTGTAATCCGCGGGATTATACTGAATTCCCAAGGGGTCGCTTGGGGAGTGGACGTAGGTGCTTAGGAAAGCACCGAACCACTATACTTCTTGTGTGTTTGTATTGTGCATTGTTCTAATTTCACTCACTCATCAATTGACTAAAGTAAGATAGTAAAAATCAAGAGAAACCAATTCACCCCCCCCTCTTGGCTTGTCACCTTGGGCAACATGGTGCATCACCTCCAGTCCCTGATAACTCATGTGCCCAAGTCTGCAATGCCATAACTTGGCGTCCACATCTGCTGCAGCAACTCCAATAGAGTTCTCCGTGCCGTTGGCGACATAAAGTGTCCCAACCTTCTTGCCACTAGCCACCGTCAACGAACCCCTGGATATCTTCCACTGATCAGCTGTGAAAGTAGTCTTGTACCCCTGGCTCGCCAACTATCCAACAGAAATTAGATTTCTCTGCAGTTGAGGCACGTGCCGTACGTCCTCAAGCTCAAGTGAAGATCCAGAAATCAATTTCACTTCCGCGCTTTCCCTTCCTTGTATGGTGCAAGGCTCTCCATCCCCTAGGTAGACTTTGCCGAAGTCTCCCTTCTCATATCCTCCAAGAAGCTTCTATTGGGATGTAGCATGGAAAGACGCGCCCGAGTCTATCACCCAAGACTCGTCACAGGTAGATAAAGATAGAACGAGGGCATCCATGTCACCGTCTTCAGCAAGATTTGCCAGATCCTTGCTGACTCCTTCGGTGTGGTCGCCTTGCTTCCCTTTAGGAGATTTGCAGTCCCTCCTAAAGTGCCCCGTCTTTCCGCAGTTCCAGCACTTCGCTCCCTTGTTCTGAGGTGCTCGAGACCTGCTGGATCTCGACTTCGAGTCGCTTCGAAATCGACCGTCCTTCTTTTGTCTTCCCCGATCAGAGGTGTTTAGTGCACTTCCAGACGACTCCGTAGCTCCAGAAGATTTTCTTCTTGCTTCTTCACTCAGAAGCACTCCCACAACATCATCAAAGATCAACTTTCCTGTCGCCGAAGAGTTGCTCACCGCCATCACCAGGCCCTCCCAGCTATCAGGCAATCTGGAGAGGATTAGCAATGCCCGAATCTCATCGTCAAAACTAATCTTCACTGACTCCAACTGGGCCATGAGTCCATTGAACTCGTTGAGGTATTCTGCTATGCTGCCGCCATTTTTCATACGAAGATTAAACAACCTCTTCATGAGAAATACCTTGTTTGATGCTGAGGGTTTCTCATACATCCGCGACAATGTTGCCATCAACTCCATCGTCGTCTTCTCATTTTTGATGTTGAATGCCACTTGGGATGCAAGTGACAATCTAATGGTGCCGAGCGTCTTCCAATCGAGGACCTCCCAGTCTTCATCAGGCATCTTCTCTGGTTTCTTCGCTCCACCTCCAAGAGGTAAATAGAGATCCTTCTGGTAAAGGTAATCCTCTATTTGCATCTTCCAAAACCCAAAGTTCGTGCCATTGAACTTCTTCGCAACTTTCCTTCATCCGCCATCGCAGAATACCAATAGCTCTGATACCACTTGTTGTCGGCGACTGCGCTGGAACCCACTCACACCGGCATCACCAACGTCGGACAAGCAAAGAGAAGATAAACGGATAAGCATTCTCTCGCTCCCTCAACACCGGGCTCAAGGATCACTGCTTCGCTCCACTACGAAGGGCAAAAGATTACCCCTAGATCAGTAGGGTAAAATACTTGAGCATCGCAGCGGATTATCAAACCAAAGGAAGAAGTAGGAAAAAAGTAGCAAAGCAAACACAAAGATGTAACGAGGTTCGGCTACAAGTAGCCTACGTCCTCCACCGCTCCAAATCTCAATTAGGATGAACTGATTACAGAGATAGCACACACCCGAATGATCACAAGCGATCGCTCTACAAGAGATTCATACAGAATTTCCTTTGCACAAGAAGTAGGATCCCAATCCTCTTCTTCTCTAGAATCCAGCCTCACAAAATAAACAAAAGTCTCTCTCAAAGTATATTGGAATCGATTACCCTAGGGCTCTCATGAGTCCTATATATAGTCTCAAGATTCTTAGATGATCATAGCCGTCGAAACGCCACCAAAAATACCAAAGAAAACTCGTCCGTACGATTTTCCGCGAGCTCGGGTCGACTCGACTGTAGTTCGGGTCGACTCGGGCACGTCTGGACCACTTCTAGTATAATCTCGGGTCGACTCGACTGCTCCCGAGTCGACTCGACGGGCCTTTCTCCTCCCGGGTCGACTCGACGGGCCTCGAGTCGACTCGACTGTTCCCGAGTCGACTCGACTGTAGTTCGAGTCAACTCTGACAGTCCGCCAGACAGAACTGTGCAGAATTGATTCTCCTTCAATTCTCTTCATCACCAATGGTCTCCACATACCCCAACATTTGCATGCCTCTCCAAAAGAAAAAAAAATTAAGAACACAGATCCTGATGCAATGCTATGCGGTGGACTCCAAACCCTAGATCCATTTACTCTGATAAATTATAATTCATACTCATAGATTAATTTAGTTAAATCAAGTTAGCAAATTCTTCTTCTTGATTTATTTTTAAAGAAAAATAACTTATTCTCCAATCTCTATGGACCGACACCCGTAATCACTATCCTACAGGATACGTGCTATTGCGTGGTTTATTTTTGAAATTGAAATAACCGATCACATTGTACCTTTTGGTTTGGAACACTGAACGTAATGTGAGAAAAGATAATAATATGAAATAGATTCAGGCTCGCAGTCGAACTTTGTTAAGGACCCTGCCAGTGGAGGCTAATAATATGAAAGATAATTATTTTTCTCTCTTACTAATTTTTTGATTTTTCTTTTGGTATTATTTGATCAGAAATCGAAGAGAAAATCTGGGACGATAAAAAAAAAGAAACTACTGAAAAAGGAATACTGTAGAGGTTTGCCAAAAAAAAAAATTAAAATTGCTGGTGAAATTTCCTTTGGTAATCTTTAAACCTTTCTTGTTTAAATTGATTTTCAATTAGCTTGAAATTTTGTGGTGATTGTTTGATTTTAATTTCAGCAAAAGTGTGAATGCATGCTTGCTACACATACACCAATTAATCCACACATAGTAAGGGCAATCATCCCAACAAGATAGGAACTGGATTTCATCACCAGATTCTTGCCCAGATTAGGTGAACCAATTCGCACATAGCTATCACTTTAATTAAAATCAATTAGACGTCGGCCCCTAGGGATATTCGAGCTCAATAGGACGAAGATCACCGAAAGTTGCACCAATTTCGCTCTGTAGCTCAGTTGATGTCTAGGCAAGCTTTGTCCCTATAAGGAAGACAGTTCATCTGTTCGAGGCAAGTAGTTTTTAAGTGGGATCTTTGCGAACGCATCGTGACCCTCCCACTTACCTGGGAGCTTAACTGGTCAACTCAGTTCATTAGACCGGATTGGAGGCTTAGGTGCCCTCTTCAAACCAGTTAGGAGCTGTCTAGTAATTTTAGGGCAAATACAAGAATTTGATGTGTTTTTCTTTTATTGAATGCTTGACTGATCAAGTACTAGTGTATGCAGGGGAGTCGTTCTAGAGCACATGACCTATTACCTTTTGCCCTAAAATAGAACGGACCCTTAGGAATATTCGAGCTGAGATCAGAACATTAGAATCATCCCCACCTTCTGAGATGGCTGAAAAACAACCTGATGACCCAAAGATTGAGTTAAAGATTGATTTTGATGATCACAAAATCTTGTAGTATAATTACTAATGCTTGTGTTGCAAGAAGAAAGATAATTTATTTTGCAAGGAACATAGCAAGTTGGAAAAATACAAGAAGGCCTCAAAAGCTCTCAAGAAAAGTTAGAAGAAAGCTACAATTTATTGGCCCAAGTTTCAAGTTCAAAGGATTTAAGTTGGAGGAGCAAATTCAAAGAAAGATTCAAAAGAATAGTCCTCGAGTCGACTCCGGGAAGTTTAGAGTCGACTCTGGCACTCTAGAGTTTCAAGACACAGTGTTCGAGTCGACTCCGATACTCTACGAGTCGACTCCGACTGAGAATAAACAAAAAAACAGAAAGTTGATTTTCAGCGCTACAGTGATCTCGAGTCGACTCCAACTTCAGTGCTACAGTGCGGAGCCGACTCCCAGCTACAGTGCCGACAGACTACTATTCACAAGTGACTCCCGTTTCAGCCGAGTCGACTCCTACTTCAGCCGAGTCGACTCCAGCACGCTGGGAGGCATAACGGCTAGTTTTTTCTTGGTTCCAACGGCTCTATTTTTGTCTCTAATGGCTAGATTTTTGTTGGCACTCCCTCTAAAGCTATAAAATCAAGAGGAGAGCTAGGGGAGAAGGTATGGAAGTGGGAGAGAACATTTAGGGAAGAGATTTCAAAGAGTTTACAAGGAAAATCTTCCATAAGCACAAAAGGGCCATTCAAAGTAAAATAGAGAGAAGAAGAGCATCCAAGTGAATCCCAAAGCTTCCTCTTCATCCGTGTGCTGCCTCGGTGATCCTCTACTTCGTGCAAAATCAGAAAAGGGTCAAGTAAAGAAGAAGCCGAGTTCCTCCATCTACAAATTTGTTAGAGGGCTTCATCTCTTTACTTTACTTATTTATATTTGCTATATTTGCTTATTTGAGAAGCTTGTATTTGATTTAAACTCTTGCTCTAATATCTTGTAACTTGATTCAATCAAGGGATTGAATCAAGGGGTTAAGGTTTGTTGGTGAGCCAAAGGAAAAAACCAACTTTGTAAGGTTGTGGTTGGTGAGCCCTTGGGAAAACCAACTGTGTTGATTGTGAACCCGAAAAACAATCGTTGTAAGGTTGTGGTTGGTGAGCCTTTGGAAAAACCAACTGGGTTGGATTGTGAGCCCGTGAAAACAATCGGTTGGTTCTAGTCGGTGAGCCTGTGAAAACTGACCGAGTTCGTTGTGATCTCGCAAAACAACAAGTTGGGTTGTGAGCTTGTAAAACAACCGACTGTAATCTGAGGGATTATAGTGAAATTCCCAAGAGGTCTTGGGGAGTGGATGTAGGTGCTGGGTGCACCGAACCACTATACATCTTTGTGTTTGTGATGCCTTATCTCTTGTATTTCATGCCTTACATTCATGCTTAATTGTGTAATATCTCTAGCTTTGTTTTCTATTGAGTTATAAGTGATTGTTTAGAATTTGCTTAGCTTCCACTCCATTCTTACCATACACATAGATTAAAATTGATCATACAACTAAAAGTTAATTTTAGATCAATTGCACCCTAAAGCCATAGTATAATTGCTCTAGCTTAATTTTTCACTGCTTTACTTGTAATTGCCTAGAGCTTAAGTAAATAACATCTTATTATTCCGCTGCATTCTATTCAAAGTAAAAATTAGGGAACGTAATTTTTAGAAAACCCAATTCACCCCCCCTCTTGGGTTGTCACCTTGGGCAACAAGTGGTATCAGAGCAGGTGCTCTAAAGTTAATTGTTGATCTCACGATCCAGAGCCAAAGATCATGACAACTCAAATAGATAGTTTTCTAGAAGAGGGACAATTAATTGATAGACCTCCACTATTTAATGGCATAGACTACATATATTGGAAAGCACGCATGCGCATTTTTATTCAATCACAAAACTATTATTTATGGAATATCATAATAAATGACCTTCACACACTCTCTCAAACTGTTAATGAAAAAGACTTAGCACAATTGAATGATAATGCTATGAACATACTATATTGTGCTATCCATGAAACTATATTTAATAAGATTTCTGCATGCTTATCTGCTAAAGAAATCTGGGATACTTTAAAAAATATTTATGATAAATCTCAGATTAGCTCACATGTGCTTCAATTACATACTAACAGTGAAACTGCAGAATCTCCCTTATCAGCCGAGTCGACTCCCAGTTTGTCCGAGTCGACTCCTAGAGGAAAACAGTCTGAAAGGCAGAGACTCAGATTTTCAGACCCTGTCAGCGAGTCGACTCCAGAAAGGTTCGAGTCGACTCCGATGGTTGCCGAGTCGACTCCCGACGTTTCCGAGTCGACTCCTAAGGGTAATAGAAGAAAGACAGAACGACGTATTTCAGACCCTGCAACCGAGTCGACTCCAGAAGGTTACGAGTCGACTCCGAAGTTTGGCGAGTCGACTCCTAGTTACGTCCGAGTCGACTCTCAGAAGAAAGCAAGACTAAAAGGCAAAGAACCAACTTCGGGGACTCTGAGATCCGAGTCGACTCCGAGGCAGTTCAGCTCCAAAAAACTACAAAAGGTAACTAACTTGTGCTTTATGGCACAAGAAGATAAGGTAAAATCTGAATCTACTTTTACATCAAATGATTCTCAAGAAGAATTCCCTTATGATGAATTATTAAATGCTTTTCATGATTTGTATGGTGAATGTAGAAAATTAGCTATAAAGAATAAAAATCTTAAGAAACTAAATCTGAAAATTTTAAAAGAAAGAAATTCTAGTGATGAGATACAAGATAAACTAAATTCTGAAAATAAAAGCTTAAGGTTAAATTTAGAACAATTGATTCAAAAAAATCAAAGTTTAATTAAAGAAAATCAAAACTTAAGTGAAGAAATTAACCAATTAAAATTTTTTATTAACAAATTCACTGTAAGTTCAGAAAGATTAAAAATGATGTTTGAAAGCCAATATATTGCTTATGATAAATCAAAACTTGGCTTGACTCCTTTACTTAACAATAAATCTCTAGAGAAAAAGGTTATCAATTCACCAAGCAAACCACTAAATAAGATAACTTATTTCAAACATGAAAAGAATGGGCATAACAACTTTACCTATCGTTCTAACATAATTAAATCAAGTGGTAAAGTTATTACAATTAAACAAATTTGGGTTCCAAAAGGAACCATATGTCCTAACTCTCAAGGACCCAAGCAAGCTTGGGTACCCAAAATGAAAATATGAGGATGTAGATGTAGGTGTGCCAAGATACCTAAGGAACAAATAGAACTTTCATACAAATGGGTGTTCTAGACACACGTCAAAAAAAAAAAATGAAACTTGAAATATACTTATGAAAAGTAATTAAAAAATAATAATAATGTAATCAGTAACCCTTGCATCTCATCATTATTTTTGCTTTAGTATTTGATTAAAATATGAATTGCAAGTATTGATCAATTTTGTGATATAGAAAATACTTTTGGGAATATAATCAAATCACTTCATTTTATAGTATACTTTACTCACTATTGGATAAGTTGCTAAATGATTAATCAATTTATTAAGAATAAATCTATGAATTCTCTATATGCTTGATTGAGAGTTTTTATCCATGGCATTATTGTTTATTGATCATAGATATGAAAATGTGTACTTGGTATACCTTTGAATATATGCACTATGAATACCAAGATTAAAGAAACCATCTTTGGCATATAAAATCAACTCATGCTAGTATGTATTTAATCTCAAAAGACCTTGCCATTGGCTTACTTAGAGTATCTTCTGAAAGGTCAAAGTTTACTATGCATGTTAACTAAGGAAACAAACAAAAATCAATTTCTAAATCTAAAGATGTTGTTTCCATTACTAAATTTTCAAAAGCTTACATTAGTTTTGTTCTTGGCACTCAAATTGAAATATTTTCTACATTGGCACAAACTCACAAAAAGGGTTCAGATGAAAAAGGTTTGCAAACTATAAAAATAAAGAAGTATCATGGCATAGTTTTGAAAACCAATTTTGCTGTGCACAGAAAATAATATTGAATACAATTGTTTCTGCACCAAGAACACCATAAGTGAAATAGGATTGATAGAATCCTTGATGAAATGGAAAAGGCAATGTTGTATGATAGTCATCTACTTAAATGATTTTTTTTTTAAAAAGCTATCATCACTGCTTGTCATACATATGATTTCTATTATATCTATTTTTGATGAAAACTCCTTTTGATCTTCTGAAAAATAGAAAATAAACTATTGCATATCTTTCATATTTTTCAGTCGTACATGTTATGCTTGATATGTTCTTATGAAAATAATGCCAAATCTGATAGAGATATGTCTATCCTTGGATATCATTCATCAAGCAATGCATATAGAATATTCAATGAAAAGATTTTAGTTGTAGAAATATCAAGTCATTTTATTCTTTATGAGACTAATGATTTATTATCAAGATACTAAAATCAAATTATATATATATATATGGTTAATCTTTTACATATAACAATCTGAAAACATGTTAATAATTAGAACCAAATTGAGTTTTTCAGAAATGCACTTAATGAAGAAAAATTGATGACTACTAAAAGACTAAATCAAGAAAAGATGAAATAGATCTTGATGAAATTCTTGCATGATTAGAAGTAAAGATCACCATTATCATTTGCCTGCTTTATGAGCTTTATATTCTATCAAATGAGTGTGTAGAATGGACTCCTATGTGCTTACTTTATTAAAGAAGATATATGTTAAATAACCACCATATTTGAAAACACTCATTACAAATATGATAAAGCAATATATGATTTGAAACAAGCATCAAAAGCATGATATAAAAGCTTAAGCAACCTTTTTGATAGAAAGTAATAGTGATAAATCTATGCATCAAAAGAAGAATTTGTGATATCTTACTTGCTCAAAATATACATTGATGATATCATTTTTGGTTCTACTAATGGAGATTTATATGAAGATTTTACTAAGCTCATGCAAGGTGAGTTTGAAATATGTATGATGAATGAATTAACATTTTCTCTCAAACTCCAAATTAAGCCAAACAAGAAAGGGAATCTTCATTGACCAAAGTTAGTCCACAAGACAACTCTTATAGAAGATTGGCATGAAGAAGGTATGTCTATGACCCCATCTTGTAGAATTTGAAAAGGATGAGCAAAGTAGATCTATTGTTTTAAAGCTGTATTGAAGCATGATAGAATAATTATTTTATCATACAGCTAGTAGACCAGATTGTATGCTCATTATGTGACCTCGTGAAAGACTTCATTCTAACTTTAATGAATCGTATTTTATTGATAACAAATAAATCATAATCTGAAACAACTGTTTAAGATAAGTTGATTAAAACCGAGCTAGCGTGTCTTATTGATAATTATCTTAAGCAAATAAATTCTAAACTAAATTGATTTTGAAAATAAGAAATTGATTTAACCTTGATAAATCTTCCTATTGCCTCACATGCTTGTCCTTGAACCATCTTGGTTAATGAAACTATTTCTTTAGTTCAAGTGATATGTGCTTGCTTATATTTAGGCAATCTCTTAAGTAAAGTGACTCAATATTCAACTATTGTCATATCTTATATTGAGTCATCTAGTTAAAAGAAATATGCTATATGAATGTTTTGTATCTTGAAGAAACTAATGACTTTCTTTCAAGAAAGAAAAAGAATTTTGCTAATAATGCAGGATCTTTGAGCAAGAAAATGAGAGATTTCAACTTGAAGGATATCTCCATGTAAGATACGATAAACATTCGCATGCAAACAAGAGAGAGGACCTTCTTCAGCCAAAAGTTCATACATAAGAAATATAGTAGGTATTTGACTTGAAGAATGCAGAATGATTCGGTAATTTTAGATACCTCTCTCATAAATTAGCTGAGCAAAGTCATTAACTTAAATCTTACTATGGCATGATTAAAGTCTTTAATTATTAATTTCTTGATATCATGTCTATATATGTATTGATTGACTTATGCTTTTAGAAATTATTTCATGGTTTGCCCAAACTAAAATATATCTTTGCCTATATCATAACCATGAACTACACAAGTTTATGCTTAAAATTTTGATTTAAGATAACTTGTGAGAAGCTATGAATCCTTGAGCATAATGAAAATGTTGTTTGCATGATATACATCTATATGATACATAAGATTATTTCTTTATTCTGCTTTTTCATGTAAATTACTTGAGAATAACAAAAAGAGAGAGAGATAAAGAAAAGAAAATGGATATTATTCAAGAGAAGTAAAATCTAAGTAAAGGCAAATACTTCAATCTTAAGGAAAAGCAAAACAAGCATAATAGATTTGGCACATTTATGAGACTCGTGAAAGGGATAAAATCTGCAATTAATTATACTTAAACAGGGAGAGTTTGAAGTGAATCTTTTAAAATTTCTATATTGCTCATCATAGGGATGGTGCCAATGGGGAGGCTAGTGGTAGTACCCGGCACTATTTGACCCAACTATTCGGTGTAGGGTATATTAGGGACGGCACAAGAGGGAGGCTAGTGGTAGTACCTCGTGCCCCTTCCAACTCCACCGGATAGGGAGCAAATAGAGTATAGAGCATAAGAAAGTAAAAACAAAAAAAAAACAATATCAAAATGTTCGTTAATTGGTTAAGAAAAGAAATTCAAAAAAAAAAAGGAGGAAATGAATGACAAAGTAAATGAAAGTATATAAGAATAATCAAGTCAAGTATTAATCACTTGGAAACACACCTTAAGGATGAAATTAGTGGAAGATTATATTTAAATAGGGGGAGTTAATTCGAAAAGAATTGATTTTGATCCTTGACATGCTTGTTCTTAATATTTTAATGCATAACTTAACACATAATATATTTTGCATGTGGCATGATGTTTTGAATTATGGGTTCTCAATATTTTGTAATGCTCCATGCTTGAATAAGTTGATTGAAATATGTCTTAACTTGGAATATGTCTTAACTTTGCTCACAAGTCTTTGCTTCACCCTTGCCTCAAACTAACTTGTGTTCCAATGCTTGAATGTTTAAAATACTACATAAAGTTTTTTTTTTTGGTAATATTAAAAAGAAATTTCAGTTTTATCATTCACGATTATCTTTGAAAGTTAAATAGATTTACAAAAAGAAGAAGAGAAGGATATTTCTATTTAGGCAAAATGAATTGATCTTGATCTATCTTTCTACTTGCCTAACTTTGATACATAATGTCCTAATACTTGTTAAAATATCCTTTATTTTGTATCGAAACTCAATATTAAATACAAAGATTCTGAAAGTGCTCAAATGTTATTGAAATATGTGTTTTCAATCTTAGTGATTTAAGATGAGCTACAATGTAGAAGATACATATCTCAAATTATAATTATGAAAGTCTTCTTGGAAATTCTTATGAAAATTCAGAATCTGATTTTGTATAAAAGCTTAAACTTAACTTAAAAATGCTTATATTGTTACATCTTTGTAACCTTAGTTATATGCTTCAATGATCACGTCATTCAGGAGAATAACTCAATATGATTTCTAAATGAAAATTTTAATATAAGAAAAACAGAATTAATTTTGATGCTTTGGTTGATTGTCTCGATACGCATCCGAAACATATCTTTTCTTATCCTTAAAGTGTACTAATATTGGTCCAAATGATGTGTCTTTCGATGATCTTGATTGAAAACAAAAATTTCTAAATATATGATTTTATTTTGATATTAAAAAGATTTATTGTGTTTCATGTATATATTGCTGAAAAACTATGATTAAGAAATTGAGTTCTATAAATATATATACCTCAATGATCATCTATATGTTTTTCTCTCCTACATTCTTAAAGATTTCCATCAGAATATATATAGAGTGAATACTTAAAGCTAGAAATATTTCAGCTCACTCAAATGATTCTAAAAGAAAGAAAATGTAAATGCCTTTGAAAGAAACTGAGCTTCAAATGAATCATTTTCTGATTAATATTTCTATACATTTTTTCTAAGATTAAGAGAAAGCATAACTTGCTCTTGAAGGATTAGAAAGAGTAATTGCTATAAATTTTGAATAATACTAGATTACTCTACATTCTCGATATCATAGAATTTTAGTTTTATTCACGTTTATCATTAAAATATGAAATTCAACAAAAGAAAAGAATGATTAAAGAAGAATGCATCTTTTGAGGGGGAGCTTTAGGTATTCAGTATCTTATCCTAAAGTTACTTTAATTTGATGCATACCTTGAATTTTATGGATTGATTTTGATGAACCTCATTGTGTTGCATGACTTCATGAATACATAATAAGCTTGTACCTTGAGATGAGTTGTATAAAGGTTGTTTTATCTCAAAATTTGAGCTTTATGGAAATAGAATATATTGAACATATATTTTCGAGTTTGACAATTTTATTGGACACTATCTTCAAATTTTAAACTCTTAAATGGAATGAATAATTAAGGGGGAGAAAGAAAATTTTAGAGGGAGAGATCATATGGAACTTAATCGCATAAATCCATAACTAAAGGAGAGAGAAAGAACACCGAATAAGAAGTGATCCTAATTGCAATTCAAACAGTTGATCTTAAGAGCTTCTAGCTTAAGAACACCGAATAATGTTGAACTTCATTGAGTAACTCTTAGAAAATCTATTTTGGAATTCATTAATGAGTTCTTATTGGCTTGCTCTTTAGAACTTCAGTTTTGTGCCAATTCATTATTATATGTATCAAAATGTACTTATTTTTAAAGGAATAAAAGAACTTTGAAATCATACTTAATATATTGCTATTATACTCCAAAAAGAAAATTAGTTCAATTGCTCTCATGCTGCTAAAATACTTAATATATTGGGCAAAAGATTTTAAATGAACAAGCTTTCATACTTATTATTAAAGAATGATTAGATTTTCATTCGTGCTTTCTTTGAATATCATTCTTGGTACTTCTTGAATTAACTTGAGAAAGATTCCACATACACTTGATTTGAAAACTATCTTTGGAACCACATTCGATGTGTTCTCACTATAATTGGCTCTGATTTATGCTCATTAATCTTTTTCTAACATTATTGCCTTGAGTTATATGATTCATATTCTTGCAATAATTTGACATGCAAATCAGAGTACAAAAAGAAAAAGAAATATTTGAGTATTCGTATCTTTGTGCTTAATGTTTCATTATCTTGCAACCTTTTTTATGTTGTCAAAAAGGGGGAGAAATATCTAAGTATATGCTCATAATGCTTTATGTTTTGAATTGAATACAAATTAGCTTAAATTGAAATATGTTGATTGTGTTAAGCTGATTAAATCTAAAGCATTATCATAAAGTATGTTTTAAATATATATGTTTTCTACTTCATGCAACTTAGCTATGCATTAGTCCTAGAACACAATATATTTTATATTGCACATACTACAAGTTTTGTCATCATCAAAAAGGGGGAGACTGATGACCCAAAGATTGAGTTAAAGATTGATTTTGATGATCACAAAACCTTGAAGTATAATTACTAATGCTTGTGTTGCAAGAAGAAAGATAATTTATTTTGCAAGGAACATAGCAAGTTGGAAAAATACAAGAAGGCCTCAAAAGCTCTCAAGAAAAGTTAGAAGAAAGCTACAATTTATTGGCCCAAGTTTCAAGTTCAAAGGATTTAAGTTGGAGGAGCAAATTCAAAGAAAGATTCAAAAGAATAGTCCTCGAGTCGACTCCGGAAAGTTTAGAGTCGACTCTGGCACTCTAGAGTTTCAAGACACAGTGTTCGAGTCGACTCCGATACTCTACGAGTCGACTCCGACTGAGAATAAACAAAAAAACAGAAAGTTGATTTTCAGCGCTACAGTGATCTCGAGTCGACTCCAACTTCAGTGCTACAGTGCGGAGCCGACTCCCAGCTACAGTGCCGACAGACTACTATTCACAAGTGACTCCTGTTTCAGCCGAGTCGACTCCTACTTCAGCCGAGTCGACTCCAGCACGCTGGGAGGCATAACGGCTAGTTTTTTCTTGGTTCCAACGGCTCTATTTTTGTCTCTAATGGCTAGATTTTTGTTGGCACTCCCTCTAAAGCTATAAAATCAAGAGGAGAGCTAGGGGAGAAGGTATGGAAGTGGGAGAGAACATTTAGGGAAGAGATTTCAAAGAGTTTACAAGGAAAATCTCCCATAAGCACAAAAGGGCCATTCAAAGTAAAATAGAGAGAAGAAGAGCATCCAAGTGAATCCCAAAGCTTCCTCTCCATCCGTGTGCTGCCTCGGTGATCCTCTACTTCGTGCAAAATCAGAAGAGGGTCAAGTAAAGAAGAAGCCGAGTTCCTCCATCTACAAATTTGTTAGAGGGCTTCATCTCTTTACTTTACTTATTTATATTTGCTATATTTGCTTATTTGAGAAGCTTGTATTTGATTTAAACTCTTGCTCTAATATCTTGTAACTTGATTCAATCAAGGGATTGAATCAAGGGGTTAAGGTTTGTTGGTGAGCCAAAGGAAAAACCAACTTTGTAAGGTTGTGGTTGGTGAGCCCTTGGGAAAACCAACTGGGTTGATTGTGAACCCGAAAAACAATCGTTGTAAAGTTGTGGTTGGTGAGCCTTTGGGAAAACCAACTGGGTTGGATTGTGAGCCCGTGAAAACAATCGGTTGGTTCTAGTCGGTGAGCCTGTGAAAACCGACCGAGTTCGTTGTGATCTCGCAAAACAACAAGTTGGGTTGTGAGCTTGTAAAACAACCGACTGTAATCTGAGGGATTATAGTGAAATTCCCAAGAGGTCTTGGGGAGTGGATGTAGGTGCTGGGGTGCACCGAACCACTATACATCTTTGTGTTTGTGATGCCTTATCTCTTGTATTTCATGCCTTACATTCATGCTTAATTGTGTAATATCTCTAGCTTTGTTTTCTATTGAGTTATAAGTGATTGTTTAGAATTTGCTTAGCTTCCACTCCATTCTTACCATATACATAGATTAAAATTGATCATACAACTAAAAGTTAATTTTAGATCAATTGCACCCTAAAGCCATAGTATAATTGCTCTAGCTTAATTTTTCACTGCTTTACTTGTAATTGCCTAGAGCTTAAGTAAATAACATCTTATTATTCCGCTGCATTCTATTCAAAGTAAAAATTAGGGAACATAATTTTTAGAAAACCCAATTCACCCCCCCTCTTGGGTTGTCACCTTGGGCAACACAACCCAAACTCCTGAGGGAGTACTTGACTCCCACCATTTATACTTCTCCGTCTTGCATTCGATTACCTGAGGTAGCAGCTGTACCATATAAAATAAAGTCTAGTGTGATCCAAATGCTCCTATCCTTTTATGGGCTCACCAACGAAGACCCATATAAACACCTAGATGAATTTCTTGAAATTTGTACCACTGTCAAGATTCAGAACCTTACTGATGATGCTCTGAAACTTAGGTTATTCCCCTTCTCCCTTAAAGATAGAGCCAAGCAATGGCTGAATTCTTTAGAAGCCAATTCAATTCATTCCTGGGATCAAATGCAACAAGAATTTCTTAAAAAATACTTTCTCATAGGAAGAACGAACCAATTTAGATGTGCCATCACGAGCTTCTTCCAAACTGAGTGAGAAGAATTTTATGAAACTTGGAAGAGATTTCGGGACCTAATCCGTAAATGCCCACATCATCAAATACCTAAATGGCAGCTAGTGCAATGTTTCTATGATGGATTAACTGAACGAAACCGTCAGATGATCGATGCTGCATGCGGGGGAACTTTTATGCTTCAAAATGAGCATGAAACATGGTAATTATTTGAAAATCTCAATGAAAACTCCCTCCACTATGCTTCCTGTTCTTGTCAAGCACCCTCCGAGTTTCCAAAGAAAACGGACCATTTGTGAAATAAGTCATTTTATGGACCTGTCTAGCAAGGTAGATGCATTGTCCCATAAGATTGACCAACTGATGATAGGAGGACATGTCGTTAGCTCTTCCCAAGCACAAGTGTGTGCTATCTATTTTAGCCCATCGCATCCTATTCATGAGTGCCCCTCAGCACCCCAATTTTTCGATCTCGTGCAAGAGCACATCAATGCTGCTCAAACACAGCCCAGACCGGGTAATGACCCATTTTCCAATACATATAACCCGGGATAGCGGAATCATACAAATTTTTTTTGGAGGCAGCAAGCTTCGAATACTTTCCAACCCTACTTTCAAAATTTTCAAAACCCTCAAAATTTTCATCTCTACCGTCCCTCAACTCAATTTCAACATCCTCCCCCTCCAACCCAAAGAAATACAGCCTTTGAGGAGAAGGTGTTGACTGCCCTTCAAGGTTTGGAGGCAAACACATAACTATTGCACTCTCACACACAATCAATTGCTAAGCTAGAATCCCAAATGGGTCAACTAGCTAATGCATTAAACAAGCGAGAGGAAGGCAAGCTTCCAAGTCAACCAATGAGTAATCCAAGGGGACAATACGTGGCTCAAGAAACTTGACTAAATCATGAGCAAGCCAATGCTTTGACTACCCTTAGGAGTGGACGTGTAATAGATAATAAGGTTGGGGAGGGTAACAATAAGGAAGGTAAAGAAGAAGAGAGGAATGTATCACATGAAAATCTAAAACCTTCTTTGTCTTCTTCAGCTAGTCCACCGTCTGCCACAACTCACATTCCAAAGGCTCCATTTTCTGAAGCACTTAATGTACCCTCTCCCTTTGGAAAGAAGGAAACTTTACTAGAAAAGATGATGGAGGTTTTCAAACAAGTTAAAATCAACCTCCCGCTCCTTGATGCCATCAAACAAGTTCCCTCCTATGCCAAATTTCTTAAAAATCTTTGCACCCAAAAGCGAAAATTTAGGACACATGTGCCTAAAAAGGTCCTCCTAACTGAGCAGGTAAGTTCTATTCTCCAACACAACACCCCTCCAAAATTTATAGATCCTGGTGCTCCCACTATTTCCTGTGTCATAGGAGATAACTCCATTGACCGAGCACTCTTAGATCTAGGGGCAAGTGTGAATCTTCTACCCTATTCAGTCTATGAGAAATTTGGGTTAGGTGAATTAAAACCCATCTCGGTGTCCTTACAATTGGTTGATCGATCCGTGAAGATACCACGGGGTATGATTGAAGATGTTCTTGTCAAGGTAGACAAATTTTATTTTTCAGTAAATTTTATCGTCCTTAATATGGAACATGTGCCCAACCTAAAAAAATAAATTTCTGTGATTCTTGGTCGTTCCTTTTTAGCGATAGCCAATGCATGTATCAACTATAGAACTGGGGCAATGGACATATCATTTGGGAACATGAAAAAATTAAGTTGAATGTATTTCATGCTGTTGACTAACATGTGAGGGAAGACGAGTGCTGCCTAATTGACGAAATGGATGATCTTGTAGAGGAAGCCCTTCCCTATATCTTAGCGAATGACCCCCTAGAGGCATGTTTGGCCCATTTTGACATTGACAACTTTGATATAGACAAGGCCATAGAAGAAGTCAACATCTTACTCGACAATCAATCTCCCATGAGTTTCCTTCCTTGGAAGATCCGACCTGAACTTCTTCCCCCCATTGCTAGCACACCCCTTTGTCCTTCCATTGATTCTCCACCTAAATTTGAGTTAAAGCCACTTCCGACAACTCTTTAGTATGCCTTTCTAGGACCAGAACATACCTTGCCTATAATCATCGCGGCCAACTTGTCTACTGAATAGGAGGGTAAACTTTTAAGGATGCTAGAAGATAATAAACATGCCATAGGATGGTCTGTAGCCGATTTGAAAGGAGTTGACCCCTCTATTTGCATGCATCGAATTCATCTCGAAGATGATGCAAAGCCCACCCGAGAAATGCAAAGAAAACTCAATCCTAACATGAAGGAGGTAGTCAAGAAAGAAGTGGTGAAGTTACTAGATGCCGGAATCATTTATCCGATTTCTAATAGTAAGTGGGTAAGTCCGACACAAGTGGTACCAAAACAATCAGGTATCTTTGTGGTTGAAGATACGGAAGGAGAATTGATACAAACCCGCACAACCACGGGTTGGCGCGTGTGCATTGACTACAGAAAACTCAACTCAATGACTAGGAAGGACCATTTTTCTCTACCTTTCATAGATCAAATTTTGGAACGGTTGGCTGGTCAAGATTTCTACTGCTTCTTAGATGGTTATTCTGGGTATAATCAAGTACCTGTCTACCCGAACGATCAAGAAAAAACCACCTTTGCCTGTCCATTTGGGACATTTGCATATAGGAGGATGCCTTTTAGACTCTGCAATGCACCCGCAACTTTTCAACGATGTATGATGGCCATTTTTTCAGATATGGTGAAAACTTTCTAAAAGTGTTCATTGATAATTTCTTAGTTTTTGGCCTATCTTTTGACGATTGTCTGGATAATTTAACTTTAGTTCTGAAAAGATGTAAGGAGACCAACCTAGTATTAAGTTGGAAAAAAAGCCATTTCATGGTTCAAGAAGGCATAGTCTTGGGATACATCATGTCCAAGAGGGGTATTGAAGTAGATAAAGCCAAAGTCGATCTTATTTCCAATCTTCCTCCACCCAAAATTGTGAAACAAATCTGTTCATTCCTTGGCCATGCTAGTTTCTACCGTCGCTTCATTCAGGATTTCAGTAAGATTTTCAAACCCTTGTGTAATCTTCTTGCCAAGGACACTTTCTTTGTCTTTAATGAAGCATGCGAGGAAGCATTTGAAAATCTTCGCTCGAAATTGACCACTGCACCTATCATACGGCCTCCTAATTGGACCCTTCCATTTGAACTGATGTGTGATGCATCCGACTATGCCATTGGGGCAGTTTTAGGGCAACAGCTAGATAAAGTACCTCATGTCATCTACTACGCTAGTAAAGCACTCTTAGATGCACAATTGAACTACATCACTACTGAGAAAGAGTTACTAGCTGTAGTATTCGCACTAGACAAGTTTCGATCTTACCTTTTAGGATCCAAGGTTACCGTATTCACTGATCATACTACCCTACGACACCTTCTTGCAAAGAAAGACACCAAACCCCGTCTGATTCGATGGATTCTTTTACTACAAGAATTTGATCTAAAAATTCGTGACAAGAAAGGTACTGCAAATGTCATAGCGGACCACTTATCTAGGATTCTTCTTGAGCCCTCTCAAAATACCTCATCCTTACACGATTCTTTTTCAGATGAACAATTATTTGAGGTACAAGGAATAAAAACGCCATGGTTTGCAAACATAGTAAATTACCTTGCCATAGGACGAATTCCTGATGATTGGTCAACTCAAGACAAGAACCGAATCTTTTCACAAGTGAAGTTCTATTATTGGGATGATCCCGATCTATTCAAGTATTGTCCCGAGCAAGTAATCCGTCGATGTGTCCCCAAATATGAATTTCAAAGTATTCTTTCATTCTGCCATTCACAAGCTTGTGGGGGACATTTTGGGGGTAGAAAAACTGCAGCAAAAGTCTTACTGAGTGGATTTTATTGGCCCACACTTTTCAAAGATGCCCATAACTTTTGCCAAACTTGTGAACGGTGCCAACAGATGGGTACCATCTCTCGTAGAGATATGATGCCTCTCAATCCTATTTTAATTGTAGAAATCTTTGATGTCTGGGGTATTGACTTTATGGGCCCTTTCCCACCATCTTTTGGTTTTGAATACATTCTGGTAGGAGTTGATTATGTCTCAAAATGGGTAGAAGCTGTCGCCACTAAAACTAATGACCACAAGGTTGTGGTTAAATTTTTACATGAAAATATCTTTTGTCATTTTGGCCCACCTCGAGCCATCATCAGTGATGGGGGATCTCATTTTTGCAACTGGTCTTTCGAGGCTTTGACTCGCAAATATAACATCACCCACAAAGTTGCTACCCCATACCATACCCAAACGAGTGGACAAGTCGAGGTGTCCAATAGGGAGTTAAAACACATCTTAGAGAAAATGGTATATCACGATAGGAAAGATTGGTCTCAAAGGATAAATGATGCTCTCTGGACCTACCGTACTGCCTACAAAACTCCTATTGGCATGTCTTCCTCCCGATTAGTTTTTGGAAAAGCTTGTTACTTACCAGTGGAACTTGAACATAGAGCTTTCTGGGCTATCAAAAAGTATAACTTAGACATGGCAGCAGCTGGTCCTAACCGAAAACTCCAACTAAGTGAACTTGAAGAGTTGTGCAATGAGGCCTATGAAAATGCTAAAATTTATAAAGCAAGGACTAAGGCTTTTCATGGTAAAACCATTAATCGTAAGTCCTTCGAACCTGGTCAAAAGGTTTGGCTATTCAATTCCAAGTTGCGACTCTTTCCGGGTAAACTTCGCTCTAGGTGGGATGGACCATTCGTAGTGAAAAAGGTTTCTCCTTATGGTGCAGTAGAGATCCAACACCTCAATGGTGGACATGTTTTCAAAGTCAATGGCCAAAGGTTAAAACCTTATGTGGACTGTGTTGCCGACGGGTAATTGATCGAATCCCTTAATTTGACGAACCCTGTTTATCAAACTAATTAAGGATGCACTGTGTCTGGCTCAAGACAATAAACTTAGCGCTTATTGGGAGGCAACCCAATTCTCTTAGATTTCTTTAATATTGAGGACAATGCTAGGTTTAAGTTTGGGGGTATTTTTAAATATTCTATTTACATTTGTTGCATCTCTTACATTCGTTCTCACGTTTAGGTTTGGAGGTTTTTATCTTGATCTTTTATGATGTTAAAAAAAAAATTGAGAATGATAAACACATAAGGTATATAAAAAACTAAAAAGTCCAATGATTAGTCGGAAGTAATACAAATTTAAGTTCTTTCTATTAAGTCTCTCTTAATGAGTTATAAGCTAACTAATACTTTAGAATTTTACTACACACTGGCCGACCCTTCTAAAATCTAGGCTTGACATTATGTTGAGAGTATGGTAGCAACTTTGGATCCTGATGAATCATACTTATCTAATCCACAAAAAAAAAATCATCAATAGATTTAGTCAGGAACATCGAAAAGGGCTATCTATTGTCAAAGGTCAAGTGGGCTTGTGATGAGGACTCCGAGCATAAGTCCGTAAGGGAGTCTTGATTTTCGACACCTTATGCCAACTGGTGTGAGAGTTGTCGACTGATTGCTCGTTACACGGAGAAATCACCACAAGAGTAAAAGTGCACAATTTATACATCTTTTATTAAAAAGAACAATAATAATATTGACCTTGAAAAAGGCAATAGTGTGAAAGCCGTCATTGTAAAAATTCGAGTAAACTGGAATATTACAGATAAAGCCCGTGAGGTACTAAAGTAAACATCCACAACTCTCGAAATCCTGTAGATAAGATGATTTTGAATCAGTGAGCAGGTCCCTTCGACCAATCCTTGGAAACTACTAGTCTTAGCAATATTTTGGAGATCCGAACCCTTAGCTTGTGATGGTCCAGATTTTACCGAGCACTCTAGTATAAATAAGTCTTACAACTTTCTAAACGGAAACTTAATGACTTAAACTTAGATTGCATACTAACCTAGAATTTGGGCTGACTTAGTAAATAAAACCGTGTGTGCTTTGAAATTCTTATTGTTGCTGGTGGTCCAAACCGAGAACGATTGGCACAGCGGTGTGAACGGGGTTTCCTTTGAGTTGCTTTGGTTGCGCTCCGCCCTCCGCCGTAAAACCTGCAAGCAAGCCTCGCACCACCACCGGGGTAGTGGGGGCCCTCCGACGATCAAGTCAGAGGAGATCGAAGGAGAAGGAGAAGGAGAAGGTAGCAGGTGAGATGATACTCTGGAAGATATATCTTACCCTCCCCCTTCCCCCCCAGCCTCATATATATCAGGCTGGGGGGTTTTTCCGGGGATTCGTCATCGTGTGGCACGATGGGGCTGCCACTGACATGGCCGTTACAGGGCGTCGTGGGGCAGCGCTGGGTACAGCCATGGCAGGGCATAGTGGAGCTCCGCTTTGTACGGCTATTACAGGGGATCGTGGGGCAGCGCCGGATACGGCCGTTGCAGGGAGTAGTGGAGCAGGGGGCCGCGGCGTGCCTCAGAGGAACAGTCTGTTGTTGTCGAGAGATTGCCGACTCGGGGTCGGATTGCTGGATCAAGGGGCAGCCGACTCGGGGTCGGGCTGCGGAGCCGAAGATATCCGACCCGAGGTCGGATTGCTGGATCAAGCGGCGGCCGACTCGGGGTCGGGCTGCGGAGCCGAAGATATCCGACCCGAGGTCGGATTGCTGGATCAAGGGGCAGCCGTAGTCTTCCTGGGCGCGCGTGCCGGTCACGTGGGGCATGGTGGCTAAGTTCCCCCGTAACAGTAGCCCCCCACTCCCGAGCCTGGAACCAGGAGGGGAACGGGTGAAGGGAGTGATGCTTCGAGATTGCCGCCATCCCTCGGAAAGGCGCGCGCGCTCCGAGCTTCCCGCCTTCTTTATGGCGTATGGCAGTTGTCGCTGATCTGGCGGTCTGCGGATTTCGGCGGACATCCTTCCTCTTTTTAACTCTCGGTAGCGCCTCGCCGACTCCTGACTCTTGAAGTTCCTCCGGCGCTAGGCCAGGCATCCGAGGGTTAGGCCTCAGGAAATTCATCCGGCGCTAGGCCAGGCATCCGAGGGTTAGGCCGCAGGAAATTCATCCGGCGCTAGGCCAGGCATCCGAGGGTTAGGCCTCAGGAAATTCTTCCGGCGCTAGGCCAGGCATCCGAGGGTTAGGCCTCAGGAAATTCTTCCGGCACTAGGCCAGGCATCCGAGGATTAGGCCTCAGAAAATTCTTCCGGCGCTAGGCCAGGCATCCGAGGGTTAGGCCTCAGGAAATTCATCCGGTGCTAGGCCAGGCATCCGAGGGTTAGGCTCAGGAAATTCTTCCGGCGCTAGGCCAGGCATCCGAGGGTTAGGCCTCAGAAAATTCATCCGGCGCTAGGCCAGGCATCCGAGGGTTAGGCCTCAGGAAATTCTTCCGGCGCTAGGCCAGGCATCCGAGGGTTAGGCCTCAGGAAATTCTTCCGGCGCTAGGCCAGGCATCCGAGGGTTAGGCCTCAGGAAATTCTTCCGGCGCTAGGCCAGGCATCCGAGGACTGAGCCTTGGGGAATTCCGCTCGTTGGTCGGCTAAGGCTGGCGCAAGCCGAGGCGACCGGTCGGGGCTTCAGGCTAGTCTGCTCCCGGGATGATCATCGGGTTAGCCTGGCATCCGAGGGCCGAGCCTCGGGGAATTCCGCTCGTTGGTCGGCCAAGGCTGGCGCAAGCCGAGGCGACCGGTCGGGGCTTCAGGCTAGTCTGCTCCCGGGATGATCATCGGGTTAGCCTGGCATCAGAGGGCCGAGCCTCGGGGAATTTCGCTCGTTGGTCGGCCAAGGCTGGCGCAAGCTGAGGCGACCGGTCGGGGCTTCAGGCTAGTCTGCTCCCGGGATGATCATCGGGTTAGCTTGGCATCCGAGGGCCGAGCCTCGGGGAATTCCGCTCGTTGGTCGGTCAAGGCTGGCGCAAGTCGAGGCGACCGGTCGGGGCTTCAGGCTAGTCTGCTCCCGGGATGATCATCGGGTTAGCCTGGCATCCGACGGCCGAGCCTCGGGGAATTCCGCTCGTTGGTCGGCCAAGGCTGGCGCAAGCCGAGGCGACCGGTCGGAGCTTCAGGCTAGTCTGCTCCCGGGATGATCATCGGGTTAGCCTGGCATCCGAGGGCCGAGCCTCGGGAAATTCCGCTCGTTGGTCGGCCAAGGCTGGCGCAAGCCGAGGCGACCGGTCGGGGCTTCAGGCTAGTCTGCTCCCGGGATGATCATCGGGTTAGCCTGGCATCCGAGGGCCGAGCCTCGGAAAATTTCGCTCGTTGGTCGGCCAAGGCTGGCGCAAGCCGAGGCGACCGGTCGGGGCTTCAGGCTAGTCTGCTCCCGGGATGATCATCGGGTTAGCCTGGCATCCGAGGGCCGAGCCTCGGGAAATTCCGCTCGTTGGTCGGCCAAGGCTGGCGCAAGCCGAGGCGACCGGTCGGGGCTTCAGGCTAGTCTGCTCCCGGGATGATCATCGGGTTAGCCTGGCATCCGAGGGCCGAGCCTCGAAGAATTCCACTCGTTGGTCGGCCAAGGCTGGCGCAAGCCGAGGCGACCGGTCGGGGCTTCAGGCTAGTCTGCTCCCGGGATGATCATCGGGTTAGCCTGGCATCCGAGGGCCGAGCCTCGGGAAATTCCGCTCGTTGGTCGGCCAAGGCTGGCGCAAGCCGAGGCGACCGGTCGGGGCTTCAGGCTAGTCTGCTCCCGGGATGATCATCGGGTTAGCCTGGCATCCGAGGGCCGAGCCTCGGAAAATTCCGCTCGTTGGTCGGCCAAGGCTGGCGCAAGCCGAGGCGACCGGTCGGGGCTTCAGGCTAGTCTGCTCCCGGGATGATCATCGGGTTAGCCTGGCATCCGAGGGCCGAGCCTTGGAAAATTCCGCTCGTTGGTCGGCCAAGGCTGGCGCAAGCCGAGGCGACCGGTTGGGGCTTCAGGCTAGTCTGCTCCCGGGATGATCATCGGGTTAGCCTGGCATCCGAGGGCCGAGCCTCGGGAAATTCCGCTCGTTGGTCGGCCAAGGCTGGCGCAAGCCGAGGCGACCGGTCGGGGCTTCAGGCTAGTCTGCTCCCGGGATGATCATCGGGTTAGCCTGGCATCCGAGGACTGAGCCTCGGGGAATTCCGCTCGTTGGTCGCGCGCCTATCACTTGCCGCTCGACGAGGTTTCTCCGTGGCCAGCTGCGATCGTATTTCTCCTCCTCTCGACGCGTCGCCTGGGGAACACCAGAAGGCTATTAAATGCTAATTGAGGCATTACCTGGAAAATCGGATCGGCCAGTTGCTGCTTGCGAGGAGTGCCAGTTAAGCGGCCGCGATACGCGCGTTCTTCGAGGCGGATGCGGCCTGGGCGCGTGCGGAGATACGTGTGCCATGGGATACACGCCGCCTGGAGTGTCCTGCATAAAGAATGCAATTAAGGAGAACGACGCTTAGGAGATCGTGGGAGGATACGCCTCGAGAGCTGGAACGGCTCCGGATTCGATGCGCCCGCATTTATTGGAGCCACCCGCATCGGAACGACCGAGGGGCCACAGTTTAGCTATAAATATAAGCGCAGGTGCGGTGGAGCCTGCCAAGCCGGAGCCGTTCAGGTTGCCATGGATTGTGGACCTCCTCTCCGGCGTGTGGCTGGGAAACCCCTGCCGGAGGAACGGGAGGCGCGCCCCTCGCGACTTCCGCCAACTAGCCGTTTCATCTGGGATCAACGGGAAGATTCTCCCCGGTGGAACTCCGCCCTAGGCGTTTCATCCGGGATCACATCCCCCCTCTTTTCCGTCCCACCTCCCGATTGAGCTTTGCGCCAGACGCTTCATCCGGGATCGCGCCTCCTCGCGCTCTTCTCCCTTGTATTCCTTCCCTCCCCTTCTCTTGGGGAGGGCCGGAATATCCTTTGGAGGTGGCGTTCCTCTAGGAGCAGTGTGAACTCCTTCTTCGTCCACTTCTTCTTCGTCCGCGCCGGCTCTTCGTCTTTTGCGTGAGGCGTCGATGGCGCCTCCGGGGAGAAGCACCCACGCCCGGTGGGATTGCAGCTGCTTCGGGTGGAGGGTTCGGGATCCCGGATCTTCAACTCTATGGAGTCTCCACCTCTTCCTTGTTTTCTTTACTCCCCAATTCTCCTCTGGGAATTCTTTGTAATCACACGAACACACCGTTGTAACCAGAAATTATTGAAATGAAAAGAATTGTACATTTTTCGAACTGTCTTCCTGGCTTTGTCGTTCTACTGGTAATACGCCCGCAGGTTAGCGGAATTCCAGCTCCTCGGAATTTCTCGACCATCTAGGGCCTCCAACTGGTAGGAGCCAGGTCGGTTTACCCAGCGAACCCTATACGGGCCTTCCCAATTTGGCGCCAGCTTCCCACCTTCCACGGGTTGAGATGCTTTGGCTCGCCTTAGCACCAGATCTCCGATTCTGAAAAGTTTCGGTCGGACCTTGGAGTTATAATATCGGGCCACCCTCCGCTGATACATCGCCATCCGAACCTGCGCCATTTCTCTTGCCTCTTCCAAGAGGTCCAAGTTCCCTCAGAGTTGCTCCGAATTGGCCTCGGGTCGGTGCGCGGCCACCCGGGGCGAGGGGAGTCCGAGCTCCACGGGAACAACCGCTTCCGTGCCATAGGTTAGGCTGAAAGGTGTCTCCCCGGTAGGGGTCCGATGCGTGGTCCGATACGCCCAAAGGACATTCTCGAGTTCTTCGACCCAAGCTTGCCTCGTCCGACCGATTCGCGCCTTAATTCCTTGGAGGATTGTCCGATTTGTGACCTCGGCCTCACCGTTGGTTTGGGGATGCGACACAGATGTGAACCGATGCTCGATCCCGAACTCCTCGCAGAAATCACGGAAATGCTTGTTGTCGAACTGTCGACCATTATCCGAGATGAGGACTCGGGGTACCCCAAATCGGACAATGATGTTTTTCTTCACGAACTTCCGGACTTGCGCCTCCGTGATAGTGGCCAGCGGCTCTGCCTCCACCCACTTGGTGAAGTAGTCGATTGCAACAATCAAGAATTTCCGCTGGGCTGAAGCGACGGGGAATGGTCCGAGGATATCCATTCCCCACTGTGCGAAGGGCCAGGGTGCGGTGATTGGTGCCAAGGGGACAGAAGGGACTCTCTGGACGTTGGCGTGGCGCTGGCAGGCGTCGCATTTCCGTACATGATCCTTTGAGTCCTCCAACAAGGTAGGCCAATAATAGCCTTGCCTCATGATCTTGTGCGCCAAGGACCTAACCCCCAAGTGCGATCCGCAAACGCCCTCGTGGACTTCGCCGAGGACGTAGGCCGCCTCCGAGGGGCGGAGGCACTTTAAGAGGGGGGCGGTAAACGAGGTCCGATACAGCCTCCCTTCATAGAGTACAAAGTGGGCGGACTTCTTGACAAGTCGCCGAGCTTGATCTTCGTCTTCAGGGAGGATCCCTTCGGCGAGGTAGGCGACGAGCGGGTCCATCCAAGACGGCTCCGGATCAATCGCCATCACCGCTCCAGCCTCGCCGATGCTCGGGGCCTCCAGGGTCTCCAGGTAGATTGCCCTCGACAAGTTGTGCGCCTCTGCGCTCACCAAGCGGGACAACCTGTCGGCCCTAGCATTTTCGCTTCTGGGGACCTGCTGGATGTCGACACTGCCGAGATCGGGAATGAGTGCTTGCACCTTCCGGACATAGTTCTGCATGGTCGGGCTCCGGGCCTCGAACTCCCCACGGACCTGCCCGACCACCAGCTGGGAGTCGGTGAAGACCTTCAAACGCCGGATGCCGAGCTCCCTGGTGAGTTTGAGTCCCGTGACTAGGGCCTCGTACTCCGCCTCGTTGTTGGTCACTGGAAATCCAAATCTCAAGGCATACTCGGCTATCACTCCATCAGGACTGGTAAGGACCAGCCCGGCTCCTCCACCCTCGGGGTTCGACGACCCATCGATGTGAAGCGTCCAGGTCGGGAGGTCGAGGCTGGGCGTTTCCGGCGGTCTAGGTTCCGCCTCCTGCACCGTGCACTCAGCGAGGAAATCCACGAGCACCTGGGCCTTGATGGCGGGTCGAGGCTGGTAGCGGATGTCGAACTCACCGAGTTCTATTGCCCACTTCACCAGCCGTCCCGCATTTTCGGGGTTGCTGAGGATCTGTCGTAGTGGTTGATCAGTTAAGAGGGTGACAGAATGGGCCTGGAAATAGGGACGGAGTCTCCTGGTCGCGGTCAGCAGCGCGAAGGCGATCTTCTCAGCCTTCGTATACCGCGTCTCGGCATCCCGTAGGACCCGGCTGATGTAGTACACGGGCTTCTGGAGCTTTGCCTCTTCCCGAACCAGCACCGCACTGACCGCGGTTGGGGAGACCGCCAGATAGAGGTAGAGCATCTCCCCTTCTTGCGGCTTGGACAGTAGGGGAGGAGACGCCAGGTATTCCTTGAGCTGGTCGAATGCTGCTTGACATTCGGCCGTCCAGAGGAAGTCTTTCGGGCGTTTTAACACCTTGAAGAATGGTTGGCAGCGTTCGGCCGATTTTGCCACAAATCGTCCAAGCGCGGCGACCCTTCCAGCGAGCTCCTGAACCTCCTTTACTTTGGTCGGAGGGGACATACCTTGGATGGCCTTGATTTTGTCCGGGTCGGCCTTGCAGAGAAGGGGATCCGATGCTCCGTGGAGGAGCATAAGGGTCCTGAAACTCTCGACGTGATCCCGCGGGTCTGCCGCCCCGTCATAGGGCTCGATCGCCGGCATTTTGAACCCCGGGGGATTCGGGGTCCGCAAGATCCTCGAGGCAAGCGCCGGCTGGGAGGAGATCTCTAAGTCGGCGAAGGAATCTTTGGAATGGCCCTTCAGGACCTGGAGTTGTCGGTGGAGATCGTCCACCCGCCGGTCCAGGGAGCGCGACCGGTGGGTGGGAGACAAGGAACGGCGAGTGGGGGACCGACTGGAGCGCGGGTTCCTCGAGGACTGGGGGGTCTGGGAACGCGCCCGGGCCCGCCTCTCGTACCCCGCGCAGCTCCGATGGGAAGGTCCCGGTGCTACGATTTTAATCTTGCTCTTTTAAAAAGAAAAATTAAACGTAGGATACCCCAAGTATAGGGTGTAGCAAAGTAATATTCTCGGTGAGTCCGAGATCGAATCCACAGGGATTTGACAGTGAACAAAAACTAAAGGCTAAATAATATTCGGATTAACAAAATATAGCTAAGGCATCAGGATTCAGCCTAGCACTTCATCATGTTTTTCCTAAAATCATCTATTATCTCAGTTAAATAGATTTAGTTTTATGGGCAGCATTACAGTAATTCTATTTTAAACTACAGGAATTTCTAAGCATCTGTTATACCCGGGGGAAATAACAAATCAAAGAAAATATATAAGTTCGAAATATTTTCTATCAATCTACTGCACCATAAATCAAATCAAAAACATTAAAATCCAATTGATGATTAAAGGAAATACATGAAGAGAATGCTAGGCTTTTCCCTAGCCTTAGCTTAAAGAAATTTAGCTATCCATATGAGATGCAAACATTTTCATAAAAAGGATTAGCATAGAATAAATAAAATAAGCATAAATCCCTTTTTCTTTTTTTTTTTTCCTTTGGTTGAGAAAACAGAGTGCTCTGTTTTCTCTTCTCTCTCGCGTCTCCTCCTCCTCTCACCCGGCTAGCTCCTCTCCTCCCTCGCCCGGCTGGAAAGATTGGAAGAAGGACTGCTGTTGTTTGGATTCCTCCTCTCCGTGTCCTCCTCCTTCCTCCCTTTCTCGCCCGAACTGGGAATAATGCCGATAGAACCTCCTCCTCTTCCTCTCCCGTCCGCCTGTGTAGGAATGAATCCGTGTGGCTGGTTCTCCTCCACCAGATGGCTCCTCCGGATGGCTCTCCCCCTCTTTTATAGACGCCTTCAGCATGTTGAAGGGAAGACAGAAGGACGCTGGAGGATTGCGGATGGTTTCAATTGCTTGAAACTCTTCGGCTGCAGGAACGGATGGCGGGTTGTTGAGGCGGGATGCGAACGGACGCTGCTGGGAGCGGATGAAGCTGGGATTTGAATGCTTGGGACTCTTCGGCTGCAGGGATGCGAACGGATGGATTGGCTTTGGAGTTCCCTTGCTGCCGTTGAGAGCCACGGACGGTTGGAAGACGATGGGAAGCTCCTCACGCGTACTCTGTTCGTTGGGGAGTTGCTAAGGTGGGATGCAAGAAAGAGCCGGTTTGGGAGCGGATGAGACTTGGGACTCTTCTCCTCCCGATGACTGCTTTCCTCGCTTCTCTTCCGTCGGCTCCTCGCTTGGATGAACTGGGAAGAACAGGGGAAACGAAAAGATGCTAATAAGATGCCATTTGGAATTGAAGAGCTAGTTTAGCTTAGGTCTCTTGGGTCTGATTTAAGTCCCTTGGATTTGGTTTAGGTCCCTTGGATGAGATGCCATGATGCTTGGAATTAAAAAGTCCGTTTCCACGGTCGGTTGGGAAATTAGAAAAATTCAAAGCCCCCATGCTGTAGATGTTTGGAAAATTTATTGAGCTTGGGCTGCCAGGCATTGGGTTCAAATCCAGAGTTACTGGGTTTCTTGGATGAATTTCACTCAAGCACAAATAAAACATTAATTAATTAATTTTATTAATAAAAATTAACTATAATACTAATTAAGATAATATGAAAATTTCACTTTTGTACTCTCATCACACCCCCCAACTAGCTTATTGCTAGTCTCTAGCAATTTAGTGTAAAAATGATAAAATGAGAGTGCAAAAGTATTGTTTATTAATATGCATGAATTAAAATAAATACTCATTTTCGTAGAGCATGACGATTGCACTTAGCACGTGCAACAAGCCGTTAAACCCCTAGGTTACCCTAGTGGACGAGTGTTGTCTCGTGAGGGTTTGCAGTGATGTTACCCACAAACATCGTTTTTTTTTTTTTTTTTTTTTTAATCAAAAACATACTTTAAAGCATAGCAATCCTTAAGGCAAATGTAAATGTGATGTTTCAGAATACCTATACCTCCACCACAATTGGGTACCCCTTGAGTTCTAGGTGCACTACTCAAATTCACAAGTGTTAACTATCATTTGTTAGCTCCCGATCTACTAAATTTTCTGAATATCACATGTTATTTATCCAGAATGGTTCGCATATAAAAATGAAGCTATCAATCCCAACTAGACATCCCAAGTACACAGAGTTCTAAAATAATGGAGTCAAACCAGTCATCCACATGTCACTTGGTTTAAGTTTAACTAACTCACTCATGTTTAAAATATTATTATTATTATTCTTTTCTTTTCTTTTTTTTTTAAACACAATGACTACAACAGTCCAACTCCATTAGGCTCTAGTAAGGTCCATGTAACGAGCTTTGGGTCAATGACTCTTGATCCAGTTGGCTCAAGGCATTAGGTGAAACACCCCTCGGACTTAATTACTCGAACCAGACTACGCCACGAGGCCAGACTAATCACTTATTTCAGTTATTTTTACCTTTTTACGCGAACACTCGCTGCTTTGTAGGCAAGAGGCCCGGTTACTCAGTGAAGACAAACTGTATTATTTCTCTCTCTCTTTCTTTCTTTTTTTTTTATATATATATATACATATGTAACGTGACTGTATTGTGACTATAGGTCAACCAAGGTCAGAACATAAGGCACCCAGGCGATCTAGCCGGGAATTTCAAACTCAATCTTTATGTGAAAACCAAATCATGAACTTTAAGACAAGGACACTCGTACTTCTCTTGCGAATAAGATCAACAAACAAGTAGGTAAAACAAGTGAACTCCTGAGGCCTTCCTATTGTCATTGAATACCTATGTGGGGATCTAGTAATAGGTCTCTGATAAGTCATAATATGCTCCTTGCCTTAATAGCTGCACATGTTTATTTCTTTGAAAAATATAGTGGTAATTAAATGACTACAACATATATGTTTAAATAATTTTTTTTTTTTTTTTGAAATATATGACAATTGGTATGATATATAGAAAAATATAGTAATCTCTCCCCCCAACTTAAATTCAACATTGTCCCCAATGTTTCAACATGAGTGCATTAAATATGATTGTATGAAGTATAATAAGGCTGAAGGTGAGAATTTACCTGATAGAATGACTGCACACTGCTGTTGCTCACCAATTGTCATATGAAAGAAAGAAAAATAATGTACAAACAGAGGATCTCTAGCAGATATAGAGATCAATCCTGATAAACAGGGTCTCCCAGATTGGTCGATTCAACCTCTGGGGTAAAGTTGTCCAAAAATAACTTCAAACGTTGGCCATTTACTTTAAAAATATTACCGGTGTTTGGATTCTCTATTTCAACGGTTCCATACGGATAAACAGTTTTAACTATAAATGGGCCGGTCCATCTAGATCTCAATTTTCCTGAAAATAAATGAAGTCTTGAATTATACAATAGAACTTTCTGGGAAGGCTCAAATGTTTTTCTCATAATATTTCTATCATGAAAGACTTTCATTTTGTTCTTATAAATTCGAACATTCTCATATGCTTCATTCCTGATTTCCTCTAGTTCATTAAGTTGAAGTTTGCGTAGTGAACTAGCCTTATCCATATCAAAATTAAATCTCTTAATAGCCCAGTAGGCTCTATGCTCCAATTCCACAGGCAAGTGACACGGTTTACCAAAAATAAGACGGTACGAAGACATACCAATCGGAGTTTTAAAAGCAGTACGATAAGCCCAAAGTGCATCAGTTAAACGCAAGGACCAGTCTTTGCGATTTGGGTTAACCGTTTTTTCCAGAATATTCTTAATTGATCGATTTGATACTTCAACTTGTCCACTTGTTTGTGGATGATAAGGGGTGGCGATTTTATGGGTGATCCCATATTTTCGCATTAAAGCCTCAAAGGGCTTATTACAGAAGTGTGAACCCCCATCACTGATGATGGCTCGAGGCGTTCCAAATCTAGAAAGAATGTTTTCCTTTAAAAATTTTAGAACAGTTTTGTGGTCATTATGTTTGCAAGGAATTGCCTCAATCCATTTGGAGACATAATCTACAGCTACTAAAATGTACAAATTTCCGAATGAAGGAGGAAATGGGCCCATAAAATCTATTCCCCAACAATCAAATATTTCAATAATTAAAATTGGGTTGAGAGGCATCATATTCCTACGAGTTATCCCACCTAACTTTTGACAACGCTCGCAAGCTTTGCAAAAGTTATGGGAATCTTTAAACAAGGTGGGCCAATAGAAACCGCACTGTAAAATTTTTGCAGCCGTTTTCTTAGCAGAGAAATGACCACCGCAAGCTTCAGAATGACAAAAGGAAATGACACTAATAAATTCGTCATTAGGTACACATCTCCTAATAATTTGATCTGGGCAATATTTGAAAAGATAAGGATCATCCCAGAAAAAATTTTTTATTTCAGTCAAAAATTTTCTTTTGTCTTGTTTATTCCAATGACTTGGTAGTTCACCTGTGACTAGAAAATTTGCAATGTCTGCAAACCAGGGTGAAGATGTGATCTCAAACAGTTGCTCATCAGGAAAAGTGTCTTTTATGGGTGAATTGTCTAAGGAATCTGGAAAAGTGAGACGGGACAAGTGATCAGCTACTACATTCTCTACCCCCTTTTTATCTCTTATTTCTAGAAAAAATTCTTGGAGCAGAAGGATCCACCTAAGCAAACGCGCCTTAGCATCCTTTTTTGAAAGAAGGTACTTAAGGGCAGCATGGTCAGTGTAGATAATGATTTTGGATCCAATCAAGTAAGACCTAAATTTTTCTAGTGCAAATACTACGGCGAGTAGTTCTTTTTCCGTAGTGGTGTAATTCATTTGTGCACTATTTAAAGTCTTACTTGCATAGTAAATAACATAAGGCTTTCTTTCTTTTCTTTGCCCTAGAACTACCCCAACTGCATATTCACTAGCATCACACATAATTTCAAAAGGAAGTGACCAGTCAGGTGGTTGCATGATGGGAGCAGAGGTCAGCAAGCTTTTAAGTTTATCAAAAGCTTTTTGACATTCTTCAGACCACACAAATTGGGTTTCCTTCTGAAGGAGATTACATAAGGGTTTAGATATTGAGCTAAAATCTTTAATGAATCTCCTATAAAATCCTGCATGACCCAAAAATGAGCGTATATCTTTGATAGTTTTTGGGTTGGGTAAGTTAGCAATTAAATCAATTTTAGCCTTGTCTACTTCAATTCCTTCAGATGAAATGACATGCCCGAGAATAATTCCCCTAGTTACCATGAAATGGCACTTTTCCCAGTTTAAGATTAGATTCTTCTCCTCACACCGAATTAAGACTAGCCTTAAATGGTCTATACAGTTTTCAAAAGAGGAGCCGAAAACAGAAAAATCATCCATGAAGACTTCCAAAAAACGCTCAACCATGTCAGAAAAAATACTGAGCATGCATCTTTGGAAGGTTGCAGGAGCATTACATAATCCAAAAGGCATTCTCTTGTAAGCAAATGTGCCAAAAGGACATGTAAAAGTGGTCTTTTCCTGATCTTCAGGATCAATTGCAATTTGGTTGTAACCTGAATAGCCATCTAGGAAGCAATAATATTTATGACCCGCTAACCTTTCTAAAATTTGATCAATAAAAGGTAGAGGAAAATGATCCTTCCTAGTGACAGAATTAAGTTTCCTATAGTCAATGCATACACGCCAACTAGTGGGGACCCTAGTTGGAACTAATTCATTGTTGGCATTTTTGACTACAGTAACACCAGATTTTTTCGGGACCACTTGGGTTGGACTTACCCATTTACTATCTGAAATTGGGTAGATCATACCCGCATCCAAAAGTTTCAGAACTTCTGCTCTAACCACATCCTTCATGTTTGGGTTTAATCGACGTTGAGGTTGACGAGAAGGTTTGGCATCAGCTTCTAAGTGGATTCTATGAGTGCAAATTGAGGGACTAATTCCCTTGATATCAGCAATTGTCCACCCTAATGCTCCCTTATGCTCTTTGAGAATTTCTAATAATTTTAATTCCTGATTTTGTTCGAGTTGGGATGATATGATCACAGGAAAGGTCTCTTCTTGACCAAGGTATGCGTACTTGAGCTCAGATGGCAAAGGCTTTAGCTCAAGTTTAGGTGCTTGAACACTAGATGGTAGAGGACTATTGTTGCGTGTGGGCAATTCTTCAAATCGAGATTTCCACCTATCTGTATCCAACAAAGGAGCTGAATCTAATATAGCACTGATTTTTCTAAAATTTTGGTTGATATATGTATTTCCGAAATGAGTTAGGCATGTTTCTAAAGGATCAGAAGAAAGAGATGGGACAAGAACATCTTCTACAATGGAGTCGATCAGATTAACTCCATGAATTTCATCATTTTCATTGTCATTATCGGGTTGTTTACAAATGTTAAATATATTAAAATCTATAGTCATATTCCCGAATGACATTTTCATTATTCCATTTCGACAGTTGATTAAAGCATTGGAAGTAGCTAGAAATGGGCGGCCTAAAATGACAGGTATTGGAGTGGTACAATTCATGACAGGCTGGGTATCTAATACTATGAAGTCGACTGGAAAATAAAATTTATCAACTTAGACAAGTACATCCTCGACTATTCCTCTTGGTATCTTTATAGATCGATCGGCAAGTTGGAGAGTAACCTTGGTGGGTTTTAATTCACCAAGTCCTAACTGTTCATAAACTGAATAGGGCAGTAAGTTAACACTAGCACCTAAATTCAGAAGGGCTCGTTGTATCCTGAAGTTTCCTATGATGCAAGATATGGTAGGACAACCAGGATCTTTATATTTAGGTGGGGTGTTGTGTTTGAGAATAGCACTCACCTGTTCAGTTAGAAAAGCTTTCTTTTGTACGTAAAGCTTTCGCTTTATGGTACAAAGATCTTTTAAAAATTTTGCATAAGATGGAATCTGCTTAATGGCATCTAATAGAGGAATGTTAATCTTTACTTGTTTAAAGATTTCCAGAATTTCTTGATCAGGTATTCCCTTTTTAGCTGCAAGCAAGCGCTGAGGAAATGGAGCAACTATCTTGTGATGCAGTATTGGATCATTTTGTTCATTATCATCTTCATCATTCTTTTCAATAGATTTTTTAGGTTTGTCATCTTTTGTTGGAATTTCTTTGTTAATTATTTTTCCACTCCGAAGGGTTGTAACAGACTTAACTTGTTCAAATTTAGGTTGGGATGAACTTGCTTCATGGACCTCATGTTGACCCTTTGGGTTAGATTGAGGTTGGGCTGGAAATGTCCCTTTTTCCCTAACATTGAGTTGAGCCTCAATTCTACCTACAGAATTTTTAAGTTCTTGAAGTGACTGCATGGTATTCTGATTTATCTGGGTCTGCCCTTGCATGAATGCCTGCAAAGTATCCTCAAGAGATCTCTTATGGGGTGGCACATAGGGTATGGAATTCCCTTGAGATTCATTGGCAGTGGGTCCATGTCTCCAACTAAAATTAGGATGGTTTCGCCAACTAGGATTATATGTTTCAGGAAATGGTCTCTTATAAGCATTTGTGAAATTCGCTTGATCATGCAACACTTCTTGGAAGGCGGGGATTGTAGGACAATCCTTGGTTAAGTGTGCATTACTCTCACAGATTTCACAAATACTTTCATCTATAGTAGGTGTCTTTCCTGTATTGGCTCTGCTTAATTCAATGGCTTCAACCTTCCTAGTTAGATTAGCAATCTTTAAATTTACATCATTTTCTTCTTTAACATGATACATTCCTCCTTTAGTATTAGTCGATTTTTGAGGTTTCTCGTTCTTATCTGTTGTATCCCAGGCCTGTGCATTTTCTGCCAACAGATCAAAATAGTCCCAGGCTTCCTCTGGTTCCTTATTCATAAATTCACCATTACACATCATTTCCACAAATTGTCTCATATTGGAGGTCAAACCATCATAAAAGAAACTGATGATTCTCCAAATTTCGTATCCATGATGTGGGCAAGCAAGGAGAAGGTCCTTAAATCTTTCCCAACACTGAAAAAATGTTTCTCCATCTTTTTGTGCAAAGTTCATGATATTTCTTCTAAGTGTGTTTGTTTTATGTGTTGGGAAGAATTTCTTTAAAAATTCTCTTGTCATTTCTTGCCAGGTAGCTATGGTCCTAGGCCTTAAGGAGTGTAACCATGACTTAGCTTTTTTCTTTAAAGAAAAAGGAAATAACTTAAGCTTCACTACCTCTTCATTGATATTATTAAATTGAAGTGTTGAACATACTTCATCAAATTCTTTTAGGTGCAAATAGGGACTTTCTGAGTCAAGTCCATGAAATTTTGGAAGTAATTGGATTATTCCTGGTTTCATGTCAAAAGCTCCCGCAGCAGTAGGAATAACCATACAGGATGGGGTACTGGTCCTAGCGGGTTGTAGATAATCACGAAGCGTTCTAATAGGTAAGTCATCCTGAAATTCATTATCTCCCTGATTACTACCATTATCTTCCATTTGATTATTTGAATTTTGAATAATTAAATTTTTATCTTTTGATTCAACTCGAAATAATCTATTCGTTTTATCTCTTTGCCACAACCGCATATACTAAGTTTTTTATTTTATTATTTTTTATTTTATTTTATTATTATTATTAAATTTTTTTTTTTTTTACACAAACACCCTAATACAGCAAAACAAAAGTTTAATTAAAACATGCATCACCCAACAATTTCTAAGGTTTTCCTAAAAATTCTAGACAGCTCCTAACTGGGTTGAAGAGTACACTTAAGCCTCCAATCCGGTCTAATAACCTAGTCGACCAGGTAAGCTCCCAGGTAAGTGGAGGGGTCACGATGCGTATAGCAAAGGTCCCACTTAAAACCCACTTTCCTCGAACAGAAACTGTCTCCCTTTAATCACTTAAAGGGACAAAGCTTGCCTAGACATCGACCGGGGTCATAGAGCGAAATTGGTGCAACTTTCAGTGGTCTTCATCCTATTGAGCTCGATTATCCTTAGGGGCCAACGTCTAGTTGATTTTAATTAGGCTTAGGATATTTATGCACTTGGATGATTTTTGGGCTAAGGACGAGTAATGAAATCCCGACCTTATCTTGTTAATGGGTTCAGCCCTTAGATTATTTTATGCAAATGCTTTATACTATATGCAATAATCAAGAAGATTTTTATCATTTTATGTCATGTCATTAAATTGCATTTGAATAGTTGATCAAGCAAACTAGCTAAAATTTTTTTTTCTTTTTATTTATTTATTATTTTTATTATTTTATTATTTTAATTAATAATATTTTTTTAACTTTTTTTAAAATAAGAGTAAAATTATAATCTAGGAAAAATAGGACTAGTATGAGCAAAACAGGAAAATTAATTTAAATACTCACGGCCGGAGTTCGTTCACTCCGGGAATCCAAAAATGTGATCTTGATCTTCCTCGTTACTGGTCCTGCTTTGTGTCGCCCTTGAATCGGAAAAGATTTGAAATAGCTGTGTTAAAAATAAAGAAAAATTGAAGAACTAGAAATAAAGAGTTGAAATTTTCAGCCTTGTTCTCGATCGCACGTTGCAAATCCCCGGCAACGGCGCCAAAAACTTGCTACGATTTTAATCTTGTTCTTTTAAAAAGAAAATTAAACGTAGGATACCCCAAGTATAGGGTGTAGCAAAATAATATTCTCGGTGAGTCCGAGATCGAATCCACAGGGATTTGACAGTGAACAAAAACTAAAGGCTAAATAATATTCGGATTAACAAAATATAACTAAGGCATCAGGATTCAGCCTAGCACTTCATCATGTTTTTCCTAAAATCATCTATTATCTCAGTTAAATAGATTTAGTTTTATGGGCAGCATTACAGTAATTCTATTTTAAACTACAGGGATTTCTAAGCATCTGTTATACCCGGGGAAAATAACAAATCAAAGAAAATATATAAGTTTGAAATATTTTCTATCAATCTACTGCACCATAAATCAAATCAAAAACATTAAAATCCAATTGATGATTAAAGGAAATACATGAAGAGAATGCTAGGCTTTTCCCTAGCCTTAGCTTAAAGAAATTTAGCTATCCATATGAGATGCAAACATTTTCATAAAAAGGATTAGCATAGAATAAATAAAATAAGCATAAATCCCTTTTTCTTTTTTTTTTTTCCTTTGGTTGAGAAAACAGAGTGCTCTGTTTTCTCTTCTCTCTCGCGTCTCCTCCTCCTCTCACCCGGCTAGCTCCTCTCCTCCCTCGCCCGGCTGGAAAGATCGGAAGAAGGACTGCTGTTGTTTGGATTCCTCCTCTCCGTGTCCTCCTCCTTCCTCCCTTTCTCGCCCGAACTGGGAATAATGCCGATAGAACCTCCTCCTCTTCCTCTCCCGTCCGCCTGTGTAGGAATGAATCCGTGCGGCTGGTTCTCCTCCACCAGATGGCTCCTCCGGATGGCTCTCCCCCTCTTTTATAGACGCCTTCAGCATGTTGAAGGGAAGACAGAAGGACGCTGGAGGATTGCGGATGGTTTCAATTGCTTGAAACTCTTCGGCTGCAGGAACGGATGGGGGGTTGTTGAGGCGGGATGCGAACGGACGCTGCTGGGAGCGGATGAAGCTGGGATTTGAATGCTTGGGACTCTTCGGCTGCAGGGATGCGAACGGATGGATTGGCTTTGGAGTTCCCTTGCTGCCGTTGAGAGCCACGGACGGTTGGAAGACGATGGGAAGCTCCTCACGCGTACTCTGTTCGTTGGGGAGTTGCTAAGGTGGGATGCAAGAAAGAGCCGGTTTGGGAGCGGATGAGACTTGGGACTCTTCTCCTCCCGATGACTGCTTTCCTCGCTTCTCTTCCGTCGGCTCCTCACTTGGATGAACTGGGAAGAATAGGGGAAACGAAAAGATGCTAATAAGATGCCATTTGGAATTGAAGAGCTAGTTTAGCTTAGGTCTCTTGGGTCTGATTTAAGTCCCTTGGATTTGGTTTAGGTCCCTTGGATGAGATGCCATGATGCTTGGAATTAAAAAGTCCGTTTCCACGGTCGGTTGGGAAATTAGAAAAATTCAAAGCCCCCATGCTGTGGATGTTTGGAAAATTTATTGAGCTTGGGCTGCCAGGCATTGGGTTCAAATCCAGAGTTACTGGATTTCTTGGATGAATTTCACTCAAGCACAAATAAAACATTAATTAATTAATTTTATTAATAAAAATTAACTATAATACTAATTAAGATAATATGAAAATTTCACTTTTGTACTCTCATCACCCGGCAGAATAGACCGTGCCCGAGAATCCTCCTCGCGCCGGCGCTCCTCCCCATGGGAGAGGAAGGAGCGCGGGTTGAGGAGGACAGGCGAGCGCTCAGGGAGCAGTGGCTCCTGAGCCCGGTGCGGCGCTCGGGACTTCGCACCCTGCAGATTTTGCACCGCCTCCGCGAGGGTGCGAACCTGCTGGGCTAGCTGGTCGAACTGGGCGGCTTCGACCGTCTGAATGGGCGGTGGGGTGGTGGAGTGTTGCTGAGAGTGTGTTGGAGATGCAGCGGCCTCCCGGCCGGAGGCGCGAGAGGCCCCGCGACCAGAAGCATTGGAAGCTCCACGACCACCTCGCCGTGCCATTACGATCGCTCTGAGATCCGTCCCTTCCTCTAGCGCCAACTGTTGCTGGTGGTCCAAACCGAGAACGATTGGCACAGCGGTGTGAACGGGGTTCCCTTTGAGTTGCTTTGGTTGCGCTCCGCCCTCCGCCGTGAAACCTGCAAGCAAGCCTCGCACCACCACCGGGGTAGTGGGGGCCCTCCGACGATCAAGTCAGAGGAGATCGAAGGAGAAGGAGAAGGAGAAGGTAGCAGGTGAGATGATACTCTGGAAGATATATCTTACCCTCCCCCTTCCCCCCCAGCCTCATATATATCAGGCTGGGGGGTTTTTCCGGGGATTCGTCATCGTGTGGCACGATGGGGCTGCCACTGACATGGCCATTACAGGGCGTCGTGGGGCAGCGCTGGGTACAGCCATGGCAGGGCATAGTGGAGCTCCGCTTTGTACGGCTGTTACAGGGGATCGTGGGGCAGCGCCGGATACGGCCGTTGCAGGGAGTAGTGGAGCAGGGGGCCGCGGCGTGCCTCAGAGGAACAGTCTGTTGTTGTCGAGAGATTGCCGACTCGGGGTCGGATTGCTGGATCAAGGGGCAGCCGACTCGGGGTCGGGCTGCGGAGCCGAAGATATCCGACCCGAGGTCGGATTGCTGGATCAAGGGGCGGCCGACTCGGGGTCGGGCTGCGGAGCCGAAGATATCCGACCCGAGGTCGGATTGCTGGATCAAGGGGCAGCCGTAGTCTTCCTGGGCGCGCGTGCCGGTCACGTGGGGCATGGTGGCTAAGTTCCCCCGTAACACTTATCATTTATGTATCTTAGATTAGATTTTAATAATAATAATAAAAAATAATAATAATAAATAAATAAATAATAAAAAAAAAAGAGAGAGACTTATTTTAAGATTGAAGTTTGTGGGTATCTTCACTGAAAATTCTTACGAGACAAAACTCGTCCACTAGGGCCACCTAGGGGTTTAAAGCCTTATTGCATACGGTAAATGCAATCGCAATTCCTGCGAAAGTGAGTTAATTTCTTTTCATTTTGCTCGAGGACTAGCAAAATGTAGGTTTGGAGGTGTGATAAATGCTAAATAATGTATAAATTAATCTATTTTACATAGCACTTATTATTATTTTTATGCACATACTTTGGATTTAAACATAGAAAAATGTGTTTCCTTCATCATTTCATTTTAGATAAATTATTCAAGTTTGATTGATTTTCTATATTGATCTAGTCTAATGTGTGCAGGTCGAGTCATCCCATTCACAAATTAGTCCCAATCTGTTCCATGTGTGGATTACTTTCTTCCACATGTGCATGAAGCTACCCATTCCTTTTTCCACGTCATATTTTTCGTGTGCACCAAGCTTCCCAACTTAGCAAAACAGAGGCCTCTTCCATTTTCTCCACGTATCCAAACTTTTTTTATTTTAGATTCAGAACAAAACCCTCCCAACCTACCCGAGTGGACCCCAACCACCTTTCTAAAAAAAATAAAATTCACATATCATCCCTCACGCCCGTATTCATCTTCCACATCATTTTTTTTCTCTTCTCTTTCCCTGTTTCGGAACAAGCCGCATGATCCATGGGAGTTCCATAACCCACGTCATTTCCCTCCCCTGCTTCTACGATTCAAAGCTCAACTTCCAGCCACCCACCAACCTCCGAGATCCTCTCACATTTCAGCATCATTCTCACTGCTTCAAGGATCCATTCCACGTAGATTTTTTCCTTCCACGCTCAAGGATTTTCTCCCAGTTGATTCTAGAATCCATCCTCTTTGTGGATTTAGTCCCAGCATCTTCACCTTCTCCTGATAGCTCCCAAGCTTATCCTCTCAAATCTCCTTCCACGAATAACTCACATCTCGTTCGTATCCCAGCATCCCAGCTCATGGCTCAAATCCACATGTTTTCCCCCTGTTTCAAAATAGAGCCTATCTCCCAGCTCAACCGTATCCAATCTTTGATCGCCTCCGGATCCCTCCCGTTCGAATTCAACCGCGTCCGAGCATCCCGTGAGCACCCTGCATATGATCACCCTCGTCTTCCCAGATTTCTTGTTCCAGATTTGATCTTCTCTCGGATCTTCTCCTGGATTCCTCCCGTTCGCACTCAACCTCTGAAATCATGCAAGCATCCGCAACCTTCCTCCCATTCGGGTTGAATCCATCCTCTCCGAGGATTGCGTCCCAGCATTTCACCATGCCCGTGATCTTTTCTTCCGAATTTCTTTGCTTTGGAACCAAGTCCCAACGGTCTTCCGTGATCCATCCAAATCCCGAGCCAAATGGAAGCTCCCCTGCCCCGCGTGTCTAGATGAGAGCCAGCACAGAATCCTCTCATCGCCCACATCGTCCTTCGCGTTGGAGCAGCATTGGCGTCTTCCAATCCAGCTACTCATCCGCGGATCCATCACCTGCATATCCTCCCTCAAAATAAAAAAATCCGATCCTCCACGGTCAGGAAGGATATAAAAGGGAGGAGAGTTCTTCATAAGGGGGGAGGGGAGGACAGAGGAGTTTTACGCTGGGAGCAGAGCACTCAGCAGAACGGGAGCGGAAGGGTATTTATTTATTTTTTTATGAAGATGAGAGGTCGTCAGGAAGCCATGCGCAGCTAAACATCTAATCTAGGGCTGGATGAAGCCCTAGCAATGTAACAGGACATTTGTAGTTCTTACTTTTTTAATTTTTTGGAGCTTGTTTAAATTCTTATTATCAATGAAAAAAATTTTCATGATGTTTAAACTTTGAACATGCTATTTACTATTCATGTTTGCTAAAGTAGTTTAAGATGATCCATGCCTAGAAAAATGAGGTGTACTGCACTCTAGGTTAGCATAATTAGGTAGACACTTTTGCTATACCTAAGATGGATCTTCCTAAAACTCTTTATGTTTTTATTTTAAAAGGCTTGTAGCCAATTTGCATGCCTCTCCAAAAGAAAAAAAAAAATAAGAACACAGACCCTGATGCAATGCTATGCGGTGGACTCCAAACCCTAGATCCATTTACTATGATAAATTCTAATTCATACTCATAGATTAATTTAGTTAAATCAAGTTAGCAAATTCTTCTTCTTGATTTATTTTTAAAGAAAAATAACTTATTCTCCAATCCCTATGGACCGACAACCGTAATCACTATCTGACAGGATACATGCTATTGCGTAGTTTATTTTTGAAATTGAAATAACCGATCACATTGTACCTTTTGGTTTGGAACACTGAACATAATGTGAGAAAAGATAATAATATGAAATAGATTTAGACTCGCAGTCGAACTATGTTGAGGACCCTGCCAATGGAGGCTAATACATTGGTACTGCAAGAAGATTAGTCGGTGATATGACCCTGCCACAGGAAACATGTGGTCATAGTTTCTGACTGTTGAGTTGAGTCTAAGAAATTGAAAGAATTGAAGATATGAACGATATTTGGATTTGACATTGCATGTTTTTATAACTGAAATATGAAATAGAGAACTAATTGAACTTTGACTTGGCTATGTTGAGGACCCCGCCAATGAGGGCAGATATGTTGGCCATTGACTGTCTCGAAGGACTCACCACAAGAAGATTAGTTCGTGTTGATGACCCTGCCACAGAAAATATGTGGTCATAGTTCAGGATCGACAAGATGAATTGAATATGTGAAAGAATCTCGAAACCGTGAAAAGAATCTTAAGAAGATAAGAAATATTTGACTTGTACCTTAAAACTGTATATATATTTATTTTCTACATATTATTGCCCGATTTATCTAGCTAGAGTGTTCATTACTTACTGGGTTGTTAGCTCATTATACAATTTCTTGTTGTTTTATAAATTTCGAGAACTAGTCTATTGGGGTTCCAAAATGGAAGAGCGACTAGAAGGATTGTGGCGCAAGCTATCTTAGATTAGGGTTATTTAAGTTGAACTGTTATCTTGGACATTTATTATGATTGTTAGACATTGTAAGGTTTTGTTATTTTAAGAACTAAGTTTTGCATATTGGTAAATTATTGTTCCGCTGCATATTTAGAACCGTGAGACTTTATGACTTGAGTTAGTCAATGGAATAAGAATTGCATTTTTATTTAGTTTAATTATTTTAGATTTATATAATTGAGATGTTTGGTTAAGATGCCTTGCATGCTCGTGGGGAGAGTTTTGTATAGGTGTGCAGCGGTTGGCGCGCCCCCGGCTTGCGATTTCGGATCGGGGGCGTGACACCATCAATCATCAAATAGCGGTGAAGATCTATCCACTCAAAGGTAAAGATAGGATCTTTACAATTCGTTATTGTAGATTTGAAATTAATCAAGTTTTTTAATTTTAATCTTTTCTTAGATCTCTTAATTTTTTGAGTTAGAGAACTCAGAATTTTTTTGAAATCTACCTTTTCTAGGACATTCATGTGATGAACGACCTCGCTCATATGTTTTCGTTGCGATTGTCGCAACGTGTGCAGGGGTGACCCGACAAAATCATACCTTGACTTTGTTGGAGATACTAAACCAATCGAAGTAGTCTTCAAGGGACATCAGCCAATCCTAGAAGTGGGTTGGATCCATACTTCTGCTGTAGTCGGCAAACTCTACACGAACCCACTTCATGGCTTCGTTGGAGTCGTTGCGCTCTCACTGATTTTGCTGCACATAGGGGTTCCCAAAATTAATCCCCATGCGAGGATTATTTGGGGGAGGGGCTCGGTGTCCTCTAGGGTGTCGTTGGGGTGGAAGACCCTAGGGAAAAAGGCCTCAACGTCGGGCTCTCCATCAAACGACACGTCTGAATTTTCTGCAGGTTCAGCAACGTCGGGGCCATCTCCTTCATGATTTTGCTCAGAGAAGAGGCAATCCCAAATGGTGTCCCCCTTCCGATTCAAGGTAGCCACTTACTGGGTGAGTTCATGCAGCTTCAGCAAGTTGCCTTTCCATACTGTAGGGGCGTCCGCTGTGAGTACTCATGGCGATCTTTACTCTGATACCAAACTGGTGCAGGCCAGATATGGCAAAGGATCTTGAACCTTAGATGATGGTCTCTCTCTCTCTCTCTCTCTCTCTCTCTCTCTCTTTTCTTTTTTCTTCTTCAGAGGTAATGGAGGCTAGGGCTTCACGTGGATGAAAGGAAGAAGGAAGAGGATGGGTTGGAAAATTGATTTGGATTGGGTGGCAGCGGCTAGAAGGGAAAAGCTGATTTGATGGTGCGGTTGAATTGTTTAGATTTCGAGGTGGACACTAAAGTCTAAAAATTATGTAGATGGTATAGATGAATAGAGTAGGATCTGATGTTGATGAAAACTACAGAGAACAAGATAATTAAAGTAGAAATAAAAAGGATAACTATTGGACTAATGGAAGAGTCTCACCTCCAAACGATCCAACCCATTGAGAGGAAGGAGTCTCAGCTTCTTCTCTAATTTTTCTTGGAGTCTCACCAAGCACGTAGAAGATTCTCTCCCCACTGAAGAACATTTAAATACTCAAAAATTTCTCAAAAATTTTGTTGATTTATTGAGTCATCATACCTCCTCTTTTATAGAGAGAGGTTGGCAAGAGATAAATATTGACAATAGAATTTTAGAAAACTCCTAACCTAATAAGGACTTAACTAAAAATAGATCCGGCTAAAAATCAAATAAATCAGAAGATAAACTTCCTAATCCCCTTGCCAACTAAGGGTTGGACAAGTGCCACCCCTAGACTGTGTGCGGGTTGGAGATTAAAAGGATAACTCCAACCGCATACCAATTCCTAGTCCAACTAGGATTAGTCCCCCTTGCCGCATGGTCCTTATCCTAGTACCACTACGACTTCTTCCGTGGGACACATGGAGAAATCCCACACAATCTAAGACCCTTTCACGCTTGAAAATCAGCCTAATTAAGCATTGAAGGCCCTAATCAATTGTGAACTAATTTCACTTATTATAAGGACTTAATCTCACCACAACTTGGACTCAATTTCACTCACACGACTAAGCTAAATTCTCCGTACATGACCCAATATGACTTGACACCTAATGTTGGACTTATGGCTCAATAATAGACTTAACTCATGGTGATTTGGTGCTTCATAGTTGGGCTCTATTTCCACGCTCACCCCATGATTCAATTGGGCTCAACATGATTGATATTGAAACTCTTTGAACCCCATATAACTTCGTGCACACCCAAGGAGGGAACTCAATCTCCATGCCCAAGGAACTAGAGCCAATACTCCACGCCCAAAGAGGATGCTCCTGCATCACATTAGCTGAAAGGAACCCTTGTAGGGTAGCATGCATGATTTTAAAATTTTTTTAGAAATCAGTGGAAGCAATTAAAAATTAAACTCTTTAATTTTTATGCATGCTTGAGATCTAATCTCTACCATAAAAATAAATACCAGGATTTAAATGTTTATGTAAGATATGAAACTATGATTGTATGTCTTAACATACAATTCTGAAATTTCAGCAACCCTAAAATTTCAGCAACCATATTAATATCTAGTCTTAATTTCTAATGAGATCAAATCTCATACCTGATTCGCTGGAAGCCTTTGATGACTCCTTGATCACGCTCTGTAGCTGTACACGCGTCCGGCCTATATGGATCATCCACGCGAAGCTTCAGGAAGATTGACAACTGTGGGAGTGCTAGCTCGCGCAGAGGTGCTGCAATGGCTGAACTTTTCTCTTTCGAATCACTCAACCTTTGATTGTTCTTCGAGAAGATGAGGATGGTGATGAAGGAGAGGAAGGAGAAGATGTGCGCGGCCCAATCTCAGAATTTTTCTGAACTTTAGAACTCCCAAAAATTCTGCATTTTTTTTTGGACTTAGATTTCTTATCAAATAAGGACTTCTAATTGACTCGGGTCAGGTCTAATCCAATTTGGTCAAGTCCCATCAATTTGGTCAAGCCCAATCTACTTGGGTCGAACCCAATCCAATTAGATTAAACCCTGATGTAGCTCAAATTGAATCTTATTTAATTTGGCTCAACCTAAGCCCAATCTTTCAATCAAATTGAGTTCATTAGCAATCTAATTGCTAATTAATCCTTCAATAATTCAATAATTATTTTACTGCAATCTTTGCTTAGGATAATTTATCAATCGAATTGACCAATGTACCTTGGATGATTCTTAATCATCTATCAGCCACTTGATCAACCTAGAAACTTCTATGCATGTGACCCCATAGGTTCGAACCTAAGCTGGTAGCACAAGACAACTTTCTGTACTAATCGAAATGACCATCTAGCAATGGTATCCGACGTCCGGATAGGCCAAATGATTGCAAAGCAATATTCAAGAACCCTTGGACTATGGTTGCCGTATAATTCATATATATGACTCTGAATGTATAGGATGACTTCAGAGTTCACTTTCAACTCTTTAATTAGTTCATCCAAAATATGTTTCAACTTTACAAATCCTGTGACTCCTCACATGGATTATCCTGGCTAAGCTTTTGCTAAATTGAACACAAGAACATTATCTTCTGTCACTAGAAAGGGTCAATCCCTTCTTGACTTACACATCGACTTTGCAAGTACTTGACTATACCCAGAACACTTTCATCACTTAATTAAAAATTCAGATAGTCCGATACCAAAGTATAGTGAGTTGCTTGCTAGTCACCATGGCGATCTCAGGTTAAAGGAACACTTATACCCATATCCACTCGAAACATCTCCTGATAGTAGAGTGTTCCAGATCAGATCATATTCAGTGAAATGTACTCCTACACTTCACCTGTGTGGCATACTAGTGTCCCTACACTCCTTGGTTAAGAGGACAACCAACAAATATGGCACACAACGATCTATACTTGATAATGCCATTGTCCTAGTAATAACGTATCATTTGGTCGCAAATGGGTTTAAGGACTTGTAGATAAATCCTCCTTTATCATTTATAAGAGTCTTAAGGACTTCATCACATTACATGAGTTCATAAAGATGTACAAAATATGCAATGAAAAATGTCAAATAACTTTTATTATTTATTAATTCATATACATCTCAAACATCAACAAGTTGACGATTGACTTTTAGGATACAATTCCTAACAACTCCCACTTGGACTAAAGCCAATCGGTACATTATCATATACCCATCTTCGACTTATGATAATTGAACTCCTTCATGCCGAAGACTTTAGTAAATGGGTCGGCCAGATTTTTCTTTCCTTCGATCTTCTGAAGATCTATGTCATCTCGTTCTACTATCTCACGAAAAAGATGATACCGACGCAGAATGTGCTTGATCCGCTGATGTGCCTTTGGTTCCTTTGCTTGAGCAATGGCTCCAGTACTATCGTAGAAAAATGGAACTCGACCATCAATGGAGGGTGCCACTCCAAGCTCGGTGATGAACTTTCGCAACCATACAGCTTTCTTGACGGCATCGGATGCAGCAATGTACTCTGTCTCGCACATTGAATCAGCCATAATATGCTGCTTGGAACTTTTTCAATAGACAGCACCACCTTTCAGGGTAAAAACATATCCCGACATACTTTTACTATCTTCTTGATCTGACTGAAAACTAGAATCAGTATATTCTACTAGTTTCAAGTCAGCATCTCCGTAGACTAGCCACTAGTCCTTAGTATTTCTCAAATACTTAAGAATGATTTTCACAACCTTCTAGTGGTTGTTACCTGGATCAGACTAGTATCTACTCACTACTCCTACTGAGTATGCCATGTCTGATCTGGTACATATCATGGCGTACATAATAGATCCTCCTGTCGAAGCATATGGAATCCTATTCATACATTCTCTCTCTTGAGGAGTTGTCGAATAATTCTTTTTAAAGAGATGAATTTCATGGCCTATCGGAAGATAGCCTTTCTTGGAATTTATCATGCTGAACCTCTTCAGCATGGTATCTATGTACGTGGATTGGGACAACCCAAAAATCTTTTAAATCTATCTCTATAGATCTTCATCCCTAGGATGTAGGATGCTTCTCCCAAATCCTTCATGGAGAATTGTGATGAAAGCCAAACTTTTATTTCCTGTAATGCAAGGATATCATTCCATATTAAGAGAATATCATCCACATATAAAATAAGAAATATAATCACCGAACCATTAGCCCATTTATATATGCAAGATTTTTCTTCATTCTTAATGAAGTCATATGTTTTGATCACCTTATCAAAAAATATGTTCCAACTCCAAGAAGTTTGCTTTAATCCATATATGGACTTCTGAAGCTTGCACACTTTAGACTCTTTTGCAGATGTAAAACCTTCATGTTGCATCATATACAACTCTTTTTCCAACTCTCTATTTGGGAAAGTGGTTTTCACATCCATTTGCCAGATTTTATAATCGAAATGTGCTGCTATTGCAAGCATAATCCGAATGGATTTGAGCATTGCCACGGAGGAAAATATTGCGTCACAGTCAACACCATAACGTCATAGTCAATACCATAACATTGACGATATCCCTTGGCAACCAAACGGGCTTTGTAGGTCTCCACCTTTCCGTCTGCGCCTCTTTTTTTTTGTAAATCTATTTATACCCTATGGGTTTTATCCCTTCAAGTGGGTCAACCAATGTCCACACATTATTAACCTTCATGGACTCTATTTCAGACTGCATAGCATCAAGCCAGTTGTCAAAGTCATACCTCTGCATAGCATCCATATAAGTGATTAGATCCTCATCATTCTCATCGAGTTCAACAGGAATTCTGTCCCGGACCAAGAAACCGTAGTATCTGTCCGGCTGACGTAGTACTCTACCAAATCGCCTCAAAGATGCCTCTATAACGGTTTCTGGGTTTGATCTAGTCAAATCAGACTCTAAAGGTTTAATGGATGGTGTCGATTTTTCTACTTGTCGAACTTTCTCAAGTTCTATATTAGAGCCATTAGTTCTTTCTTCAAGGAATTTCTTCTTCAAGAAAATAGCACTATTGCTGACGAACAACTTTTGTTCCTCAGCAAGGTAGAAATAATATGTCAGACCTAGCCTCAAGTTTATTTACTTTCAAACATTTAACGTAAGCCAGACACCCCCAAACCCTAAGATGAGTGAGTACTAGTTTATGTCCTGTCCACATCTCATATAGTGTTTTAGTCACAGACTTACTCGAAACTTTATTAAGAATATAACAAGCCATTTTGAGTGCATATCCTCAGAAGGATATTGGCAGACTAGCAAAGCCCATCATGGATCGAATCATATCTAACAAAGTTCGATTTCTCCTTTCTGACACTCCATTATATTGCGGTATCCTAGGAGGAGTCCACTAAGAGAGAATTTCATTCTTCCCTAGATATGTCATGAATTCACTGGTGAGATATTCACCTTCTCGGTCTGACCGAAGAGTTTTAATACTCTTTCCAGTTTGTTTCTCTACTTCATTACGAAATTGTTTGAACATTTCAAACGATTCAGAGTTATGTTTCTTAAGATAGACATACCCATACCTAGATAGGTCGTCTGTAAATGTAATGAAATAGAAATATCTTCCTCTTGCTTTTGTACTCATGGGCCCACATATATCAGAATGTACAAGGCTCAAATATCATTAGCTTGTTCACTTTTTTTAGTAAAAGGTGACTTGGTCATCTTTCCAAGAAGACAGAACGCGCAGGTTGTTAATAATTCACAATCATCAACTTTGAAGATACCCTCTTGAGTTAACATGTTTATCCTTTTCTTATTAATGTGACCTAACCTACAGTGCCAAAGTAGACATCGGAGACACTATCTATTCTAGGGCGCTTTCTTGATGTGTACATTACATTAACAGGTTGTGATAACAAGTAGATGCTATTATTCAATCGTCCATTCATTACAGTAACACCATTCATAATGATCTCACAAAAAAATTTCTTTATTGAAATTTTATAACCGTTTATGGCCAATAGGCCTACAGAAATCACATTCAGTAAGAACGATGGACAATAGTGACAATCACTCAAGACAATTATATGAGAATTGAAAAGAAGTTTAAGGCCTCTTAAAGCTAGAACTGGAACAGATCTTCCATCTCCAACATTCAAAAATCTTTTGCTGTTTCCAAATCTCTCACTAACCTGAAGTCCCCGCAATAAATTGCAAATGTTAAAAGGACTATCAGTATCTAATACCTAGGTTGAATTATCACAAATAGAAGCATTCTGCCTCACTCTAGTCAGCTTTGATGTTCTTAGTCTGATTTTGCTGAGATGTCTTAGCACGTTGCACCTTCTTATTTTTAGTTTTATTTTTCTTTTTCCCTTTCTTAAAGGGACGACGCCCTCTTGAAGATTCCACCACATGCACCGACTCCTTCTGGAGCTGATGATCCTTCTCAAAGGTCTGCAGTAATTCCAGCAATCCGTGGTAATTCACTGCAGGCTTTGTCATTCTAAAATGAGTAAGGAATGGGCGGTAAGATGTAGGCAAGAAATTCAGTATCGAATCCTTTCCCAACTGATCGTGCAGAAAAAATCCGAGCTTATTCAGGCGCTCAATCAACTTGATCATGTACAGTACATGATCAGTAACTAAGACCCCATCCTTTATTCGAGTGCTGAAAATCGCACAACTAGTCTTGTGCCTTTCAACATCGTCGGAAATGCCAAAAGACTCATTCAACATTTGAAGCATATATTCTAGCTGAGTATTCTCGAACCTGTGACTGAACTCGTCATTCATAGCAACTAGCATAATGCAACAGACCATGGTTCGGTCATTGAGCCACTTCAGGTAAGTGTCTCAGACCGCTCTCCGTACATTCGGAGCAGGCTGCTCAGGTGCCGGATCTGTCAAAACGTACAAAATTCGCTCGTGCTCTAGAACAATTTTCAACTTTCTATGCCAGTTATTAAAATTTAGTCTTGTCATCTTATCACTATCCAATAGCGATCGGAGTGATAAATTTATGGTCATTTCTGCATAAAAGGAAAAACATAACACTATTAGTATACAAATTAATTAAACCTAAAGACTTGGACTTTAGTCTAGAGGTTCTTCTACTATTTTATTCGAATTGATAGCCACTACCTTTAATCCGAAGAATTACCCTAATCCTTTAGTATGCACTGGAATCCACACAGATCGCATATGGGCCCGAGTGTGGCTCGGCCAACCCATGTGCATCTATGGATAGGTTCTTTACCAATTGTTTCAACCAAACAATTTCTAATGTCAATTCTGCCCCAGGTTCCTCTTCAGCAGGCGTGTGGCACCTCTATTGAAAGTCCTGGTCAGGTCCAACCATTAACATACAGAATTCAGTGTAACCCACTAACAGATGACCAGGTCCGAGTGTGGCTCGGCCAACCGAATCACCCTATAGAAAGTACAACTGACTTATCATATTATGGATGATAATTTCAATGGCAAATAAGCGCCAGACGTGTGGCACCTCCAATGATTATCGAACCACTGGACCCATTATCATTCAATTTAAAGGGAGGCAGTGAGGTAGTCATCTTCATAACTATTTCATTTTAGGGACCTAATAATTTTAGAGAATTTGATTTAATAGAGAAGAGAAGGACCGGCTAATCTTGATCCTCCCACTGACTTCGCCATGTCAGATTAAAAAAAAGAATTATATTCAAGCCGGTTCATAGGCACCTAAATCAATCACACTGATCCTTATAGGCATGGGTCAGCTCGAATCATTAGGTGATCTAGTCAAAACATGATTCACCATATCGGCTAGGTAAGTGAGATCGGTGGGAGAAATTTGCCATTAACTCATCAAAGACCAAATTAGTGCGAGTAGTGTTAGATGTATGCCCTAGAAGCCAATCTGGCGGACACATTATTAATTCTAGGACATAAATTTGTACTTGACTTTATTATTATCGAATAATAAATGGGCATCTTTTCATTCATATTGTTTATGTGTCTATGAATCGTCCAAGAAATTAATAAGATGATGGTACATATTCTCAAGAGTTGAGAATTTGAGCCATGTATCATTGGTGATTAATTTCTAAATGCTCCTGATCAATGGATCGTCACGAGGACGGTGATCAATCCGATCAGTGCACAGATCACTTTTCTTCTGGATGGACGAGACTCGAGTCCAGAGTGTAGGGACACTGAAGTGATAGTGTAGGTGCTTGTTAGAGAACAAGGGTACTGAGCGTGACCAAGACAAGAAGTCACTTGGATGTCTATCCACTCGTCAGTGACTTGCTTGATGTTGCAGTAGTATGACTGGTCCTTTGACCTGCGGTGCTTCGGCTACTCACAGTGAGGTTATTGTAGTTTGACTACACGTATACATGGTCTCTAGCCATATGGGTCCTTGTAGTGTAGATTGGCTGCAGTAAGTTCACTGTAGGAGTAGGGTATGCACTTACATGGAATCTATCGACCTTGATAGAAGAGGAGAGATCCTATGTGATTTATTAGACTGAGTTCTAAGACCTTGGCCAGGGCAGTAAATACAGTGGAGAAAGAGTTTTTCACTATCGAACTCAAGTCGAATAAATCTAGACATATGACAGACGACGGAGTTTGACGAGTTATCCATGACCTCCGGTCTGTAGGGATCCATGATAGAAGGACTGTATCATACGATAACTGCACCTAGAGGTTCATCATTCTGTTCTGCTGGGTAGCCACTACATACTGCTAGGTGTCACTGGTGGATGGTGAGACTCACAGGGATCATCTTGATGGTCGATGAACCCTGATGAGTTGAGTTGGAATTGTTTCAACCCATTGAAAGGAGTTTTCAATGATATTGTGATAGAGATCGCAATATATCTCACTACCAGTCAGAATAGAACCTATGGGGTCACACACATTAAAGGTATTGACTGATCCGATGGTTGAATGTGATTAGGAATCTCAAATAATCAATTAGATTGATAAATGGATAACCCGCTAAGAGTTAGTGGTTGGAAGAAGAAATAATTGCAATCGGATTGCAATTTAATTAATTAGATTTAATTAATTGGACTTGATCATGAGTCCTACTTGGAGTGGGATTCATGAAGTCCTAATTGGATTAGGATTTCAAATTAAATTAGAGTCCTACTTGGAATAGGATTTCTAAAAAAAAAAAAAAGGGGTGCAGTTAGTCCTTTTTGAAAGAGACTAAACCTCCTAAGATTAAGCCCCTAACCTCCACTTGATTAGATCAAGTGGAGGCGTGCATGATGTAACATAAGGAGGGAGGGGCGTACACCCCTCCCTTGGCATTTCACGGGAAGAAAAGGAGGAGGGGCCCACGCCCCTCCTCTTGAATAATGGATAAGAATGGAGCTCCTAAATTTTAGGAGCTCCAACTTTATCTTAAAAAAGGAATAAAAAGGGGGCTGCCGTGAAGTTTTTTCTACCCTCTCCTTTTGTGCCGTGAAGCCCCTCCATTCTCCTCTTGTTATCAGCCGCAAGCCATAAAAAAAAAAAAAAGGTGGTGGTGTTGTGGGCTCCTCCTCCTTGATTCCTTCTTCCACCACAAGAACGATAGAAAAGGCTGCAAAGGGTGTTATCATCTTCTCCCTTTATCTTTGTTCTTCCTCTCAAAAACAATCAAGAGTTGATTGCAGTAGGGAGGATATCAGCCATCAAGAGTTGTCTCTGCAAGGGAGCTAGCACCCCGGGGAGATACGAAGGCTTCGATCGGTTCAATACTTCGTGTGGATACCTGTAGAGGCCGGACGCGTGTGCGGCTTTCACTGAACCTTCATCAAATACCACGTAAATCAGATTTGCGGAGACCATCTACCCGCACAAGGTGAAGATCTAATCTTCTTAATGATTTTAAAATAGTTTAAAATAATTTAATTCTAATCTATCTACAAACGAATGGTTTTAAAACACGTTCATGCGATGAACGGATCCCGCATATGTTTTTCCGCTGCAATCTGAAAATTATTTCGAAATTTTCATGGCATATGAGGGATGCTAACAAGTAGCTGCCAATTAAAAACCACCGATCGAAACTGCCAAACTTACCTTAGACACCGACTGGTTAATTAGTTTTGATTTGACCATCCTAATGACTCGAGCTCAAGCACTGAGCCTTAATCAAGTTCCATTTAGTCTAATCAAAGACATGAACTTGATCAAGTACAATTATTGTATTTGATTTAGAGTATCCTTGAACTAATCTAATTACAATTTAGATAGATTTGATCAACTACTCTAATTAGTCCATCTTTGATTTTAACCCTAGGTCTAACCCAGTTTATAGGACCTTATTTGAGCTAACCAAGTTCCAAGATTTATGCAATGTCCTTGGATGTTCAATTCTCAATTCTAGGTCTAGGGTTTCATCACTTAATTCTTAATTAAGTGTATGTATTGAAACAATTTCAGATTATTGCATAAGTTATGTATCGCATTTTTAAACACAAACTTTAGTTCTTAAAACAAATTTTTCAGATCTTAAATTTGTCAAATAAACATGCATAAATCAGATTTAATTCATGTTCATACAACACATATATTACAATATGAATTCTACTTAGACAATTTACATCATATGCAACTTTATTTTTCAGATTTGATTAATCATGCAAAAACAGCAAATAAATCAATCATGAATCCTTTTAGATCTCATCTAAACCTATTTATGATCTTTGATTTAATTTACAAAGATTAAAACAATTTTTAATCTTCCTTTCGCAGTTCATCTTCAAGGGATTTGATGACAATGGCACCCCTACACGCCATAGGAGACCCCATTGAATGGGAAGAGATGGTCATGAAACCCTTCTTTCTCCTATGACCGGACTTCCTGGTGATCCACCCAATCTGATTACTTGAATACTAGAATTAGAAATCATGTTTTAAACATAAACATTTAAATATTACTTTAACCTTTGGCTCTGATACCATTGAAAGGGTAGCATGCATGATTTTAAAAATTTTCTAGAAATCAGCAGAAGCAATTAAAAATTAAACTCTTTAATTTTTATGCATGCTTGAGATCTAATCTCTACCATAAAAATAAATACCAGGATTTAAATGTTTATGTAAGACATGAAATTATGATTGTACGTCTAACATACAATTCTGAAATTTCAGCCAAATTGAATTTTATTCAATTTGACTCAACCTAAGCCCAATCATTCAATCAAATTTAGTTTATTAGCAATGTAATTGCTAATTAATCCTTCAATAATTCAATAATTATTTTACTGCAACCTTTGCTTAGGATAATTTGTCAATCGAATTGACCAATGTACCCCTGGACGATTTTTAATCATCTGTCAGTAATTTGATCAATCTAAAAACTTCTATACGTGTGACCCTATAGGTTCAAACCGAAGCCGGTAGCACAAGATAAACTTTCTGTACTAATTGAAATGACCATCTAGCAATGATACCCGACGTCCGGATAGGCCGAATGATTGCAAAGCAACATTCAAAAACCCTTGGACTATGGTTACCGTATAATTCATCCCCATGACTCCGAATGCATAGGATGACTTTAGAGTTCACTATCAACTCTTTAATCAGTTCATCCAAAATGTATTTCAACTTTATAAATCCCGTGACTCCTCACATGGATTACCCTCGCAAGATTTTGCTAAATTAAACACAAGAGCATTATCTCCTATCACTAGGAAGGGTCAATCCCTTCTTGACTCGCACACCAACTTCGCAAGTACTTGACTGTACCCAGAACACTTTCGTCACTTAATTAGAAATTCAGATAGTCCAGTACCAAAGTATAGTAAGTTGCTTGCTAGTCACCGTGGTGATCTCAGGTTGGAGGGACACTTATACCCAAATCCACTCAGAACATCTCTTGATAGCAGAGTGTTCCAGATCAGATCACGTTCAGTGAAATATACTCCTACACTTCACCTGTGTGACATACTAGTGTCTCTACACTCCTTAGTTAAGAGGACAACCAACAAATATGGCACACAACAACTTATATTTGATAATGTTATTATCCTAGTAATAGCATATCATTTGATTACGAACAGGTTTAAGGACTTGTAGATAAATCCTATTTTATCATTTATAAGAGTCCTAAGGACTTCATCACCTTACATGAGGTTATGAAGATGTACAAAATATGTGATGAAGAATGCCAAATAACTTTTATTATTTATTAATTCATATACATCTCAATCATCAACAGGTTGACGATTGACTTTTAAGATACAATTCCCAACTTTAGCTTCTAGGGTCGACCTTTGTTCTATAGGAGTCCGCTCGTAATCTTCACAGGTAGACTCATGAAAGTGCATTTTTTCAAATTTTTCTTTCATCTAAGACTATTCTAGGGTCTACTCACTGATCCACTGGTGGACTCGAAAGTGTGTTCCAGTCTTTGTTAAGTTCCATGGCACAACCAGACAAGATGCAAAATGGGCAAACATCCTAATATAGGATTACTGGTGAATGGGGGTATCCTTATAGTCTTATGAGGTGAGGTATGTATATATAGAAGCGAATGATGTTGTAGATTAAATGGCAATATATGTATCCAATCACATTGGGACTATATTATGGACTTTTTCGACAGTTCCTTTTTAATTTATGGATATTTTATTTTTTGATTTCTATGGATTTATTCACACTGGATGCTAAATTTTATTTACCAACAAAAAAACAAGTTGATTTGCTAAGTAGTTTATGCTTCATGAAAGTGGAAATCACTTTGTTGAAATTTATTTTCCTCCAACTTGATAGTTATCCAAGGACACCCAGTAACCATTCCTTAATCAGGTCTGATGCGATTCATGGGAGCACATACTCTCCTTATAGCCAGATTTTCTTTTCTTTCCTAGGAAAAAAGCGTTCAGTCTGATTGATAAAGTCAAAGTTTAAATGGTTTGGAGGTGAACTACAAAGCGATACGCTTCGTACAGGACTCTACACTTCCCCTTTCGAGCACAAAAATAGAATCCGGCAGATGCTTAATAGATTTAACAGTGATATGTGAAGTAGACACAGAGGGCTGAGAGATTGCAGACGACCTATTTTTCAAATAGTTTTCAGAATCACGCCACAATTTATTCTGGTTTGACCCTACTATTTTCGGCGTTGCATCAAAATGCTATTAGCTACAGAAGCTATTTCCTATTTGTGTGGACCACTATAAGTCACTTTTTCATTCCTAGCATGTGTCTTACCTAATTAATTGGGGTAGATATGAGATGGTAGTACGCTTTTACCGCAACGCATGATCCATGTGGGAAGGATAAATCCCCATGAAATTTATACATGAAGAATTTCTTGGACTTCCCACTTCCCTTTTTCTTCTTACTTAAGTTGCATTTAAGCGAAGAATTGTACGAGTTAAGGCACATTAACTCAAAAAAATTCATTTGTTCAGAAATATGTTTTCTCAAAATGTATTTTGTCGCAAGGCTAGGAATTGCTCAAAGATAGCTTCCCACAAGGGAAGTGGGCCTTGGGGTTGTGTCGCCTGGGTTTACTTTGCCTTCGATGGACAGAACAATTGAATGCGCGTCTGAAAATTTTAGGGCTAGTGTTGGAATCTACAAGTTCTCTGTTAGCATCGATTCACTCGATCATCCAATCCTCCTTCTTCAATGATCTCTCCCACGATTTGGTTGCATAATTTGGATATCAATCTTTGCCCTCCCTCGTCATCAGATTCAATGATAGCAGATTTCCTCCATTTATGTCTTGCTCTGTTTGATTTTTGGTAGCATTTCTATCTAATCTTAATGAGCGATCTCATGATATTTGTGTTTGCTCACATTTTTGTAAACTCTCCAAAATATTTAGTGGCAACCGTTAGAACATTTCATAGTTCATTCAAATGAATCAAATGCTCAAAAGGTAAATCATCATTTCTAGCTATCTTCGACTTTATTTCTGAAAAGAGCGGATCAACATATATGGAAAAAGTTTTTGGCTCGTGATTTACTGCATCATTTCTAGTCTCTGAACTAAGCAAATGCCTGGCAAATCAAAAGTATATTGTATTCATGATGTGTGACAACAAACGGGGAAAGGATAATCCGCCATCGGCTTTTATTTTATGCCAATCGCTACCTCTCATTGGAGCACGAGCGATTGCATGAGAAAGGGGAAAGCAAATTTTTGAGACGATTTACGCACCTCAAAGTCATGAAATGTTTTATTATTTTTTCCATTCAGACCACTTATTTTTAAATGGATAGTATTTATTGAGGACATTCGTAGATTAACTGATTAATATATCAGATTGGAATAAAATGCAACAGGAAAGTGGGTGTATCAGTTATAACTTGATGTGCCCCGCCAGCATATATGTGTGTAATTTCGAAGTATGGTAGGGTCCATGAAAGTGCAGTGCCTCTGACGACATTCCATCATCTCTCTCCCCGTCTTTCCTCTCTTTCCAGAATCTTTCTATCTGTGCCTATTTCACTCATTGTTGTTGTGGTTGATGATCCTGCGGGGGTTACATAATAGAAGCTGAGCAATAGGGCTAAAAGTGAGATTCTCCTTGGGCATGGCGGTATTTTCGTTTGTGTTTTTCCTTGGATTTTAAAAGTTAGATGTCATGGTTGGATGCCACCTCTGCCCTCGTCCAGCTTCTCTCTCTCTCTAAATGTGGAACCCACATTATTTAAAATTTAAAAAAAAATAACGTGGCAGTGTTTTTAGTTTTCAAAATAGCTTGGCTGGTAGTATAGTAACCGTGGAAAACAAAATAACGTGGACCGCAGAAAACAGAAAAGAGAACAAGGAGAAAATGGAGAAGAAGAAGAGAAAGAAAAGGGTGCTAGTTTGTCGGATGATCAAATGGTTGATTTTATTCAGATTTGGCTGAAATTTTAATATATTGTTTCCAGTATTAAGAGATATAGATTCAATGATTTGGATCTTTGAATTGAAAACCTTCTCTATTGATTATTTCAAGCACCAATACTTAGTAAGATCTATCCTCTATTTTTTATCGTTAAAATCCATCTTATTGATGAGGAATATTCTTATTGTGGAAGCCAAGATTAAATCTTAATTGAGGTTTGTGCAGCCACTAGTTGAACTAGAGAGGATTTATTGTAATTTCATTATTTTAAATAAGGGAAGTTCTTGGTTGGACTAGTTCTTGTAGTTTTTTCCCTTATATCAAAGGATTTTTCAAGTTAAAAAATTGTGCTGCCTCTTGTTTGTGGATTGCTTGATTATTTTGTTTGTTAATTGCTTGAGTAGATGGTAGATATTATTGTTGCTTGGTGAGTGATATCGCATTTTATTACACAAAGAGGAAAAAAAGTTTGCAACATCATTATTTCTTGATTGTATCTTTTTTAGCAAAGTGGTATTAGAGCAAGGTTGGTAGTGGCTGATTTATTTTTGTATTGATTAAATGGAAGAGCATTTAGGTGCCAATATGGTTAAACTAGGGGTGGCAAACGAGTCGGGTCAGACATAAATAGGTCGGGTCAAAAAATTATAAACCTAAATCTGATCTGTTTATTAAACAGGTCAGGAATTACAACCTGAACCCGACCTGTTTAATAAACAGGTCACCTGACCCAACCCGTTTAAGGAAATGGAAGGGTGGGGGAATGGGAGGGGAAGAGATTCGAGAGAGAGAGAGAGAGAGAGAAGGAGAGAGAGAGAGGTGGGAGGGTAAAGGAGAAAAAAAAATTACCTCTCATCTTCCCCGATCGGCCTCCCTCGCCGCGGCTGCGCCCGAGCCGCCACCCTGCACCACCCGCAGCCTCCGCCTTGCTGCGTCGCCGCCAGAGCTTCACCGGTCGAACCATCGCCTCGAGATCTGCTGTGATCGCCGCTGTGCCACCGTTGCAGTACCGCACCGAGCTGCCGCCATTAAGCGTCGAGCGTCGCCGCCTCCGTCGAGCGTCGCCGCCTCCGTCGAGCGTCGCCGCCTCCGTTGAGCACCGCCGCTTCTGCCGCTCCGCCGCTCGGATCCAACGCCCCCTCGCCTTTCCGATCGAACGCTCCACCGCCTTATCCGAGTCGCTCGCTACCCTCACTCCTCCGCTCGCCCGTTCGGCTGCCACCCATAGTGTCGTCCACAACAAGAGAGAGGTGGGGGGTTAGGGTTCTAGCAAGAGAGAGAGGTGGGGGCCGTGGGGGTCGGGACTCAGGATTTCTTTCGACAAGAGATGGAGAGGTGGGAGACCAGGTTCGATAGAGAGAGAGAGAGCCATGGAGGCCTGGAGGGATCGACGAAGAGAGAGATGAGGAGGGTTCCGACTTTCCATCCCATCTCATTAAATCATGCTGGAGTAGCTATTAGGAGTGTTCCGACTTCCCGTCCCATCTCATTAAATCATGCTGGAGCAGCTAAGCATCGCTTTCCTTTGGGCCGAGGCTTGGGTCGGCCCTGTCTGATCCTACCCGACCTATATATTAAACGGGTTAAACAGGTCAGACATCTAAAATATGTATCCGACCCAATTAATAAATTGGTTAAATAGATTAACCTATTTACGATCCGAACCTGGTTAGGCCAAATCCAAACCTGTTTATGGTGGGTCGAGCATGGGTAAGGTTGGCTGGTCAGGTCATATTTTGCCACCCCTAAGTTAAACTCACATCTTCTATGAATGAAAGATTTACTATATTGCAAAGATTTGTATGATCCCATGGAAGAAATTAGTGCGAAACTAAGTGACAAAACTCGAAAGAGTTTTTTTTATCATGTCGCTATGGAGACTAATGCCCATAGTTTATGGAAGAAATTAGAAAAACTTTATGAGCGGAAGACTGCACAGAATAAGGTATTCATGATCAGAAAGCTTGTGAATATGAAGTATAAGAAGGAAAGTTTAGTGGCCGAGTATTTGAGTAGATTTCAGAATGTGGTAAATTAGCTAAATACTACAAAAATAATGCTAGATGATGACTTGCAATAATTGTTGTTGCACAGCTCGTTGCCTGATAGTTGGCAAACTCTGATTCTATCACTTAGTAATTTAGCTCTTAACAGTGTAGTAACTGATGAGAGCACAAAAGTACGATCTAAGTACAAATTAACTTAGCCTAATGCTAGCAAAATAATGATAAATGATAGGTGTTAACATTTGCATGATTAAATATTTTATCCTTAGCACTTATTATAATATTCATCATTATTTTACATAAAGTCATCTCTTCCCAGCTGCAGAACAGAGCCCAGCTCTTCTTCAGACCCCGTCCGCATCCTAGGATCTGTGATCTAATCTCCCGCATCCAACTTCTCCCAGCGTCCGTGTGCAGCCCATCATCCCGCGAGCATCTCCACGTACGATTCAGCTTCTCCCAGTCCACCTAGCGTCCACGAGCCTCCCAGATTCCGCCTCACCCGCGATCAACGCCCTCTTCTTCCGCTTCTCCCGCGAGTGATCCTCCACGTCTAGATCTCACGCATTGGAGCATCCCACGTCCGCATCCCATCTCCTCTTGGATCTCCAACATTCCGGATTGATCCCAAGCATCCATCCACATCTCAGCCCCCAGCAAAGATCCTTTTCTCCCGCGATTCTCCCACGCCCACTGCTTCCGGATTTGTATCTCATCTAGTCTCAGCCTTCTGTGATCATCTCTTCCCAAGCTTCCACGCGTTCATCCAGCCGTTCGCAAGCACCTCAACATCCTTGCCGCGTCCGTGAGCCAGTTCTCCCGCGTCCACTGCTTCCGTGATCGCGATCCGTCCGCACTTCCCAGCATCTTCGCAAGCCTCCTGCGATGCAAGCGATCGCGATCTTCCGAGCGCGTCCGCAATCTCCCGAGAATCATCCTATCCATTCGTTACCTCTTGGCTGGGAAGGGTTGAGGGGATATCTCATTTGAAAAAAAACAGAGCCTCAGCCATTCAAAGAAAGAAAAAAAAAAGAAGAAACAGGGCATCCCCTGTCTCCGAAAAGAATAGAAAAAAAAACATGGGGAGGCTAATTTCTTTTATGGAGGGCTGATATCCTAGGTGATGGGTGAAAAGAGATCCTTTGGCGTACCGAGTTCATGATGTAAATTCTAATCCTTTGCTTTATACGATTTATCTTTTGATTATGTGATGATTCTTATATGTTGAAATTTTTTTTATGATTTATGCTTATTAATACATATCTTCCTCGATTATTTGATTCATCGTTGACGTTATAAGGCACGTTGAATGCTTAAAAAAAGAATTCATGTTATGAAGAACATACTCCATAATTAAATTTTATCTGCTTATAATTCTTAAAGAAAACAAAAGAATCATAAAATTTATCGTATGAATTTGATATTATCAAAGGAGATTATGGATCCCTACACCATCTTAATCTATCCAAACTTCGATTCTCTATTTACTGATTTATTTTCTATTTGCAAAACATCATCTTAATCCACAAATTTATTGAATTAATTAATCTAAAATTATACTAAATAATCTCATATATATTTCGTTCCCTGAGGATTCGACCTCAGACTTCCGAGAATTTACTACTTGTACGATTCTCCTATACTTGGGATATTATTTTTTGGCGCCGTTGCCGGGGAACGGCTGAGTTATTAGTATAATTTTAGATTTAATTACCTTAGTAGTTAGGTTGAACCTTATAGTAAAACTAAAAAAAAAATATATTTACTGCTGTTTTTTATTCCCTACACAGTCTGCATCAAACTCTGATATCAGAGTAATCCACCATCGGATTGGACTCAAATTTGGTTGGCTGGTGTAGGATGCATGTTTCGTTCATCGGAACGGTTTGATTGATATTCTGAAATTTTTGCGACCATTAGATTAATATGAAATCTTGCTGCTATCTGTTTTGAATTTTCTGTGTTTAAATATTTTTTTTTAGAATCAGAATTTTATTGTTATCATATCTCATTAACCCTTGTTGCTAATTGAAAATTGATAAAAACTTTAAGAAAAGATCAAGGGTGATCATTTAAAAAATAAATAAATAAATAATAAAAATAAATTTTGTATGCTAGGTTGGAATAGGGACAACACTGGGCGTCTGAATCGAAAAACTTTTGACAATTTCTTAGATCATATTATTGAAACTCTTTCGCAAAATCTCATATCTGGTGAGATGGCTGATGATGATGTAGGAAGTCACCATGGTGATGAAGGTAGACCCCCAGTTATGACATTTTGAAATACTTACACCCTACTAGGACTAGTCAACCTTCATGCATGATTATTCCTGAAAACGTGGGACACTTTGAAATCAAACTAGGGGTAATTCAATTGCTGCCCAAGTATCATGGGATGGAATCTGAGAACCCTTATCTTCACCTTAAGAATTTTGAGGAAATTAGCATCACATTTAGAGTGCCAAATGTATCGGAAGACGTCCTTAAATTGACCTTGTTTTCTTTTTCCTTAAAGGATAAAGCCAAAACATGGCTGAACTCCTTGAGACCTAGATCGCTAGGAACATGGCATGATATGCAAAGAGAATTTTTGAAAAAATTCTTTTCCGCACAAAGGACTAACTTTTTGAAAAGGCACATTAGTAATTTCCTGTTGGGTACCCGCCCATGCCGCTGATATTTCAAAAATTAAATCAGATGGCAGCGGAAGAGGCATGTGCGGGATCGACGTTCATCGCATGAACGTTGTTTTGAGACCTTTCGTAATTAGGTAAGAATTAAAACTTTTAAAACTATTAGGAAGATCAAATCTTCACCTTGCGCGGGTAGATGATCACCGCAAATCTGAATTCGTGGTTTTGGAAGAGGGTTCGCTTGAAGCCGTTCAAACGTCCGGCCTCTACGGGTATCCACACGAAGCAGGATCCGATCCAAGCTCTCTATCTCACCGGGGTGCTAGCTCCCTTGCAGAGATAGCTTTGATGGCTGATGTCCTTCCTCTCAATCAACTCTTGATTGTGCTTATAAGGAGGAAGAAGAAGGATGAAGAATAGGAAGAAGATGATCCCCTACGCAGCCTTCTCTTGTTCCTTGCGTTGGATGAAGGAAGGGAAGGGAAGGAGGCCGCCAACACTTGGAGTTTCTTCTCCCTTGCTTGCGGCTGCAACTAAAGAGGAGGAGAGGGGGCTTCCACGGCTTGAAGAGGAGGAGAAGACTCAACTAGGGCGCCGGCCCTAGTCCTCCTTTAATAAGGATGAAGGGCTCCTACAAGTTAGGAGCCCTTGACAACTTTCCAAGAGGGGGCGCCGGCCCCCTCTCTCTTTATGTCGCACCTAATCAAGTGGAGAGGGGCTGATGCCCCTCTTACTTGGTTAGCCTAATTCTTTTCCAAAGAGGATTAGGTCCCTCTTTCATGGTTTAATCCTAATCTAATTAGGATTGGCCAAATTTGGGTTCAATCTATGCTAGTCCTAATCCAATTAGGACTTGAATGAACCATGACTCAATTGAACTCTTCAATCCTAATCCAATTAGGAGTCATGTTGATTCATTAGATTAATAATTAATTTAGACTTAAGGAATCCTAATCCAATTAGGATTTGTTTAATTTTAGTCCTAATCCAATTAGGACTCCATTTGAATCCGAAGTCCTAATCCAGTTAGGATTTCTAGGAATCCTACTCCAAGTAGGAATCCAATTCAAAATTTCTAATCTCATTAGGATTGTAGGAATCCTATTCCAAATAGGAATCCTAGTCCTACTCCAACTAGGATTCCTAGTCCTAATCCAATTAGGACTCTAGGAATCCTACCCGAAGTAGGATTTGTGTTTAAGTCCAATTAATTAATTCCCTTTGTTCCTTCTTCAACTTCTTATCAATCAAATTGATTTCTTGTGATTCCTAATCGCGATTTCAACCATCGGATCGGTCAATACTTCTAGTGTGTGTGACCCCATAGGTTCTATTCTGACTGGTAGTGAGATATATTGTGATCTCTATCACTATATCATTGAAAACTCCTTTCAATGGGTTGGAACGATTCCAACTCAACTCATTAGGGTTTATCGATCATCAAGATAATCCCTATGAGTCCCACCATCCACCAGTGACACCTAGCAGCATGTAGTGGCTACCCAGCAGAATGGAATGATGAACCTCTAGGTGCAGTTAACATGTGATACAGTCCTACTATCGTGGATCCCTACAGGACGGAGGTCATGGACAACTCGTCAAACCCCATCGTCTGTCATATGTCAAGATTTGTTCGACTTGAGTTCGATAGTGGAAAACTCTTTTTCACTTTATATTACTGCCCTGGCCAAGGTCTTAGAACTCAGTCTAACAAATCACATAGGATCACTCCTTTTCTATCAAGGTCGATAGATTCCTTATAGGTGCATACCCTACTCCTACAGTGAACCTACTGCAGCCGATCTACACTGCATGGACCCATATGGCTAGAGACCATGTATGTGTGCAGTCAAACTACAATAACCTCACTGTGAGTAGCTGAAGCACCGCAGGTCAAAGGACCAGTCACACTACTGCAACATCAAGCAAGTCACTGACGAGTGGATAGACATCCAAGTGACTTCTTGTCTTGGTCACGCTCAGTACCCTTGTTCTCTAACAAGCACCTGCACTATCACTTCAGTGTCCCTACACTGTGGACTCAAGTCTCGTCCATCTAGAAGGAAAGTGATCTGTGCACTGATCGGATCGATCACCGTCCTCGTGATGATCCATTGATCAGGAGCATTTAGAAATTAATCACCAATGATACATGGCTCAAATTCTCAACTCTTGAGAATATGTATCATCATCTTATTAATTCCTTGGACGATTCATAGACACATAAACAATATGAATGAGAAGATGCCTTTTATTTATTCAATAATAAATAGTCAAGTACAAAATTATGTCCCCAGAATTAATAATGTGTCAGCCAGATTGGCTTCTAGGGCATACATCTAACAATCTCCCACTTGCACTAAAGCCAATCAGTCATATATCTAAGCCCCATCTTCTCAAGGTGGGCTTCAGTCTTTTGCTGATTTAGCTGCTTAGTGAACGGGTCTGCCACGTTATCCGCGGAGTCTACTCTCTGCACCTCTACATATTTCTTCTCAACATAGTCGCGTATGAGGTGAAAGCGCCGCTCTATATGCTTAGACTTCTGATGAGACCTTGGCTCCTTAGCAAGGGCTATGGCGCCATTATTATCGCAGTACAGTGTTATGGCATCTGATGTCACCACGTCCAACTCTGCAATGAATTTCTTGAACCAGAAGCCTTCCTTAGCAGCTTCAGAGGCGGCGATGTATTCAGCTTCCATAGTAGAATCAGCAATGATCGGTTGTTTAGAACTCTTCCAATTCACCGCACCACCATTGCACAAGAACACATATCCAGATGTTGACTTCCTGTCATCGACATCAGTCATGAAGTCTGAATCTGTGTACCCTTCTACCTTTAACTCTGATGATCCTCCAAAAACCAAGAATAAATCTTTAGTTCTTCTCAAGTACTTAAGAATATTCTTCACAGCTGTCCAGTGTTCTTCACCTGGATTCGACTGATATCTGCTTGTGACACTCATAGCAAGAGCTATATCAGGTCGTGTACATAGCATGGCATACATGAGGCTTCCTATTGCCGATGCATAAGGAATCTTGCTCATGCGTTGAATCTCTTCAGATGTGTTGGGGCACATCTTCTTGGAGAGATGAATTCCATGCCTTAGGGGTAAGAGACCCCTCTTGGAGTTTTCCATGCTGAACCTCTTCAGCACCTCCTCTATGTACATCTTCTGTGAAAGGCCAAGCATCCTTTTAGATCTATCTCTATAGACCTTTATTCCCAAAATATAGGATGCTTCCCCAAGGTCTTTCATGGAGAATTCTTTTGACAACCAGACCTTGACCGAGGTTAGCATGGAAATATCATTCCCAATCAGGAGAATGTCATCTACGTACAGTACGAGAAAAACGACAGCACTCCCACTAACCTTTTTGTAAACACACGGTTCCTCTTCGTTTTTGATGAAATCAAACGTTTTGATTGCATCATCGAAACGAGTGTTCCAACTCCGAGATGCTTGCTTTAGTCCATAGATGGACCTTTGCAGCTTGCAGACCTTGTGATCTCCATCACTGGAAGTGAAACCCAAAGGCTGTTCCATATAGATATCTTCATCAAGATATCCATTCAGGAAAGCAGTTTTCACATCCATCTGCCAGATTTCATAATCATGAAATGCTGCAATGGCAAGCAATGTTCGGATGGATTTTAGCATGGCTACAGGTGAAAAGGTCTCCTGATAGTCAATGCCTTCGCGTTGACTATACCCTTTCGCCACAAGCCTTGCCTTATAGGTCTCTACCTCTCCATCCGAACCTATCTTCCTTTTGTAGATCCATTTGCATCCAAGAGGTACAATACCTTCTGGTGGATCTACTAAGGTCCAGACTTGGTTGGAACGCATGGAGTCTAACTCTGACTTCATAGCTTCCAGCCATTTCTCGGAATCGACATCAGATATCGCCTCGTTGTAGGTTTTGGGATCCTGTATGTGATCCCTATCTCCCACCAGGAATATTTCCTCGGTATCCTCTTCTAGTATACCTAAGTATCTATCGGGAGGATGGGAGACCCTACTAGATCTACGAGGTGGTCGAGGGACATCGTGTACTGGCTCTGTATGAATGGGTTCAATAGGATCCATGACTCGTTGCTTTTCAGAGACTTTCTCTTCAAGCTCAATTTTCCTCCCATTGCCTCTATCAAGGATAAACTGATTTTCCAAGAAGATGGCATGTCGGCTCACAAACACATTGTGATCCTCTGAGACGTAAAAATTGTATCCTAATGACTCTTTAGGATATCCTATAAAACGAGCACTTATGGTCCTAGCCTCTAACTTGTCCGCCTGTAGTCTCTTGACATGGGCCGGACATCCCCAAATCTTGAGATGACCCAGACTTGGTTTCTTACCATGCCATATCTCATACGGTGTGGTAGGAACGGATTTAGAGGGAACTCTATTCAATAAATAAATCGCTGTGAGTAAGGCATCTCCCCAAAGGAACATAGGTAAATCAGTGAAGCTCATCATGGACCTGACCATGTCCAACAGGGTCCGATTCCTCCTCTCTGACACCCCGTTGAGTTGAGGTGTACCCGAAGGTGTCCATTGTGAGACTATGCCGTTTTCTTTGAGATAGTCCCGGAATTTCCCACTAAGGTATTCTCCTCCTCGATCTGATCGAAGAGCCTTAAGAGGTTTTCCAGTTTGTTTTTCTACTTCATTCTTGAACTCTTTGAACTTTTCAAAAGATTCAGACTTGTGTCTCATAAGATACACGTACCCATACCGTGAATAATCATCGGTAAAGGTAATGAAGTAAGAATAACGTCCCCTAGCAAGCACATCGAATGGGCCACATACATCTGTATGTACTAGGGTAAGTATTTCAGTGGTCCTCTCCCCATGTCCTACAAAGGGCAGTCTAGCCATTTTTCCTTGAAGACAGGACTCGCAAACTGGATATGACTCGGAAGTCAATGAGCCGAGAAGCCCATCTTTATCCATTTTGTTCATCCTATCCTCTCCAATATGGCCAAGTCTGAGGTGCCACAAATATCTTTGGTTTATCTCATCTCTGGATCTTTTGGATCCTTTGGCACTCACTTCTTGCTCGGTAACATTCACAGATACATCCATATGTAAATGATAGAGACTGTCAATCATGAAACCACGTGCGACTATTTTATTTCTCAAATAAATAGAACAGCAGTCTTTGTCAAATGTAAAAACATGACCTTCCTGTGCTAGACATGAAACGGAAATCAAATTTCTGCTAGCAACAGGTACATAATAGCAGTCTCTAAGTATTAAACTAAATCCAGACGGTAGTCGCAGATGGTAGGTGCCCACAGCCACAGCAGCAACTTTTGCCCCGTTGCCAACCCTAAGGGTTACCGCACCTTCCGCCAGCCTTCTACTTTCCTTTAGACCCTGCATGGTAGTGCACAGATGAGCACTAGAACCAGAATCTATAACCCAACTAGAAGTAGAAGAAACCGTTAGATTAGTTTCTATTATGAGCAAGTCTATACCTTCTGAAGGTGTGTCACCTTTCTTGTTCTTCAGGCTCTCGAGGTATGAAGGACAGTTTCTCTTCCAGTGGCCTTCGAAATTGCAGTGGAAACATTTTCCTTTGTCGTTAGCCTTTTTCTTTTGAACTTCCTTCTTTGGCTTCTTGTCTTTCTTCTACTTCTTTGCAGGCTTCTTTTTCTTCCAAGTAGACTTTCTCTTGGAACCAGAAGTCAACTCAGCAGCAAGGACATTGCCCCTTGAACCTTTCAAGGCTCCCTCAGCAGTTACCAACATGTTGATTAGTTCAGTCTTAGTGCATTCAATTTTATTCATGTGGTAGTTTACTATAAACTGACCAAATGAATCAGGAAGTGACTGTAGGATCAAATCCACTTGTAATTCCTTATGCATGTCCATACCGAGCTTCTCAAGCTCCTCTAGGTCCTTGATCATGGTCAGACCGTGATCATGGACAGACTGCCCTTCGCGCATCTTCGCTTTGAAAAGCCTCTTGGACACTTCAAAACGAGCTGTGCGACTTTGCTCACCATACAACTCTTGCAGGTGTGCCAGTATTTCCCTAGCAGTCTTCATACTTTCATGCTGGCATTGGAGTTCATTAGACATGGATGCCATCATATAGCATTTTACTCTAATGTCATCATCCAACCACTTTTTATGCAACTCACGCTGAACATCAGTGGGACGTGCTGGTAGTGTGGGGATATCTGAATCGAGTATGTAGCCTATCTTCTCACAGTCCAAAACTATTTTGAGATTTCTAAGCCAGTCTTTGTAATTGGTTCCGGTCAGTCGGTTGGTCTCAAGAATACGGGTCAGAGTGTTTGAAGCCGACATTGTATCTGCAGAGAGTAGAGATTCTAGTTAGACTTTTGTACTTGATCCTAATCTGTTCTAAGGTCTTTTAGAACAAATGTAACTCCCACTATTTTCTCGAATCCCTCACACTCCCCTGGTAGGGAAACGGAAATCCCACACGACTAGGGTTTCTAGTGGGTACTGCAGTCCCACCAATTTACATGCCACCTCACCTAACAGTTATTGGTGACACATAGATGGATGAGTGTACAACTCTTGTACAATGCTTCTCAAGCATGTTGCAGTGTAACTTGGTCTCTAAGCCATGAAGACCTCACCTAACAGTTATTGGTCCCATTTCTTAGTTAAGTCAGACCCACCGTATAACCGTAGGAATAAAGTCGTCATTGGGTCCTCACCTAACAGTTATTGGTGCCCAACCCCACCTTTACCCTACAACATCTCATGTCTATAGAGAGGTCCAGCCCCCCGATGCAACTTGACCACTGTGTCCAGCCGAGACAAATCAACATCAGAAAGGCCTTAGCAGCTCTACTACAGTGGAAGACCTATTGACTTAATATTGGTTAATCAGGTCTTAGTGTTTGCAACTTGAGCCCTTCATAAGAGGTAATCGAACAATTGGCCAGGTAAGCAGGTGGGAGGCTCCCCTTACTCAGAGAGTAAGGTCCTAATTAAGTAACCACCTTTCATGCTTTCCTAGACACCAATTAGATCAATTAATCTAATATGACTTGCTCATGTCGGTTCACTCTCGACTTGATTGAGGAGGTTTTGATTTAGGTCTCAATTGGGTTTGCTACATCACATGTAAACCTATCTACCCGACTCGCATTTACATCACATGCAAACGGCACATCACAGGCAGTTATAATCGCAGCATCAAATTAAAGCTAAACTTTAACTAGGTGATGATCATGGATTCTAATTAGGTCGTATTACAAGCACATGCACATCAATCGATCAAGTGGTCTTCAACTCTTGAATTGGTTCCAAGCCTCCTTGATTCGATCCTTGATCAACCCTTGATCCCATCGCCATCAACCGCTTGGATCACCTTTCATCTCATGCTTTTGCTTCAGCTTGATCGTTGATGTACATCACATCACAGAAATACAACCAGATGTAAAATAAAAATAAAAATAAATTACATCTCCTTTTAGGAGGCACGCAGGCCTCTCAAAACATCAAATAAGATGTATGCAAGCATCTGAAAAATTACATGACATCGCAGATCACATCGCAGGTCATTACATTTGATACCAAAAGGGTTTGAATCCTATGATCATCACCGTATGCAACAATTATAATTTTCAGATCTGAAAACTAACTGATTATATCATGACATAGGTCGCTGATCATGCTAATCATGATTCTAAACTTTGTAATCCCATTAACAATGCAATTAGAATCATCTTTTTATCACATAAAAATCAGCATGTAAAAAATCAGCACCCCTGAAAAATCTGCATGCAGAATTTTTCAGCATGCATGATCATTCAATTTTCAGATCTAATAAGCCTTTAGATATTTAATTCTTACCTTAATCTACGAAGCCTAGGCTCTGATACCACTGTTGGGTACCCGCCCATGCCGCTGATATTTCAAAAATTAAATCAGATGGCAGCGGAAGAGGCATGTGCGGGATCGACGTTCATCGCATGAACGTTGTTTTGAGACCTTTCGTAATTAGGTAAGAATTAAAACTTTTAAAACTATTAGGAAGATCAAATCTTCACCTTGCGCGGGTAGATGATCACCGCAAATCTGAATTCGTGGTTTTGGAAGAGGGTTCGCTTGAAGCCGTTCAAACGTCCGGCCTCTACGGGTATCCACACGAAGCAGGATCCGATCCAAGCTCTCTATCTCACCGGGGTGCTAGCTCCCTTGCAGAGATAGCTTTGATGGCTGATGTCCTTCCTCTCAATCAACTCTTGATTGTGCTTATAAGGAGGAAGAAGAAGGATGAAGAATAGGAAGAAGATGATCCCCTACGCAGCCTTCTCTTGTTCCTTGCGTTGGATGAAGGAAGGGAAGGGAAGGAGGCCGCCAACACTTGGAGTTTCTTCTCCCTTGCTTGCGGCTGCAACTAAAGAGGAGGAGAGGGGGCTTCCACGGCTTGAAGAGGAGGAGAAGACTCAACTAGGGCGCCGGCCCTAGTCCTCCTTTAATAAGGATGAAGGGCTCCTACAAGTTAGGAGCCCTTGACAACTTTCCAAGAGGGGGCGCCGGCCCCCTCTCTCTTTATGTCGCACCTAATCAAGTGGAGAGGGGCTGATGCCCCTCTTACTTGGTTAGCCTAATCCTTTTCCAAAGAGGATTAGGTCCCTCTTTCATGGTTTAATCCTAATCTAATTAGGATTGGCCAAATTTGGGTTCAATCTATGCTAGTCCTAATCCAATTAGGACTTGAATGAACCATGACTCAATTGAACTCTTCAATCCTAATCCAATTAGGAGTCATGTTGATTCATTAGATTAATAATTAATTTAGACTTAAGGAATCCTAATCCAATTAGGATTTATTTAATTTTAGTCCTAATCCAATTAGGACTCCATTTGAATCCGAAGTCCTAATCCAGTTAGGATTTCTAGGAATCCTACTCCAAGTAGGAATCCAATTCAAAATTCCTAATCTCATTAGGATTGTAGGAATCCTATTCCAAATAGGAATCCCAGTCCTACTCCAACTAGGATTCCTAGTCCTAATCCAATTAGGACTCTAGGAATCCTACCCGAAGTAGAATTTGTGTTTAAGTCCAATTAATTAATTCCCTTTGTTCCTTCTTCAACTTCTTATCAATCAAATTGATTTCTTGTGATTCCTAATCGCGATTTCAACCATCGGATCGGTCAATACTTCTAGTGTGTGTGACCCCATAGGTTCTATTCTGACTGGTAGTGAGATATATTATGATCTCTATCACTATATCATTGAAAACTCCTTTCAATGGGTTGGAACGATTCCAACTCAACTCATTAGGGTTTATCGATCATCAAGATAATCCCTATGAGTCCCACCATCCACCAGTGACACCTAGCAGCATGTAGTGGCTACCCAGCAGAATGGAATGATGAACCTCTAGGTGCAGTTAACATGTGATACAGTCCTACTATCGTGGATCCCTACAGGACGGAGGTCATGGACAACTCGTCAAACCCCATCGTCTGTCATATGTCAAGATTTGTTCGACTTGAGTTCGATAGTGGAAAACTCTTTTTCACTTTATATTACTGCCCTGGCCAAGGTCTTAGAACTCAGTCTAACAAATCACATAGGATCACTCCTTTTCTATCAAGGTCGATAGATTCCTTATAGGTGCATACCCTACTCCTACAGTGAACCTACTGCAGCCGATCTACACTGCATGGACCCATATGGCTAGAGACCATGTATGTGTGCAGTCAAACTACAATAACCTCACTGTGAGTAGCCGAAGCACCGCAGGTCAAAGGACCAGTCACACTACTGCAACATCAAGCAAGTCACTGACGAGTGGATAGACATCCAAGTGACTTCTTGTCTTGGTCACGCTCAGTACCCTTGTTCTCTAACAAGCACCTGCACTATCACTTCAGTGTCCCTACACTGTGGACTCAAGTCTCGTCCATCTAGAAGGAAAGTGATCTGTGCACTGATCGGATCGATCACCGTCCTCGTGATGATCCATTGATCAGGAACATTTAGAAATTAATCACCAATGATACATGGCTCAAATTCTCAACTCTTGGGAATATGTATCATCATCTTATTAATTCCTTGGATGATTCATAGACACATAAACAATATGAATGATAAGATGCCTTTTATTTATTCAATAATAAATAGTCAAGTACAAAATTATGTCCCCAGAATTAATAATGTGTCAGCCAGATTGGCTTCTAGGGCATACATCTAACATTTCCAACAAAAAGACCATAAAATATTTTATGAATGCTGGGAGAGATTTAAAGAGTTGCTTCTCTCTTGCCCTCATCACGGGTTTGAAACATGGAGAACCATTAGTTTCTTTTACGAAGGGTTGTCTCCACAGTTAAAACAATTTATAGAGACTGTGCAATAGTCTATTTTTGGAAAAACAACCCGATGAGGCATGGGACTATTTAGACTCTCTTGCAGAGACTGCACACTTATGGGATACAGAGAGGATAGAGTGAATAAACCTTTGCCTAACCTTAGTACTCAGAATGATATTCAGGCTGAAATGGCAGCCCTTACTAAGAAGGTAGAGAAAATTGAACTTAGAAGGATTGAACCCATCAAGACCGTAGAACATAACAGCGAGTGTTGTAGGATTTGTGAGATGCCTGGCCATCTCATCACTGATTGCCCCACAATACCCATATTCAAGGAAGTCTTGCACGATCAGGCCAATGTTATGAATACATATTAAAATTTTTTTAATAATCCTTTTTTGGGTACTTACAACCCTGAATGGAAGAACCATCCAAATTTTAGGTAGAGGAATGACCAACCTCAACAAGTATATAACCCAACTCCACCTCCGCAACCTCAGTATGCACACACACTCCCTCAAAAACCTAGTCTCGAAGAAACTTTGCAATCTTTCATGCAAGGTCAAGCCAAAATCAATGATGAAATAAGAAATCAACTGACAATGTTGACTACTGCTTTAAGTTCTCAAGAGAAGGGTAAGCTACCAGCTCAACCACAAACTAACCCTCAAGTCTACGGCGGTAACAATGCATCATCCTCAACTTCGCATAAAGAACAAGCGAAGAGTATAATAACTTTGCGAAGTGGAAAAGTTATTAACCGACCAGTCCCAGAACAAACTCAAGTCATACCTGATTCTGACCCTCCCAAGACAAAAAAAAAGGATAACGAAGAAACCGAAGCACCAACATCTGCTAAAAAAATTGAATGTCCTTTTCCAGCACCATTTCCACAAAGATTAAAGCCATTGCAAAAGCTTGAACCAAACTCTGAAATTCTTGAGCTTTTTAAGCAAGTAAAAATCAACATACCTCTTCTTGATGCAATCAAACAAGTGCCTTCATATGCAAAATTTTTGAAGAATTTGTGCATTGTCAAGCATCGGTTAAATGTCAAGAAGAAGGCATTTCTGGCTGAAAATATGAGTGCGATTTTACAGCATAACATTCTTCCTAAATATAAGGATCCAGGTTGCCCAACTATCTCGTGCATCATTGGCAATTTTAAGATTGAACGAGCATTGCTAGATTTAGGAGCGAGTGTGAACTTGTTGCCATATACGGTATATGAGCAACTCGGTTTGGGTGAGTTGAAGCCAACAACTATCACCTTACAATTAGCTGACAGGTCGGTGAAGGTCCCTAGAGGGATTATCGAAGATGTGTTGGTCCAAGTAGACAAGTTCTATTTTTCTGTCGACTTTATTGTATTGGACACACATCCGGCTTCCAATTCACCATCTCAGATTCTGGTCATCTTAGGACGTCCATTCTTTTTTTTTGCAACTTCTAATGCATTGTTCAATTGTAGGAATGGGGTCATGAAGCTTTCTTTTGGCAATATGACCTTGGAACTGAATGTCTTTAGTATAGGCAAACAACTTAGTGATCATGAAGAAAGTAAAGAGGTTGAATGGGTTGAAACCATTGCAGAAGAATATCTGTTAAAAGAAATATTTACTGAATCGGCTGACAATAGTTTAATAGATTGGTGTTCTGAAGGTACTGCTGATGATGTGGTCCCACCTGTTTTAGATAATTCGGATGTCATGATGGTCAATGGGTGGAGACCGAGAATAGAGGAATTCGAGCAGTTGCCCTCACAAGGGACAAAATTTGTACAATCTCGGAAATAAGCACCCATACTTGAGCTGAAACCCTTACCAAGGAAACTCAAGTATGCCTTTCTTGGACTCGATAACACTTTTCCCGTAATTATCTCGATTGAGCTCGATAATAATCAAGAAGGAAAATTACTTACGGTCCTAAAGAGTCATAAAGAAGCGTTGGATGGTCGATTGCAGACTTAAAGGGGATTAACCCTTTGATTTGCATGCATCGGATATATTTGGAGGATAATGCGAAAACCACAAGGCAAATGCAGCGTAGGCTGAATCCGACAATGAGAGACGTAGTTAAAACAGAAGTCCTTAAGTTGCTTGATGTGGGTATTATTTACCCGATTTTCGACAGCAAGTGGGTGAGTCCTACTCAAGTCGTGCCCAAGAAAGCGGGTCTGACGGTAGTCAAAAATGAGCAGGATGAGTTAGTACCGACTCGCATTCCGACGAGATGGCGCATGTGTGTTGACTACCGAAAATTGAATTTGGTCACTTGGAAAGATCACTTTTCCCTACCCTTTCTAGACGAAGTTTTGGAAAGACTTGCAGGACACAATTTCTATTATTTTCTCGATGGCCATTCCGGGTCTACCAAATTGAAATTTCACCTGAGGATCAAGAAAAAACTAATTTCACTTGTCCTTTTGGAACATTCGCTTTCCATCGGATGCCATTCAGGTTGTGTAATGCACCTACGATATTCCAAAGATGCATGCTCAGTATTTTTGAAGATATGAACGAGAAATTTTTAGAAGTGTTTATGGCTGATTCCTCTATTTTTGGCGACTCATTTAATGATTGCCTGTCACATTTACAAGCAGTCTTAGCTCGATGTATGGAAAAGAATTTGATACTGAATTGGGAGAAATGCCACTTCATGGTGCCAAAGGAAATTGTCCTAGGACATATTGTTTCATCGAAGGGCATGGAAGTTGATAGAGCTAAGATTGACTTAATCGCCAAGCTACCTGCACCCAAGATGGTTAGAGATGTTAGATCATTTTTGGGTCATGCCGGATTTTATAGGAGGTTCATCAAGGACTTTAGTGTCATAGCTCGACCATTATGTAACCTCTTATCCCTTGATACACCGTTCAATTGGACTGAAACCTGTCAAGAGGCATTCGAAAAGTTAAAGTCTATGCTTAGCACTGCACCCATCGTGCGACCACCCGATTGGTCATTACCTTTTGAGATCATGTGCGATACTAGCGACTATGCGATAGGAGCTGTCCTAGGACAACGCAAGGATAATAAGCCATATGTCATTTACTATGCAAGCAAAACTTTAAACGATGCTCAAATGAATAACACCACCACCGAGAAGAAATTGCTTGCAGTAGTATTTGCATTAGACAAATTTCGCTCTTATATCCTTGGTGCTCCTATTGTTATCTTCACGGACCACGCAACGTTAAAATATTTGCTGGATAAGAAAGAGGCCAAACCACGCTTAATATGATAGATACTTCTACTCCAAGAATTTGACATCATTATCAAAGATAAAAAGGGAGTAGAGAATGTGGTTGCTGGCCATTTATCACGGCTAGTTTTTAATGATTCAGTGCCCCAGTTTTTCATCAAGAACTCATTCCCCGAAGAGCAGTTGTTTGCACTTTCTACTATGCCATGGTATGCTGACATTGTAAACTTTCTTGTCACGAACCGGATTCTGAAACATTGGGGATCGAATGATAAGAATAATTTCTTGCGTGAAGTAGGGAGTTATTATTATGATGCCCCCTATTTGTTCAAGTATTGCAATGATCAAATCTTTAGAAGATGCATACCGGATCATGAGATGCAAAGTGTACTCTCTTTTTGTCATGCCAGTGTTTGCGGAGGACATTTTGCATCTAAGAAAATGGCAGCTAAGGTGTTGCAATGTGGTTTTTATTGGCCTACACTATTTAAAGATGCCCACGAGTTCTGTAGGACATGTGACCAATGTCAACGTGTTGGAAGTCTAACTCGTAGGCAAATGATGCCTCCTCAGCCCATTACTGCTATTGAAATTTTTGACATATAGGGCACTGATTTCATGGGTCCGTTTCCGCCATCTTTTGGATATGAGTACATTTTAGTTTGTGTTGAGTATGTGTCCAAATGGGTAGAAGCTATGTCTTGTCGAATAAATGACCACAAACCAGTTTTAAAATTTCTTAAAGAAAACATATTTTATAGGTTTGCGATGCCCAAGGTTATAATTAGTGATGGGGAAAAACATTTCTGTAATAAGTCTTTTGAGATCCTATTACGAAAGTATGGCATCACCCATAGAATTGCAACCCCTTATCACCTGCAGACTAGTGGCCAAGTAGAGTTAGCCAATCGAAAGATTAAACGAATTTTAGAGAAAACGGTGAATCCATCACATAAAGACTGGTCTTTAAAACTTTCTGACGCATTATGGGCTTACCGTACTGCTTATAAAACTATTCTTGGTATGTCCCTGTATCGGCTAGTCTATGGAAAAGCATGTCATCTACCTGTTGAAATAGAGCATAAATCGTATTGGGCCATTAAAAAATTAAACTTTGAATTGCAAGATCCTGGTTTAGCTAGAAAATTACAATTAAGTGAGTTGAATGAAATTCATCGGGATGCGTATGACAATGCTAAACTTTGCAAAGAACGAATGAAAATTAGGCACGATAAATCGATTCTAAGAAAATCTTTTGAACCTTCACAAAAAGTTCCTTGTTCTGACTCTCGCTTACATCTATTTCCTGAAAAGTTACGATCAAGATGGATAGGTCCTTTCATTGTAAAAACTATTTTTCCACACGGGGCAGTTGAGATTGAGAATCCACAGGATGGCAAAATTTTTAAGGTAAATGGACACAGATTAAAACCTTTTCTTGAGAATTTTGCAGATGAAGAGGACTCCTTTTCGTTGGGGAGCCTTCTTATGACTAAGCATGATGGCAAATGTATGTGTATATTAGTTAGAATTATTTTTTTCTTTTATTTCTAGTTTTCTTCTTATTTTGTAGGTCATTTTTTCTGGATATCAACAGCTCAAGGTATTCCTCTTCTCTCCAATATTATTTTCTTTATTGTCTCTCATATATAGTTTTCTTACATCTTTTACATTGAGGATAATGCAATGTTTAAGTTGGGGGGAAGAAAATATTTTGCACAAAAAAACCATAAAAAAAAGAGTGAGATTTCGTTTTTACATTTGATTTATTCTATTACTTTCTTTTCTGAGCAAATGCACATATATTTTCATATTGAGTTTGTGCAACTATTAAGGCAAGGAACACATGCATACTATGACTGATCAGAGACCTATTATTAGATCTCCGCACATGTACTTAATGATTATAAGAAGGCCTCAAGAGTTCACATTTGTTTAATGCATTTTTATTAAGCCGTATCTGTAAAAGAAGTACGAGTATCCTTGTCCATACTATAAGGTTCATGATTTAGTTTTCACATAAAGATAGAGGTTGAATACCCCGGCTAGATCACCTAAGTGCCTTATGTTCCGACCTTGGTTGACCTATAGTCACGATGCAGTCACGTTATATGGTTCAGTTTACCTTCTCTTTTTATTGCATAAAAAAATAAAAAAAATATACATAATAATAATAATAGTAATAATAGAAAAAAGAGATGACAAGTCTGACCTCGTGGCGTAGTCTGGTTCGAGTAATTAAGCCCGAGGGGTGTTTCACCTAATGCCTTGAGCCGATTGGATCAGGAGTCATTAGCCAAAAACTCGCTATATGGACCTTACTAGAGCCTAAGGGGGTTGGATAATTGTAATCGTCATATGCGTTTAAAAATAAAAATAAGCATGAATAGGGTTGGTCGGACTGAACCCAGTGACATGTGGTAATGGCTGGTTTGACTCCATTAATTTGGAACTCTTTGTACTTTGGATGTTTAGTTGGGATTGATAACTCCTTTATATGCGAACCATTCTTGACAAATTTAGACAACATGAGATATTCTGAAAATTTGATGGATCAGGCTCTAATAAACTGTAGTAAACACTTATGAACTTGAGTAGTGCACCTAAAATTCAAGCGGTACCATATTGTAGTGGAGGTATTAGTGCTCTAAGAAAGTCATTATGTTTATGCATACTGCACTTTAGTATCCTCTTTGCTTTGATAGTTGCCATGCTTGAGAAAAATATATATCACGTGTGTATTGACTTAGATTTTGTTGACCCTCTAATGGATTTTGATGAATACAAAACACTAGAGTATAATTCCATTTATCTTAACAATTTAATTGAGAAATTCATGTATTTTATTAAGAATATTGTTAAGAAATGTCTAGGCAAGTTCCCATAATTTTTATGAATTTATTGAAGAATTTTTTGAGATGAAAGAAAAAGTTCAGGGACAACCGAGACGTCTCCTGATAGTCTCAGAGATGTCTCTGGCACAAACAGGAAGAACTGGCACACTTGGAGACGTCCCCGGCACCTATCGAGTCGTCCCCACGATAGCGGAGTCGACTCTCTCAGTAGCGGAGTCGACTCTCTCAGTGGCGGCAGAAAGGCAGTTTTCAAGAGATATGCGCGAGACGTCCCCACCGCAAGCAGAGTTGTCCCCACAAGTAAAAAGGAGACTTCCCGAGTCGTCCCCAAGATAGCGGAGACGGCTCTCTCAGGGTTTTCCAGAGAATGATTTTTTCGGTGATAAGGCAGCGGAGACGTCCCCTGAAAGAGCGGAGTCGGCTCTCTCAGGGAATTCCAGAGGACATGTTTTTTCGGAGATAAAGAAGCGGAGTCGACCCCGAGACAGCGGAGTCGTCCCCATTTAAAAAGTGCAAACAAGCAGAGTCGTCCCCGTAAAGTGCCGAGTCGACCCCAGACAACGTAAAAAGTAAAATCTTGTAGCCAAGACGTCTCTCGTTGAAGCGGAGACGTCCCCGGAACGCCTGGGACGCGACTGACAACTTTTACAGGTTTGGTTTGAATTTCAAATCTCTTTTACTTTATCTCTAACGGCTATATTTGCTTTTTGGGCTATAAAAGGGAGCTCTTAAGTGCTTCAAAACAACTTTTCACCAACCCAAAAGCTAGATCATTTAAGAGAGAAGCAAGAGAGAGAAGTTCAAGGGAGTGAGTGCATTCAAGTGAAGAAATCAAGTGCTTTCAAGCTTCCCAAGTGATTTCAAGCTCAACCACTCTCTTCCGCTCGTGCATTCAAAGCTCACACTCAAATCTACGCGATCCACATCGGAAGAATCACCATTTCCCACGCTTCCAACGGCAAAAGGATTCTTCCGGGTTCTATTGTTCATCATTGCCATATTTGCTTTTCTAGAGCTTTTCTTTTCTGTGTAAACTCTTTCATTGTGGTACTTGTTCCAGTCAAGGGACTTGGAACAAGGGAAAGGCGTCCCAAGCCTAAGTGAAATTGGGGGTGTTAGGGTTTGTTGTGAGCCCGGTGTAAAACAACGAGTTAGGTAGTGAACTCGCAAAACTACCGTACTGTAATCTTGGATTATAGTGAAAATTCCCAAAGGTGATTTGGGGAGTGGATGTAGGAGCAGTGGAAGCTCCGAACCACTATAAAACCTTATGTTTGCGATTGACCTTTCTCATTCCTCCTTCTTTACTTTAGTGCATATATTTGTGTGTTTTATTTTTAATTAGGCGAAAAGTTTTAAAACACCCAATTCACCCCCCTCTTGGGTGACCATCTCTGGGCAACAAGTGGTATCAGAGCAGGTGCTCTGTGTATTTCTTGAAAGACCTAACCGTCTTAGCCAAAGATCTAGATGGCAACACCCTTTAACAATGTTCCTGCCTAGGGGCAAGCAACCAATAGACCTCCACTCTTCAATGGGACAAATTATATGTGAGACCCCGGAACTGGGCCCGGTCCATTTGACCGGCCCAGTCCCAGGTTTCGGCCTCACGTGCGTTGCACGTGAGGCACCAGGATGGAAGGATCCATCCCGAAGAAGGAGGAAGCCCTGTTTTTAGGGCTTCTTCTCCTTCTCTTTGAGGCCACCCGAGTCCTCTCTTCTTCCTTGTGCAGCCGCCCAAGAGGGAGAGAGAGGGAGAGAGAGAGGGAGGGAGCCGTCGGTGCCGGATTTCTTTTTCGGGTGATATTCTTCCTCTGTTTGCCGCCGGAAGAGAGCCGCCGGATCTTCGCCGGGGCTGAGGTAAGGATTCTAGCTTCACCGCTTTGTTATACCATTTGATAAAAGAAGAAAAAGAAGAAGAAGAAGAGAGAAGGAAAAGGAGGGGAAGGCACCTGTGGCAGTCGGCATGCCTTCGGCCACAGGCGTCGCCGGCCCTCAGTGGCGGCCACCTTGAGGACCGGTGAGCACCACCTTCCCTTGTTCCTCTTCTCTGTTCAGTGAAAACAGAGAAGGAATAGTGGAAGGAGAAAGAGAGAAAGAAAGAAAGAAAGAAAGGAGAAGAGAGGGAAGAAGGAGAAGGCCGACTGCTGTGGGCTTTTCCTCTTCTCCCGTGCGCATACCTCCTCCGTGGGAAGGAGAGAGCCGGCCGCCGCGGGCGCCGCCGGCCTCGTCTTGACGTCTCTCGAGCTCGCCGACCTCCCTTTGCGGGAGAAGAAGAAGAAGAAAGAAAGGGGGGAGGAGAAGAAGTCGGGAGAAGAGGAGGAGGAGGAAGAAAAAAAAAATAGAAAGAAGAAAGAAAGAGGGGAAGGAAGAAAGAAGTCGGGAGAAGGTTCTGGAGAAGAGAAGAAAAGAAAAAAAAAAAAGAAAAGGGAAGGGAAGGAAAGAAAAGAAAAGAAAAAGAAAAGAAAAGAAAAGAAAAGAAAAAGCAAGAAAAAGAAAAGAAAAAAAAATAATTAAATAAATAAAGGGAGAGGATGGTTTATGGGTATGAACCCGAACCCGAACCCGGAGGGGGCTAGACACTTCTGCAGGGTCGGCCTTGGGAGAATGTTAAAATTTAAGTTTTATATATATTGTGATGAATTTTAAAAGAAAAATATGATTTTTGGATATTAGGTTCTGCGAGGGATTTGTGAGATTAATTGGAGTTGTTGTGGATCACGTTCGATGTAAGTAATGATCTGCCTTCTCTAGACTCTTCATTTATATAATATTATTTTTGCATCGAATAAATTGTTAATGAATATTATATGTGATTTATGAATTTTACGAGATGATGCTTTGAATGAAAAATGGATATGTGAACTGGAATGATATTTTTTCGGACTATTGTTATATTACTGTTCTTGCATCGTATATGCATATTTAGATCGGATTATGATATATCTATTATGTTACAAAAGAATTTTGATGTGCATCAGATTTAGAACTCTCAGCCTGGCTATGTTCTGGACCCTGCCAATAGGGGGTTATGCATTGGCAATTCTGGCCCCACCACAGGGTATAAGTGTGGTATTCTGGCCCACTCCGCAGGGTATAAGTGCGGTATTCTGGCCCACTCCGCAGGGTATAAGTGCGGTTCTGTTTCTGGCCTAGCCACAGGGTATAAGTGTGGTCGTAGCTAAAGGCTGATTAGATGAATGTGATTTGTTTCGAATCAGATTTATGATTATGTATGTGGATCTTTGAAAGATACGGATTTCAATGAATTTGTGCTTGAAAAGGAATTGATTATGTTATTATGTTGATTCATCGTAATTTGTATTTATATTTTATGTTATTATATGAATTGACTAGTTAAGGTGTTTATTACTTACTGGGCTGTCTAGCTCATTATACCATCTCTTGTTGTTTTACAGATTTCGAGAACTAGTCTATTGGGGATTTAAAATGGGAGAGCGACTAGAAGAACTGAAGCACAAGTTATCCTAGATTAGGCTTTATTTAAATTGATGTTTTATATTTATTGTTCCGCTGCGTATTTAGAACTGTGAGACTATATAATTTGTGTCAGTCAATGGAATAAGATTGCATTTATTTCAGCTGAATTATTTTATTTATATAACTGAGATGTTTGGTTAAGATGCCTTGCATGCTCGTGGGGAGAGTTCCCTACGGGTGTGCGGCGGTTGGCGCGACCCCCGGCTCGCGATCTCGGGCCGGGGGCGTGACAACTTTTATGGTATCAGAGCATAATTGGATAAATTATGAAATAAGAAAATCTGACATGACATGAGTGTAGGTGGGTAGACACTAGGGACATTGGGACGTTAGTTTATGATGATTGTAACAACCATTCTGGTTTCTGATGTGTTGACGACAGGTATTAATCTAGTCCCAATATTTATTTCTATTTATTGTCTAACCATACCCACTACTCTTTGTTAGATAACTCATTATACTACTAGAAAAGATTAAATAGTTACATAACATTTTTGATTAGTTGTCAAAAGAAGAATATGAACTTTTAAATTTCGAAAGTGTTCACACGGATTAAGACATAATAATGAATGTACCAATAAGCAAGTAATTCTAGAAAAAAAAAAAAAAAATCTAGACTTGACATGGGTATGTTGAGGTTTAAACCAGTGTGTGCAGAGGAAGTGTGGTGAATGGAATTATTTGACATTGGTCAGACAAGACGACTTTGATTTGAAGACTGTTATGACTTGATTTGAAAGAAGTATTTTCTACTCTTGAATTGCATGTACGAAAATTTCGTGGACGAAATTTCTTTTAAGGGAGGAAGGATGTGAGACCCCGGAACTGGGCCCGGTCCATTTGACCGGCCCAGTCCCAGGTTTCGGCCTCACGTGCGTTGCACGTGAGGCACCGGGATGGAAGGATCCATCCCGAAGAAGGAGGAAGCCCTGTTTTTAGGGCTTCTTCTCCTTCTCTTTGAGGCCACCCGAGTCCTCTCTTCTTCCTTGTGCAGCCGCCCAAGAGGGAGAGAGAGGGAGAGAGAGAGGGAGGGAGCCATCGGTGCCGGATTTCTTTTTCGGGTGATATTCTTCCTCTGTTTGCCGCCGGAAGAGAACCGCCGGATCTTCGCCGGGGCTGAGGTAAGGATTCTAGCTTCACCGCTTTGTTATACCATTTGATAAAAGAAGAAAAAGAAGAAGAAGAAGAGAGAAGGAAAAGGAGGGGAAGGCACCTGTGGCAGTCGGCATGCCTTCGGCCACAGGCGTCGCCGGCCCTCAGTGGCGGCCACCTTGAGGACCGGTGAGCACCACCTTCCCTTGTTCCTCTTCTCTGTTCAGTGAAAACAGAGAAGGAATAGTGGAAGGAGAAAGAGAGAAAGAAAGAAAGAAAGAAAGGAGAAGAGAGGGAAGAAGGAGAAGGCCGACTGCTGTGGGCTTTTCCTCTTCTCCCGTGCGCATACCTCCTCCGTGGGAAGGAGAGAGCCGGCCGCCGCGGGCGCCGCCGGCCTCGTCTTGACGTCTCTCGAGCTCGCCGACCTCCCTTTGCGGGAGAAGAAGAAGAAGAAAGAAAGGGGGGAGGAGAAGAAGTCGGGAGAAGAGGAGGAGGAGGAAGAAAAAAAAATAGAAAGAAGAAAGAAAGAGGGGAAGGAAGAAAGAAGTCGGGAGAAGGTTCTGGAGAAGAGAAGAAAAGAAAAAAAAAAAGAAAAGGGAAGGGAAGGAAAGAAAAGAAAAGAAAAAGAAAAGAAAAGAAAAGAAAAGAAAAAGCAAGAAAAAGAAAAGAAAAAAAAATAATTAAATAAATAAAGGGAGAGGATGGTTTATGGGTATGAACCCGAACCCGAACCCGGAGGGGGCTAGACACTTCTGCAGGGTCGGCCCTGGGAGAATGTTAAAATTTAAGTTTTATATATATTGTGATGAATTTTAAAAGAAAAATATGATTTTTGGATATTAGGTTCTGCGAGGGATTTGTGAGATTAATTGGATTTGTTGTGGATCACGTTCGATGTAAGTAATGATCTGCCTTCTCTAGACTTCATTTATATAATATTATTTTTGCATCGAATAAATTGTTAATGAATATTATATGTGATTTATGAATTTTACGAGATGATGCTTTGAATGAAAAATGGATATGTGAACTGGAATGATATTTTTTCGGACTATTGTTATATTACTGTTCTTGCATCGTATATGCATATTTAGATCGGATTATGATATATCTATTATGTTACAAAAGAATTTTGATGTGCATCAGATTTAGAACTCTCAGCCTGGCTATGTTCTGGACCCTGCCAATAGGGGGTTATGCATTGGCAATTCTGGCCCCACCACAGGGTATAAGTGTGGTATTCTGGCCCACTCCGCAGGGTATAAGTGCGGTATTCTGGCCCACTCCGCAGGGTATAAGTGCGGTTCTGTTTCTGGCCTAGCCACAGGGTATAAGTGTGGTCGTAGCTAAAGGCTGATGAGATGAATGTGATTTGTTTCGAATCAGATTTATGATTATGTATGTGGATCTTTGAAAGATACGGATTTCAATGAATTTGTGCTTGAAAAGGAATTGATTATGTTATTATGTTGATTCATCGTAATTTGTATTTATATTTTATGTTATTATATGAATTGACTAGTTAAGGTGTTTATTACTTACTGGGCTGTCTAGCTCATTATACCATCTCTTGTTGTTTTACAGATTTCGAGAACTAGTCTATTGGGGATTTAAAATGGGAGAGCGACTAGAAGAACTGAAGCACAAGTTATCCTAGATTAGGCTTTATTTAAATTGATGTTTTATATTTATTGTTCCGCTGCGTATTTAGAACTGTGAGACTATATAATTTGTGTCAGTCAATGGAATAAGATTGCATTTATTTCAGCTGAATTATTTTATTTATATAACTGAGATGTTTGGTTAAGATGCCTTGCATGCTCGTGGGGAGAGTTCCCTACGGGTGTGCGGCGGTTGGCGCGACCCCCGGCTCGCGATCTCGGGCCGGGGGCGTGACATTATACCTATTGGAAGACTAGAATGAGAATTTTCATTCAAGCACAAGACTATGCCTTGTGGAGGGTTATAGTCAAGGGACCACAAGAACCATCACACGTGGTTAATGGCATTCGAGTTCCCAAACCTGAGGAGGATTGGGATGAGAATGATGATAGGATGGCTCAACTCAATTCGAGAGCCATGAACTCATTATTTTGTTCTTTAGATGTAAATGAGTTTAATAGAGTCTCCACATGTAGTTCCGCTAAGGAAATATGGGATAGGCTTGAAGTTACCCACGAGGGTACAAATCAAGTCAAAGAGTCCAAAGTGAACATTCTAGTTCATAAATATGAATTGTTTAAGATGGAACCTAATGAAACTATTACATGCATGTTTACACGCTTTACCGATATTATTAATGGTCTAAAGAGCTTGGGTAAATCTTACACTAACCCGGAACTTGTGAGTAAAATTCTCAGGTCTTTGCCAAAAGCATGGGAAGCAAAGGTCACGGCGATCGTAGAAGCCAAAGACCTCAACACCTTGGGGCTAGAACAACTTTTGGGGTCATTGATGACGCATGAGCTCACGATGAAGCAACATGAAGAAGAGTTGCCGAAGAAAAAGACAATCGCACTCAAGGCTACCTCAAGTGTGTGTGAAGAAGAGAGTAGTGAGAGTGAAGAAGAAAGCCAAGATGAGGACTTGGGTTTGATAGTAAGGAAGTTTAAGAAATTCATGAGAAGAAAGAAACCCTTCCCAAGAAAGAAATTTGGAGGGAGAAATGATTGGGAAAAAGAAAAGGAAAAAGAAAGAGACCCAATCATATGCTATGATTGCAAGAGACCGGGACACATTCGTTCCGAATGTCCTCAACAAAAGAAGTATTTTGGAAAGAAGAAGAAGAAGGCATTGAAGGCAACATGGGATGATAGTGACACATCATCCTCCGAGGAAGAGAAGGAAGAGACCGCCAATTTGTGCTTCATGGCGTTCGAAGACGATGAGGTATGTCAAAACCCAACCATAAATTTTACTTTAGAAGAATTGTATGAAGCTTTTCAAGAACTTATGGGTGATTGTAGTATGTTAGGAGCAAAAAATAAAGAATTAAAAGCCTCCAATCAAAAACTGAAGGAAGATATTGAAAACCTATTAATTGAAAAGGAGAACGTTAAAAATATTAACACTACTAACCTAGAAATCAAAAATTCAAAACTTACCATTGAAAATGAAAAGGCAAAAACAGTAATTAAGGAATTAAATCTAAAAGTAAAATCCCTACTCGATAATAATACCTCACTTGCACAAAATGTTGAATCTCTTAAAAAGGATAAGGAAGAACTAGTCAAAGAAAATTTGAATCTTAAGAATGAGGTACATAAGTACAAACCAATTGTTGAAAAATTTACACAAAGCTCTGAAAAATTAAATCTTATTCTTTCAAATCAAAGAGCTGTTTTTAATAAAGCCGGATTAGGATATAAAACTAACAAGCAACAAAAGTATCTAAAGAATTTCTTTGTAAAAGCAAAAGATGTAAAAACTGAAAAACCTACATGCTTTCATTGTGGAAAGAATGGACATAAAGCCTACTCTTGTATTCAAAGAAAGATCCAAACTAACAAGAGTACATTTGTGAAAGCTAAAAACATAACTAAAGTATGGGTGCCTAAGGGAACCAACTACACTAACCACGAAGGACCCAAGAAAACTTGGGTACCTAAGAGCTTCACGTGATCATTTTGCAGGTATGCCTTGCAGCCGGAAATAAAAAGAGAATGTGGTATCTTGATAGTGGCTGCTCAAGGCATATGACCGGTGACAAGAGTCTCTTCGTCACCTTGGAATCAAAAGAAGGAGGAGTAGTCACATTTGGAGACAATGCTAAAGGCCGAATCATTGGTGTTGGTAAAATCTCCATATCACCCTCCTTATTCATTGATAATGTATTGTTAGTTAATGGACTAAAACATAATTTATTAAGTATAAGTCAATTTTGTGACAAGGGATTTAAAGTATCATTTGAATCATCACTATGCATAATTAGTAGTCCAATTGATAATGAGATCATACTCACAGGACATAGGCATGGAAATGTTTACATGGTAGATCTTGATGATCTCACCATGAAGGATGGCCAATGTCTTGTAGCCATGAATCCCAAAGTCAATGAGACTAGTTGGTTATGGCATCGTAGGTTAGGGCATGCTAGCATGGATTTAATCTCTAAATTAATTACAAAGGATCTAGTTAAAGGACTACCAAAAATAGACTTTGAAAAGAATAAAATTTGTGCTGCATGTCAATTAGGGAAACAAACAAGAAATTCTTTCAAGTCTAAGAACATAGTCTCAACAACAAAACCCTTGGAACTAATTCACATGGACTTGTTTGGACCCACTAGAACTGCTAGTCTAGGGGGTAAGAAATTTGGTCTTGTAATTATTGATGATTTTTCAGTTTTACATGGGTTTCATTTCTTGCACATAAAGATGAGTCCTTTCTCGCTTTTATCAAGTTTCATAATAGAGTTTCGAATGAACTCAATCTTAAATTAAAAGCAATTAGGAGTGATCATAGTACCGAGTTTGAAAATCAGCACTTTGAAAAGTTTTGTGACGAAAATGGTATCAATCACAATTTCTCGGCACCTAGAACACCCCAACAAAATGGGGTGGTAGAGAGGAAGAATCGCACACTAGCAGATATGGCTCGTACCATATTGTGCGAATCGGATCTACCAAAATATTTCTGGGCTGAAGCAATAAATACTGCATGTCACATTTTGAACCGTGCATTAGTTAGATCCATCTTGAAGAAAACACCTTATGAGTTAATAAAAGGTAAGAAACCAAATATAAGCTATTTTCATGTTTTCGGTTGTCGATGCTTTGTTTTAAATAATGGAAAGGACAATCTAAGCAAATTTAGTGCTAAATCAGATGAGGGGATCTTCTTAGGTTATTCCTCATCTAGTAGAGCATACAGGGTCTTCAACAAGAGAACTCTTGTTGTTGAAGAATCCATTCATGTTGTTTTTGATGAAGCTAATGGAGATTCTTCTAGAAAAGAAGAAGATGGTGATGCAGGTATACTTGAAGACCGAATGAAGGAATTCTTCATACAAGACAAACAACATGAGGATGAGATCAAAGAAGATACAAATCAGCAAGGTGAAGAAGATCAACCTCCATCAAGAATTCAAGATCTTCCTAAGGAATGGAGGTATGCACATGGTCATCCAAAGGATCTAATCCTTGGTGATCCTTCACAAGGTATAAGAACTAGATCCTCTCTAAGAAATACTAGTAATTATCTCGCTTTCGTTTCACAAATAGAGCCTAAATCACTAGAAGAAGCTGAAAAAGATGATAATTGGATGAATGCTATGCAAGAGGAATTAAATCAATTTGAAAGAAATAAAGTTTGGACTCTAATGAAAAGACCCCCTAATGTTTCAATTATAGGCACCAAATGGGTATATAGAAATAAACTAGATGAAGATGGGATAGTAATAAGAAACAAAGCCAGGCTAGTGGCCAAAGGATATAATCAGGAGGAAGGAATAGACTTTGATGAAACTTTTGCTCCTGTTGCTAGATTAGAAGCTATTAGATTACTTTTGGCATATGCATGCTTCATGGATTTTAAACTCTATCAAATGGATGTAAAAAGTGCATTTTTAAACGGCTATATAATGGAGGAAGTTTATGTAGGACAACCTCCAGGTTTTGAAAATCACTTACATCCAGATTATGTGTATAAATTGCATAAAACATTGTATGGCCTTAAGCAAGCCCCTAGGGCATGGTATGAAAGATTAAGTAATTTCCTAATTGAAAACAAATTTAAGAGAGGAAATGTAGACAAAACCCTCTTTATTAAAAGAAAAGGAAATGACTTATTGCTTGTACAAATTTATGTGGATGATATAATTTTTGGTGCTACTAATGATAGTCTTTGTCAAGAGTTTGCCAAGCTTATGCAGGGAGAATTTGAAATGAGCATGATGGGTGAGCTCAACTTCTTCCTTGGGCTACAGATAAAACAATCAGAGGAGGGCATCTTCATCAGTCAGTCCAAATACATCAAGGAAATGTTGGAAAAATTCAAGATGAAGGATGCAAAGGAAATCAGCACACCCATGGGCTCAAGTTGCAAGCTTGACAAAGATGAAAAAGGTAAAAGTATAGACTGCAAATTGTACAGAGGTATGATAGGCTCTCTACTTTACCTTACTGCTAGTAGACCAGATATATTATTCAGTGTTTGTATGTGTGCTAGATACCAAGCATGTCCTAAGGAATCACACTTGCAAGCTGTTAAGAGAATTTTTAGATATCTAGTAGGGACATCTAATGTAGGCTTATGGTATTCTAAACAATCTGACATAAATTTAATTGCTTATTCCGATGCTGATTTTGCCGGGTGCAAACTCGACAGAAAAAGCACAAGTGGCACATGTCAATTCTTGGGTGCCAATTTGGTTTCTTGGTTTAGCAAGAAACAAAATTCAGTTGCCTTGTCCACAGCTGAGGCTGAGTACATTGCAGCTGGAAGCTGTTGTGCCCAAGTTCTTTGGATTAAGAAACAACTTGAAGATTTCGGTATCAAAATGGATAATATACCAATTAAATGTGATAATACAAGTGCAATTAATTTAACAAAAAATCCTGTCCAACACTCTAAGTCAAAGCATATAGAGATTAGGCATCACTTTATTAGGGATCATGTGCTGAAAAATGATGTGATGATTGAATATGTATGTACTGAAAATCAATTGGCTGATATCTTTACAAAGCCCCTTTGTAAAGATAGATTCAATTTCTTGAGGAATGCTTTAAGCTTGTATGATCCTAGCAAATGAATTGAATTTGTATTGCATTGCTTTGCTACTCAAACTAGTAATCCATCTCAAGGTCAATATAAGTGAAAGCATGAATCCATCTAATCTAAATGACGAACTGTTTGACTTTCCGGAGGATGGTTACCCTCCCTTGGACTCTTCATAGAGATATTTTCAGAGCCTATATCATAGGTATTCGAAATTTGGTCAAACATTCCTCATTTCAATATTAATAATTCAAAAATCATAACCAAATTATTATAGGGTGTATTATTAATGGGGAGGATCACAAACAAATTCACTCTGTGTTTATCAAAAGAAATCATGTTGTTTAGGGTGATTAAATAAAAATTTGGGAAAAGATAAAATTCAGTCTGAAATTTTTCAGTGCCGGAGACGTCTCTGGCAAGTCGCAGAGATGTCCCCCCAGGCGAGACGTCTCGCCTTAGTCGCGGAGACATCTCGGGGACCGAACTAGGGTTTTTAAAATAAGTGAAACAGCTCGAGCCGACCCGAGCTATCTTCTCTCATCTCCGACCAAAAACGAAAACCCTAGCCTCCATTTGTTCTCCATCACAAACCCTAGCCTCCTTCTCCACTTTTTCTTAGGATTTCCAATCATGGCACCCAAAAGAGCTAGGACAACCCGTGGAAGGCGACCTAGGGCAGCGGCCGATGATGAGGAACGGAGGGAAGAACATTCCCCGCCGTCTCCTCCGGTTGCTCCGCCAACCACGACTATTTCCTGTGCAAATCGCACAGTCACGACCGGAAGGTACATAGATTTCTCATTTTTAGATCATGAGGGGTTCTCTATTGAAGAGAGACTCCGAGCCCAAGGGTGGGAGCACCTTTGTACCCTAAATACCTCGACCTACCCCGGCCTAGTTAGAGAACTTTTTAGCAATATGGCCTTAGGGGACCAAGGGTACACTGCATATGTCCGGGGGACATTAGTAGAAGTCAATGAAGATGTCCTATCCACTGTCTTACAAATCCCTAAGGACGGTGAGGCTCCAACCTCACATTCCCAAAGGGAATCAGCCCTAAATCTACTTTTAGGAAGAGAGGACTGCGGCCCTCTTGATGTTGTCAATTCCCAGGACCTAAATACAGAGATGAGACTTCTTTTAAGTATTGTCAACCGGGTCCTATTTCCCAAAACCGGTCGCTTCTATTTTGTTTCGGAGCGAGATTTAGTTATAATGCACCATATCCTACTAGGGATACCCCTAAACCTCCCTAGACTTATGCTAAACTACATTGCCCTATGTCATAGGTATTCTAGGTTTAGTTTACCCTACGGCATGATCTTTACCTTAGTTTTCAAACACTTCAAAGTTCCCATTCCAACAAATGAACCTGCAAAGCCCTTGAGAAACACCGACTATTATAATGAGGGCACAATGAGAAGAATGGAATTTCATAAGATAGATGGGTCGTGGGTGAAGGTACCAAAGAGAAAAGCCCAAATCCTAGAGCCCGAGAACCCACATCATGAGTCTGACCATCACTCTCCTCCACCTAGCCACTTGGATATCCCTGATATACCCTCCAGCTCAGCTGGACCTTCCACATCCATGCCACCACCTCCTCCAGTTAGCGGGCCCTCCTTTCTTTCAGAAGATCAGATGCGCACCCTAGCATCTGCCATTTGCCAACAAATGAGGGAGGAGATGAGATCCATGATCTCTACAGAGTTGGCCCCCTTCAGAGCTTCACATGAAGTGCTTCTACAAGAGCTGAAGGACATTAGAAGTCAAATTGAAGCCACAACACATGAAATAATTGGTGTGGATGCCTCCCAAAAATTCAGATCAATAGAGCTCAAGGACAGCTTGAAGACCATTTCCAAGAGCCTCAAAGAGTTGACAAGCCCAGGAGGCAATGTGGGCACTTTAGTTGCCCAACTTAGAGGGAGGATTGAAATGGCAACTGAAGAATTTGAAGCACTTGTGGCAGCCTTCCACAAGTCACAGGGAGATCAATTTAAGACCCTAATGGATTCAATCAATGCTTTTATAGATGCAGCTTGTAGGATTTATGAGCAACGTCGCCGATAAGGGACGCTTTGTAAACATCTAGGAATCTTCTTTTTGTAAACCCTAGGCTATTTTGAAACACGTTTTGTATTAGAAATCAATACTTGTAATGATTTCTTCTTTTGACTATGTACTGACTTCAAAGGTTTACAATGACATATGAATGACAAACAATCTCTTTTGAAATCCTGTGTACATTTCTAACTCTGTGTATGTGATTGTGTATGTGAGTTTGTGATGTGCCATAAAAATCTTATCACATACCTTGAGTGTTCAAATTTGATACAAAGAAACAATGCATATAAAACAGAGGGAGCACATCTTGTGATAACTATACTAAACAAAAAGATGAGTCTGAAATGAATTCCAAAACAAAGGGGGAGTGATATGAATGACTGAATTCATTAATAGAAATGACTTGGACAGGGGGAGCACAACTTGAATATTCTTGAGTCGTTCATGGAAATATGCTGAATCTTACTAGGAAGTATGCTTTAAGCACCTACAGATAATTTGTCCCCTTCATTGTTGATGACAAAAAGGGGGAGTAGAACCATAGAACCAATATGGATAAGGGGAGTAGAACCAATATGGATACATTGGAATGCAAAATACAAAATTCATGCTTAAAAGTTGAATTAGAAGAGATAAAATTGAAGAATATTGGCTTTAAGATAATTGCCCTTCTGGAAAAGAAAGGGGGAGTCAAAAAGAACTTAGCTTTCAATTATCTTTATACCTGTACATCTGAGCAAATACTGTGTATATGTTTAAATTTCGAATTTTGCATATACTCAGTGTTTTGTCATCATCAAAAAGGGGGAGATTGTTGACCCCCTAATGGATTTTGATGAATACAAAACACTAGAGTATAATTCCATTTATCTTAACAATTTAATTGAGAAATTCATGTGTTTTATTAAGAATATTGTTAAGAAATGTTTAGGCAAGTTTCCATAATTTTTATGAATTTATTGAAGAAATTTTTGAGATGAAAGAAAAAGTTCAGGGACAGCCGAGACGTCTCCTGATAGTCTCAGAGACGTCTCTGGCACAAACAGGAAGAACTGGCACACTTGGAGACGCCCCCGGCACCTGCCGAGTCGTCCCCACGATAGCGGAGTCGACTCTCTCAGTAGCGGAGTCGACTCTCTCAGTGGCGGCAGAAAGGCAGTTTTCAAGAGATATGCGCGAGACGTCCCCACCGCAAGCAGAGTCGTCCCCACAAGTAAAAAGGAGACTTCCCGAGTCGTCCCCAAGATAGCGGAGACGGCTCTCTCAGGGTTTTCCAGAGAATGATTTTTTCGGTGATAAGGCAGCGGAGACGTCCCCTGAAAGAGCGGAGTCGGCTCTCTCAGGGAATTCCAGAGGACATGTTTTTTCGGAGATAAAGAAGCGGAGTCGACCTCGAGACAGCGGAGTCGTCCCCATTCAAAAAGTGCAAACAAGCAGAGTCGTCCCCGTAAAGTGCCGAGTCGACCCCAGACAACGTAAAAAGTAAAATCTTGTAGCCAAGACGTCTCTCGTTGAAGCGGAGACGTCCCCGGAACGCCTGGGACGCGACTGACAACTTTTACAGGTTTGGTTTGAATTTCAAATCTCTTTTACTTTATCTCTAACGGCTATATTTGCTTTTTGGGCTATAAAAGGGAGCTCTTAAGTGCTTCAAAACAACTTTTCACCAACCCAAAAGCTAGATCATTTAAGAGAGAAGCAAGAGAGAGAAGTTCAAGGGAGTGAGTGCATTCAAGTGAAGAAATCAAGTGCTTTCAAGCTTCCCAAGTGATTTCAAGCTCAACCACTCTCTTCCGCTCGTGCATTCAAAGCTCACACTCAAATCTACGCGATCCACATCGGAAGAATCACCATTTCCCACGCTTCCAACGGCAAAAGGATTCTTCCGGGTTCTATTGTTCATCATTGCCATATTTGCTTTTCTAGAGCTTTTCTTTTCTGTGGAAACTCTTTCATTGTGGTGCTTGTTCCAGTCAAGGGACTTGGAACAAGGGAAAGGCGTCCCAAGCCTAAGTGAAATTGGGGATGTTAGGGTTTGTTGTGAGCCCGGTGTAAAACAACGAGTTAGGTAGTGAACTCGCAAAACTACCGTACTGTAATCTTGGATTATAGTGGAAATTCCCAAAGGTGATTTGGGGAGTGGATGTAGGAGCAGTGGAAGCTCCGAACCACTATAAAACCTTGTGTTTGCGATTGACCTTTCTCATTCCTCCTTCTTTACTTTAGTGCATATATTTGTGTGTTTTATTTTTAATTAGGCGAAAAGTTTTAAAACACCCAATTCACCCCCCTCTTGGGTGACCATCTCTGGGCAACAAGTTTCATTATCTATCATTTTATGAATGATGTTTGTGGGTAACATCACTGCAAACCCTCACGAGACAACACTCGTCCACTAGGATAACCTAAGAGTTCAACGGCTTGTTGCACGTGCTAAGTGCAATCGTGATTCCTATGAAAGTGAGTACTTATCTTAATTTTATGCAATTAGTTCTAATAAAACATCAAAAGATCAACCAACACTTTTTGTACTCTCATGTTATTGTTTACTTTGAATTGCTAGAGACTAGCAATAAGCCAGTTGAGGGATGTGATGAGAGCACAAAAGTACGATCTAAGTATAAATTAACTTAGCCTAATGCTAGCAAAATAATGACAAATGATAGGTGTTAACATTTGCATGATTAAATATTTTATCTTTAGCACTTATTATAATTTTCATCATTATTTTATATAAAGTCATCTCTTTGCAGCTGCAGAACAGAGCCCAGCTCTTCTTCAGACCCCATCCGCATCCCAGGATCCGTGATCTAATCTCCCCATCTAGCTTCTCCCAGCGTCCGCATGCAGCCCATCAACCCGCGAGCATCTCTGCGTACGATTCAGCTTCTCCCAGTCCACCCAGCATCCACGAGCCTCCCAGATTCCGCCTCACCCATGATCAACGCCCTCTTCTTCCGCTTCTCCCGAGAGTGATCCTCCACGTCTAGATCTCACGCGTTGGAGCATCCCACGTCCGCATCCCAGCTCCTCTCGGATCTCCAACATTCCGGATTGATCCCAATAGTCCATCTGCGTCTCAACCCCCAGCAAAGATCCTTTTCTCCCGCGATTCTCCCGTGTCCACTGCTTCCGGATCCGTATCTCACACTACAAAAGAAATAGTATTTCCCGGCGCTTTCCAGAGCTTTTACCGACGCTTATAAGTGTCAGCACTTTCTAATCCAACGCGTCCAAAAGCGTCACGAAACTGTCGGGCAGGTGGGCGTGGACCATTTTCGTTTCGCTTTTCGCCAGCGTCGGCATTACCTGACCCTTTACCGACGCTTTAAAGCGTTGTTGCCCAGAGATGGTCACCCAAGAGGGGGGTGAATTGGGTGTTTTAAAAACTTTTGACTAATTAAAAATAAAACACACGAATATATGCACTAAAGTAAAGAAGGAGGAATGAGAAAGGTCAATCGCAAACACAAGGTTTTATAGTGGTTCGGAGCTTCCACTGCTCCTACATCCACTCCCCAAATCACCTTTGGGAATTTCCACTATAATCCACGATTACAGTACGGTAGTTTTGCGAGTTTACTACCCAACTCGTTGTTTTACACCGGGCTCACAACAAACCCTAAAACCCCCAATTTCACTTAGGCTTGGGACGCCTTTCCCTTGTTCCAAGTCCCTTGACTGGAACAAGCACCACAACGAAAGAGTTTACAAAAGAAAGGAAAAGCTCTAAAAAGCAAATATTGCAATTATGAACAATAGAACCCGGAAGAATCCTTTTGCCGTTGGAAGCGTGGGAGATATTGATTCTTCCGATGTGGAGCGCGTAGGATTGAGTGTGAGCTTTGAATCCCAAGCGCACGAGAGTGATTGAGCTTGAAATCACTTGGGAAGCTTGAAAACAATTGATTTCTTCACTTGAATGCACTCACTCCCTTGAACTTTTCTTTCTTACTTCTCTCTTGAATGATCTAGCTTTGGGTTGGTGAAGAGTTGTTGAGAAGCACTTAAGAGGTCCCTTTTATAGCCCAAAAAGCAAATATAGCCGTTAGAGACAAAGAAAGAAGGATTTGAAATTCAAACCAAACCTGAAAAGCTGTCAGTCGCGTCCCAGTCACTCCGGGGACGTCTCCGCTTCAACGGGAGACGTCTCGGCTACAAGATTTTACTTTTTCCGTTGTCTGGGGTTGACTCGGCACTTTCAGGGGACGTCTCGGCTTGTTTGCACTTTTTGAATGGGGACGACTCCGCTGATCTGGGGACGACTCCGCTTCTTTATCTCCGAAGAACATGTCCTCTGGTATTTCCTGAGAGAGTCGACTCCGCTCCTTCAGGGGACGTCTCGGGTTGTCTGCACTTTATGCATGGGGACGACTCCGCTGTCTCAGGGTCGACTCCGCTTCCTTATCACCCAAAAAACCATTCTCTGGAAAACCCTGAGAGAGCCGTCTCCGCTATCTTGGGGACGACTCGGGAAGTCTCCTTTTTACTTGCGGGGACGACTCGGCTTACTGTGGGGACGTCTCGCGCATATCTCTTGAAAACTGCCTTTCTGCCGCCACTGAGAGAGTCGACTCCGCTACTGAGAGAGTCGACTCCGCTAATGCGGGGACGACTCGGCAGGTGTCGGGGACGTCTCCAAGTGTGCCGGTTCTTCCTGTTTGTGCCAGAGACGTCTCTGAAACTATCCGGAGACGTCTCGGCTGTCCCTGATCTGTTTTCTTTAACTCAAAATATTCTTCAATAAATTCATAAAAATTATGGGAACTTGCCTAGACATTTCTTAACAATATTCTTAATAAGACACATGAATTTCTCAATTAAATTGTTAAGATATAATGGAATTTTACTCTAGTGTTTTGTATTCATCAAAATCTATTAGGGGGTCAACAATCTCCCCCTTTTTGATGATGACAAAACACTGAGTATATGCAAAATTTGAGATTTAAACATATACACAGTATTTGATCAGATGTACAAGTATAATGTTTTGATTAGAACTAGATACAATGTGCATCACTCAAAGTATTCAATTTTCAGTTCTTTCCTTGTGCATAAGATTGATCTTTATAGTTCTTAAATGATTTTAGCATATCAACTGAATTTGAATCAAGTTAAAATGAAGTATTGATGCTGAGGATAATTGAAAGCTAGATTCTTTTTGACTCCCCCTTTCTTTTCCAGAAGGGCAATTATCTTAAGGTCAATATTCTTCAATTTTATCTTTTCTAAATCAACTTTGGAGTATGATTATAAATTTTGCATTCCATATTCAATATCCATATATATAACTGCTCCCCCCTTTCACTATCTCTACATTCAATATCTACTCCCCCTTTTTGTCATCAACAATGAAGGGGACAAATTATCTCTATATTCAATATATTCAGTGTTCATTTTACTCCCCCTTTGATATTCAGGTTGTGCTCCCCCTGTTTCATATGCTTTGATACGTTGTGCCAAATCTGAATACTTAATGTATGTTATGAGATTCTTATGACACATCAAGAGGCACATTCACATTCATAGAAACACATACATAGAGTTGGCAATGTACACAGTTTTCAAAAGGGATTGTATTCATGTATCATTGTGAACCTTTGAAGTCAGTACATAGTCAAAAAGAAGAAATCATTACAAGTATTGATTTCTAATACAAAAGTGTTTCAAAAATAGCCTAGGATTTACAAAAAGAAGATCCTACAAGATATCCATCATCGGCGACGTTGCTCATGGGCCCTACCAGCTGTATTTTGTTCATAAACCTTACAAGCTGCATCTATGAATGTGTTGATGGAATCCATGAGGGTCTTAAATTGATCTCCCTGTGACTTGTGGAAACCTGCCACAAGTGCCTCAAACTCTATAGTTGCCATTTCAATTCTTCCTCTGAGTTGGGCAACTAAGGTGCTCACATTGCCATCTGGTTTTGTTAGCTCTTTAAGACTCTTGGAAATGCTCTTCAAGCTGTCCTTGAGCTCTAATGATCTGATGGTTTGGGTGGCACCCACACCAATTATTTCTTGTGTTGTAGCTTCAATTTGACTTCTAATATCCTTCATCTCTTGTAGAAGCCCTTCATGTGAAGCTCTGATGGGGCCAACTCTGTGGAGATCATGGATCTCATCTCCTCCCTCATCTGCTGGCAAATGGCAGATGCTAAGGTGCGCATCTGATCCTCTGATAGAAAGGAGGACCCACTAACTGGAGGAGGTGGTGGCATGGATGTGGAAGGTCCAGCTGAGCTGGAGGGAATATCAGGGATATCCATGTGGCTAGGTGGAGGAGAGTGATGGTCAGACTCATGATGTGGGATCTCAGGCTCTAGGATTTGGGTTTTTCTCTTTGGTACCTTGACTCACGATCCATCTATCTTATGAAATTCCATTCTTCTCATTGTGCCCTCATTGTAATAGTCGGTGTTTCTCAAGGGCTTTGCAGGTTCATTTGTTGGAATAGGAACATTGAAGTGTTTAAAGATTAAGGTAAAGATCATGCCATAGGGTATACTAAACCTAGAATACCTATGACATAGGGCAATGTAATTTAGCATGAGTCTAGGGAGGTTTAGAGGGATCCCTAGTAGGATGTGGTGCATTATAACTAAGTCTCGCTCCGAAACAAAATCGAAGCGACCGGTTTTAGGAAATAGGACCCGGTTGACAATACTTAAGAGAAGTCTCATCTCTGCATTTAGGTCCTGAAAATTGACAACATCAAGAGGGCCGCAGTCCTCTCTTCCTAAAAGTAAATTTAGGGCTGACTCCCTTTGGGGATGTGAGGTTGGAGCCTCACCGTCCCTAGGAATTTGTAAGACAGTGGATAGGACATCTTCATTGACTTCTACTAATGTCCCTTGGACATATCCAGTGTACCCTAGGTCCCCTAAGGCCATATTGCTAAAAAGTTCTCTAACTAGGCCGGGGTAGGTCGAGGTATTGAGGGTACAAAAGTGTTCCCACCCTTGGGCTCGGAGTCTCTCTCCAATAGAGAACCCCTCATGATCTAAAAAGGAGAAATCTATGTACCTTCCTGTCGTGACTGTGCGATTTGCACAGGAAATAGTCGTGGTTGGCGGAGCAACCGGAGGAGACGGCGCGGAGGGTTCTTTCCGTCGTTCCTCACCGTCGGCCGCTACCCTAGGTCGCCTTCCACGGGTCGTCCTAGCCTTCTT